>NW_022045701.1:1489428-2234142 GCF_003285905.1 Drosophila hydei | reverse complement strand
TTTGCTGGTTAGGCCGTGGAATTTTCTGCGTTAATGAAAATGCCTGCGAATAGTCAAACGATGGCTTCTGTTGGGAGATACCATTATTGTTAATTGGCTGATGGCTCGGAAAATGAATATTTGCAGAAGGTCTATCTGGAAAATATTGGTTCAGCGCATTTGCGCTTTGCGGTTCCTGTGGTAGGGGAATATAATGAGGATGCTGTAACGACTTTACACTAGGCGGACCGTTTAAAAAAGTAGGTCCTTGATGAAGCTGCGGGAGTTGTTGCACAATAATCGTTGGTGGCGCCTGTTGATTAACGGGTGCGCCGTATATGACCGGTGCTGTAGAAGGTGAACCGCTTAATGCAATTTCATGAGCTGCCGGCGGAATGTATATTGGTGTCTGCTGTGGTGGCTTTACACCAAATTCATCCAGATGCTGAACTGTGGCGCCTATAGACTCTATAAAACCAGTTGGCACGGGTGGACGGTACGCGACTGGTGACTTAGGATGCCCAACCCCATACTGTGTATTGGCTGAGTGTGAACCATACGATAGGTTCGAATTGAAACGTAAATGTGAGTTGGCTTGGGGCTGAACGTGTCTGCTAGTCAGAGCAGCAAGCTGCAGTTGCGGTGGAGCACCATACTTCGGACCAGAATCATGCAGTAGTGGCAGACCTGCCCCAGAGTGGCTACCAACATTCTGGTATTTGTGATTATGAACAGAGCCAGGTTGAAATGAATCTTCCGGAGGCTTGGAGTAGGTATCATCGATTGCGCCAACTGTAACCTAATCGTAAAATAAATAAAATGATATCAGCACTATATTACTTTATTATTACGTTTACAGTATGATCACCAACCTGTAAAGCTTCAGAGTCAATGGTGTTCAAGAGAACATCGCTGCCAGCGCCAGTGACTGTGTTACTGGCTTCATTCTGTAGTGCGACTGCTACAAGTTGCTCGTCAGAAAGGCCGTCAACAATTGTGCCACTATTGACTCCACCCACATTATATTGAGTACCAATGCTTTGGCCCTGGTCGACATGACTGTAACCACCCTGAGTTTCAATATGATTTTGTTCAATGTAGGTTCCAACAGGCGGTGAAATTGGCTTCCAGCCATCACATGCAGTATGAAAAGGTGTCTGCGAACCGGTCACGCTATGAGTGTGTCCAGAGGCATCTATTTGGATCTGAACTTGATTAAAGGGACTACCACCTGGACCGCTTGGTAACCGCTGCACACCCGGACTACTTAATAAAATAGTCGTTTCTGGGACACGGTTGAAACTTGCAGCCTGAGGTCCGGGTAAATTAACGGGCAGTGGAGGTGGTCCGTAGTTTGGTGGAGTTTCGTAATCTGGCCTAGCTGGCAGATTTAATGGTCCAGAGGCGGGTGGGCCGTAAGACGTTGCAGGATGGTGGATGGGCTTAAAAAGTTTACCAGGATGGGCAACAGGCAATAACTGTGATGAGACTGGCGGTGTGAAAATCTTCGGGTTTTGTGGTGGTGATACATAGTGTGGTGCCGGACGATTCTGAATTTTTAAAGGTGGTGGATGCTGCGAAACAACATTTTGTGGCGGACCATAATGTGATGCTATTTGTGGCCGACCATATTCCGATGCGAGCTTATAATGAACATGCGGAGGTCCATAGAAAGGTGTGGGAACGCCAAAGTGTGTTTTAATTTGCTCATACAATCCATTCGTGGACTTCCCAGAATTTCCACCAAAATTATTCAGCTTCAGAGGACCATATTTTAAAGCCGGCGGGCCGTACTCTTGGAAGGAAATTTGTTGGGGAACCCCATACTCACGATGTGGTATATGCTGTGGTGAAGCATTGTATTGTAATGCTGACCCAGTTGGTGGTCCGTAAACGTCAACCCCGGTTGCAAGCCGCTTAAGCTCTTGTCCGTTTAGCACAGCCCTAGCAACACAAAAGCAGAAAGACGACAGTAAAGCAAGCCGCAACATCATCTGAAAAAAACTAGTGTAAGAATGAAAAGCGTAGCAAAATGGTACAATACAGTTTTTATTCTATCTATAAGAAAGGTTTATAAATAACAACTTCATAATTTAAAAAAATAAAAAACCAATAAAAAATATCTCATCGCCGCGAGTTTCGAACCCAGGCATTACCAGCTTACGAGCGCAGCCTCAACCGACGCAGCCACTGCACCGCTGGCAAGAGGAGTTGCAAATTTGAAGTTGAGTAGCAGCTGATAATTCAAGCAGTATTCAATCGCAATTTCGATTGTTCGAATAGAAAAGAATACACGCATTTGAATGTATGTATGCACACGCATATTAAAAATGATTGCGGGTGGCGGTACTGATATGTGCTTTTGCAAATTGGCCAAACGTTTATTTAATAACTTCTGTTTTACTTAATGAAATTTTCAGCATATGATCTACATATCCTATTGGCTTGGTTGAGATGCAAACGCCGTCACATAATGGCCCTAGTTTCAACTAAACTTAAGTTTTAAGAATTTGGGGAAATTTGGAGCCGGTATCCAAAATCGAACAAAACCCAAAACTGCATAAAATATACATAAAAGTAAATACCAAATTTGGAGGCTCTAGCTCTTAAGACGTCCGAGATATAATTTAATAACTGCATTTTAATCATGTTTTTATTCGATAACAATTAAATGCGATTTTCCTTTTTCAATGGGATCAGGGTATAAAAAAATATGTATATTTAAGGAACTTGGATTACCAGGTTTATCATTAGTAATCTTCACTATAGCTAAAAATTAGTGTTTACACATTAAGGATATATACATTTTTAAATAATTGCAAACCTAGAAAGAATATTATGCAGTTGGTTGGAAGGTATTCTAAAACTGTTAATAAACACGTTCGTCTGTTTGTCTGTTTGTATTAATATCTAATTAATAATGTATTACTATTTCCATTTTATTGTTACCGATTATCGAAATTCGGCTATTAAATTATATCTCGTACGTTTTTGCATAGTCTTCGGTAATGAGATGAAAGTGATTAAATAATGACGACTTAGCTTAAAAATTAAAAAGTTGCTAATTAAAAAGTTGCTCATCATCGTAACTACTTTTTATTTACACAAATAGCCATTGCTTTAGTCATAAAAATTTTAAGCAAAAATAATTGGTTTTGATGTTAAACAATAGACAAAAGAACAGGGAGTGTCCGACATTTAGAAACCCTGTTGTAAACATTAAATTATCTAAAAACAAGTAAGAAAGCTCTAGTCGGGGTGCCCGACTAGGAGATACCCTGATCCCAGTCCTTTGAGTTTTGTAATATTTTCCGTAGTTTGTATCGAGTATTAAAAAAAAAAGAAAACAAATAAAAATCGGCATTGCGAGACCAGGATTCGAACCCGGATTATTTGCGCAACGTGCACAAACTCTACCAACACCGCCACTTCATAACTAAAAAAAAAAATAAAACAATAAAAAACATTTCATCTCCTCTGGTCACGAACCCGGACCAGGCTGCATACGAGCGGCGCCTCTACCAACGCAGCCACTGCTCTTCTTACGCGAACTGTTGCAAATTTGAACATAAGTAGCAGCTAATAATTCAGCACAATTCAATCGCAATTTCAATTCTTGGAATAGAAAAGAATACACGCATTTGAATGTATGTGTGCACACGCATAGGAAAAATGCGTGCGCGTGGCGCTGCTGACATGTGCTTTTGGAAATTGGCCAAACGTTTTGTTTAATAACTTCTGTTTTACTTAATGGATTTTAATGAAATTTTCAGCATATGATCTACATATCCTATTGACTTGGTTGAGATGCAAACGCCTTCACATAATGGCCCTAGTTCCAACTAAACTTAAATTCTAAGAATTTGGGGGAATTTGGAGCCGGTATCCAAAATCCAACAAAAATCAAAATTGCATAAAATATATATAAGACTAAATACAAAATTTGGAGGCTCTAGCTCTTAAGACGTTCGAGATATAATTTATTTACTGCATTTCAATAATGTTTTTATTCGATAACAATTAAATGCGAATAGTTATCGAATATTTAAAACAAACTTGACCTGCGCGTGCTATACACGGACCTAAAAAAAAAATTTCAAGTCTCTAGCTCTTATTGATGCTGAGATCCACGCGTTCACACATACGGACAGACGGACAGACGGACGGACAGACAGACGGACAGGGCTCAATCGACTCGGCTTGTCGTCCTGATCAAGAATATATATACTTTATGGGGTCTGCCACGCCTCCTTCTGCCTGTTACATACATTTGCACAAAACCATTATACCCTGATTTCCCATTTTTAATGGGATCAGGGTATAAAAAGTTGAATAACATAATTTTTGATTATGAAAAGGCGAGCTTGAATATGTTTAACAAGCTATATAGTATATTTAAAAACACAGATCAGACAGGGTTCAGGATATCTCCAAGTCGGGCTCTCCCGACTAAGATCGTATGATCGTATGATCGTATGAACGTAGTTGCCCTATCTTCGATCATCCCAACTATTACATAATATGCACCATGGAAAACCGTACACATACACACAAATTTATGTCTATACTTAAGATTCAGCGTGTTAGCCAGTTCTGCCTACTGAATATGAAAGAGCTGTAGCTAAGTGTCATACGCAGACCAAGTAACGCCCAATATAAAAAATAAGTTAATAAAAAATTCCAAACCTAGGTAATAACTTTCTCTTCTCTCAGCCAAGGTATGATGGGCACAACATCAGTAACTCTCCACTGAATCTCATTTGTGAGGATGCGTAAATTGCAAAGCTCAAGCAAATCAATTACATAAAAACCACTACAAAATCGGCTGTTTTTACAATGCAATGCGATTTGTCGATTTTTTAGAATTCGGGAATGAGATAAATGTCTACAACATTTAAAAATGGAAAAGTTGTTACAACAGTTCATCATCGTAACGAGTTTTATGCATAAAGGTTTCAACGCGTAAACAAAAAATATTAAACAATTAACATAATATAGTCTTTATACTCCGCAAATGCCTGGCTTCATGCAGATGTTAATACTATTCAAAAATATATGTACTTTAAATATCGTCCACTTGTTTATTTGCATCCTACATACACTTTAACAAATACAAGTAAAATTACTCTTGTCTTCAATCAGACCAACTTCCAGTGATTTCAACTTTAAGACGAAATGTTAAAGTATAAAATTTAATTTATGCTACTTTGAGACAGTATAAGTATAAGTCAGGAGTCTTTGTACCAAATTGTATGTCCTTGGTATATAAATGTTTATAAATGTTTGAATATCAAATATTTATTTTTATTTTTACAACATAGTCGAATTATTCATAATTTTAAATCATAATTTGAAAGGTATCAAAAAGAAAGACTCATAAAGAGTCAAACAGGATCATCCATTGAAGCTGATACGCATCCATCTGCCTGTTACATACGTTTTGTCAAAATCAATATACCCTTTCTTAATTTAAAATTTGGTTACCGAGCACCAAGCTTTCACTTTTGTTAAGAAAACAATCATTAACTTTCATATAAACAACCAACCCACATAAATAACAAAAATAAACAGCCCTATCTAATATTTGCATGTGCAATAGAAACAAATAGTCATTGAATATAAATGAGGTTTTGATAAATACATTTAGACAGTAAATACACTATTTTAACTCTTAACGTCAATGAATTGGTGTTATATTTAAAGGGTACTTGCATAAGATTATGATCTTTATGAAGACTCTTTTTAAATTGATCTTATTTATTGCATCGAATTTTTGCAATCACAATTAAAAAATATATTTTTGTGAACTACTTCGTATAATTTTCATTACCACGGTGGGGGTCTCCGTTATACTGTGAAGAATTTAGATTGTAATCCGAAACTTTTGTTCTCGCTGAAAAATGTTAGGCTTCGTGAAATACGTATTCGTTACCTAATACGCTTTGCGTAATTCTTTGTATGGCACTTTAAAAAAAAGTCAACAGATTTGCTACTGCACGAGGACGCGACAAAAATTTAGGAAGGCAATTTCAACTGTGGTGGAACCTCGTTGTACTACACGAAAAATACGATACGACTACGATTCAGCTACAGACCGTCTGTTACTTGACAGTCTCAAATTCAAAATAGTGCCGCAGAGATGATAACCCCAGCTCATATAGGTAATAGCCAACGTCGGCAACGTCGATGCCGCCGCAGGTAGAGTTAAAAAACACGAAACTGAAAGTGAAGAAATTTTGTAAAAAACAGAGTACTGCAAACAAGAGTTGTTGACTTCTATATACTCTGTACACAGCGGTGAATTGGCTTTTTAAGTAATATATCGTTATATATTATACATTTACATGCAATACAAATTAGATTCCTTGTCTTTCATAAAACTGATATCATTTTAATTGCACAGAAGCATCTGACCTTGTTAAAGGACATTTAAATGTGATAATATATTTAAATCATTTTTCGGATCATGTGGCTTCTAAAATTAACGCATTCATGTAGATGGAAAGTTAAGCCTTCTTCTGATGTCACATACATTGGGACATAGTCATTAAACCTTTTCTACGTAACTTCAATGAACGGGGCTTATAAAAATAAATAAACTCGAAAATACGACGTCACAATCACCACCAGATGCTCGCCAAAGGGACAGGCATCAAAGCAACGTTGAAAGGGAAAGAGTAAGGCACGTGAAAGAGAGATAAAATGTATCTACTACTCGACCAGTTTTGCAAGATTTTCACACACATTTTATGTAAATATATATACACATGAACTCTGTATGCATATGAGTTTAAGCAGTGTGCGACCTGGAATATCAAAATTAAACTTATGTATAAATAAATATATATATATATATATATATATATATATATATATATATATATATATATATATATATATATAGTATTATTGGAAAGAATATCATATTCTATCACTTTTAATATTGAGTGTAACATATTTATGTACATTAGGAATTTTCAATCATGCGAGGCATATTGTATAAACAAGGCAAGTGTTAATTTATTTAATGAAAATTAGTCCAATTCAATTAAAAATTAAATTGTTCTTAAAAGTTTTGTGTTGGCGGATGTAATTGAATTTCTAATAGCCTTTTTAAATAAAAATAATTTTTTCCCCACAAATAACAGCAAACATGAAATCACCCAATTTATAGTGTGTTATATGTGCTTATGTATGTACATAAGTGTGTTGCCGTATAACAGAAAGATAACAAAAACGCGCAATTATTGAGAAAATATTTAAAGAAGTGAAATTGCATTCCAATGCTGTGAGTAATTTTAGATGTTCGCTTGGCTTTCTTCTGCTGGCTGCTGTGCGTAGGCCGCGCCCATATTTCAGTTTGTTTGAGCTGCAGTTATGCGGGTCCAACCACTATTGCCTGCTCTCGCACTTATGCCTAGTTTCAGTTTCCCTGTGCCCGCTGTTCCACTGATGTTTCCGCTACGGCCGGCGTCACAGTTAAATATAAATATGTAAATATTACGCAATTCGCTTTCTTCTTGCGGTCTTCCATTCTCTGGCCATCGTTTTTTTAACACTTGATATTTTTGCTATGAGACTGTCGCTGGCAGTCTGCATCCGCTTCTGACTACGTCTTTTGTCCAATTTTTCCAATTTGTTTTGCACAGTGATCCAAAAGTTATTGCAATCACAATTGTCATAAGTACTTTCACAATGCTAAATCTAATTCCTGGAGTATTCGAGTCGCTTTACTTAATGCAAACTATACATACATATATATGTATGTACATATATGGATGTACATGCATATGCAAAAAGGCAGCCACCACTTATCAAACACTAGTACACATTGACACATTGAAAATATTAAATCATGAAAAAATGATTTCGATAAATATATGAACAGGCAGAAGTAGGCGATGTAAACCCCATAACCCCAACCCGAGTCCGTTCGTCTGTCCTTATATATTTGAAAAGGACGACGATCTCAGAACTTAAAACAGCTAGACACATCAAATATCCATTTCCTTGCATGTCCCTATTTAGCACTCGAACCATTGATTAGGTTTGGTGAATGCAATACGCGTCAATAAGGTTGTAAACTCAATTTTTTTACAAACATGTTATTTTATTATGGAGGTGCGAGTACAATGCTGTGGGACCATGATTTACATACAAACAAATAAGTGTGAATTTACTATTATAGCTGCATATGCATAGATTACAAGGTATAAAGTATATTTAAAAACGCCGATCAGCCAGGCTGAGGTTATCTACTGATCGGGCACAGTGGCTAGTGTTCGTACATGATAATAGGATAATAGGGTATATATTCAACACTATATAGTAAGTACCGATAGTACCCAGTAGGAAATTCAAATTTTTGGTTGATCTCGAGGGGGGAATAATAACCTACTTAACAAATATGAGAGCTTCAACTGTAAAAATGGAAGTAAAATTTCAATACAGTTGGGTTCAGCCTCGAAAAAGGTACATATACATATATTATTGCATTGTACTGTATTGTATACATTTTAAGCCTTTACAATTTCGACATCTAGAGTTTCACATACGATGGACTGCAAATGTTTGCGCAATTATCTTATGAAATTATTTTTGATGAGAATCGACGCTTTCATGAATTTTCCACAAATAATATTGAAAATTATAACTTCGGAAGAGTTTGCATGACATCTTGATTTTTTAAACGCTTCTGTCAGGTAAACTGTAACATCTTGAAGAACAAATTCCAATTTTCGGGCACTATTGCTTTGTGCAGACATAGAAGAGATCTGCACGAAAGGTACTCAAATTGAATTGAGTGCGAGGCACACAATAAAGCCAATGTGTTTCAATATGAGTGCGTGTAGGGGGTCTCATAGCATACATCATTTAAAAAAATTAGTGAGAATAAATAAAGCGTAAAACGGAATGAAAAATTTGACAAATGGACTCAGAAAAAAATAAGCTGAGTGTATTAGAGGAAGGCCGAAATTTAGTGTGGCATAATTTCTTATTCCTTAGCTATAAACAACATCAATGACATCAATCGAAAACTTTTGTGAAATCTTATGAAAGTGAACAAAATTAAAAGAATTGACTTTGGACATGTATATATCCAAGACAACGAAACAAAAAAAAAACTGTACAATGGCAAAACAACAACAAATCTTTGAATTGCAGCAAGGCATTCAACTGTTAACAAACGTAATTATCGCAAGAGAAAGTGAAGGCAAAAATCCGATTAGTGGATCAGATCATGGAGGAGTACGATGACAACGACCAGGTCTTCACTGTCATATTCATCACCAAAATTCAAGGTTAGGCTAGAGCTATGCTTAACATTAATCCACCAAAAAATTGGACGGAGTGCAAAAATTGTTTAAGACATCACTATAGACCAAGAACGGATCAGATGGGACTAACTAGGCAGTGTAATAACTTAAGAGTAACAAGCGTAAGAGACCTTGATAATAAAATAAGAACAACATCCAACCGGCTGCGCCAATTATGTACTTCTTTTAATAAAAATTGTGTTTCATGCCTCAAATAAAGTGCATGTATTAACTCTTATTAAAAGAAGTACATAATTCACGCATTCCCATTCATTCACCTCGTTTTGTTTTGGCTTGAATGTTGTGCGACCGAGTATTATGCGAGCGCGCTCACTCATTCCAACTTATTGGGATTCGCATTCAATTACACTCAACGCATTTTGAGTATTGTTCACTGGAATGTAACTTTTGCCATTTATGCGGACTTCTAATACATATTTAGAGCAGTGAAAGAGAGCACACTGAATACTTTAGCATAATGGGACTTTATATGAAAAGTAACCGATTAAGCGATCGAAGCACACTAACGTTAAGGTCCCATATTTTTTAAAAAAGAACAGTAAGAGAGCCGAAGTTGAGTGGGACCCAATTATCAAACTTTATGCGTTGAAAGTTTGTTCCAGACATCCCATCAATTGTTGTATGATTAGATGTTAAGAAACAATTTCAAAAATCTCTAAAAACAAAACAAATATTTTTATATTTATATTATTAAAAACACTTATAAACAAATAAATAAGGAAATTAAGTCTTAATTTTGACTTAATTATGTTCATTTCACTGAAAACGCGTTCAACTTTTGAGTTACACCATTCAAGGATAAACGACTCAGAGCAAATTATGATAACTACAATCTAACGTTTACTGTCTTCTGGATATCTGCTGATTTTAGCCAAACACAATTTTAGCATTTAAAGCTTCCAATTGAACATATTAATGAGCATATTAGTGCCGACGTGTAAAGCAATTTATTAGTACACATGCAAATTTGAGATTTTGACAGTAAAGTTGTTAAAAAGTTATATAACTCCCTTAAATTATATATAATTGACTTCCAGCCGCTATTTTACATGTTTCCCTCGTCATGTCTTTGTAAAATGCTAGAACTGGCTAGAAAATAGCCAGATTGGCAATACTGGTTGTAGGTTAGTGACATTACGCAATCAGAAGCACCCGATTGAAACATTGCTTCTTATTTTTATACCCTGAGCGCATTCAAAATAGGAATTTAGAGTCTTTTATAAGATTTTTTTATATTTCATGGGTATCTGTTAGTCGAACACTCTCAAGTAGATCACTGTGAATCGGTCAGCGTTCAGCTTTAAAAACTTTTACTTTTCTATTGGGCAATTTATAATTTCGATTTTCGCTTTAACAATAAATAAAAATTTTTTTTCGCTTTGTTTTTTTTATTTTAATTTTACAAAACAGTCTATCATTTTTGTCGTTTTTTCAAATGCGACAGAAGGGAACGACAAAGAGATACCCTGAACTCACACAATCATAGACGCATATACACATGCGTCCCCACTGTTGGACATAATTAGTTCCATTACTTATGTTCCCGATCTGTTCTTATTACAATAATCTATGTGTAAATATGGCATGCAAAGGTAAACAACTGCCAAATCACTTTCTATTTTTCGAAGCAGATTTGCTATTTTTGTGTAAGAATGTAATTATTAACAATTTACGATCACATACGTTTCTTAATTAAAGGACTGGAAAACCTGAAACGTCAACACGAAAACTGGATGTGATTTGACAATATACACTGTGCCCTTCAAGATTCTAATTCGAATCGCAAGGGATTTGAATACGTCAGCGTAAAAAACAGTAAAAATATTCCGAATTCACAAATTCTTCACACAAGCCACCGTTAGTTCCACCCCACTCCTATAAGAGTGTACCGTTAAATGCACATACTTATGCATTAAGTAAGCACCTACGCGTGGCGCCAATTGTTACGTGGTTCATTAATAACTTCTATGTTACTGAAATGTAATAGAACTAAATAAATTTAGTTAATAGCTTTTATGTTACTTTTACAGGACTCTTCTGCATTTGAAAGTGCATGATGCTTTACTTTTGTTTTTTTATACCCTGATCCCTGAAAATGGGAAATCAGGGTATAATGGTTTTGCGCAATAATATGTAACAGGCAGAAGGAAGCGTAGCAGACCCCATGAAGTATATATAAGTATATATATACATACATATATATATATATATATACATATATACATACATATATATATATATATATATATATATATATATATATATATATATATATATATATATTGGATTGGTTGATATGCAAACGCCTTCACATAATGGCCCTAGTTCCAACTGAACTGAAATTTTAAGAATTTGGGGAAATTTGGAGCTGGTATCCAAAATCCAACAATATATATATATATATATATATATATATATATATATATATATATATATATTGTTGGATTTTGGATACCAGCTCCAAATTTCCCCAAATTCTTAAAATTTCAGTTCAGTTGGAACTAGGGCCATTATGTGAAGGCGTTTGCATATCAACCAATCCAATAGGATATGTAAATCATATGCTGAATATTTCATTAAAATCCATTAAGTAAAACAGAAGTTATTAAACAAAACGTTTGGCCAATTTGCAAAAGCACATGTCAGCAGCGCCACGCGCACTCATTTTTCCTATGCGTGTGCACAAATACATTCAAAGGCGTGTATTCTTTTCTATTCGAAGAATCTAAATTGCGATTGAATAATGCTTGAATTATCATCTGCAGCTCAACTTCAAATTTGCAACTCTTCTTGCAAGAGGTGCAGTGGCTGCGTTGATAGAGGCGGCGCTTGATAGGGTTTAGTCTCGGGTTCAATCCTCGTGGCAACGAGATATTTTTTATTGATTAATTTTTTTTTTTTTAATTATGAAGTGGCGGTGTTAGTAGAGTTGGTGCATGTTGCGCAAACAATCCGGGTTCGAAACCTAGTCTTGCAATGTCGTTTTTTATTTGCTTTCTTTTTTTTTTGAATACTCGATACAAACTACGGAAAATATTAAAAACTCAAAGAACTGGGATGAGGGTATCTCCTAGTCGGGCACCTCGACTAGAGCTTTCTTACTTGTTTTTTTAGTCAATAGATTATTTACGACACCGTCCAAAAATTAACTAACTCTTGAGAGCGAAAGTCAGCCGATCAAGACCAACGCATACATTGACATCTATTGCGTCATCTCCAACTTCATCGTCGCTTTATAAAAATGTAAGCTAATGCAGTCCACATTCGCCAGCCGGCCACAACAGCAGCAAATCCAGCATCTGCCATGGATCGGCCAAGACCAAAATTGATACGTTATTTCGTGGTGTGCATAGCATTAATATTTTGGTTGGACCATTCAGTATTAGCTAAAAAAGGAAGAACGGGTAGGTGAAAGAATAGAAGATAAGTTGGGTTTTAAATGTGAATTACAAAAATAATGGTTACATATTCCTAATGCTGTTTATTAAAATTAGTTCAATATTGTTACTCTTTTAACAATTCTAGCACGTCAATTTTGGGTCGAGCCCAATAAGGACTTAGGCGGCGTTTCGAGCCCTGTGGGACTAGACCCAGTCTTAAGCTATCTATCGATTAGAACAGGTCTAGATTGTCCACTGTGTGACTCATCTGTCTACTCCTATTGCTCGCACAAAGTGGAACATGATGTGTGTTGTTGTGGATTTCCAGGTAAGTACATATTTTATGTGGCAAACAAACAAACTATTTACATGTCAACGGCAGGACACCAGTTGCATCCCTCTCATTGCGCTATCTACAACTGTTCCGTTTTATACGCCAAGTCCTGCTACGAACATGCCCTGATAATGAATTGTTGCTGTGGGAATCCATATTAGACAGTATGATCCACAACATTACCAATATTTAAGTATTTTTGTAGTTAATTATTTAATTTTTAAATTTTGGCTAGAAACAAAAATAAAACAAGTAAAAAGCTCAAGCTATCCTGAACCCCAACCGATCTGCGTTTTAAAATATAGTCCATAGCTTGTTTATATGCAAACATATGACGAGCATTGATCATTATTATTATTTGGTGAAGCCATCAATTTGAACTATAATATATTCCTTTAGATCACTTTTATCACTTAATTTACCAGTAATGTCCACATGGACAGTGTGTCAAGGAATGCTGACCTTTGGGATAGGATGTAGTTCTGCTTGAACTTTACCAGAATGTGACTTTGCTGACCTACAGGTTATACAATTGTTATCAAATTTACGGACATATTTGTTCGTTTTCTCAAACCAATAAAATTGGTAAATCTGGTCAAGTGTTTTTTTCCAACCAAGGTGCAAGATTGACTCATGTATCTGAATAACTACTGACTATCTGAAAGTTCGGGCATCGTGTTTTACCATTTTTTTGGATTTTGCGAAACAAAAGCCCTTGTCTTAAATCATATGTTTTAGTTACATCGCCTTACAACTCAACAATATCTGGGTCATGCTGCTTTTCGGCAAACAGCCAATTATTTGAAATTTCCGCTATGTTTATTCGCTTCTCGGAAATTTTTTCGAAAATTAATTGTGGTTTTTCAGGGACTGGATTTCTAGATAAAAATTCGACGTATGCCAAATGTTTTCCTTCTCTGTACTGTATATAAAAATTGAAGGATTGTAAATAAGACCACCAACGATGAATTCTAGGAGTTAGGTCTATTTTGGTTCACGATGCCATTAAAGAATTGCAATCGGTGTAAATCACAAATTCTCTGCCAAGCAAGTAATGACGGAACTGTGCAAATACTGCCAAAGTTTCGAGTTCATACGAGTGGTACCTAGACACGGCTGGCGAAGTTGTTTTGCTAAAGCATTCCACAACGTGAATGTAGATATTGTGGGTCGAATATAACCAGAACTGGTTCGTTTTTATGAATACTTTCCAACTCTGTATTCCAAGCAAAACTTTCTGTTCCTGCTGTTAGAGAATATAACGGCTTTATGACTTGAGAGAATCCGGGTACAAATTTTTGAAAATAGGATGCAAGGACAATAAACTGTAGTACACTAAAAACGGTTTGGGGCGGTGGCAGGATATTAACGCAGCAATTTTCCGCGGATTTCGTCGAATTTCTCCTGCTCTTACAACTGTTTTTAAAAGTCTACATTTGTTGATATTAAAAATGAATCCAGCCTCTGTAAGAATGTCTAGTACTGTTTTTAACCTTTCCAACCCTAACTCGACTGTGAGTGACACGATCATTATATCGTGCATGTAGACAATCACAAATAAATAGGCCAGGTCATCCAAGGCTCGCATGACTGCCCGTTGAAAAACAGATGGCGCATTTTTAAGTCCGAACGGCATAGTCAGGACTTCGTATTGACCTTCCGAAGTCACAAAAGGGTATATTCTATTGAATCAGGGTAAATTGGAATTTGGTGGAAACCACTTGCCATACCAAGACACGTAAAGTAATTCGCGCCAAGCAATCTCGAAATCTGGTCGTTTATAGGCGGCAAGGGATATCTGTATGCAATTGTGTTTGAATTTAACTCTCTGTAATCGACACAAAGTCAATCTGCACCATTTTGTTGACTAGCAGCATAGGACTGGCAGAAGGGGAACATTTCAAATGATATTACACTTAACTTTTCTCTAACAATGTCTCTTTCTTCAGAGCTGAGTCTGTAGGGCCGGCATTGTACGGTTTTGGTTGAGTCAATCAAGCGAATTTTCAATTCCCCTGTAGTAACTCGTGTGACTAGTGTCCCCTTGATAAATGCAAAGGGTTAATTCTCAAACAATTTTCTTAATTTGTTTTGATCAGTTTCGGACAATTCGGTATAAAGATTGGCAAGGACAACTAGTTCTCTATCTACTGTACTAATATTTACGACTTTGGCTTTTGCACTTCAAACTTATTTTGTGATACAGTAACATTAAATCCTTGGTTTTCAAACGATTATCTTGCACCACATGAAACAATATTTGAAGAATTGGGTAAATATCAACGCGCTGTAACATAACTCCAGTTGTTGTTAGTTATGCATTCAGCAATTTGATGTCCTTGTTTACCACAGAAATGGCACACTTTTATTGACATTCTACTCTTCTTGGCGATAGGTACAGGTCTAGAATCGTCATCGCGGTAGGCATTTCGATGTTATTGAAAGGTGAATGCACCTAATTCGGATTGCAAATGACTTCTGATAAAAAATACGGTAAAGTGATGCCACAAGTCTGCTGTTCACGTGTTGACGCTTGCATAGTTTTTACAAGCTCCAGCAGATTTTGGTGTTGCATTTGTAAGATTATGCGCCACTGATCTTCTGAGAATGCGGGAGGTGGTGCCGATCCCACTTCTGATGTTAACGAACGGTCATTTTCCATTTTAAGAGCGCAGTGAATTTTAATGCGTTAGGTAAGCAACTCTCGCGCCTTTTCAAACTACACTCGGCGACAACTTCTTTGCCACCGCGCTTTAACGGTTCTTTGTCAAGCTACAAAAATGCTACCAAAGGAGCATCATTAAAGATGATGCAATATTTCGTATTATTGCAAAACTACAACACAGCAACGCCACCGTTGCTGACCCAAATACTTGAAAAAGAGATGATACGACATAGATGATACTAAGCCAGTTAATAATTGTGTAAATATTGTGTTAATATATGTGTTTGTGTAAGCATACAACAGAAAGGAAAATAGACAAATTGACAACACTTTGCATATAATGTCGCGAGCGCGTTCGATAACTGTTAATTTCGTATATTTAATGAATAGCTCGTAAAGTTAGGCACCTCCGCCAATATGCTGATGTAAATTAAGTGAAAAGTATTACTTTCGCTCATTATGCACATTTTTGACCCATGGGTCGATTTTACCCTATGATATCCCAAACGAAGAATGACCATATTATTTGGGCATAAGGGACTACCCCTAATATTAAGCGATATACTCTATTCATAAGTCCATCTATCGATATTTTAATAAATCATCATCACCAAAAAAAAAAAATGGCAAATGTATGTTACAAAAAATTAAACTAAAACAGTATTTCACAATAGTCTTACGCATTAAATTTTGTTGTAGAAGAGCTTGATTAAGAGTATTAACAAAAATTCAAACTCTGCAGTCGGAGCTATCTCTGAAGAACATCGGCGTATCTGGGTGGGGAACCTTGATTCACGCATCAGCGAGTAAGTTGTGAACTGTGCAATTGTGTGTTATTGTTTTCTTCTCCCTGAATTGTACTAATATATACTTTTCCTTTGACAACTATCGGTTTCAACTTCTCAAACTAATGCAAAAATGCGGTGCTATTGAGAAGTTTGACATGTTGTTTCACAAGGGCGGCCCAATGGTGGGACAGTCGCGAGGATATGCATTTATCACATTTAAACACAACGAAGGCGCCACAAATGCACTTAGAAAACTAGACGGATCAAATGTTGGTAGTCGTTCCATAGCTGTCCGTCTTGCCAAGAACATAAAATATGTAAATAAATTACTCATTTAGTTTGAAAAAAAAATAGCAGGTTGTAACATGTAATAATTCATTCGTAGGATGATCTACAAAGGCCCAAGCCTCGTATTGAAATACCCGCACTTGGCAGCGGCAAGCGCGAGGATAAGATTAGCAAAGCAGAGGCTATTCGTGCCATAGAAGCCAAGCTTAAAGCTCTAGAGCGACAGACGGATGATAATTTGGAATTGAACACCACCGGACGCGAGCACAATATGCCCATCATTCATCGTTACCAATATAACAAGAGTCGAGATGATGCACAACGTGCTGGACCATATGGCAAATACAATAAATCTAAAGCATCGGCACCATATATGCGTCAGCTTCCCAAACGACACTAATTTAAACCTATGTAATATCCCCCAGTACTTACATAATTAATTTATAAATTGAATATACGATTTGCTCGCTGTTTGATATAATAAAAGTTTTCTTTTATTTTTGTGCAAATTTAAATTTTCCACGAATTTCTTTTGGGAGAGGCACTGTGCCAGGACAGTAAACTTGACCGGGTATTTCACAGATGCAGTGGCGTTCGCATCTGTATCCAAAATTAGCTGGATTGTCCTTACTCTCTGCCAACCGCGCCGCGGCTACTAGTTCCTCGCTAGAAATTTATATAGCGTGTGAATATACTAACATGTTTGAACATGAAACAAATACTTACCGTGTTTTTCCAACAACGTTGGTGAGGTGCTCAATGATTTCATCACAACTTTTAGAATCTATGTCGATTATCATATCCCGTCCATCCTCAAAGAAACAGCGCACAAACGGTGACGGTGTTATGTTCTTAATAGTGACGACCTGTACATCTGGATTTCTGAATTGTATCTGTGGAATGTTCCAAAACACGAAATCCCTATAAATTGATATAATTATTTGGCATCATCATTATATTTTAATGCACGTTTACCTGGCACCCGCGTGATGATTACCATATGTATTGTAACTGACGCTGAATACACGCACCCTTTCCTTTAGAACTAGCTTGCCCGCATTTAAATATTTTAAGCTGCGTCGTATAGGCTCTCTTCCTTTCATAAACGGCATTTTGAATTATTTTATTAAAATAAAGTTAAAAATAAATTTGGTGCAATTCTTGCTTGTGTAATTCGATTAGACAAATATCGATATATCCACAAAGTCCGATAGATACTTGACAGTTCTTTAGGTAATTCTATCGCTAGGCAAAAACAAGTTGAATGGGGAATGAATAGTTTACTTTAACAAACCTTTTTACGAACTTCTGATATCCGGTGGCGGAGCCTAACATACTTAATTTAAATTTGCGTGTAACACACTCTCAGCCCGTTTCACGATGAATTTATTAAATTAAAGACAGTGAATGCGTAAAACTAAAAATAGCAGTATCTGCATAATTGTCATCGATAGAAACAGCTGTTATATGCATTGTATGAGTTATTGGAATCTTTACATGGCTTATGTTTGGTATAATCGGGGTAAAGTTAAAAAAGAAGATCCTGGTAAAAACTAGTATTAAATATGGAAATTTCTTTGGCATTATTGAAACCGCACGTTGTACGTAACACATACGCATTACAGCAGTTAAAAACACAAATAGAAACCAATTTTAACATTTTGGCTGCTAAGGACTTGCGTATAACTAAAGAGCTATCGGAGTGTTTTTATGCAGAACACAAAGACAAATTTTTTTATTATCGGTTAACAAGTCTCATGCAAAGGTATAGTATTTTCATTTACATTAAACATTTTCAACATATTCCCTTTTTAGCGGTTTCTGCTACGCTTTCATACTGCAATCTGAATCATGTATACAAAAATGGCGTAATCTTATGGGGCCCACCAAGGTTTTTAGAGCGGTCTATACCGAACCGGAGTGCTTACGTTCTCTCTATGGTCTATCAGACACTCGCAATGCTTGCCATGGATCAGACAGCACTGTCTCTGCGCTGCGAGAGATTGCCATAGTATTTCCAGAGTTTGATATAAGCCGAGTTGCTAGTCAATCCAAATAATTAATAAATACGTATATATAAAGAAATCATAAAAGCTCATTGGTACCTTATAAAGTCAATAGAAAAATATGGATTCGACTCCAATCAAATCACATGATGCTGGTCTGGTATGATCCAACCTCTATTTGATCTAAATATACTTTAGTGATATTGTATTTATTTTAAAAACTTTATTCAATAATTTTATACCAATACAACTTGTTCTATATAAATGTTGCTCTTCTATAATTATTGTATGAGCTTAATATAGATCATTCTTAGGGTAAATTTTTCTTTTGGTAAATATTAACAGTGTATTAAAATTATAGTCCTTTAGTTTCCACAATTGGAGCTTAAGGGCAGCGCCGCTGGGATATGTGACCGAAAAGAGAAAGCTAAGTTTTGTTTACATACATATAATGTTCTCAATAGTTTTCTTTGTCTACATCTGGTGCAATATGCAATATGAAAAACAAAATTATGCAAAGGTGATGTCGGGAACCGATCATCGTTTCGATAGCAGTTTTTATATATGCATACGTATTTATCTAATAATATTCAATTCATATATCTTGAACAAGAGCTGAAATAAATATTTGATTAACCTGCATGAAAACAAAAAAAAAAAATTGTAAACTAAAGCTGTTTCCTTTTATTTCATGAAAACTGCACAATATCTGTCTTGCTTTCAGTCGTTTTTTTTTTGTCCGTATGCTTTTATTGTTTTGCAATTTTTAAGAATTATTCAGTCGTTAATACGAACATGCGCATACATCTATAACTCTGGGTTAAAAGTAAATGTAAATGCAGTTATCCAAATTAGTTGTAATCGCTTACGAATTTAGGAGTATTTCCATTGCTTTCCGGAACTAATTTCATTTGAAGTCAACAGATGTTTTTTAATAGCTTTTCCCCAAGCTATGTCCGAACTCTATGATTGAGGTTTCTGCATGTCAATTTATCTGTATTTTCTTTCATATGCTTCGTTTGTTTTAAAATCATAAGATACATACATGCACACATACAAACGCATAAACAAATCACAAATACATCGGGTTCTTAAAGAATAATTAATAATAATGAGGAAAAAGTTTATCTAGAAGATAAACACTTTCTATATGATGACGGGGCTTCTATTTATTGCGCATCACTCAGATTTCATGCAATTTGCACCTTTAGATATACATACATACATATGTACATATTTCTTTGCTTGTATCACTGCGACAGTAGGTGCGATATCTAGAAAAAAACTTTTTCAACACAAAATTTGTGCATTAGGTCCCACTTATCTTGGCATTTTCAGGGGTCCCTTTGTGTGACCTCAACATCAACCGCAGTCATTTTTATACCCTGATCCCATTAAAAATGGGAAATCAGAGTATAATGGTTTTGTGCAAATGTATGTAACAGGCAGAAGGAGGCGTGGCAGACCCCATAAAGTATATATATTCTTGATCAGGACGACAAGCCGAGTCGATTGAGCCCTGTCCGTCTGTCTGTCCGTCCGTCTGTCCGTATGTGTGAACGCGTGGATCTCAGCATCTATAAGAGCTAGAGACTTGAAATTTTTTTTGTAGGTCCGTGTATAGCACGCGCAGGTCAAGTTTGTTTCAAATATTCGATAACTATTCCGTTTAATTGTTATCGAATAAAAACATTATTGAAATGCAGTAAATAAATTATATCTCGAACGTCTTAAGAGCTAGAGCCTCCAAATTTTGTATTTAGTCTTATGTATATTTTATGCAATTTTGATTTTTGTTGGATTTTGGATACCGGCTCCAAATTCCCCCAAATTCTTAGAATTTAAGTTTAGTTCGAACTAGGGCTATTATGTGAAGGCGTTTGCATCTCAACCAAGCCAATAGGATATGTAGATCATATGCTGAAAATTTCATTAAAATCCATTAAGTAAAACAGAAGTTATTAAACAAAACGTTTGGCCAATTTGCAAAAGCACATGTCAGCAGCGCCACGCGCACGCATTTTTCCTATGCGTGTGCACACATACATTCAAATGCGTGTATTCTTTTCTATTCCAAGAATTGAAATTGCGATTGAATTGTGCTGAATTATTAGCTGCTACTTATGTTCAAATTTGCAACAGCTCGCGTAAGAAGGGCAGTGGCTGCGTTGGTAGAGGCGCCGCTCGTATGCAGCTTGGTCCGGGTTCGAGACCAGAGGAGATGAAATGTTTTTTGTATTATTTTTTTTTTTTAGTTATGAAGTGGCGGTGTTGGTAGTTTGTGCACGTTGCGCAAATAATCCGGGTTCGAATCCTGGTCTCGCAATGTCGATTTTTATTTGTTTTCTTTTTTTTTTTAATACTCGATACAAACTACGGAAAATATTACAAAACTCAAAGGACTGGGATCAGGGTATCTCCTAGTCGGGCACCCCGACTAGAGCTTTCTTACTTGTTTATATACAGTTTCTCTAGCTACACTTACTTATGCTTACTCTCCGCTCTTTACTCTGTCAAAGATATGTATGCTGGCATAAGCAGCTAAGCACTAAACTATAATTATATTTCCCAAGGGGTCCCATTACTTCTCTTCTGACAGTCTGCTCATGCACAACTTCAAAGTGTTCAATAGCTGCCTGGGGAAATTTTAAAAACCTGAAGCTTGATGTTAGATCTTTTGAAATTTGAACTTCACATATATGTTTGTGACGAGTGTGTATATTTAAACCTACATTTATATACAAATGCATTACTTTCCTATCATTAGTCCATAAGTTGTATAAACTCAACAAAATCACGTTAGTGCACTAATTAATAAGTATATTTAATTTTTGCGAATTGATTGATTTGGTTCGGCCAGGAAATTCATAAGTATTCACAGGATGAGCTTGGTACATCTATCATACTCTATAGGGACTTCATATAAAGTTCCGGCTACACAACCGAAGCGCATTGATTTTGACGTCCTATTTTTTTATTATCGCACTTTAAAATAAGGGACCCAAGCAAATGCAAATTTGAGTGGGATCTAATTCACAAAGTTTTTATGTTGGAAAATTAAAAAATGGACTGTTTCTTGTATTTTGTTAAAATATAATTGCAGTTTTCACATAGTTAACATCGAATTTTTGTAATTTAAATTATAGCTCAATTCTTTGCTTAAAAATAAACATTTTCTATTGACATGGCATTATTAATTTACATTAATCTATATATATATATATATATATATATATATATATATATATATATATATATATATTATTATATTTATATATTTGATATACATATGTACATGAAATCTATGAAATATTCGTTTTTATAAATATATAATTATTTTAAATTTGGGTTTTGTTTTTCATCCAAACTTTTTAATTATTATATTTATGTATATTGAGCACATAGAAACTAATTATTCAAACATAGCCATTGATGATGTTGGAACAACTTCCAGTAGCAACTGAAAGAATAGAGTCACCTTATCTGAAATAACGTAGAAAAACAAAAATAGTTTTAGGATTTCTGTATTTATTTGGCATGTATACTTACTCATAAAGCGTGGGGTCATTCCCAATTTAACAAAAGGGACGTAAAATATCAGGCCCGCAAATATAAAGAGCAAAGCATATAAATATTCAATACGGGGAGTTTCGAAAATTGGCGCTGCTACTAGATACACAGATATAACCAAAACTACAACAGGAATGATGATTGGCACTTTGTATGGCCGAGGATGGTTGGGTTTGGTGTAGCGCATCACGATTAGTGCCAGCATGGCGCCACCATAAAATATCCATGCGGTAAAACTGAAGAAATCAATCAGCGAATCAATAGTACCATGTAGCACCATTGCAGATGCAATTAACGACTATAAGAAAGAAAGAAAACAGAAATAGAAAGAAATGAAGAAAGAGTGACAGCTTGGGTTAGATAGGAATTGCCCTGTGTTTCTGTTGATATAGGTCTTACGTGGAATATAAGGCCAGGAGCAGGAGTTAAGCGTCGTACATGTACATATGATAAAATATCAAGCAAATGTCCTTCTCGACTTGCTGCAAAGCAGAGACTGCAAAAATATATATAGACGTAATATGCTGTGAATCGTAGTGAGATTGTAACGTACCGTCCTGCGGCAAAAAGCGTGCCGTTCGCACTTCCAAATGTGCTGACAGTGACACTTAGTGGCATTAGCCAGGCAAGAGCGCCTAGAATGCGATTGCCGAAAGTCACAGCAACCGCCTCGGATTCGATCATTTCTTGAGCCGACATAGCTGCTAGGTAAGAGATATTAATCAGCGCGTAGCACAGAGTAACCAGTGGTATGCCAATAATAATAGATCGCGGTAAGTTTTTACTGGGATTTTTAATCTCTTCGGTAACATAGTTTAGATTATTCCAACCATCATATGCCCAAAGGCCTGTGTAAAATGCGGTTGCGATAGCGCCAATGTTTGGCATTGGCCCATTAAATGCATTTGATAGATGTTGCGTATTGCCCTGAAATAATTTCCAAGCTCCGCCGCATATCACTATGACAACGGCTACTAATTTTGCAGCCGTAAACACATTTTGCACGGCCATTCCCAAATTGACACTGTAGCAATTCACAAACAATATCATCACTGGCCAATACAGTAAAAATAAGTTATTAGATACGCTTTGAAACGTGTATTGCAGATAACGTGCAATTCTTACCTATTGCCACTAATGCAACCATCTTAACAACGCCCCCAGGCGGATCACATTCTGTCACAAAGGCCTCAACAGCGTACTGTGCAAATGATAAGCATATTATAGCCATTTGAGATGGCTTCAACACCAATGTTGATACCCATGAGAATAAAAATGCCGGGGCCGGTCCATAGGCATCCATAAAATACGCCCATTCTGCACCAGACGAGGTATTCATTGTGCCAAGTTCAGCATATGCCAGAGCTCCTAAAATGTAAAACGAAAGAAAATTGAATTAATAAACTCTGCAATTAGCACATATTTTTAAAAGGAACGTTGCTTTTCGATTGTTTTTTATCATACTCCGGAAAAATTAAAAATGATAATTCAGAAATAGACAGATTATTTTATGGGGAGCTATTGTAACAAATACACATTTAATGCTAATAATAATGTCAAATTTTAGATACCTTCTCATAACCCAAAGACAAGAGGGGTTTTTAGCTGCACTGATAGTTTCGATCTATACAAATCCTCTAGTTATAATAGCAAGTATATTCGATATTTTCGGAAGGAAATCTATTTAGTGAAATAGAAGAAATAGAATATCATAACCTGAACCTATTTATAATAATCCGCACAGGCGCATGACAGAAACGATTGTATATGCATGTATTTTTATTTAAGGAAAATATGAACGAAACTATGTCGAACGAAAATAAAACAAAAATTTATTGTATTTTTAACATCGTTCACAGCAACAAAAATATATTTTAGCTTTGTGTAATGTTTGCACTAACTTAAAGGTGTGCAGCTCGAAATATATGTATGTATGTGTTCAAGTATGCACATACAGTAAACAACCGTCTCCAACATACAAAACGATTGATAAGTTTTAAGTACATATCGGGGAATTCCATAGCAATAAGATTTTAAATAAAGTCTTTATGAGCGACGAACAGTTGGGCAAAGATCGATATACCTTAAGCTATGTATATATGTGCATCTCTTTTCAGTAAGCTTGCAGTGTTTGCTAAAGATTTTATGGGAGATATACAACATTGTATTTTTTAAATTTTTTATTTTTCCATTCATTTTTCAAGTTCCTTATTTCAATAGCACCGTTTCTTAGACAGGCAGGTATATAGACAGACGGACAACTGTGCGGATTTGTAAAAAAAAATATTTGTTCAATTCGTTACCGACCTTAAAAAAGTATTATCAGATTATAGAATGCCCTAAGACAAAAACTGCTAATTGTCTTTATGTGACTTAATTAATAACCCTATTTTAATTTTAATTAAAATCGAAAATATAGTAAAGTTAATATTTAAATGTACGTAATCCTTGTTAGATATATAAACAGTGATAACATTACGTACATAGATATCTGAGAAATACTTACCCAACAACGAGAGCAGACCACAGGCAAGCCAGATTATGAAGCTTACTCCAACGGAACCGGTGCGAACCAGTAAACCAGAGGGTGACACAAATATTCCAGACCCTAAAAACAGTTGAAATTAGCTTTAAATTCAATATAAATAAATAAATAAACAAAAAAAAAAAAAAAAAAAATATATATATATATATATATATATATATGTATAACATGGTATCCACGAGTAAATATTCCAAATTTTATGTTCAATACCGCCAAACATATTTGCTTTCATACAGACAGACAGACAGACATTGCAAAAAGTCAATGCAATCATTTTACTTGAGGAATGAGTATATAAACAAATATACCTAACTTTTGGAGCTGGCAGTGATTGAGTATAATAGTAATAAAATAGGAAAGCGATCTGTACGACTATTACTTTTATACATTATGCTGGTGTAAATAGTCATGAATAATGATTTTTGTACAAACACAATTGCAAGTTATTAGTCATGACTGCCAACAGCCAGCTTAAATGAAAATTGTAATGTTCGTAATGGTGCTGTCTCAAATTGAATATATTTTTATAGATACTCGTTTACCGTACGGAAATAAATGTTAGCTTATATTGATATATCATCCGATTTGCAAAATACTTATTTAAGTAAATTTTGTTTTTTAGAGCATTCAGTTTGATATAAGGATTTTCGGAAGATACGCATAGCAAAAGAATTTATATATTACCCAGGTTTCTCAGATTTTATTATGCATAATACAGACCTATGGTTTGGTTGATATCAACATTTTGATGGAATTAGAACCAGATGTTACGTATGCTGTTTACTTTTGTGCATAGACGCAGGAAAATATATGATGTAGTAGCATATATTTAGTATATAAATAATATAGTATATAAACAATATATAGATATACACATTTGGACATGCAGTGGAATACCAATAATTCGATATGGCTAAGAACTTTACTTTACGAATCACATGACTTAACATTTGCCGCTATACATGATCAATTTTCTCATTGTTTTCGGTTAGTTTGGTTAAACCAATACGGACGGACGTATAGACAGGCGGCAAAATCGACTTATCAAGAATGTATACATTTATGGGGACTGCCATGCAACCTTCTGTCTGAGACACACATATTAACAAGCCCATTATACCCTGAATTCTTATTTTTAATGGGGATTTTAAAAAGCTCCAATATCACTGGGCATTGAACCCGCAATTCCTTGGATACGCAAATCACATATCTGCTACTTCATTGTTTGCTCGAAAAGTAGTAAAAACTAGCTATAGTTACTGCTGACAATTCACACACAATTCAATCGCAAATGTGATTCTTAGAATAGACAAGAATGCACATTTAAATATTTGAATGCATGTGTGCACATGTATAGGAAAAATGCGTACGCTTGGCGCTGCTTGCCACGTGCCTTTGCCAGTTGGACCAACGCTTTAATTAATAACTTCTGATTGATTTAAGTTAAATTTTCAACATTCTATCATATTATAAAGAAACTTGACAACACGTTCATTCATACGAACATACAGACAGTTAGATCGATTCAGCTCATCGTCATGATAAAAAAATAATATGTATATTTCTCAAAATGCCTGTTACATAAATTGAAAAAAAAAAAAAAAACATTGTACCCTGACTTTCCATTTTATGATTGCTTAATATATTTTGAAACGTTGAAAATGGAAAATTAGGATAATGTTCTTTACTTAATATAATAGGGATCTCCATTAACAAACTTTATATTCGTCAAACGGTCAAAGATAATTCTATAAATTATTTACACATCGTGGCAGAACTGAAGCATCCCAAGAAATACATGTTTTATTTGTATGACGGTCTTTTGAATATGCGCATATTTTTGATTTCTCTATTATTTTTACATACATATATAAGTTTCTAAATTTATTATTAGATATTTTTGGCTGCATAAAGAGAAAAAATATGCGCCTTAGAGTACTAAAAATATACGCAACCTGAAATGACAAAATTTATTTTAACGAAACTGTAACTAGAACATACGAGTTTGTTTTTCTTATACTATATTAAAATGGAGTTCACAGTAACTTTAAAAAGTACGTGAGCTTCTTGGAAAAGTTTATAATTTGTAGATACTTACCTATCATAGTACCGACAATTAAAGCCACCCCACTGAAGAGGCCCAGCCTACAAGAGTAAAGGAATAAAATATATGTTAAAGAAATATACTATCAAATATTCGTGGCTAAAAGTTAAAGTAACTTATATTAGACCAAACGTTACTGAATATGGCTAGAAAATATTTTGTTTTTAGCAGTTATATATTATATATATTTAAGTACTGTAAAAATAATGAAATTAAAGTATTTATACATAAAATGCATTTATATAATAACTAATACACTATTGAAAACCTATAATATTTAAACTAATAAGTAATAATGCATGACAGACTGTCTAGGCGCAGGATTTATATATTTTGAGAATTTTTCTTGACAACGCCAATTTTTACCTTCTCTCGAGGTGAACAGTGTCGTTCTGCGTTGAGCCATTCCTCTCCAACGGCTTCCGCATCCGCCCGGTCCCTGATGAGTCGGTCTCTGTCGCTTCGGGCCCCTCTGTCCCAATAGACCCATTGGCACACATTGTCCCATTACTCGTTGCTTTTGTTGACACATTATGTCCTACAGTATACCATTAAGCGTACATAAGAGATTTTTTAAAAAAATTATTAAAACAAATTGCTTTAAAGAAAAAAGCAAGAAAATCTTAGATTACTCAGAGTCCTTCGTACACATATATAATATATATTTATATACATATATATACAAGTCCTCGTAGTATTTTTTTAACCTATGTGAAACTCTAGTTTTATGTTCTGTTGTGATATTTTAGTGAAGCCCGGGATCTTTAATAGATTTACATTTTAATATGAAAACAAAGAAAGAAACCGGGCGCACTATGTTAGAGGCGCACATTTGCTGTGTCTGCGTTTTTGTTAACCAAACACAAAGAGAAATACGTAAGGGGAGACACTTGGTTATACAAGAACTCTTGTTACATATTTTAATACTCTAGTTTTATTAGTTTTTAAATATTGATGCTTTTATACAGATGATACAGACACCGACGATGAAGAGTCCGATATTGTCAATTCCGACATCTGTCACAATCAATGACCTCAGTTGTATCGTTAAGCTGTTCAATTATATATATATATATATATATATATATATATGTGTGTGTGTGTGTATATATAGCAACTAGAAAGCATATGACAGTTCATGTTAACAATTATACCGCGAATTTTAGTATATATTATATAGTATATATATTTATGTATGTACATCTATGCCGATGTGCTAAATACAGACTTCACGAATGGTTCACTAATTGGTGTCTAACATAAACACTAACATTAACACTAACACCTTTATGCCTACCCACCTCTATTATCTGCTGAATTATTTTTGCATTCGGTTTTTTGCAAGCAAAATAATTGTGATATTTTATCGCGCATGGCATGGACGGATAAAAAATAGCCAAAATTATTTCGTCACGAATTTTCGCACCCAGCCAAGAATATAGCAAAAAAGGGAATAAGACTCTGAATGCTGCCAGGCGGCCAAAACACGTGCTATATTGTCAATTAATCAGTGGCAACTGTTAGAACCGTTTTCTGTCGTTTCATCGTATACCATTGATAAGCTCACGAAACGAACCGAAGACGAAGCGTCGAATGTCGCAATGCTTAGATCTCTCTCTCTCTCGTGTACCTCGTGTACCTCGAGCTCTCCGAGCTGTCGCCATACACTCTCCGATTGACTTCGGGCCTATGTACGTGATACGCCTGCCGAATACATTTTTAATTGTATATGTACTTTTACTTGCGCTATATTTACAAAGTTCCGAAGTCCGAGCTCTTTCGTTTATTTATTATTGCGTTTTTCGCGTCTATAATCAAAAACTCTCATGATTTTTTGGGTTTTTCTTGCCTTTGCAAGTTGTTTCAGATTATCTATAGCACTGCTGATGCTATAGAAAATTATTTTGCAGCCATATATTCAGTAAAGTAAAAATTAATATATTTCTTCGAACAAATGTTGTATCTGTATTCTGATGCTATTTTTATCAGTGGTAGGCGTGTGTGAATACGAAAATACGAATTAAAAGAGTAAATTCGTGTTCATAAAGTGAAAAGCGTATTTCGCCGATGTGAATGAAAGTTATTTACGACTTTTGGAACTGGATAAATAAAATATTAATTATTATTTCTTAGGTAGCCCACTAGGACGTATTAAGTTCCATATTTCAGCCAGTCTAAATTCTATTTATTTTGGACATTCTTATAGTTCAAGAATTGTAAATGTAGCTCGGATGCCCTAGTTGAGGCAGATGGGCTACGTTTCACCGCCTCTATAAATAGATTTATAAATGAACTTCACCGTCACTTTCCACAGCTTAAAAGTATATTTACTTTAAATTGTCCATTAATGTAAAAGTTGTTTGTTTACATTTATGTCAATGAACACTGTACCGTCAATCAAATATCATATATATAATTTTACTTTAATTTAGTTTTTTTGACGGCTAAAGAATATTTTAATAATCGGACATTCTCTCTTGGTAAGTTTATTACCTAATACGTGCATATATGTACATAAATGTATAAAGATTTTTTCATTTGTAATTTAATTGTAAATATGTATATATATATCGGTATGGTTGTAATTTTTTAGTCTAGGGCGCAAGTTATCGTATAAGCCTTGCACAATGCTAACTCAAAACTGAAACCTAAGCTATTGGCATTCAATGCGAAGACGCAAAGCAGTATTGTTTGCATTGTATCGTTTGAAACTATAAATATTCGCCTTCACCCTTCCATAGGCTATCTCGGCACATATGATCATATATATGTAAGTGTATAAATACATTTGTTTTTATACCTTTCCTATAAATTTCGCGTATAGTCCAGTTCTTAGTCTTTCTCAGAATTAACAAGTCAGAAAGCTCTAGTCGGGGTGCCCGACTAGGGGATACCCTGATCGCAGTCCTGTGAGTGTTTTTATTATGTTCCGTAGTTTGTATCGAGTATTCAAAAAAAAAAGAAAACAAATAAGAAACGACATTGCGAGACCAGGTTTCGAACCCGAACGTGCACCAACTCTACCAACACCGCCACTTCATAATTACGAAAAAACATCACTAAAAAACATCTGGTCGCCGCGAGGATTGAACCCAAGACTAAACACTAGCGAGCGCCGTCTCTACCACCGTAGCCACTGCACCTCTTGCAAGAAAAGTTGCAAAGTTGTGGAGTTGAGTAGCAGCTGATAATTCAAGCAGTATTCAATCGCAATTTCGATTCTTGGAATAGAAAAGAATACACGCATTTGAAAGTACGTGTGCACACACATAGGAAAAATGAGTGCGCGTGGCGCTGCTGACATGTGCTTTTGCAATTTGGCCAAACGATTTGTTTAATAACTTGAGTTTTACTTACTGGATTTTAATTAAATTTTCAGCATATGATTTACGTATCCTATTGGCATGGTTGAGATGCAAACGCCTTCACATAATAGCCCAAGTTCCAACTAAACTTAAATTTGAAGAATTCGGCGAAATTTGGATCCAAAATCCAACAGAAACCAAAATTGCATAAAATAGACATAAAACTAAATACAAAATTTGGAGGCTCTAGATCTTAAGACGGCCGAGATATAATTTATTAACTACATTTCAATCATGTTTTTATTCGATAACAATTAAATGTGAATAGTTATCGAATATTTGAAACAAACTTGACCTGCGCGTGCTATATATACATGGAACTACAAAAAATTTCATGTCTCTAGCTCATAGATGCTGAGATCCACGCGTTCACACATACAGACAGACGGACAGACAGACGGACAGGGCTCAATCGACTCGGCTTGTCGTCCTGATCAAGAATATATATACTTTATGGGGTCTGCCACGCCTCCTTCTGCCTGTTACATATGTACATTTGCACAAAACCATTATACACTTATTTCCCATTTTCAATGGGATCAGGGTATAAAAACAAGCGACTAAAGAGGGCAAGCATTTAAACACAAACTCGTTTTAATACGTATATATTATGTGTTCTCATGTAATTTTTCACGCAATGACACATACATACATTGATTCTATGCAATGACCGTCTTCTTGTCTGACAATCCATCTATCCGTATTTATTCTCGTCGGTACACTCGTCTTATAAAGTCTAAATATTTCTCCGATATGCCCAGTAGGGTCGTGGCAAATCGTAAAATAAATACAAAATATGTGATAACGGAAACACTTGAACACTTAAAAATATATAGTGGATATATCTACACCCATGGTAGTGTGTCAAATCGGTAAAACTGTTTTTAAACTAGAACAAAATTCTATACAGATCCAAGTTGAAAGTTAGTTTCAAATATAGCACATTTATCGGGCGTATTTTTAGTTACCTACATTTTGTCTTGTTGCTTGTAACTCGTCACGAAATAATTGAGGTCCTTTATATTTATATCATTGTACATGATATATTAAATGTTACAAAACAATGACATACCCACAAAATTACGCTGCTGCTACCGAGATTATATTTTTCCAACATTTTATTGGACTTAAGTAGAACTTTTTTTTTATATTTATGATAGCGAAAAGTACTTTTGTACTGTTCAAAGTAAATATGTGATTCCAAAATATTAACATGAATACTAATCTTTGTGTTCATCTAAGTGTTGCAAATCTTTTAAACGATGTTTTTACACATTTCAACATTATATTTCTCATGCAGTTCAGCTTTAGAGATTTTAGGGCTTTCAGTACATACTTCAACAAGTGTTGGCAATTAATTAATCAATATAAATATAAATACAAATATAAATATAAATATAAATATAAATATAAATATAAATATAAATATAAATATAAATATAAATATAAATATAAATATAAATATAAATATAAATATAAATATAAATATAAATATAAATATAAATATAAATATAAATATAAATATAAATATAAATATAAATATAAATATAAATATAAATATAAATATAAATATAATTATAAATATAAATATTAATATAAATACAAATACAAATACAAATACAAATATAAATGTGTCTACATATGTATGTACGTATAATATACGGTACGTATATGTACGTATAATATACGGTTATTAGACAGGCAAATTGGAAAAACAGTATCTTGCACAATTTTAGAGCCAGTACTCCAAAAAAATTAACCATTTAGGCATTTTTGGAGCTAAACTTGTTGATCGTTTTGTTAGTGGATCACCATTAACCTCCTCCACAAATATATTAATAACAACCATTGAGGCATGTTGCAGTAAAAATTTATGAGGGATTTTTGGATTATTGTTTAAAATTCTCTATTTTTGCACTGTGAACGATTATAATGCAGTCGTCAAACGGGTTTCTCTTACTTTTTTATTAATTATGCAGGACAAGTAGTACTAGAACAGAGCTCCTTATTCACATACATAACGGAAACTATGGATTAGCTAACGATACTTTAAGTGTAAAATCGGTATATGTCAATGACTTTTTCTCTTGTTAGAGGCTCACACGTGGGCCAGATCCATCAGTAGTAACTTATCGAGAAGAAAATGCGAGCCACAATAAGCAATATACACTATATGTTTAATTAATTGAACGCCCAATTCATTTGTTCTATTTTTACGAGTATTTTGCTCTCGCTGCTATAAATTTTCAATTCAATTTTCAATTCGTAATTTTGCCAGACCGTAAATTGCGTCGCCATAGCAGAGCAAATGAATTTATCATTTTGTAATTATTATGTCTGAGTATTAGCACCATCATCATCAATTAAAGGGAAAAATGTTGAATATCAACGAAGTGCTATAAGGCTGACGTTTCACGAGCTAAATAAGAATCAATTGACTTAAATTGAAATGCGCACTAACAACAAAAGCGGTGCGACATTACTGTCACAATACCAAAAACCAAACAATCTTATTGTAAGATGCGAAAAACTAAAGGAAACGCAATAAGCAGAAAAAGTAAAGCATTTAAGTTTTAATAACCTCGCTTACGCCTATCTAAAGAAGGAGAGATGCTTAAAATGTGATTATCAATCCGATAATTTTTAAAAATAATACATATCAGGATATAGGAAATTATTGATTAGCTTTAGGCTTTATGTAAGTATAAATGCCTAAACCTCCAAATTATTCTTTTGTTTGTAATTCGTGTACAGTTTCTGTTATTAATTCTAAAAGACGGATCTACTGACTCGTATATTCCTATTTTCAGATTTTTAAGTTTTTTATGTTATGGATTCCGACAGATAGACATACATGCTCATAAATTTCCATTTTCAGGATATAAAAAACTATCCATAACTCACTAAAATTGAACTGTTAGAATAAATGAAAAAATATTATAAAGTTGACACTCAAGCTTCGACGAAAATATATTGGCTGTTTTACGAAAAATCCCCGTACATTTTTTTGCGCTTTTGTTTCATATTTTTCTAATTTTGTCATGAAATTGACTAAAAGGAAGTGTATATATCAACAGACATATGTATGTATAAAGAGATATCAAAAAATGTTGTCAACACAGATATGTTAATATAAAACCTTTCGTTTGACGCATGCGCCCAATTGCTTGTCCTTGCTATGACATCGTACTCGATTTGTAAGTATACCAACATAACAGAAGGTGTTTCAATAAACATCTGCTGACAGGAGAAAACCCACCCAAACATTAAGCGAGTTAAGGCGACATGACGTGAAACCTGTATTTGTAACGTATCGCTCCCCAAGTTTATGCCTAATTGAACGTATAGTAAGCTAATATCATAGCTGTTATTGGAGGCGACGAAAAAAAGTTAAATTCAAGGTTTTTTACATGAAACGTAATAAAACAAACGAGTAAAAGATTCGGCGTCGTACTGCTGGCCTGAGTACGTATTTTCTTTCGGGACACGAATATGCACGATTCCATATGATATGTTAATGTTATCGAAGCAAATGCCCGACTAGAAGGTATCCTCTGTACTGCTCTTTTAAGCAATACAGATTCAATACTTAGTCACAGTCATTCACATAGTCACAGGTACCACGTAGCACTGCGTTTCATGCATAAGCTGTTATTTATGTTAAGCTTGTTATTTTCTGACATTTACGAAACTATATATAAAAATGTCTATCACATGCACAATAACACGTGGCAGAGACGCCACAAATTATATATATTCTTTATCGGGTCAGCAGTCAAAGTGACAAAACGAACTATAGATAGTCAACAAAACATGTGCATCCACCCACCTACCACCTACTGGAACAGTAGATCAGTAAAAGCAATATAATAATATATAACAATAAATTTAGGGCTAACATAAAAATAAACACAGAAATAAAGATATATTAAAAATAAATGCAACACAAAAGTAAAGTAAAAATAGCTTCAATCTTAAATATAAATAAGCTTTACACATTTTCAAAGATGTATGTTATATTCACGCTTTTATAAGCAACTTGGCCACTAACAGTGTTGCTACGCTTATTCATAAATAAAATATAAAAATATACTAATCGTAGTTCATACAAGAAGATTAGTAATCTGATGGTAATTTACACATAAAATATATTTAAAATAAATAAGTTATACGAGTCAAAGAAGTTCCACAATTTATTTTTATTTTTTAAAGTTAGATACGTATTTTAGATCAATTTTTTATAATATATGTACGTCGCTATTAAAATTAAACGTAAACAATAAAAAATTTATTTCTTATAACATATTGGCTTTAGTGGTACCGTTAATAATGTTAGGACATCTATTTATGGCTCCAAGCGCAATACACATTCATACATTATATATATATACATATATATATTTTTTTTCTGTCTGTCTTATACTAGACAATAAACAAATTTGTTAACAATAATATTACGTAACCGGATGGCTTGGGCTCCAATGAGATCAATCCATATATTTACCTATTTTACATATTTATCTATTTCTGTGGGGCAGGTCTAGGACATGAAATCTTTTGGTTGCTTGAGTCATCCAGTAGTCTTAGTGCTGCACTGTTAAGCTGTTTTGACTGTGAAGTTTATTTTTATTAAACTTAGCCAACTATAAAGACTGCAACAGCTGTTTTAAGAATACTCATACACTTCAGTACGTGTCGCATAGCACAGAGTGCACCGTTACCCGTTGTTTTTTTCTGTTTAACGCATGCGTAAGACTTCACATGAATTCTGAGTTTTATTGGGATTTTAGCTCTCTCCGTCTGTCAGTCGCCCAAAGTATTGTTTTTTGGATATTCATTAGTATTATATCACAAAATCAAGCATCTATTTTTTGTGTATTGATATCATCCATATGCGATTAATAATTTCTTACTGAGTCGGTGTCACATGCTGCATCAGTCACTGTATGATTCGCCACTTAACACACGACCAATATTGAGCAAAAATAAATTCACACCAGTTTACAAAAAAAAAAAAATATTGAAAGGCAAATCGTCTGGTATTTTTCATACTGGTAGCTGGATTCCAATTTGAAAGGTCCACTCACCATCGGCATAAATATGATTTGTGTTGCTTGGTTGGACATGCTGATACATGACTTGATGTAGTGCACCAACGTCGTCACTTTCATGTCACTTTAAACACTACAGGAGAATGAAAGCATTCCCATTTGACTCTGAGTATTTATACATACATGTATGTACATAAAGCGCCAAGCGTTGCGTCGCTGTCGCCACCGCTGTTGTGCTGCTGATATAGCTTTTACGCCCTGTTTCCATAATAAAGGTCGATTACACTCTGCAACACAAACTGAACAAATTAATCTACATACTAGCTTATATGCTTTTTGGCTTATGCCTTAAAATTCCACTTCTGTTTAACGTATGTATGTCCATGGGAACGAACTCCATAATATAGATTTTCATTTGAAGTATCGGGAGAAAATACCATTTATAATATGTACCATTTATCATATGTTTAAGATATAGTTATATCAACATCGCAATATTGATGATGATCCCATATAATCAGAATCGGTCCGGTAATGAGTTATTATTTCAATGAAGATATTAAACAGAAGCTATCCAACTACGAGCTTTATTTGTGTTGAAAGACATATACACACACACACACATATGTATATATATATATATATATATATATATATATATATATATATATATATATATATATATTTATTTATATAAATATCTATGTAAGGCCAATTCTCAGCATTGAAAGCCCGTGCGTAGGATATATATATGCAATATTAGATACCTTTCGTTGTTCTAAACAGACGCGTAATATTTCACTTACTATTACTTGTTGAGTAGTGTTTAAATTTTCTGCTGGGTACATTTTCCTAGTTATTGCTTTTCTCTTCGGGTAAGCTTTTGCCTGCCCTAAAACTTGAAAGAGAGAAATGTGTGAATGAGACAAGAGATATTCTATTGTTACTGCGGGGTTGATATATGTATGGATGTATATGTATGTATATGTATGTGTGTAAATAATGAGGTATTGCGGTTTCACCAACATTTAGCTAGTGACGTTTCTAGAAAAAAGCTTTTCGTAGACGATCGTCAAAACACTTAACAATTCACAGCTTAAAAAAACTACTATGTATAGGCTTATTTATATTGAGGTCTGAAGTGACTGTTCTGAGTTCCCATTTTGATGTTTTTCTGGAATATTTCAAAAGCTGCTAATTTAGTTCTGAATGTTAAAATAAACTACAGATTAAGATAAATAAGAGATTTACAAATTTTCACAAAGTAAATTTTGTTCCATATGTGATTTGCTTTATCTGTAAGTACGAGCATAGGTAATACTCGTTTCGTGCGTCTTCTTATGAACGTAAATCGTTTCGTTACAATATGTATACACTTGCCAGAAGCACGGCGCAAAGCATTGATTGTAAAAAAATCACTTGCAGCTATTGATAAAATTGCTTTTTTTTTATGAATAGCACATTAATTATATATGCGCACAAATTTTAAAAAAAACTCGAACAATAATATGCACGTATGAAAACAAGAGAGAACATTGCAGCCAGGCGCTATCGTCTGCATCATATTCATTCACATCCTAAGCGTTGCTAACGCTAGGTGTTAAATTTTGAGTTTCTAACTGTAGAATATACAGTCGTGTTGTCATAGGACTAATATGCATGGACAAAACATTTTTGTCTAATCCATAGATGTAGTCAATAATAATGGTGTAGCTGTAAAAAACGTTTAAATAACAGGGTGCATACATTTTGTTTGCTGAAATCCGTTGATTTTGTAGTTTCTTAACTAAAAAAATATAAAATTAAAAAATTTCAGAATTATTTTTTATATGCTATTAATTAAAAAACAATTTTGTTAATTGTCTTCTTTTACAATCAAACTCAATGCAAACAATTAGGAAAGCTCCATTTGGGGTGTCCGTTAAGGAGATACCCTGATCCCAGTTCTATTTGTGTTTTTAATATTTTCAATAGATTTCATCGAGTACTAAAAAAAAGAAAAAAGAAATCAAAACCGACATTCCGACACCAAGATTTGAATCGACATTGTCTACGCAACGCGCTTCAACTCCATCAACACCAGCACTTCAAACCCAAATATTTCGCCTACGGGCACCGCCTCTACCAACACCGCCACTGCACTGTGGAAGAATGTGCAAATCTCAACTTAAGCAGCAGCTGTTAATTCAATAGCAATTTCGATTCTTGGAATATAAAACAATACACGCATTTAAATGCATGTGTGCACTTGTATAGGAAAAATCCTTCCGCTTAGCGCTAATTGCAACGTGTTTTTGCTGGCTAAGCGTTTTGTTCAATAACTCCGGTTTTACTCAATGCATTTTAATGAAATTTCAGCATTTTTTATTGGATTAGTAGAAATGCAATCTCTTTCACTTATTGGACCTATTTCTAACTGAACTTAAATTTAAAGAATTTGGGGAAATTTGCAGTCGGTATCGAGACGGACTGACAGATGGGCACGGCTCAATTGACTCGGCTTGTCGTCCTGATCAAGACTATATACACTTTATGGGGTATGCCACGCCTCCTTCCGCCTGTTTGTACAAATCCATTATATCCCGATTTTCCATTTCAATGGGATCAGGGTATAAAAATACATACATATGCATATACATAAAGTATGTGCGTATACATGTATGTGTATACAGCAGTGTATACCTAAAATTCCGGTCTCTTGCTTCGATGGCGGATGGTTTGCGTTCAGAACTAAGAGAATAGAATTATATTATATAGAATATACCATGTAATACATGTTTTAATTTATCTGGTAAAGCTGTATCGTGGAACTCTTTAAGCTTGCCTAAAATTCTAAATAATTTTCTAAGATTAATAGCTAAGATTTCAGTGCCAAATGAGTCATTTCTTCACGATTAACAGCACAGAATACTCAGTAGGATAGCAAACAGCCGTTCCGTTACTTTGAATGTTAACTAACATTTCTGCTGTGACATCACATCTGAGTCCACTTACGCAGACTTCAAACAAATGTTTTAAAGCAATCAAAATACAATTAAATAGTAAATAATAAAATTAAATAGTAAATACCATACAAATGGTCAATCCTTTATTCATATTTCGTTAAAATTCAAAACTATGTTGATAATGGCTAGTATGTGAATAAGGATCATTAATAATCAACATTTACTATCTAAATATTTAAGTATTATGCACATTGAAGATGCATCAATAAAATTGCTGCTTACTCCTGTTGTGGTTTCAACACTTCAGAAAAAAATTAAATAAAACGAGTTCATTGATTAAAATCCGAAGATTATTGGGATTAAGGCCTATACATAAGAATAATTTTCCACAGGATAGTTTGACAGAAGCAGACAATAGTGCACTTTATCGGATGGACTCCATTAAAACTTAACAGATACTTAACATTACAATTTTTTAGATATATATCTAACAGAAATACACAACGGACACTGTCTTTACATACTTAACTAAAATACTTAACATTAAAGATACTTTTTAAATTACTATATATGAAATTACTATACTATATATGAAATTAATCAATTTTGATGTTAATTTCACGCTGTAAAAATTAGTGTATTATGTTTGCAACCATAATATCCTCGCTTTTGTTAAAATAATTAATCTGGTATTAAAAATAAGCGCCAAAAATTCCTAAATGATTTTAAAAAAATCAAGCCCTAAAATCTTTTAATTATTATTTTGGAGTTGTGTGTTTATTGTGTTCATTCTGTTTAAGCTTCAAGCATTTAAATGAAATATACGCTAGCGGTTTTCTTTCAACTTTTCAAGTTTACTAATCATCTCCACTTGTTCTCAGTGTTCTAATTACGTGACACTGTTACAAAAAATGTAAGTTTTATTTTTAAATATATTCATAATAAAATTTGTTTCCACTAGCAGAAACAAAATCGTGTTCGAACTAAATATATATTGCAAAAGCCGCTGAACAGAAGGTTCTCCTTTTTGTCAACAAAAACCGAAGAATTACAAAATATTAATATACATCGACTAAGCATTGACAGACATCGATAGTAAACATCGATGTTCCCATTTACCATCACTACAGAAATAATAAGCTAAGCATAAAATATATAACAGTGCAAAGTGAAAGCTAGAAACTAATAAAAAGTTCTGCGGCAATGGGTAATTTTGTGAGCAGACAAAACGCAGCTGTCGAAGAAGCAGACCATATCACCAATCATGCATATAAATATCCACCTCGTATTGGAAATTTCTTCGGAACCCACTTTATAATGGGTGGTGAGCGATTTGACACGCCCCAGCCAGAGTCTTATTTATTTGGAGAGAATGCAGATCTTAATTTCCTGGGTAATCGCCCCACAGCTTTTCCCTATCCACCACCGCAGGCCAACGAGCCAACCAAAACTCTGAAGAGTCTCGTCAACATAAGAAAGGAATCTGTGCGATTTGTGCGACTTTCAAACGACAAAAAGTCAAGCTGTGCTGATGCTGAGACCTTGCAACAAAACGAAAAAAATAAAAAACTAACGGAAATTACCGGAGTAGCATCTGTTGAGGAAATGGACGGCAATGTCCTCTGTAATATAAGTGGAGTAGATAGCGGAACAGAGACGGTGCCACAAAATTATTACTACAACATTGAGTTTACCTTCGACTCGGATGCAAAATGTGCAATTACGGTGTATTACTTTTGCACTGAAGATGTAAGTCCCACTGGCATCAAACTGACGCCCCGGGAAGGATTTTCCCTTTCATCTGATACTTACCATTACGAGAAAGGTATAAATCAATGTTTCTCACAACCTAGCCACGTATTTAACCCACAGTTAATACCGGAAGATGATCTTATATACAATACTGGCCGCGAACAATACCCAGTAGCAATACACTGTGTCATCGAAGAAGGTAATGAAGAATGTCGTCAATCGCATACTACCATTTGTGTAATTGACCATCATCCAGAAACCTGCACTTATGTGCTACGTGCGCTTAAGCAGAAAATATTTGTAGACGGTCTATGTTACTTACTACAAGAGATCTACGGCATTGAAAACAAAGCAGTAAACAAAACTTCCATCGATGAAGAAATCGACGATCATGGTAGTGAATGCGTTATTTGCATGAGCGAGACCCGCGACACGCTTATTTTGCCTTGCCGCCATCTGTGTCTGTGTAATTCGTGTGCCGACTCTCTGCGTTACCAAGCCAATAACTGTCCCATATGTCGAGCGCCATTTCGTGCACTCTTACAAATACGAGCTGTTCAAAAGGGTATCAGCACACAAATGCTGCATCAGAATACGCCAACTACAGTGGCTGGCGAGCCCGCCCCTCCAGATGTTCCTCCTGGCTATATTCCCGTCTCACTTATAGAAGCCCTGAATGGTCCTCCACAATATGTTACTCGTGGCAGGTATATATACATTATCGTTTATTTAGGTATTAAATTATATTCTTTTTAAAATTAAAAAATAAATTTAAAAGATTTGGATTTGGATACACATAGTTGGATGTCACACTTTCCCCTCAACGTTTTAATTACTTACTTTTGTAAAGATAGATTGGCGATTATTATGTAAAACAAATTTCTGAAATGATTTTTCCGATACATAATTTTGCCAATGTATTGAATACACTCAGATGAATAAATAATATGCACGATATTTAGTATGTGGATAAAGGCATTACAGCTTTAAACATTTTTAAGTTTTTTATATTCTGCGTGGAGCTTAGGATATATATTTGGGCCATACTATATAATCTTATAAATATGTATGACAATAAAATCAAATCATGTTAGCGGGGTCATAATACCGTGCAGAGCAATTTAAACAATGCATTTGAATTGAAAACATGTAGGCTGCTTAAGTCGGGGATACCCAAAAAAAGATTTTGTCGAAATTGTTAGATTTCTTAAAAGACTCACTTTTTTAAACTAAAACAAAGTCTTTCTATGTATATGTACTTAAGTATATATATTATTTTCAAAAATGAAACCTTTAATTCCATAAAATATGTGTAATTCCCAAACTTGATAATGTAAAGTCTCTCTAAATTGAAGTTCAATTCCAAATATAGCCAATTTGTGAATGAGTGTGAATTTGTCAGCTTGCATTTACACTAAATTGACATGCACATGCCAGAAAAACTATGCGTACAGGCCTAATGAGCGACTTTGATAGAGAATAAATGTGATAAATAATAGTATATTTATCAATATTATATTTTTTAATGGAAAACACTTTAATAACACACATTTATCAACAATTTTTTTTTTATAATATTAAACAGTTTTTTTTTATATTTAAAATAAGAAAAAAAAGAAACAACGAAAATTCACATAGAAAAATATGCGTACAAACTAAAAAACAAAAGAAAAATAACTTTTTTTCAATGAGAATTTGCAAAATTTATATGAGGTTGGATACCCTTTCGATTCTTGGTCTCTTCCAACCGTTTTGGCATCGATGCCACCAATTTCCGGGTGAAATCAACCGGAATTTTTAGCCATTCCTCCATCAGAACAGATTTGAGCATGTCTCTTGATGTAATTATTCGCTCTCTGATCCTGCGCTCCAAAAAATCCCATAAATGCTCTATGGGATTAAGGTCCCGATACTGGGGAGGCGAATGAAGCTGGTGTCTAGTATTGTAGAGCAACCAGAGCTTTACATTGTGGGCTGTGTGTCCTCCCAAGTCCTCCCCAAGACCCAATTGTCTGGCACTTTGCTGCAAATTGGTTTTCAATATATGGAGGTAATCCATATGGTTCATTGTGGACTCAATAAAAACCAAATTGCCCACTCCAATTGCTGCCATACACCCCCACATCATTACGCCACCTCCGCCGTGCTTAACGGTTGGAGCTAGATTTTGGACATCGAACGCTGTGCCCCTCTTTCGCCACACAAGCTTTCTCCCCTTGATTCCCAATATACAGAATTTGCTCTCATTACTAAAAATTACTTGGTTCCAATAGTCTGGACTGACTTCCAAGTATTTTCTGGCGAAATCCAGCCGCTTGATTTTATTTGGCTCAGAGATGAGCGGCTTTCTTCGAGCAACATGGGCATTTAATTCATTTTTCTTTCAAAATTTTCTTATGCTGTCTTCGTGAAGCTCTTTCTTGTACTTCTGTTTAACTTCCTGATTAATCTTTGCTGCATTTAATCCAGGGTTTAGCAGCACCGTCTTCAGCACGTCCCCCTTCTCTCTCTTGGTCAGCTTTGAGGGCCTTCTAGAGCGTGGCTTTGACTTAACTGAGCCAGTCAAATTAAAGTTATTGACTAATTTTACGATGAGTTTCCTCAGATCGGGATCAATCTCTTTTGTTTTTCTGCCCATGACGAAATCTATCAACTTAATGACAAAATATGCAAACCAACACATGATTGACATTCTTTAATGCTTTCTTTACCGTAATATGCTGTTTAACGGTACTAAAAGCTTCACACAACGATTAAGATCAGTGGGTTGTTAGTTTGTACGCATACTTTTTCTAAGTGAATTTTCGTTGTTTTTTTCTTATTTTAAATATAAAAAAAAAACTGTTTAATATTATAAAAAAAATTGTTGATAAATGTGTGTTGTTTTCCATTAAAAATATAATATTGATAAATATACTATTATTTATCATATTTATTCTCTATCAAAGTCGCTCATTAGGCCTGTACGCATAGTTTTTCTGGCAAGTGTATATACAATAGACTCCATAAAGCGTCTAGCTGAGATTTAGCCCTGTCCGTATGTATGACCTTTGGACCTATGTGAGCTAGAGACTCGAATTTTTTGTGGGCATCTACATAAAACGCGATTATAAAGTTTGTTGCAAATAATCTATAAATATTCGACTAGAACCATTATCGAGTTTCGTTAATTTTTGACAATGCCTTTAAATATGTTATATAAAGACATTATCTAGCCGATTATTATACTTTGCCATACCTTTTCGCCAATTTGGTAGCTTTTGCCTGATCTTAAGTTTCTTCTCGAGTTACGAAGTTTCTCTCGAGTTGAATAGAGAGGTGAATTATTTTGATGAGGGTCTTGTTTAAATCGTGAATTCTCATATCATACTTAATTGTTGACAAAAACAATTGGCACAACTGTTTCTTCGAGTTATTATTTTGAGGCAGCGTATAATTTCTTATAGGGACGGTTCCTCGTTGTCTATTATTACTCCTCGTGATTTTAGTTCTTGCACTCTGCCAAATTTTGAGAACTTGTAGATGCAAGTTAAAATACAAGTTCAATTTGAAGTATACTCAATACTAAATATTTGATTTACTAGACTACTAAAATAAAAGTTTTGAAACTTACTGCTATTTTTGTGACCAACCAAATCATTCTGGAAGAAAAAATCCCTCAGAACTCCTTTGACATTTCTCTGCATGATGAGCCCGATTTTGCTCTGTTGTGATATCTTTTTATTCAGTATGATCTTTGACATCTACATAAAGGAATTGGCAATGCCGTTGTATATTACATGTTTCACTAAGTCTGTTAAGATATCCTGAATTGTTTTTCCAATATTTAGGTTATTTCAATTTGTAATTGACTGGCACTGGCTAAAAATTACTGCCAAATTGCTTGAGTGGTTCTTGCCGAGTTATCCATTGTCGCATTTTAAAATGTCCGCAAGGGGCAAGCCGATTTCAGCGTAGTCATTAAAACAATGATAAGGAATAATCTTGGCCCAAAAAGTATAAAATGCGCTTGGGAAATTTAAACTTGCCTACATCTCTTCGGGATCCAATCTGTGTAATGTGATCTTCTTATGTTTTAGAAAAGATTATCATAATATCTATCTCAACCAGCGTGTTTTGATAATCATGTCCCTGAGGACATCATGTCCCTGAGGACAAAACGACGGAAAACACTGTTTTCCACTAATCTTTCCCAGCTGGTTCTATCTGATGAAAGCCTGACTTCAATTCCGATGTTGAACAAAATATTTTTATTATTATTTAAACAAAACAGTTGATATTGTGAAGATCGATGGTGTTTTGTGTTAACTTTGCTAAAATCAATCACTAGTCTCTTTTTAGAAGACCATTTTCGTCCGTTCCTTTTTTTATCCCATGTCGGGTTAGTGTAGGGTTAATTTAAGATCGAATAATGTTGTCCGAGGCTGTTAAACTCCGTTAACAAAAGTGGCGATGATATTTGATTTTGTTCGGCTGAACTTCACTATTATCCGTGAATGCTTTGAATCTTTGTTGAATCGCTTAAAGTGTTTGTAAACATTTTTTTGATTTGCTTTGCTGGTTGTGAGTTGTTTTGGAACAGTTTCCGAAATTGTAGGACCTATTATTCTGTTGGGTTGTGGTCGGATGTCTGACGTAAGAAGATAACTCGACTTACATGGATTTATTTAAGGATTATATATTCTTAAATTTGCCTACTTTTGATTAGACGCTGGAGTTTCAGTGTAATGAGGACCTGTCCGATGGCCCCCTTAATATTGATTTTCTATTTGATTATTTTATTGAAAATTATTACGTTATTTCTGCATTTTGGGTGCTTTCAGAGCTAGTGCCGATAGTAGATCACGAGGTTGCGCTAAAAACAATGCGATTTTCAAAGGAGAAAGATCTCCCGGCCTTAGGAAATTTTGTTCCGGTTTTATCACCTGTATGGGTGTTTTGTCGGCATAACTGAAATACAATCGGGCGATAATCGCTTTAAATGATGATGTTCTTTCGTTCGTGAGAGCATTTAACTTTTTATCGAATTCCATTCATGTTAAGTTGTCTTAGGGTCGCAATAGCGTAATATGCTGTTTAACGGTACTAAAAGCTTCACACAACGATTAAGATCAGTGGGTTGTTAGTTTGTACGCATACTTTTTCTAAGTGAATTTTCGTTGTTTTTTTCTTATTTTAAATATAAAAAAAAAACTGTTTAATATTATAAAAAAAATTGTTGATAAATGTGTGTTGTTTTCCATTAAAAATATAATATTGATAAATATACTATTATTTATCATATTTATTCTCTATCAAAGTCGCTCATTAGGCCTGTACGCATAGTTTTTCTGGCAAGTGTATATACAATAGACTCCATAAAGCGTCTAGCTGAGATTTAGCCCTGTCCGTATGTATGACCTTTGGACCTATGTGAGCTAGAGACTCGAATTTTTTGTGGGCATCTACATAAAACGCGATTATAAAGTTTGTTGCAAATAATCTATAAATATTCGACTAGAACCATTATCGAGTTTCGTTAATTTTTGACAATGCCTTTAAATATGTTATATAAAGACATTATCTAGCCGATTATTATACTTTGCCATACCTTTTTGCCAATTTGGTAGCTTTTGCCTGATCTTAAGTTTCTTCTCGAGTTACGAAGTTTCTCTCGAGTCGAATAGAGAGGTGAATTATTTTGATGAGGGTCTTGTTTAAATCGTGAATTCTCATATCATACTTAATTGTTGACAAAAACAATTGGCACAACTGTTTCTTCGAGTTATTATTTTGAGGCAGCGTATAATTTCTTATAGGGACGGTTCCTCGTTGTCTATTATTACTCCTCGTGATTTTAGTTCTTGCACTCTGCCAAATTTTGAGAACTTGTAGATGCAAGTTAAAATACAAGTTCAATTTGAAGTATACTCAATACTAAATATTTGATTTACTAGACTACTAAAATAAAAGTTTTGAAACTTACTGCTATTTTTGTGACCAACCAAATCATTCTGGAAGAAAAAATCCCTCAGAACTCCTTTGACATTTCTCTGCATGATGAGCCCGATTTTGCTCTGTTGTGATATCTTTTTATTCAGTATGATCTTTGACATCTACATAAAGGAATTGGCAATGCCGTTGTATATTACATGTTTCACTAAGTCTGTTAAGATATCCTGAATTGTTTTTCGGCTAGATTAATTATGAATGTGTCTTGGCTTTTATTCGAATGCGGTGAAAGTTTCCGTTGAAGGGGCCCTCTTTTTATACTCTCATCCCATGCGAAAATCGTCTGTCGGTATGTGTGTGCGTTGTTCTAAGCTAGAGAATTCACATTTATTTTGTAGGTCCGTGTATAGCACGCGTATATCAACTATTTCCGTATTGCTATCGATTAAAAACATGATCGAAATGAAATTATTACAAATGTTGGTTTTTTAATTTTTTTTATTTATTTTTAATACTCGATACAATACGCAATATTAAACGCAGAAATGTCAAGGAACCGTGATCACTAGAGCTTTCTTAATTTTGTCAGGCTGATCTTGTTTTGAAAGCAATTAACGGGTTTGTTTTGTATATGTGCTTTCCAGCGTTTTATATAACTATTCGAAACAGGAAAAGTTATCGGCTAATGGTCAGTGAAAATATTAAAGTTACTACACCAAAAAGAAAATTTCGGAATTTTTTTTAATACCACTCAATTACGAGAAGTTCTGTCTCGTTAGTAGCTCTTCGTCATGCAGCGTGTGGGAAATCACAGGAACTAGTAGTAATCCAATATTTAGGTTATTTCAATTTGTAATTGACTGGCACTGGCTAAAAATTACTGCCAAATTGCTTGAGTGGTTCTTGCCGAGTTATCCATTGTCGCATTTCAAAATGTCCGCAAGGGGCAAGCCGATTTCAGCGTAGTCATTAAAACAATGATAAGGAATAATCTTGGCCCAAAAAGTATAAAATGCGCTTGGGAAATTTAAACTTGCCTACATCTCTTCGGGATCCAATCTGTGTAATGTGATCTTCTTATGTTTTAGAAAAGATTATCATAATATCTATCTCAACCAGCGTGTTTTGATAATCATGTCCCTGAGGACATCATGTCCCTGAGGACATCATGTCCCTGAGGACAAAACGACGGAAAACACTGTTTTCCACTAATCTTTCCCAGCTGGTTCTATCTGATGAAAGCCTGACTTCAATTCCGATGTTGAACAAAATATTTTTATTATTATTTAAACAAAACAGTTGATATTGTGAAGATCGATGGTGTTTTGTGTTAACTTTGCTAAAATCAATCACTAGTCTCTTTTTAGAAGACCATTTTCGTCCGTTCCTTTTTTTATCCCATGTCGGGTTAGTGTAGGGTTAATTTAAGATCGAATAATGTTGTCCGAGGCTGTTAAACTCCGTTAACAAAAGTGGCGATGATATTTGATTTTGTTCGGCTGAACTTCACTATTATCCGTGAATGCTTTGAATCTTTGTTGAATCGCTTAAAGTGTTTGTAAACATTTTTTTGATTTGCTTTGCTGGTTGTGAGTTGTTTTGGAACAGTTTCCGAAATTGTAGGACCTATTATTCTGTTGGGTTGTGGTCGGATGTCTGACGTAAGAAGATAACTCGACTTACATGGATTTATTTAAGGATTATATATTCTTAAATTTGCCTACTTTTGATTAGACGCTGGAGTTTCAGTGTAATGAGGACCTGTCCGATGGCCCCCTTAATATTGATTTTCTATTTGATTATTTTATTGAAAATTATTACGTTATTTCTGCATTTTGGGTGCTTTCAGAGCTAGTGCCGATAGTAGATCACGAGGTTGCGCTAAAAACAATGCGATTTTCAAAGGAGAAAGATCTCCCGGCCTTAGGAAATTTTGTTCCGGTTTTATCACCTGTATGGGTGTTTTGTCGGCATAACTGAAATACAATCGGGCGATAATCGCTTTAAATGATGATGTTCTTTCGTTCGTGAGAGCATTTAACTTTTTATCGAATTCCATTCATGTTAAGTTGTCTTAGGGTCGCAATAGCGGTCTCCATATTAGAGATCACTTCTTGACTCCTGCTGTAACCAATTCGCTATAATTTTGCTAAAGCCTGGGTTCATTATATTAAATAAGATCACCACGGTCGCAGCGACATTGCTACGATAGTGGAATGAAGTAAAGTTATAGGATCGGATACTTTAAAGTAGGAGTCGGTATCGCTAGTGCTATTAACACTGATAATATTGCTCTTCTTGTTGACGAAGTCACAGAAGCGTCGACACGGCGGATTCATTAATGCAGCTGGTATGTGATGACGTTGCTGTAGTTGATGGTGATTCAAGCATTGTGGCGTTCAATTCGACAACGCTGTTGCCGTAAGAGATGTGGCGTTCCCATTCTTAGTTTTTTTTTGCTTTATTTGCGACGTTATTTATAAATATTAACTCTTTGGAGCCAGAATTTCGTTTAAGGTTTGATTTATTAAAATGAACTTTGTACTTTACTATATTGGACACCAATTAAAAATACTGTATGTTGGTCATAATAAAAGTTTATTGATAAAATGCTATTATATCCGGCAGGAATATCTTTTACAACACCGATGAGTGGTGTTGGACACATTAACCCAAACTATGGTTATGGTAGCTTGCTATAATCTCATCGTGGCCTTCAAACGCCGATCATTTGCCGTGTGCCAGAAAGCATATTAAGTATCATTGAACGCCTGGTTCCTAAGCTGTGCTAACCGTTGCCTCTTCAGTTTCTTTGTTGTTAGCAGAAAAATAGTTGGTTATGTTAATTTGACTTTACTGATACTAGCTATACAGTAATAGTCTAATAACTATGGAGATCGCCAAGGGTTCATGGTATCTCTCCCGACTAAAGCTTTCTTACTTGTTTTAAATGATTTTGTAAAATTGGGATCGGTATCTACTATATGAAATAAATCCACATTGGATATAACACACTCTAGTTCTAATGAAATGAGAGTCATGTTTAAGATCGTAAATCAATTATTTGAAAGAAACTTGAGCATCGCTTGATATATTCTAAGTAATTAGCTTTTATAGCTTCCGACTAAATAGACTACGATGTTCATTGTGATCATGAATACATATATCTTATGGGGTTAATTTACTTCTGGTTGTTACATATATATTAACAAAACTACTTTGCTCTGAATTGTCATTCTTCATGAATGGGGTAAGTTCTGTTTATATATATATATATATATATATTCTTTTAAAACTATTGAATTTACGACTAAACTACGTCAATATTTTAAATATTTCTATAGAAAAAGTGAGCATGACATTACGGACAGTATTTCAATGGCCGCTTTAAACATGACAAGTGGTGACATAAAAGCCACTTCGCCGATAAAATCGGGAAGCCAACGCCGACTAAAGAGCAAGAAAAATGCTTCTACGTGCACCACCACCAATGAAGTGGGCACAATTACTAACGCTACTGGAGATAGTTCCATACTTACGGTAATGGAAATAGAAAGCAATTCGAAAAAGTCATTGGCTACCTGCACCTCTTCCAAAACATCACTTTGTTCATCTCCTGAGAAGCAAGATATGCATATCATCGACGAGCGCAAAGTTCTTAATTACCAAAAAAACAGTGGTACCATTCAGGACGATGATGAGGATAGCGAGAGTGAGAAGTTGTCACCGTTGCTGTCGCCAGGGACACATAGCAAAAATACTTCAAATAAATCAAGTAAGCCAGTTGTGGATATTCTCAATAATAGTGATGACGAAGATATAGCAACAAACAAACACGTTAATGATATAGCAGTTAGAGTTAGTATTGATGATGGGAATAATGTATTACACGAATCTAACTCAAGTAAGAGTGACTCATTAAAGCGCAATATACATGGGTCGGATCATGCCGAGTCTAATGCGGCACCGATTGACCCAGGCCTATTAACAACCAATTTAAGCGCCGAGGATTCCGATTACTATACACCTGATGACATTCAAAACAACATACTTAGTCCGTTGTATTCTTCAGAGCTAGTAAAGAGCGGGGATTCTTTGTGTTGCAGCTGCGCTACTATGAATCATGGTAATTGCGACATAAATGTACTTAATGCTGCTGGGGTGGGTTTTAACACAATGGTAAAAAGGAATCAAAATCTAAAAAAAAAATCAACGTCAGCGGGTAATATTGTTGGTCCTAGTGTTGTAGCTCCTTCTATTTGCGGAGTGGACTTAAAGAGCAATAATGTTAGCTCACTTCCCGGTAAGCGTGCCAAATATGTCAACAATACGTCTATAAAACAATATAAATTTGCAGATATGCTGGACAGTCCGGTAAGCGGCAATTCGGCCTCTACGCGCAGCTCTAGTGACAGCTACTCATCCAGTTCATCGACTAAACAGTTGCTGAGCTCTAATACAGCCACAACAGCTGCTAACATTATTTTAGATGATAAAAGTGTACTTCAGAATGCAGTCAACGTTTAAGCACAAAAATGCTAAAAATATAATAACACACTTTTTATTAATAAAGGAGAGTAGTGTAAAGAAACGTTTTCTAATATATTAATTTAAGCAGATTAATTTCTATGTTTTTATATATATATATATATATATAAATAATATATAAAATTAAATTATTTAAATTGGATTATGAATCAAATTTTACAGATACATACATATTTATAACTGACAAGTCAACCCTTTTTATTATAATAATATAAGCATATGTACTAGTAATTAACAAAGTCAATAATGTATAATAATAATAATAATAATAATAATTCCAAATTATTTATTTTCTAATATTTACTATATCATAACTTAACTCGCGGCCTTCACTAGGTTTCCCATATTCCAGCAGCATGAAATTCAGTTTTTTTATACCCTGATCCCATTGAAAATGGGAAATCAGGCAGAAGGAGGCGTGGCAGACCCCATAAAGTATATATATTCTTGATCAGGATGACAAGCCGAGTCGATTGAGCCCTGTCCGTCTGTCTGCCCGTATGTGTTAACGCGTGGATCTCAGCATCTATAAGAGCTAGAGAATTGAAATTTTTTGTTGGTCCGCGTATAGCATGCGCAGGTTAAGTTTGTTTCAAATATTCGATAACTATTTGCATTGAATTGTTATCGAATAAAAACATAATTGAAATGCAGTTAATAAATTATATCTCGGACGTCTTAAGAGCTAGAGCCTCCAAATTTTGTATTTAGTTTTATGTATATTTTATGCAATTTTGATTTTTGTTGGATTTTGGATACCGGCTCCAAATTTCCCTAAATTCTTAAAATTTAAGTTTAGTTGGAACTAGGGCCATTATGTGACGGCGTTTGCATCTTAACCAATAGAATATGTAGATCATATGCTGAAAATTTCATTAAAATCCATTAAGTGAAACAGAAGTTATTAAACACAACGTTTGGCCAATTTGCAAAAGCACATGTCAGCAGCGCCACGCGCACGCATTTTTTCTATGCGTGTGCACACATACATTCAAATGCGTGAATTCTTTTCTATTCCAAGAATCGAAATTGCGATTGAATTCTGCATGAATTATCAGTTGCTACTCAACTTCAAATTTGCAACTCTTCTTGCAAGAGGTGCAGTGGCTACGTTGGTAGAGACGTCGTCCGTATGCAGCAGGGTTCGAGACCAACGGAGACGAAATATTATTTATTGTTTTTTTTTTTAATTATGAAGTTGCGTGTTGGTAGAGTTGGTGCACGGTGCGCAAACAATCCGGGTTTGAATCCTGGTATCGTAATGTCGTTTTTTATTTGTTTCCTTTTTTTTTTAATATCGATCGATACAAATGTCTTCCTTTTTTTGTTTGAATACTCGATACAAACTTCGGAAAATATTAATAAGCGCAAATAGGACTGAGATCAGAGTATCTCCTAGTTGGGCACCCCGACTAGAGCTTTCTTACTGGTTTTATTTTAACTCTCTATAAGACTGTTTCGAGTAATTTATATACATACAGTTGGATGAACCCTTATATGTTCTCATATATTTTTATCAGAGCAAAATGTAGACTTTAAATATAATACCAGAAACATATTAATCTTGTTGAAACCCCAGATAAACCTCCACTTTAAATTGTCAAGACTAAGCCATAATTTGTATAAATATATTTTTGAAGCTTCCATAAGGCCGATTCTGAATCTAAATTGAATTCATATATGTATAAACAATTGAGCTTTAGTCGGAGGTGCCCGACTTAAGATACCCTGAACTCCGCCCTATCTCCGTTTTTAATATTTACCATAACATAAAAAAAAAGAAAAACTAACAATTAGGAAACCAGACCTCGAACAACATCTATGCAATGCTAAAGAACTTAACAAACATCGACACTTCATATTTAAGAAAAAGCCCTCGAAAACGCGTACAGAGTCTACCAACACCGCCAGTTTATTGTTTGAGCTAAACGTTGCAAAATTAAACTAAAGTAGCTATGAATACAAATAACTGGTGGTGTTCAATTGTGTAATAATCTTTATTCGTCTGAGCAAGAGTTCTTATACCCTGGCTCATGCGTATTTCATCTCTTAGCCTAAGTACATTATGTAATGAGTGGACCTCCAAGCGGGAGACATACAATGCTCTCCCGTTGTGTAGCTTCATATATAAAGCTTGTATATACTTATATGCATATGGCATAAACATTAGGCAAGTGGCATAGACCTTAGGCAAAGTGCGTACGCGGCATCTCCCACGCTGCTGGTCAGACCGCACTTAAGTGGCTGATCATATTCCCATTGTTTATCTTAGCGCTCGCTCTATGTTTATGCGTAGGGACAAATGTCACTATATGCGTATTTAGTATACACTATCATATGTTAGGCATATGACGCATCTATATGCAGAATACTCTACATTGCTTCGGGTATTATTGATATGTCATTAAATATAATACAGTATGTTCATGCCTGAACATTCTGCGGGGGGCCAAATGTGACAGCTAGCAATTGCTGCCTCTGGTTTCTCTTCTTAATCCGTGGCCTGCGTCTCCGTCTGTATAGCAACCCAGAGTTTTCTTGACGTCCAGGCACATCGTTGTTGATGCGCTGATTAACTTGTGGGTTGATAATCCAGATATATTGCCAGAGATAATCCATCCAAGATCGGTCTTTTGTCCCAGAGTTTTGTTGATTTTCTTTACTTTTCCCAACATTATTAAGGGAAGTAAATCAACGCCAATGACAACGTCAATTCGACTGGGCTCGTTAAAATGTGGGTCTGCTAGCGCGCAGCCATTCCAATCCTTATTGACATCCATTTCAATTTTCTTGGTCGGAAGAGCTCTCTGAAGTTTTGGCATAACAAGTGCCTGCGTAGTGGTGATGAATTTGCTTTTAAACCGGGGTTTGATTGTTAAGCAAACACTATTTTTAAGAATTTCTATATTTTGCGAAATTCCTTGAACTTCCACGTTCCGTTTAGTTCGGCGCAGTTTTTACTGTTGTGCAGCTTCTTCAGATATTAGGGGTTTTTGCGTGCCTCCATCTGTAAGGGCCCTTAACTGCTCGTATTTTCCAGACTTATTTTTAATCTGGATGAGCGCTGTCGCCAGCAACGTATCTTGTCCTTTATATTCATTTAGACAGTTGTTGTCTATTATTACTCCTCGTGATTTTAGTTCTTGCACTCTGCCAAATTTTGAGAACTCGTAGATGCAAGTTAAAATACAAGTTCAATTTGAAGTATACTCAATACTAAATATTTGATTTACTAGACTACTAAAATAAAAGTTTTGAAACTTACTGCTATTTTTGTGACCAACCAAATCATTCTGGAAGAAAAAATCCCTCAGAACTCCTTTGACATTTCTCTGCATGATGAGCCCGATTTTGCTCTGTTGTGATATCTTTTTATTCAGTATGATCTTTGACATCTACATAAAGGAATTGGCAATGCCGTTGTATATTACATGTTTCACTAAGTCTGTTAAGATATCCTGAATTGTTTTTCGGCTAGATTAATTATGAATGTGTCTTGGCTTTTATTCGAATGCGGTGAAAGTTTCCGTTGAAGGGGCCCTCTTTTTATACTCTCATCCCATGCGAAAATCGTCTGTCGGTATGTGTGTGCGTTGTTCTAAGCTAGAGAATTCACATTTATTTTGTAGGTCCGTGTATAGCACGCGTATATCAACTATTTCCGTATTGCTATCGATTAAAAACATGATCGAAATGAAATTATTACAAATGTTGGTTTTTTAATTTTTTTTATTTATTTTTAATACTCGATACAATACGCAATATTAAACGCAGAAATGTCAAGGAACCGTGATCACTAGAGCTTTCTTAATTTTGTCAGGCTGATCTTGTTTTGAAAGCAATTAACGGGTTTGTTTTGTATATGTGCTTTCCAGCGTTTTATATAACTATTCGAAACAGGAAAAGTTATCGGCTAATGGTCAGTGAAAATATTAAAGTTACTACACCAAAAAGAAAATTTCGGAATTTTTTTTAATACCACTCAATTACGAGAAGTTCTGTCTCGTTAGTAGCTCTTCGTCATGCAGCGTGTGGGAAATCACAGGAACTAGTAGTAATCCAATATTTAGGTTATTTCAATTTGTAATTGACTGGCACTGGCTAAAAATTACTGCCAAATTGCTTGAGTGGTTCTTGCCGAGTTATCCATTGTCGCATTTCAAAATGTCCGCAAGGGGCAAGCCGATTTCAGCGTAGTCATTAAAACAATGATAAGGAATAATCTTGGCCCAAAAAGTATAAAATGCGCTTGGGAAATTTAAACTTGCCTACATCTCTTCGGGATCCAATCTGTGTAATGTGATCTTCTTATGTTTTAGAAAAGATTATCATAATATCTATCTCAACCAGCGTGTTTTGATAATCATGTCCCTGAGGACATCATGTCCCTGAGGACATCATGTCCCTGAGGACAAAACGACGGAAAACACTGTTTTCCACTAATCTTTCCCAGCTGGTTCTATCTGATGAAAGCCTGACTTCAATTCCGATGTTGAACAAAATATTTTTATTATTATTTAAACAAAACAGTTGATATTGTGAAGATCGATGGTGTTTTGTGTTAACTTTGCTAAAATCAATCACTAGTCTCTTTTTAGAAGACCATTTTCGTCCGTTCCTTTTTTTATCCCATGTCGGGTTAGTGTAGGGTTAATTTAAGATCGAATAATGTTGTCCGAGGCTGTTAAACTCCGTTAACAAAAGTGGCGATGATATTTGATTTTGTTCGGCTGAACTTCACTATTATCCGTGAATGCTTTGAATCTTTGTTGAATCGCTTAAAGTGTTTGTAAACATTTTTTTGATTTGCTTTGCTGGTTGTGAGTTGTTTTGGAACAGTTTCCGAAATTGTAGGACCTATTATTCTGTTGGGTTGTGGTCGGATGTCTGACGTAAGAAGATAACTCGACTTACATGGATTTATTTAAGGATTATATATTCTTAAATTTGCCTACTTTTGATTAGACGCTGGAGTTTCAGTGTAATGAGGACCTGTCCGATGGCCCCCTTAATATTGATTTTCTATTTGATTATTTTATTGAAAGTTATTACGTTATTTCTGCATTTTGGGTGCTTTCAGAGCTAGTGCCGATAGTAGATCACGAGGTTGCGCTAAAAACAATGCGATTTTCAAAGGAGAAAGATCTCCCGGCCTTAGGAAATTTTGTTCCGGTTTTATCACCTGTATGGGTGTTTTGTCGGCATAACTGAAATACAATCGGGCGATAATCGCTTTAAATGATGATGTTCTTTCGTTCGTGAGAGCATTTAACTTTTTATCGAATTCCATTCATGTTAAGTTGTCTTAGGGTCGCAATAGCGGTCTCCATATTAGAGATCACTTCTTGACTCCTGCTGTAACCAATTCGCTATAATTTTGCTAAAGCCTGGGTTCATTATATTAAATAAGATCACCACGGTCGCAGCGACATTGCTACGATAGTGGAATGAAGTAAAGTTATAGGATCGGATACTTTAAAGTAGGAGTCGGTATCGCTAGTGCTATTAACACTGATAATATTGCTCTTCTTGTTGACGAAGTCACAGAAGCGTCGACGCGGCGGATTCATTAATGCAGCTGGTATGTGATGACGTTGCTGTAGTTGATGGTGATTCAAGCATTGTGGCGTTCAATTCGACAACGCTGTTGCCGTAAGAGATGTGGCGTTCCCATTCTTAGTTTTTTTTTTGCTTTATTTGCGACGTTATTTATAAATATTAACTCTTTGGAGCCAGAATTTCGTTTAAGGTTTGATTTATTAAAATGAACTTTGTACTTTACTATATTGGACACCAATTAAAAATACTGTATGTTGGTCATAATAAAAGTTTATTGATAAAATGCTATTATATCCGGCAGGAATATCTTTTACAACACCGATGAGTGGTGTTGGACACATTAACCCAAACTATGGTTATGGTAGCTTGCTATAATCTCATCGTGGCCTTCAAACGCCGATCATTTGCCGTGTGCCAGAAAGCATATTAAGTATCATTGAACGCCTGGTTCCTAAGCTGTGCTAACCGTTGCCTCTTCAGTTTCTTTGTTGTTAGCAGAAAAATAGTTGGTTATGTTAATTTGACTTTACTGATACTAGCTATACAGTAATAGTCTAATAACTATGGAGATCGCCAAGGGTTCATGGTATCTCTCCCGACTAAAGCTTTCTTACTTGTTTTAAATGATTTTGTAAAATTGGGATCGGTATCTACTATATGAAATAAATCCACATTGGATATAACACACTCTAGTTCTAATGAAATGAGAGTCATGTTTAAGATCGTAAATCAATTATTTGAAAGAAACTTGAGCATCGCTTGATATATTCTAAGTAATTAGCTTTTATAGCTTCCGACTAAATAGACTACGATGTTCATTGTGATCATGAATACATATATCTTATGGGGTTAATTTACTTCTGGTTGTTACATATATATTAACAAAACTACTTTGCTCTGAATTGTCATTCTTCATGAATGGGGTAAGTTCTGTTTATATATATATATATATATATATTCTTTTAAAACTATTGAATTTACGACTAAACTACGTCAATATTTTAAATATTTCTATAGAAAAAGTGAGCATGACATTACGGACAGTATTTCAATGGCCGCTTTAAACATGACAAGTGGTGACATAAAAGCCACTTCGCCGATAAAATCGGGAAGCCAACGCCGACTAAAGAGCAAGAAAAATGCTTCTACGTGCACCACCACCAATGAAGTGGGCACAATTACTAACGCTACTGGAGATAGTTCCATACTTACGGTAATGGAAATAGAAAGCAATTCGAAAAAGTCATTGGCTACCTGCACCTCTTCCAAAACATCACTTTGTTCATCTCCTGAGAAGCAAGATATGCATATCATCGACGAGCGCAAAGTTCTTAATTACCAAAAAAACAGTGGTACCATTCAGGACGATGATGAGGATAGCGAGAGTGAGAAGTTGTCACCGTTGCTGTCGCCAGGGACACATAGCAAAAATACTTCAAATAAATCAAGTAAGCCAGTTGTGGATATTCTCAATAATAGTGATGACGAAGATATAGCAACAAACAAACACGTTAATGATATAGCAGTTAGAGTTAGTATTGATGATGGGAATAATGTATTACACGAATCTAACTCAAGTAAGAGTGACTCATTAAAGCGCAATATACATGGGTCGGATCATGCCGAGTCTAATGCGGCACCGATTGACCCAGGCCTATTAACAACCAATTTAAGCGCCGAGGATTCCGATTACTATACACCTGATGACATTCAAAACAACATACTTAGTCCGTTGTATTCTTCAGAGCTAGTAAAGAGCGGGGATTCTTTGTGTTGCAGCTGCGCTACTATGAATCATGGTAATTGCGACATAAATGTACTTAATGCTGCTGGGGTGGGTTTTAACACAATGGTAAAAAGGAATCAAAATCTAAAAAAAAAATCAACGTCAGCGGGTAATATTGTTGGTCCTAGTGTTGTAGCTCCTTCTATTTGCGGAGTGGACTTAAAGAGCAATAATGTTAGCTCACTTCCCGGTAAGCGTGCCAAATATGTCAACAATACGTCTATAAAACAATATAAATTTGCAGATATGCTGGACAGTCCGGTAAGCGGCAATTCGGCCTCTACGCGCAGCTCTAGTGACAGCTACTCATCCAGTTCATCGACTAAACAGTTGCTGAGCTCTAATACAGCCACAACAGCTGCTAACATTATTTTAGATGATAAAAGTGTACTTCAGAATGCAGTCAACGTTTAAGCACAAAAATGCTAAAAATATAATAACACACTTTTTATTAATAAAGGAGAGTAGTGTAAAGAAACGTTTTCTAATATATTAATTTAAGCAGATTAATTTCTATGTTTTTATATATATATATATATATATAAATAATATATAAAATTAAATTATTTAAATTGGATTATGAATCAAATTTTACAGATACATACATATTTATAACTGACAAGTCAACCCTTTTTATTATAATAATATAAGCATATGTACTAGTAATTAACAAAGTCAATAATGTATAATAATAATAATAATAATAATAATTCCAAATTATTTATTTTCTAATATTTACTATATCATAACTTAACTCGCGGCCTTCACTAGGTTTCCCATATTCCAGCAGCATGAAATTCAGTTTTTTTATACCCTGATCCCATTGAAAATGGGAAATCAGGCAGAAGGAGGCGTGGCAGACCCCATAAAGTATATATATTCTTGATCAGGATGACAAGCCGAGTCGATTGAGCCCTGTCCGTCTGTCTGCCCGTATGTGTTAACGCGTGGATCTCAGCATCTATAAGAGCTAGAGAATTGAAATTTTTTGTTGGTCCGCGTATAGCATGCGCAGGTTAAGTTTGTTTCAAATATTCGATAACTATTTGCATTGAATTGTTATCGAATAAAAACATAATTGAAATGCAGTTAATAAATTATATCTCGGACGTCTTAAGAGCTAGAGCCTCCAAATTTTGTATTTAGTTTTATGTATATTTTATGCAATTTTGATTTTTGTTGGATTTTGGATACCGGCTCCAAATTTCCCTAAATTCTTAAAATTTAAGTTTAGTTGGAACTAGGGCCATTATGTGACGGCGTTGCATCTTAACCAATAGAATATGTAGATCATATGCTGAAAATTTCATTAAAATCCATTAAGTGAAACAGAAGTTATTAAACACAACGTTTGGCCAATTTGCAAAAGCACATGTCAGCAGCGCCACGCGCACGCATTTTTTCTATGCGTGTGCACACATACATTCAAATGCGTGAATTCTTTTCTATTCCAAGAATCGAAATTGCGATTGAATTCTGCATGAATTATCAGTTGCTACTCAACTTCAAATTTGCAACTCTTCTTGCAAGAGGTGCAGTGGCTACGTTGGTAGAGACGTCGTCCGTATGCAGCAGGGTTCGAGACCAACGGAGACGAAATATTATTTATTGTTTTTTTTTATGAAGTTGCGTGTTGGTAGAGTTGGTGCACGGTGCGCAAACAATCCGGGTTTGAATCCTGGTATCGTAATGTCGTTTTTTATTTGTTTCCTTTTTTTTTTAATATCGATCGATACAAATGTCTTCCTTTTTTTGTTTGAATACTCGATACAAACTTCGGAAAATATTAATAAGCGCAAATAGGACTGAGATCAGAGTATCTCCTAGTTGGGCACCCCGACTAGAGCTTTCTTACTGGTTTTATTTTAACTCTCTATAAGACTGTTTCGAGTAATTTATATACATACAGTTGGATGAACCCTTATATGTTCTCATATATTTTTATCAGAGCAAAATGTAGACTTTAAATATAATACCAGAAACATATTAATCTTGTTGAAACCCCAGATAAACCTCCACTTTAAATTGTCAAGACTAAGCCATAATTTGTATAAATATATTTTTGAAGCTTCCATAAGGCCGATTCTGAATCTAAATTGAATTCATATATGTATAAACAATTGAGCTTTAGTCGGAGGTGCCCGACTTAAGATACCCTGAACTCCGCCCTATCTCCGTTTTTAATATTTACCATAACATAAAAAAAAAGAAAAACTAACAATTAGGAAACCAGACCTCGAACAACATCTATGCAATGCTAAAGAACTTAACAAACATCGACACTTCATATTTAAGAAAAAGCCCTCGAAAACGCGTACAGAGTCTACCAACACCGCCAGTTTATTGTTTGAGCTAAACGTTGCAAAATTAAACTAAAGTAGCTATGAATACAAATAACTGGTGGTGTTCAATTGTGTAATAATCTTTATTCGTCTGAGCAAGAGTTCTTATACCCTGGCTCATGCGTATTTCATCTCTTAGCCTAAGTACATTATGTAATGAGTGGACCTCCAAGCGGGAGACATACAATGCTCTCCCGTTGTGTAGCTTCATATATAAAGCTTGTATATACTTATATGCATATGGCATAAACATTAGGCAAGTGGCATAGACCTTAGGCAAAGTGCGTACGCGGCATCTCCCACGCTGCTGGTCAGACCGCACTTAAGTGGCTGATCATATTCCCATTGTTTATCTTAGCGCTCGCTCTATGTTTATGCGTAGGGACAAATGTCACTATATGCGTATTTAGTATACACTATCATATGTTAGGCATATGACGCATCTATATGCAGAATACTCTACATTGCTTCGGGTATTATTGATATGTCATTAAATATAATACAGTATGTTCATGCCTGAACATTCTGCGGGGGGCCAAATGTGACAGCTAGCAATTGCTGCCTCTGGTTTCTCTTAATCCGTGGCCTGCGTCTCCGTCTGTATAGCAACCCAATTTTTTCGATGCTTCCCAGAGTTTTCTATGACATCCAGGCACATCGTTGTTGATGCGCTGATTAACTTGTGGGTTGATAATCCAGATATATTGCCAGAGATAATCCATCCAAGATCGGTCTTTTGTCCCAGAGTTTTGTTGATTTTCTTTACTTTTCCCAACATTATTAAGGGAAGTAAATCAACGCCAATGACAACGTCAATTCGACTAGGCTCGTTAAAATGTGGGTCTGCTAGCGCGCAGCCATTCCAATCCTTATTGACATCCATTTCAATTTTCTTGGTCGGAAGAGCTCTCTGAAGTTTTGGCATAACAAGTGCCTGCGTAGTGGTGATGAATTTGCTTTTAAACCGGGGTTTGATTGTTAAGCAAACACTATTTTTAAGAATTTCTATATTTTGCGAAATTCCTTGAACTTCCACGTTCCGTTTAGTTCGGCGCAGTTTTAACTGTTGTGCAGCTTCTTCAGATATTAGGGGTTTTTGCGTGCCTCCATCTGTAAGGGCCCTTAGCTGCTCGTATTTTCCAGACTTATTTTTAATCTGGATGAGCGCTGTCGCCAGCAACGTATCTTGTCCTTTATATTCATTTAGACAGTTGCTGCTGACGGTCTCATTTTTATTTGCTTCCTCGTGAAACAAATTGTTGTGTGCTTTGATTGCAAGTCCAATTCTTTCTGCAATCTTTAACGCTGTGGCTGCCTAGACATTTGTAGCAAAGCGAGTTTTTGAACACAAACTCCTTGCGTTTTTTAACCGGCTCAGCTCTAAATTTCTGACACCTGGTTATTTCATGTCCAGTCAATTGGCAAAAACGGCATCTATCGTGGCTCGTTGTCTTTGCTTCCCTTGACGCATGGGCGGCGCTTTTTTGCACTGAGTCTATTGAGTTATACAGTTGCTCAATAAACTCTAGTATATCGTCCAACGACTGAATTTCTCTGGCCTTTTTTACGTGTTGCTCGTAAAGTTGTAGGACTTCCGCAGAGAATCGTCGCAACAGAATTTGAGCGATTAGAGCGTCAACTTCATTACCAAATTGACCCTTTTCTTTGATAATGAAAATGCATTCTGTTGCTGTGTCCAAGAACTTGCGGATACTGCCTTCATCATTGTTCTTCAGCAGTTCCATGTCCACTAGCTGGTTGACGGCGTTAGCAAATATTTTGCGCGTATTTTCGTAGCGCTTGCATATTAGTTCCCAAGCCGAGTTGTAGTTAGCAGACGAGTCAATTAATAAATGGCCTACGACCATTTTGGCTTCTCCCTTAAGGCAAGACTTCAGGTAATTCAGCTTCCTTGTGTCGCTGATATCTCTCCTGTTGGGAATCACCTCAGAGAATAACTCGAAGAACGTCGGCCACTCTTTGGGACTTCCATTGAAGTGAGGAAGATCCACTTTCAGTAGCTCTGGAACGTCTTCTTGTGTATTTTGCAAGCCAGCTACTCTTCTGTTTAGTTTTTTTGTGAGTATGCTGACATTGCATTCCAGCTCATCGATGTCGAAGGCAAATTTTTCGTATTTTGCCTCTAAATCCGTGAGCGTTGACTGGACTTTGTTCTACAGGAAAATCAACTTGTCTTTATAGTCAAGGATTTCTTCCTGGCTGCTGAGCTATAGATTGGCATACACTTCTTGCATGTGTTGCCTTACTGTTATAGCTCGTTTGTCCACAAGGTCAACCAGCACATCCATTGGGCTCGAGCTTCTTTGGGAAAATATTATTTCCTGCTGCCTGTGTTGTGCCTTGGATGTCTTTGGTTGGATGGATGCTGTTTCGTCGGTGTCTATGGCGTGGTCGGCAACTTCGACTTTCATCAGAAACTCCTCGTAGTTCCTGATGTTTTCCATTTCGTAATCATATATTTTCTCCTTAAAATATTGATGATCGATGACACCGATTTTGACCAGAATTAGATGATTGGCAGTAAACTCTGCTGCCAATCTATCAATGGCTGGTAACGCATCCTTGTTCGTGATGCTCTGCCGGATCTTGTCATAGATCTCTGATTGCTTTTTGAGCAACTCCAGAGTTTTTGCCGACAGCATTTTGATTGTGTTTTTTTTCCGTGTGAAAATTTGAACTTAATTTACCCTTTGGCTTGACCCGTTGGAGGTGTTTTTGTTTTGATCGCCTGGTTGATCGTGCTCTGCCTCTACTCATAGCTTGAATTGGTAAGCCAAAAAAGTATTTAAACAATTTTTCACTTCACTTTCACACTTGTCACCAAAAAATGTGTGGACACATCACAAACGAAGCCTTGTGGTTCCGGCTCGAAAGTCCAAAAAATGTAAATACAAATAACTGTGCCTGTTACATTCGTCTGAGTAAAACCCTGATTTCCCATTTTCAAAGGGGTCAGGGTATAAAAACATTTTGCTAGCCGACAACCAAACGCAATGCTAGTCACTAGTTACGCACAACATGAAATGAAAATACGGAGAAATTAATATTTGGACAACAGTGTAGTTCAAACCAAACACTGATGAGCACATGAAAGTATAGCAAAATTGGTGGCATTTAATAAAAATATATGTATATACATACAGTAGGGAGCAAAAGTGTTTCCATAGTTGACACTTTCAACTTTGTGAGTCAATAATTTCCAAACGAATGAAGCAAATCAAAAAAAACTTTTTTTTCCAATAATATTTAATTCTTAACTAATTGCCGTATATAACAAAAACAAAACTTAATCAGTAAAATATTCAAACAAAGAAAACTGAAACACCTTCCGATATTCGTACTTTGGTTTGATTTTTTAATTCTCTTATCGGCAATAGACGTGCAGTTTTACCCTTATATGTTTTATTTTTGCATTCTACACTTTTATGATCCAGAAATCCACGTGTTTCTTATTATTTGAAGTAAATTTGTCAATTTTAGCAATTAGTATACAAAGTACCACGAAAAAATGAAGAAGCGTTCGTCAGATGTCGAAAATAGTATTATTAGCCTAACTGAAAGTGGCTGTTCGACTCGTAGTACTTAATATTTTTCATTCAGCGGTGTCCGAAGTCCAGAAAAGACGCAATGGTGCATCCAAAAACACTATTAAAGGCCGCAAACGACTCTTGAAGGTCTCTGACGCCAGACTAATGTTGTCGAAAATGAGAACTGATAAGTTCCTAACACCGAAGATGGCATCTATGGACATAGGAAAAGACGTGAATCGGCGGGTGGCTAGAAGAGCACTAGCTAAAGTTGGATATGTGGCAAGTGTGAAAAAAAATAAACCAGCTCTATCCGAGAAGAATGTCAAGGCTCGATTGAAATTCGCCCGGGAACACAAGAACTGGACTGTAGATGATTGGAAACGTGTTATCTGGTCGGATGAATCCAAGTTCAACCGTTTTCAATCAGATGGCAAGCAATATTATTGGCACAGGCCCGGGGACAAGCTTCAAAAACACCAAGTGAAGCAAACCGTTAAGCATGGAGGAGGCAATGTCAAAGTTTTGGGGATGATTTACTTGGTGGCACATTGTACCATTGCATAAAATTGATGGTATAATGTTAAAAGAAGACTATCTCAATATTTTGAAAACCTGTCTACCCAATTTTTTGGACAAGTGTGCATACCCCGTAAAGGAAATCATTTTTCAACAAGATGGGGATCCGAAGCACACTGCCAAAATTGTCCGTGAATGGTTACGAAACTAAGATTTTATGCTGATGGAGTGGCCAGCTCAATCGGCGTCAATTGCATTTTCTTGTTATGTGATAAGTATACCTATTACATTAGTTATATTGGCAACTGTAGTTTCCACTCATGGTTATAAACATAAATACTGCTTTTTTGCTATTTGATTTTAACGATCTGTATACTATAGATCGGTTTTATATTATATTTTTAAGTCTCCCCTTATTCAATGCATTTATTAAAACCACAAAAAGTAGAATAAATACAAAAACAGGAATACGAATTCTATATCTATTTTATTAATGCGTCATTCACTTTCCATTTGTTAAAGCCAAATCAGCACATTTTACTTTGAACACAGCAAAAAGTGTGTATTGTTCATTGAACATATTGTTTGCTACATATATTAATGAATAAATGCAAAACATTGGTCTATGATAACTTATTTGTCTATATTTTTAATATACACCAGAAGTCCTTTATTTTATTTTATTTATTTTTTATTCTTCAAAGTCTCATATATCGATATATCGCTATAATTGAACATCACTATGCGGTACAATTTAGGCCTGCTGCCGTCCTTAGAGGTCATATTTCTTCGTTTTGTTTACTTTTGCAATATTTTTTACATTATTCACGTATGTTGAATTTTTGCAGCGTTGAAACAAGATTCTAGTGTAAGCCGCTGTGGAAATAACTTAAGGTTTGTACATTTTTTCCAAATTATTATTCCATATCCGTTTGCTTGCATGTTATAAAGCGTTATCACTAATAATGTATATCAGTTTTATGGATTCGCTGCCAATAAAGATTCGTTATATGCCATATTAAAAGAATTTATCAAATTTGAAGCAAAATTTAGCATTTGGTACCAACAATATAAGCAGTTAATTCAAAACATTAATTTTTATTGCAAATTTTTATAGAAATGCCCAAAACTCAAATTCCTGATTGTTGGTGCTATATATAGGACATAATACGCAAATCCTACACTTTGGAGTACTATAATAATATAATACCCCATAAATTTTGCTACATCAATGTGCTCACATTTTGGAAATCGGTCCTAATTGCTAATGCTATTGTGGCGCATTATCTCTATAACTAATTCATTCGTTGACTAAAATTTGGTTTAAAAATAAATTCACATACAAATACATGAAAGAGTTTGTTAAGAAAAAGGTGTTGATTAATTAGTCGAGGAATGTCCGGGAATATTAGTGTTTCGACTTAGCCCGAGTTAGCTTTTATTTAGCCAATGTAGCGGCAGCATTTTCGAACGTGCGGGACTTGCGCTTTCTCAACTTTGTTTTAACCTTGCGTACAAGGTTGACTGTGTCTAGGGAAATCCCTGCTACTGATTTATCCTCTTGCAATGTGTTAACGGCGCGGTATTGATGTATGTTGTGAGCATCAGGGGCGACACTGTTGCTGCCATTCTTTGCGACCTGTCCACCAGCATGACGTATGCGTCTTGAAACACTAACACCTCCTGCATGAGTACCCCCCGACTGTTGGACGGCTGTTACGACTAAACCACTAGTCTTAAACTTGCTAGTAGTGCGTCCACCAGTGTGTTGCATACCACTGATAGAGTCGTTCTGTGTGCGTTCATAACCACTGTCTGGTTGAGTTTTCAAAATTAGCCTTTGCTTCTGAGTCATATGATAATGTTGCTGTGAATCGCTGTTGGCAGATCCTCCAGTACTGGTATGCGTTCGCGAAAATCTTGTCGTCTCAGCAAGCTTGATCATACTGGACTTGCGTTTGCTCTTACCAGTTACTCCAGCTGCATTGACATGGACAACAGTATTACCGCCGGATGTTCTGATGGTTTTTTTTGGCTTGCAACTGCGCATAAGGATCTGCGAATTCTCTAGCTTGGCACTAGTTCCGCCCATCAGGCGCGTATTTGACGGTTCTGCTTTTTTATGCTCTTGCTGCCACAACAACAGCTTTTGTGAACAGGCGCTACAAATGATATATTTACAAATTTTCTACAACTGTGTGTTCTTAAACTTACTTAAATAAATCCACCTGTTCCAATTTGCGGGATCTACGTGGAGCACCTACATACGCAGGTGGTAAAGTTGGTGAACTCGCTGTCGGTCCTGATGCCGATATAAATTGTTCCTTATTGCTAGCAGCAGCAAGCATGTTGCGAGCTTGTGGACCTCCTGCGCTTCTGAGAGCTGCAGTCGCAGCTGCCGTTGCCATCAAGGTTGCCATGTGAGCATGTGCTTGTGACTGGCCTTTGTGCCAACCTAGTGGTCGAACGTCGGAATCTCCGTGAGCCCCCGTCCAAATTTTTTTTTTTATGGAGAGTTTCACATGAAGATCTTCAGCATGGCTTGTATGGCCATGTCTGTGTTGACCAAGTGGAATGAAATTGTTCGGTACACTGCTGCATTTGAGAATTAGGCAAAAAATGATATGCACTGGAGGGTATAAAACTTACCGCCTCGGTGGCATCTTCAGAAGTTTGACGGCCGGCTTCGATTCGTTCATGAAGAAAGTCGGCTTGGCACGACCATTATCTTGATTGAGATTATGCCAGGAATAAGTGCGTCGAGTCCCTGGACCGTTTGTCTGGCTATTCATCTGACCACCTTGTTGTTCAGGTGCTGTGCTAGGCGTTAATTTGTATACTTCCAATTTTTTAAGCCCACCTGAACCGGTGTTTTTGGAAGGTGTTGTTACGATTAATTCTGGCGGCATATGAGTTGGTTTCGGTTTTTGCACTACCAAGTCACCAATTTCCTCGATATATCGACGTTGCAACTCACTCTGAAGAAGAGTGTGACGAAGAGGTACCACTGACCCAAATGTGACGTTACCTGTTGGAAAAAGCTCTTCATCGTCTGTTGAAAAATGCAAATCAGAACCAGGATCAGTGGTAGGCAAATCAAGTGGCGTTCGGACCACTTCACCACGCTTCTTAACCGACTTATTTCGGATACGTTGCCGACGATTCTAAAACATTGAAAATCAATTAGTGCCTTCTTTCATGTTGGAAACTGGCAGACAAACATTTTAAATTGTAGAAGTGTTTATAAACAAAATGGAGTTTCTTAAGAATCAAATTTGGAAACACTTTCTGAATATGCGACAAATATTGTTTACACATATGAATGCTATTTTTTTGTATATTGATATACTTTTGTATTTGTTGAATTTGAAAATTAATCATTTGCAACTCCAAATAGATACTAGAACTGGTTCGGCAAGCCGAAGATATACTTGTATTGTTATAGTGTAAAGTGCACAGTTCTTGTATGTACCTTCTTTCGGCGAAAAATAAAAATGCGTCGGTTAGCCAGCCAAAGTCTCAAGTTGCGGTCGATACGCATTTTTCGGTTCAATGCTTTAGTCTTACATTTTTCAGTAGGCATATGTTTCTTTTTCTTGTTTCGCTTACGATTCGACTGTTTACCACCAGTCTGATTTACCTCATTGCTAGTATCAGTCAACAAATCTGACGACTGAGATCCATTGCTCTCCGAGCTTTCGGATTCTGGTGGCTGCCGTGTGGATTTGATTGTTATCTGAGGACTTTCGCTGCTTATCATCCTCTCACTGATATTGCTACTTGGTGAACTTGGTCCAACGCCACCACCAGTGGCACGCTTAGAACCGACTACCTTGCATCCCAATTTATGGCGGCGGCGCTTAAGACGCGCAAGAGCCTTAAACTTTCGCTGAAGAACCGGTGAAAAGTATATTTGATCCAAAACATGCATCACCTTGTGCATTCGACGTACTCGAAACTGTTGGTAGTGAGTGAACGTACCAGTGGTGTGCTCAGGGTGCTTTTATAGAAACCAATTTTAAATCCGCACCTACCTTGCGAATCTCATGCATAATCTCAGGCGAACTGGGCGGCGCTCGAATAGGCGCACAGCAAGGGCCTTCAAGATCTGAGGCTGTAATCGAATGTTTGCCTTCATTGTCAGAACTAGAGCTGCAGTTACCCTCGTCGCTAAGACAAACAATTATAATGGGAAAACGATTTAAATGTATATATCTGTACTATTATAAAATGGTGTGACATTCTTATACAATATGTTGAAAATCCATATAAATTGTATAGACGATTTAAAAAATGTGCATGGCCATAGCTCTCCATTACTTCGTTCATAAAAATGTATTAATTTCCAGTGGGTGTAGCTTAACAAATGTATAAAAAACATTTGCGCAAAAATACGAAGGAATAATAATGGCTAAGCTCCATACTAATTCGATTGCGTTCACATAATAAATAAAATGTCAAACTCGGCGACCTACAGCATAATACTTGGTAAAAGTACCTCTAGAATTGGGGTAAATGTAATTTTTCAGGTCTCTAAGTCTTAAAGTGGCGAAATGGCTTGCATTAATACAAGACATAATAATACAAAATCATTATAAAATTGTTTGTGAACCCATTGGTCAACTGTCTTTAAAAGTATTAAAGGATAATGCGTCAATCATCACTGTGTGGGATTTATCTTTGTAAACAATTGTATTATTCGAGCAAAGTAGAAAAATAAATATTCAATGGTATTCATTTAAGTCCACTGTCTTAAAACCAATTCAAGGTGATGCGCAAGTTACTTTATTTGCTTTGAAAAATGCTCAAGAAAACTAAACCTACCTGGAGTAATCGGAAAGCGGTATATTTAATGGTTCATCGGCACTTGAGCCTTCGCGCATCAGTCTTTCGATTATTTTAGAGCGTAGTCTTTCCTGTTGTTTGAGTAAATTTAAAATCTATTGTAAATGTTAATGCATTAGGATTAGTGAAAAATTATAAAAAGGCAAAAAAAAGATAATTAGAACAATATATGACATATAAAATAAAAAGTTAATAGTATAGACTTTGTTGTAAAGCTGGTTCAATACATATTACAGCATCTAACTACAATTGTTTTATTTAAACAAACAAAAAAGATTACAATGTTCTAAAAGTTATTTGCAAGCAACGTCTACTTATGTGAGATATTAAATATAATGTACTTAATATATTTATATGCCTTTAATAATTTAATATATATATATATATCTATATATATATATATATATATATCTATATATATATATATTAACGGCGATTAGCGATAGATAGCATTCAAATTCATAACTGATATATCTTAACGATACGATGGCCTTAGTCACCGCTTTTAAAGCACAACTGTTTAATTTTTTTAATATATTGTTGACTAATTAGCGAAACAGCAAAAAATACAACCACACAGCATTTACATATATTTAACCATTTATAAAAGCGGTTGACTGGCGGTATATTTAGGGATTTGTGTTAATATATACGTGTAATAAATTAAAGACATTCCTAGGAGACACTTCTCTCCACAGAACGTTTTACTTTTAATTTTTCGCTTAGAATACATCCCTGATCAGCCATTTTTTGTAATTTCAATGCTTTCTGTTCGCGTTTCTCGCGTTTTCTTATCTTTTTGATTTGCTTAAATAATTTAGCATGTCGCTTTACTTTGTTCGGATTTTCATCACAATAGTCCAATAAAGTTTCACAAAATGCACGTCCCATGTGCTCATAGTCCTGAAAATTTAATAATCGATATAAAATTTCTACGTACATTTCAAATTCAATAAGCAAAAAGCCTATTACCTGTATGTTGAAATGAGTGCCTTTACGTGATCCCAGCGAAGAGCCGCCAAAAGATGCCTCGATTGTATAGCTATTCGTAATGCCCAGCATCCAAACAACAATACGTCCTGTGCCTTCCTTGCTCCGTTGTATTTTAAACTTACAGCTCTCGAATGAGAACTATCGATAGATGATGAAAATATTTTTTAAGGAAAAGAATGTCAACTAACATAAAAAATAGGACATACTCGATCGGCGCTGTTTTTGTGCAGCATTAACGGAAAGACTTGCTCAGTAAGCCGTTTTTCCGGATTACGCTTGTTTTCGCAGCCATAAATAAATATATTATGCTTGCGCGAATGAGCGTGCATATCACAGTACATGGCCACTCCACATTCCTCTATCAGTCTAAGGATTGAATGAACTATAGATCAACATTATTTGTGAGTAAGTAAGCTACCTTCTTATCATCGCTTTTGTGTACCAAATAGATGGATAAGTCTCTCTAATAACAGTTCGATATTGACGATTTAAATCCTTCCCAGTTAGCGAGTTGCGAGTATTACCAACAATTACGCCATCTGGATTTAGCATCGGCACGAGCTTAAAAATAAACTTATGACGTAAACGCTTTGCTACTGTAGAATCTCCTGTTATGAAGTCCATCAGACCCTTCATCATCCATGATGAAGGCGTCTCGCTGGGATGCACGCGTGCTGACACCACAATTGATTTTTTTCGCTGTTATTAAAATACAAAATTAATTTTAAGCGAGATTTTATATTTTTAGCCGTTTACCCGCGTTGTATCCTCATTATTAGATGGTGCGGTAACAGTGAGATAATACACATTATTGCCTGCTAACGTACGACAGAGTAAACGTAGTTTGCAAAATTTTGATTTTACAGGATGACGTTGTATTTCCATTAGGTAATCCTACAAGTAATGCACTACTAATTACTGACATCATAACATAATTTTTTGACATACCTGCAAGTCACTGTATGTGTAAGGGTAGCTATGAGCAAAGAATACTGTATCATTATCGTGCTCAAACTCTATAGTAAAAGTCAGTGTGTAGCTCGAGTTATCCTCATCCTCTTCGTTGGTGTTATTATTGCTTCTGCGGAAAGAATTTAATGTGGTATATTAGATGAAATTTAGAACTTATCCATATACCTACTCATCATCGTTACGATAATAAGATATGTTATTGCCACATCTTCTCCAGCCCTCGTTTTTTTCCTTGGCACCCAAGGTAGAGTACATGACTGGTCGCATTCCATCATTATATAGGCTATCTGACTTTACTAAGTTTACTATGGAGAATCGGTAGAGCATGTTACGACGGGTGTGTCGAACGCGAAAATAGAACCACTGTTTCGATCGGCTTGTATAAAGATCGGGACGCAAGTAGAGCTCGTAATAAGTGGGGGTGATCTGCACTGCCTTAGCCAAATTTCCTGATTCGAAGCGCGATTCAAACTCCAGACTTTCATACTCCTCCGCACTCATGGGATGGCAGTTGGACACATATTTAGCGCCGCCCACCGACGAGCGACTGAACTGCATTTGGGGAATATCATAGGAAAGATGTTGAGATTGAAGAGATGCCCGATCATTAATATTAAACTCAGGATTATGTCTATCGTTATGTTCAAAAGTGCTGTTATTTGTGCTAGAAGTCAAATGAGCTACCGCTATATTGCTCGAAATTGACTCAAAGCCACGACGACGCCCCCTTGCCACAGCTGCTACTGCTGAAGCCATGCTTACGGCTCTTGAACAAAGTGGTGTTGAAACCAACGGCAATTCAGTAGGCATTTTATCATCAGGTGCTGCTAAGGGCAAAGATTATGTTTAACGTTTAGTTGAAGTTAAATGAAATTAGATCTCAGCACTAGCTTAATTCTCATACTCAAGAAATACAATATATTACATGTTGTATGTGACTATACAAATTTTCTTGACATTAAAAAAATCCTAAAAAACCAATTTTTAAGAATATCTAGAAATGAGATTGAGATTTCGACTCGTGCTGATGCCTAAATTCAATTTTTATTTTCATTGAATATTACATGTAAGCCTGCACATGCTCTCATCTCCGACTAGCGTTTCTGTGTCCGATACAGAGCTCGAACTAGTTCGGGGACGCTTATCAGCGCCACCAGCTAGACGACCAACCGAAATTGCCCCACCGCAGCCACTCAATACATTGTCTTTCATAGTGTCATTAATATCTGTGCTGCAATCGTCACTGCTGTTTATGTCTTCGTCCATACCACTGATCATATTGCTCTTGCGAGAAAGTGAAGCTTTGTTCAATGATTGTTGTGAATCACTTTGGAAAGCAACTTCCAAACGCGAAATGTTTGTTTTGGGAAGCTTAAATGGGGTAACTGCATATTTATTTTGTACCTTTTCTGAGGTTAAGCTGTTAGTACCAGTTGAGGGCTTTTCGTCGTAATCAATTATCTTTTTAATGATCGCCTTAGATACTTTTTTGCCAAACTGACTAAGAACGTAATGCGGCGAAGCGGGCTTGTACTCAGTATTATTGGTTTTCCAAATATTGTCGATTCTGGTAGTGCCTTTTGTGGTTAACTTGTTAACATCTGCACTATGTGTTGTAGTACCAAACAATTTTTTCTTCGCATCAGTGAGACTTTGTATAACAGTTTTCTCACGAGTCTCCTTACCATCCACACTTACATCGTAGTCATCATCGTCATCCTGAGAGTTGCTTGTGGAATGATCATCTAATTTATTTAACAGATTGGACACTGCGTTCAGCTGTGTTTTCCCTGCTTGTAGCGTCGTTCCCCGACTAACAGGTATGAACTCATTCCTAGAATCCGAAGAGTCATCCGAATCTTCACTTGACTTATCCTCTGTCTTGATTTTGATATTTTTGCTCCCCTGTTATATTGTTGAAAGTCAATAAAATTATGATAATCCCCATCTTATGGCTACCCTCCCAAACATTTTATTTTAGTGTGCAGATTTAGCCTATTTATTGGTATTATAAGAAAAAATTGTAATACTCACGTAGTTTACAGCACTTATAGGACAATAGGAAAATACAACAATTCCGTTTTCCTCTCCAACAGGACGAGGCTTTAACTCATTGCCCGTTGGCACATTAAGTGGTTCGGGATGCACTGGTACAAAAGGAATGTGTATGATTCGCTCACCAATGACCTGAAAAATGAGTTTAATGGGCTATAATCAACTTGGTTTTTAGGACTTCATAACTAATTGTCTTTATTGAGAGTGCCAAACTATTAGGTGACGGTTTCAATACTCTAGGTATTATCTATGAGCGCAGAGGGTGATAAATACTTAGCCTACACAATAGGGATTAGAATTTGGAAAGTGGCGATTTATTTCTCAAAAAACAAGAGTACGCTGGATGGAGCAGCAGTTCATAGCTTAAGTCTACAAATTTGGCCGTAGCGACGGCGGAGGTGTGAGTCTGTGACCGTTGACCGGTGACCGTTTTGCCTTTTACCTTCTGAATCCGAGAAAACAGTGGTTATCTTTCATCTTTCTGGCGAATACCATAGTCTCCTTCTGACCGACATGCGACTACGTTTAAACTCAAACCAAGTTTTGACGATCCTCATGAAAGAAGGTAAAGAGGATACAATCGAATAATTCGATTTGGATGTGTTTTCCCATCTTTTTAAAATCGTACGAACGCATAGCAAGTAAGCGTTATTTAATTTTATTTAAGTTTGGACTGCACGCAGTGGCTTCCGGTTATAACAATATATATAAAAATAAGAATATAGATGAACATCGCGATTGCAACGATAAGATGATCCAATGATCCTAAAAGCCTTGTTCTATCGATGGATGTGGTTATTTATAAATTTATTTGTCATTTATCTAAACTAAATAATATTTGGATTTAGTTTTAAAGCATAAAAAACATCAGCACAAAACTACCAATATTAAATTTACTATACAGGTACAGGTACTGTGATGTATACAAAGATTATGAAAATTTTCCCAGATTAGGATTCAAAAAACAATATCTTTTTCAATTATTAGAGAATTGACGTTTTGAATATTTGCATTTTGATAGTATATTGATAGAACTGGAGTTAGCAACATTTTCAAAAAACTTACCTGGCATTCTACCGGCCATCTGGGGGCCTGCTGTGAGCAATCATTGTCCTTGTCTTTAGGCAGGGCGAATAAATCCCGAGGTTCCTTTAATCGTGCAATTGGCTTTAATGTTTTTTCATCAGTGTTAACAATCAATTGGTTTGTTTTCAGACCCTTCGAAAGAAAATTTCCAAGGAAGCCTGCTAAATAGGCAGATAAAAAACTACTATATATAAAAATACATATTAAACATATCCTATTTTAATCCACCAGTACTTTACTTTGTTTTTGATTAGAAAATCCAGTGTTTTATAATCTCTCTATACTGTTTAAAAACATTTCGTTGAAAAAGGATTGAGCATATGCTCTATAGTATACAGAAATACAAACAATTACAAACATTTTTGTATAGCCTGAGCTCATGAGAATTTAAGTTGTTTTGTTTTTTGAAAATGTATGTAACAGGCAGAACAAATCGGGGCAGACCCAATACAGTAAACATTATTGATCAGCGCGACGAGTTTAGTCGGTATAACCAGAGAAACATGGTCCGTATGAGCGCGGCGATGTTTCCTTGCAAAAATAAACCGCGTATGGTATAGAGGAGTAAATATTTAAAATTTTAGAGACACCTCTAGTTTTTGTGGACAAAAATATATCTCTATATCGACTCAGCTTGCCGTCCTGATTAAGATTATATACATTTTGAGAGGTGTCCCACAATTTCTTCTGTCTATTACATACATTTTCATAAAACTATTATATCCTGAGCTAAAAACGGGAGTTCAGGATATAATAGTTTTATGAATATTATTTTATGTATAAATATAATGATAAAAATATGCGATTAATTAGCTGACCAAATCAATAAAATTTTGAAGGACAAAACAATGTGAATAATTAATTTCTAAAAGCGAGCCGAAAGCTCAGAATATGTCAAAATGAAATGTTTATTTCATGTTTTTTCGTTACCATAGCAGAGTTAATCGGTGGCCAAGCACATATACGATAGGATTAAAAATCAATATTAAACAATCAGCGGTAAAAATATACGCAAGCTCTAAATTTTTTGCAATGTTAGCTCATTAAAAAATAAGTAATATACAAATATAATTCGTATATTTTATGTTAAAAGAATACTTTAGTTTTAAAATGGGTGGAAAAATAAATTTAATTTTAAATATTTTGAAATTTGTATATTTTGTAAAAGACAACATTCGAAAAAGCAAATAACATCATTTATTTATTCATTGGATTACATTTACATAAAAGACCTCACAACACATTTGAGAATATAATGAATTTCGTTGCCAACTTTTGTCTTCTTTATTTTATAGTATACATATTTGTTTTGATTTTTTTTTAAATATTTGCATCATACAACTAAATAGAGAGTCGTTTTAAAATCTACTAAACGATCTTTAATTTTGTTTGAACAAGATTTGAGTGGCTTACAAAGTATAAAATTGAAATGTATTGGACAATTAAAAGAGAAATATTTTTAATAAGTTCGTAAAAGTTAAATAAAAAATTGAAATGTTTATTTAAGATTAGTACAACTATCGGTAATTTATACATCATCTGTAGCTCAACGGAGACAAATTGGCACAATAAATAAATGGAAAACTTAGAGCAACTATTTCAATTTTATCAGATCTAGCTTAAGTTACTGATCACACGGTTCAAGTCTAATCTTTGTAGACTAGATCGGCAAATACGTGGAAATAAATTTTAAATAAATTTTAAATAGTTAATTGGTTAAAACCAACTAGAAATTAAAATATCCCTAACCCATTTAGAATGACAAATGTTGGTTAAGGGAATGTAAAAGGTAAAAGGAATAATAATAGGAACGACTACTACTGTAAACACACATTAAGTTATCGTTTTATAGACATTTAAATTAAAAAGCGAATCATAATATATTGTAAATATATTGTATATATAGTATATATATATATATATATATAGATGACATATGCTAGATACACCACGATTTATATATAAGCGAACATTAGGCTTAACAACAACAAATAATAAACTGAACACATGCAACGCTTATATATAAGAGATGACACAAAATAGACTTGTTATTAGTATAACATCAAAAATATTTAGCAATGTTGTCACAGATATTTTTTCTGTCTGATACGTGAATAATTTAGTTTAAAAAAAAAGATTTCAATAAAAACCGTGTTTTTACGTTTGTATGTCCGATTTACTCGATTATTATTGTCGTAGCCCGTCGTTGTTAATCGCGCAATTCGTTTTTGACTAAACCCAAAGACCAATTAAATGAACGTATTAATATGTTAATTCTTTTCTCGGCCCAGTCGACTTCGACGTCAATACATTCAGCTAACTCGGCAACCAGCAATCAGCATGGGGCTATGAAAATGAGACGTGACGGCGGCGACAGTGGCAGGGAAAATTATTTATTGCACCGAACGATAGAGACAGCAACACAGACTGAAAAGCTTTTATATCGTATTTAACCTCGTAAATATTGGGATATTGTGAAGCTTTTCATTTGCCGCAGCATATAATCAGCAATTTTTTGGCTCGCATTTAAAAAAAGGCATTGAAATTGAAATACATTAAAAAATATTTGTAATAACAAGTAAAACTGTTTTAGTCGCGGCTGTCCGACTGAAAGATACCTTATGTAAATCACAACTTATTTTTTTTTGGAAAAGCATACTAACCGAATGAGTATACAAATTGAAATGATAAGATTAAAAAATTATAAAAATAAAATTTTCCAAAAAAATAGGATGAGTTCTCACCGCGCTTGTATACTCATAATTTTCATATTATGTTTTCAAGTTTGTTTTTAGTCTTCCAGGTTTTCGAAGGTCAATTATTTTCATTTTAAATTTTCACTCATTTTCGACTACGCAATACAATTTATTTAATCGACGGAAAATTAAATTACAATATTGAAATCCGGCAAATAGGTCCGTCCAAAGACCAATTTTTTACCTAATTAAAAATTAGAATATGTTTAATGGTGTTTTGAATGCAATGTCCATATGTATTAATTTCCATTATATACATTTTAACATATATTTTTCCATTTTTCCCAAAGTTCTGTTTCCGACGATTGATCGATAAAAGATTAACATTATTTTGCTAGTTTGGGATGCATATGTTCAAAAATATATTTTAGTTATAATACAATTTTCATACATCTTAAAATCTCAAAATGAAGATTTTATTATGACAGTAAAAAATGAGCATGTACCGAATAAAAATACAATATTGTAGCGTCAGTGTTTATACTTCAATATTCGTAACATGGAACTCATGGTTTTGATATTCTATAGAGAATTTTAATATAATATAATTGGGCACTTACGCTTAGAACATTGTTTGACGTTGTCATAACGACAATAACGTTGCAACATAAAACGCATGCCCTATCTAAATTAAAATGTTCCATAATTGCTTACAGACGAGCAACTATAAAGTCTGAAAGACTTAAGACTCAATGATTCTTGAATAATAATTTAATGCCCATTCAAAATCCATAACACTAAAAAGGGGAATAATCAAATGTAATTATATTTACATAATAATAAATCCTGTAAATAATCCAAACCATGGATTATTTATGATTTTATTTCTATACTTTTATATTAGTGCCAATTAAATTTACATATTAGGTAATTTTTCCTATAAACGCTCTCTATCACTCATATCGACTTGCTCAATAGATTTTAACTAGGTAAAAAAAAAAATACCAAAACAAGAAGCAGCAGCTAATATTAACTTAAAACGGCTATCAAAGTCTTTTTAATATTTATTCCCAACGTGTAGTAGATTTAATAAGATATATTTTCTACTCCTAGCTTTAAAAATATTGGAACAGATGCCAAGTCCTGCACTTTTATGATGTTAATTAAACCAATTATACCGGATGATTAGAAAAAATTCGATTGTCACTAAATGTTTGCATAAATATATTTAACAGTTTTTACCTCCATTGGATGTTGTTAGTGTGCAAATTGGAAATAACTGAGATTGTAGATACTGCACACGACCGCCCCTGAATCCATTGAAGTCCATAGTAACGCCCAACCTGAACAGGGGAAGTTTTTAACTTGTTAAAGTAACGTGTTTGTCATTAGTTCAGAAAGTAAAAATCTGCATAATATCCTTTAATTATCAGCTCAATTTAACACAAAATTTTAATGTTTATACATTTGCTTATCAGGAATATTTAGAACATGCCCAGCCAAGTTGTTCCAATTACTCAAGACTGGTCCTTTTATGAAAATTAAGGAAATTGTTTAAGCTAAATATTTTAATTTATGTTTACACATTTGACATACAATTACTTAAAAAAAATTTTTTTTCTTACATTTTTTCAACGTATGTGGGTCACAATTTAGCCATATTTTTATATTTTATTTATCTACAATCAGACTAAAAACTTTTTTGTCATTGTTTTTCGTGTTCTTGTGTTTCGCCGTGTTGTTTGCAATCAACTGAGCCCTCTTGAGCTGTTGACGTCGAACTATAGCTAATACGGCAACAAAAAAAATAAAAAAAACAAGCAGGTAGCTATCGTACGCTGAAATTCAAACAATACCAAATAAAATGCAACCACCGCTGGATATGGCGATGGCTTTGCTATGTACCGCTAAAAGTCAAACAGCTGACCCAGATGTGTATAGAAAGAATTTAATTGTCAAACATTTTGTTATTCGTTGTATGCTTCCCACACTATTAGAAGACTGAAGAATTATACAATGAATACACATCCTCGCAAAGATCTGCAGCATTCATATATATTCTTAAAGCATTTACAATATTTAGTTTTAATCCACATACTCGTTGATGAAGTGAGTATATTTTTTTGTGAACTGTCCCCATCTGTCCACCTGGTTATCAGTCTGTATAAGTGTTTTCCCCCGTTTATACCCAGCACCCACAGAAAATGTGAAATCGGGATATAATGATTTCATTAAATTGTATGCAACAGACCGGAAGACGCATGGTAGACCCCATAAAGTATAAAGGTTCTTGATCAGGATGGCAAGCAAAATTTATGGTATAACCATGTGTGAAAGAGTTAAAATTTTGTATTAAATGGACAAATTATAATATGTTATGCTGAATATGTATGCAATCTTTTATGCAGAGAGCTGCATTTTTATGTTTGAATTTGCCAATACGCGAGCAATCAGGTAAAGTAGCAGCATTGGTAGAAGCGATAAGCATTGCCGAGAAGTTGTGAACTCAACTCAAGGTAATAGCACTTTTTTAAATTCTTTTATTGATTTTAATTATATTATAAACGTGCTATAGATTCAAGAAATATAGTATATTTAAAAGCGCAGATTGATCAAGGTTCAGGGTATCTTCTAGTTGGGCACTGCCAATTAGAGTTTTCTTAATTATTTCTGCTGTTGATGTTGGACACATTCCAAACAGTTGTCGTGAAACTTATCAGCGGCAGCAAACCGGCCCAACATTGCATTATGTCACCAAGAGCAAGCGGCAATGATCTTGATCACAATATTTATGTGTTGTCTAATTTGGCAAGTTGCCGTGAATCTCAAGGTAAGGTGTAATCAGTAAGCGACATGTATTCTTCAATGATCACTTAATGCTAGCATCGGCGTTTATGTGTTAGTCATAGATCTGAATTGTGTTTAAAAATGCTTCTAAAAGAAATTATGAATTACAATATTTCTTTACATTAAACACATGTCGACAAAAAATATATTATATTTTTTTAATCTTGACAAAAAAAAAAACCAGGTACAAATTCTTAAGTCGGGCGTGATCGGAGTGAAATTTGGATGATATGCTCGCGTTTACAATCCAAGGTCAAAAATATATTGTGGATATATCAATAACCATAGGTATATGACAAACTAAAATAAATCTACATCACCTAAAGTTTAAGAGCTATATAAAAACAAATGCGAGTACGAATTTACTTCTCTTAAATTATATTAGGAGCATATATCCTTAACAATACCGCTGAACTGCAACTTTCACGGTCAAACAACACTCGTTTCGCTACGCTCCAATGAGGTATATATAAAGATCACTTTTTAATAGGCATTGATAAGCCTATCCAAATAACGGCTCAATATATGATAAGATTAACATTGAATACTATACTGTAATATCGGCTTTGTCGCCTTCTTATTAGACATCGCTTCAATAACGTCCTAAATATTTCAATTTATGTTGTAGAAGAAATAGTATTTTTTATCAGAAATAATATGCGTTCATATAGAAAAATTTGATTTGATAGAAACCAAACTTCTTTATTATGAATGCTTTCAATATTTACCGATCACTATCAACGACAAAATCTTAATGCTTAAAATGTTGACTTACCATCACATTGTTTCTGATGTTGGATTTCAATATTTTCATGCGCTGCCCTTGCCACCCAATTGTCCCTAGCGATTTTCTGCATGCTGCACTATGTGTGCCTAGAATCCACTGTGATTGTCTAACAGTCAATACACTTCCTGTATTTGAATGCTGAATGTGGGTGAAAACCGTTGAGAAACGCTTCGCGCACAAATTTTGTATAATGTTTAAATTAGTGTTAATTTCAACCGAATTTTCTCGTGCTCAAATCAAACTATGTTGTCTGCCTCTGTATGTGTATATGTACTTAACGAAATTACAGTCTCGGCCTGCTCCAAAAAAGCCATACGAAAAAGAAAAGAACATTTGATGACTTAATATAGCGTCTTAAATATGTTAATTATTATATTCGGGTATATTTTCGCCAAAAACATACTCATTCTAATATTATTTGAAAAAAAAACTCAATGTTTTTAATCTTGGATCCGCTGAAAACGAAACTTTTGAGTGTGATGTTGGCTGTTTCCAACAGACTAATTAATATAGAATCACATTTTTTATTGTACCATAAAAAGTACTTTAGAAATAGGTAGAAAAATGATTGCCATTTATTTATATTTAATATATATTAAACTTGAATTATTAACGTTCCATTTGTACATGCACTTATGAATATTATATATATATATATATATATAATATATTCATAAATTCAATATCTGCTATTAAATTCGATCTCATACGTCTTTAGAGCAAAAGTCGGAAAATTTAATTTATATACATGTACAAATGGAACTGCTAGAAAAAATACAATTCTCCAGCTCTTGTAGATTCTGCAATCGGTGCGTTCAGAAAAGGCGTTTAAGCCAAAAATTTGATTTTTTTCAGTTTGTTAAGAGTTTTTTGACAAACTTTATAAGCTTTATAATGTCTGCCACGCCTTCTTCTACTTGTCACATTTTTACAAAACCATAAAACACTGCTCTAGTCGGGGTATCTTATATAGGGTAGGAGATACCCTAACGCATTCATACCTGCGTTTTTGTTAATATTTTGCATACATTGTATTAAAAATTAAAAGAAAGACAACTAAAACCGACTTCAGAACATAATTTGGCTACACAACGCAACAACGCAACGCAAATCCCAACGCCGCCTTTCAACACACGCATTTTCATGGCTGTGTACACATATATATGTATGCGTAGGCTTGGCACTGGTTGCCACGTGCTTTTGTAAAAGAAAAAATTTTAAAAATTTGGGGAAATTTAGAGCCTGTACCCTATAACAAAAATCAAAATTGTGTATAATTTACATAAGCTAGCCCTTATGTCGTACGAGATATTATTTAATAGCTGTATTTAGATAATGCTTTTAATCGATAACTATAACGGGAAGAATTGTCGATTATTTTTAATTAACTTGACATGCGTGTACTGTACTCGGACCTAAAAAAACTTTCTCTAGATTTTATAGATGCTGAGATCGAACACGGAGCGACGTACCGAGTGACGTACGGACGGACAGACGAACAGGGCTTAATCGACTCGGCTTGTCGTCTCGATCAAAAATGTATACACTTTATGGGGTCTGCCACGCCGTCTTCTGCCTGGCCTGTTACGTCACTATAACAAAACCATTATAACCTGATTCCCCGTTTACACTGGGTTCAGCGTATAAAAATATGGAAATTGAAAAGCTGCTATCGGATTAGCTCTTAAAGAAAAATAATTTTACAATTTTCAGAAAACTTAGTCGAAGAAAATAGTAAAAAATATATCTCACGCAATTGAGTACCAAATTATTAAGAATATTAAAAAATGTTTAAGAACAGCGCTACTTGTTATGAAGTTAGCAGACAATGAAAGTTGCATTGTCAATTAACTTAACGTTAGACATAGGTACATCTGTATGTTAATAAAAGATCACAATTATTATAATTATTTTTTAACTGTTAAAGAAACGGCAAATAATATCCAAACGGGAACAACATGCCTGTATGTCTTCTTAAAAAACTTGACTCTTAAAAAATTATATATACCGATAAAAATATTTTTGTTAATACCATCGAAATAAAGTACGCTATCGATAATTAAAAACAAATTAGATCTATGCCTGTATTTCAGGTTCTGATATTTTCTCAGTTCGCCTATGCATTCCGAAAAATAATAACTGCTTACTTTTCCATAAATTTGTATGATTCATAATACTTAATGGACTCGTTTTTATAATATTACTGGGTATTTCTTTCTTACTCGTAGATATTGATAAGAATTAGTATACATGCCTGCTTGCTTACGAATGCAAATATATTGTATCCATGTTACACAAGCTTCCTCGGTTGGGACACCACCAAATCGTTTTTCGTCGTAAGTGCAAACAGAAAACGAAAATCTATTAATATTCGTCGGTTTTGTCATAGTGCTAATTTTGACTATGACTTTGTTAAATCAATAGCTTGAATAAAACCATTGACAACGCCAATAGCAATAGCAAATAGAATTTCAGGCTTGATTGCTCAGTTCAGGTTGTTGCCATTGTAATTTTAAACGTCGAATTAATTTAATTGCATTTGTTTTCAGCTTTCAGAAATTTTGATTCGACTCATTGTACTGCAGCTGATAACAGCCTATTTAAGACTTTCAATTATTCATTGAAAACACTACTCTTTGCTCGCAACGAAATGGGACGCAAAATAACTGTCGCAGTAACCACTCTCAATCAGTGGGCTCTCGATTTTGAGGGAAATTTGGCCAGGATTTTACAGTCCATACTGGAGGCTAAGGATATGGGTGCCAGTTATCGAACTGGGCCAGAGCTGGAAGTATGGTAGGTACAAGGAAAAGGGGTTTTTATATTCTTATAATGTTCAAATATTTTATTTGTTTTCGACAGTGGCTACAGTTGCGAAGATCACTTTCGCGAACCAGATACATTTCTTCACTCTTGGGAAACATTCCTGGAAATCATGATGTCCCCTTTTTGGTTAGCGTTAATGATTCCCATTTGTAACTTTTTTGTGGTTATTGTTAATTTCTTTGATTCAATTACAGCGAGAATATGCTAGTGGATGTGGGCATGCCAGTGATGCATCAGAATGTCGCGTACAATTGCCGCGTGGTATTCTTTAACCGTAAGCTGCTGTTAATACGCCCAAAGATGGCAATTTGTGACGATGGCAACTATCGTGAGTCACGCTGGTTCACTGCCTGGACCAAAGCGCAGAAAACTGAGGAATATTTTCTGCCCCGTCTTATCACGCAACAAACTGGCCAAGAAACTGTACCATTTGGTGATGCGGTAATCGCGACTCGTGAAACGTGTATCGGGTATGAGATATGTGAAGAGTTATGGAATGTTCACAGCAAGCATATAGAGATGTCACTATCGGGGGTTGAGCTAATTGTCAACGGCTCTGGAAGCTATATGGAGCTTCGTAAAGCACACATTACCAACGATCTTATATGTAATGCAAGTTTTAAGGCCGGGGGTGCTTATCTTTTCAGTAATCTACGCGGCTGTGATGGCCAAAGAGTTTATTTTAATGGTTGCTCAGCCATAGCGCTTAATGGTGAACTTTTGGCGCGAGGCAAGCAGTTTGCCCTACAAGATGTTGAGGTTATCTTGGCCACAATTGATCTAGAAGAAATTCGGGCTTACCGTGTTAGTCTCCGATCGCGATGTTCATCAGCCGCCAGAAGTGTAGTTTATCCTCGAATTCGGTGCGACTTTGAAATGTCTACACATGATGATATCCTTAAGAGCCCAACGCCACCGCTGCACTTTACGTATTCCACACCAGAAGAAGAAATTGCGTTGGGGCCTGCCTGTTGGCTTTGGGACTATCTACGACGTTCCGGTCAAGGTGGCTTTTTTTTGCCACTCAGCGGAGGAGTTGATTCCAGTAGTTCTGCAGCAATCGTTTACTCCATGTGCCGGCAAATAGTAGAGGCCGTGCAACATGGCGATGCGCAAGTGCTATATGATATACGCAAAATACTTGCCGATTCTGACTATACTCCGATTAATGCAGCAGCGCTATGTAATCGACTTTTAGTCACATGTTATATGGGAAGTGTCAACAGTAGCAAGGAAACACGATACCGTGCCTCTCAACTGGCAAACCAACTGGGCAGCTATCATATTGAGATCAGCATCGACTTGGCAGTAAACGCATTGCTTGGGATTTTTAATGCTGTAACGGGATTAACACCAGTTTTTCGTATGCAGGGCGGCTGTGCTCGACAGAATTTGGCCCTGCAAAATATTCAGTCGCGCATTCGCATGGTATTGGCTTATGTTTTTGCACAATTAATGCTTTGGGTTCGCAACCGCCCTGGTGGTTTGCTTGTTTTAGGCTCCTCTAATGTTGATGAATCGCTGCGCGGATACCTAACGAAATATGATTGTTCCTCGGCGGATATTAATCCAATTGGCGGTATATCCAAGACGGATTTACTACGATTTCTGGGTTATGCCAAAAAAAAGTAAGCAAATTCATATTAAATTATTAGCGATTACTAACACAGTACATTGACTTGTTGCAGATTCAATCTTACTGTGTTAGAATCAATCATCGACGCTCCGCCCACTGCCGAATTAGAGCCATTGCTGGAAAATGGGGAGCTGCTTCAAACAGATGAAGAGGATATGGGAATGACCTATTCAGAATTGAGCGAATATGGGCGCCTACGTAAACAATTTTTTTGCGGACCTTACAGCATGTTTTGCAGACTCGTTGCTACCTGGAAAAACGATCTAAGTCCAAAAGAAGTCGCAGAAAAAGTTAAGCATTTCTTTCGCTGTTACGCCATTAACCGACACAAAATGACTGTACTGACACCATCAGTTCATGCCGAAATCTATAGTCCAGATGACAATCGCTTCGATCATCGACCATTCCTTTATCGCGCGAACTGGAGTTGGCAGTTTAAGGCTATTGATGATGAGGTCGATAAGTTACAGCCGGTCTACATTCCTCTTTCCACACAGTTAAGACTTAACAGCGGTGAGGTCTTGCCCTTAGTTGACACCAGTACACAACAATCTTTGCACATGGATGACTCAAAGCATTCGTCTTCGATGTCTTCTGTATCTTTAGACGTTGGCGCGTCTACTGCAGGCCCGCCTTGTATTGACAATCTGGAAACACAAGGCACAAAGCCCAGCGGATTTTCAAAGGTCCACGTGAATGTTCTCGGCAAGCTGAAAGATCGCACTGGTATACCAGTGTAAATATTTGATATTGGGATAATTGCACAGTTTTTGTTAAATGTACCCGTCTTTTTTATTACCCAGCCATTAAAAGCTACGACGCCTTTTTGCCTGTTAGGACAGAAAGTCCCCTCATCTAAGATAGATTTTTTACCTTGAATATATTAAAAATGGAATATCAGGGTATAATGGTTTTGACAGGCAGAAAGGACGTGTCAGAACCCATAAAGTATAAATATATATTTTTTAAATTTAAGTTCAGTTGGAAATTGTAAAGGAGTTTGCATTTTTATTCTTAGCATTTTTTTAATATGCAAATATTTAAAAACACAGTAAGCACTGGTTTCAATGTATCTCCTAGTCACGTACAGCGATTAGAGGTTTCTTATTTCTTTTATTTTCGTGATTAAGTTCTACACATAATTACTCTTTAAACATAATGGTGATGCTCAATAAAACTTGTCATTTTATTAAATCATTGAAGGGTACGAAGATCCCTTTACAACAAGTAAGAGTGCTGAAGTCGTAAGTAAAGACTAGGATATACCCTGAACCCTGGACAGAGGTTATCATGTTGAATATAAAAATATTTTAATAAAACGCGTATTTTTAATAGTGCAGAGCAGTCTGTATAGCTAGTGTAGCTCTTGTCATACAGTAGAGTGTGTGTAATTTTATTATAATATAAGCTTCTAAATTTTGTATTTTTTTATGTATATTTTCTACAATTTTGAATTTTGTTATATTTTGGATACCGGCTTTGAAATAGGGCCAATATGTGAAGTAGTTTGCATTTTTACTAAGCTGACAATTACTCCCATACAATACATAGACAATATGCTAAAAACTTCATTAAAATCCATTAAATTAAACCAAAATTATTAAACAAAACCTTGGTCAATTTGCAAATTCACGTGACAAGCAGCGCCAAGCATACGCTTCCACTCGAAGAATCCAAGGCTTTGAATTGTCAGCAGTGAAGGGAGGTTTTTTTTAAATCATGAAGTGGCGGTTCGATTCTTGTCGAAACGTTGATTTTCATTGTATTATTTTTTTATTTTCTTAACACTCGATACAAATTATAGAAATGGTCGTGTGTTTATTGCTTAAAACAAACTAAAGCTATATACATAAATATTATTAAAGCAAAACTAGCCTATAGGATTAGTACTTTGCCCCACCGGAACGCATGGGAACACTAACAGCAACACAGTCGTTCTACACACACATGAGCCCTATGATCACCTCGCACAAAATTGTTCGTATATTGAATGATCGAACGAGCGTTGCACTAGGTTTATCCGAATATGTTTAATTGTATGTATAAATTATGCAAGATTTAGATCCGCAAGCGCAGGTTTGTAACTAGAATCAAAATATTGTTATTGGCAGAATTAGCAATATATATATATATATATAAGAATCATTTTAAAATGAGAGTCGTGTATGTCAGGATATTTATTGCCATAATACTGATCAACTTACCATTTATATGTATAACGGGGTTGATCAAATATGGCACGATTTTCCTGCACATATTGTGAGGTTTTTGAGTAGAAGTCCGTATAAAGCCCGTTCATTTGGAAGCAGTTCATAGCCGATATTTTTTAATTGATAGGGGTCTTGGATTAAGTCATATGCTTCTATAAAATTCTAGATATAGAAAGGTACATGCCTCGTATCATTTCTTTAAACTAAGTTTCGTTACCTCAGTATCCTTAAATTCACAAAAAATGCGATCGCGCTTAAACCGAAAATCTCTAATACACGTGTATGTATTGTTCCAGGCATCTTGACAATGACAATCTGCATCGAGTGTACATTCCGCTAGATGGTCAGTGTGCTGCCCTGGGCAAGCTGGATTATATGTGTCATCGTTTCCTTCACCCCAATACTCAATGAGTAAAACACGCTGTTGGGATAGTGGATTCATTTGGTGCATCTGTAACAACTCATATCTAAAAGAGCGGCCATCAATATAATTGGGAACCAACAAGCCGGCCCATTCCAAAATGGTTGGCATTATATCTAGCAAGCTAACAGGCATGTGCATTAAAAGACCGACCGGTACGTCTGGTCCACGAATAAGTAGGGGAACCTTGATGTCAGTCTGATAGGGTTGTCGTTTATCGAACGGCTGTGCAAATTGACCCAAGTGGTAGCCATTATCGGAAGTGTAGATGATGTAAGTATTATCAAGGCATTGCTTCTCTTTAAGCAATGACACTAAGGTCACCATCATTTCATCAACGGCGAGTAGTGTTTCCCACCGTTTCTGGAAATACTCATCAACTGTTACGACCGTTGAATTTGGCAATCGATGAGCTGATCGAACCAGCCAATGTTTATCTGCAGGAATTTAATAAGTTTTAATGTAGAATAATGTAACAGACATACCTTTACTGGGAGTGTTAAAGCTTGGAGTACGCAATGCTCGCACATGAGAATATACACCTTTATGTCGCGGTGCAGGAGTGAAGGGCGCGTGAGCGGCTGGTGGTGAAATCATTGCAAAGAACGGCTTTTGGTCATGTTCACTGATCACATTATGAATAAATTGCACCACTCGATCTCTTAACAGATCAGTCAAATACATATTCGCATAGCTCACATTTCTTTTATTTTCACGTAGAGTATAGTTATAGTAGCGCGAGTTTCCGTGAAGGCCATAAAATTCATTCCAACCGGGCGGAACTTCAGCTCCTTTAAACTGATTCAAATACTTTCCACCAAAGAAAGTTTGATAGCCATGCTTCTGTAACAGCACAGGCAATGCACGGGGCTCAAAAATCGTGTGCCACTGATGCCCGTTACAACCACCATTTAACGAATTATTAAAAGTCATATGGTTATGCGCATACTGCCCAGTTAACAGGCTCGCACGCGCTGGACAACAAAGTGGTGTATTTGTATATGCATTAGTAAACTTAGTGCCAAACTCGCTGAGAATTTTTGTAGTTTGCTGAAGTGGATACATGCCATGCAACTCCACGTCCTGATCATCGGTCAATAATAAAAGTATATTTGGTGAGGGCAATTGCTGTATGAAACCAAATGTAGGACCGACATATAATAGAATTGGAATGATATGTAGAAGCATATTTAATTTATACCGGTAATTAAAACAACATGTAATTCTTTGTTTTATTCGCGTTATTATTAACTTTTAAATGATTTCCGTTCAGGTGGTTAATAATTTTTATTATTATAATTATTTTATTAAGCAATTTATACACAATTCAAAGTTGCCTATAACACAATAGTGGAACGATTAAACAAAGTGGTGGGGCATCGGTATCTGTTCATAATAAGCCCTGCTAGATGTGGGCAATAGCCAACAAATGAAAAGGTATTTACAATCGATTGATAAAATTTTGACAATAGTATTCTTATTTGGTGGAATGAAAATTCGGGGTATAATGGTTTTGTGCAAATGACCCCAAAAAGTGTATATTCTTGATCAGGAAGACAGCCAGGTCGATTAAGCCCTGTTCGTCGGTCCGTATGTGTAAGCGAGTCGATCTTAGCATCCATAACAGGTAGACTTGATTTTTTGTATGTCTATGTGTATAGCACGCGCATATCAAATATTTTAAACATAGTCGATGACTATTCCCTTTATTCTTATCGATTAAAAACATTATCGAAATACAGCTATTTTATTATATTACTTAAGGTTTAAAAGAGTTTCCAAATTTTGTATTTAGTTTTATGTATATTTTCTACAATTTTGAATTGTGTTACATTTTGGATACCGGCTCCAGATTTATATAAGTTCTTTAAATTTAAGTTCAGTTGTAAATGGTGGCTATTGTAAAATGGTTTTTTAAGCTAAGAATTAATGCACTAGAATATGTAGACCGTATGCTTAAAATTTAATTAAAATTCGTTAAGTAAAGCAGAAGGTATTAAACAAAGCGTTTTGCCAATTTGCAAAAGCCCGTGGTAAGCAGTGCCAAGCTTACGAATTTTTCGTATACTTGTGCACACATATATTCAAATGCGTGCATTTTTTTTCTATTCGATGGATCGAAATTTTGTTTAAATTGTCATCAGTTACTTTGGCTGAGATTTGAAACTTTCAGAAGTGTTCGCTGCCTAGAAGTTCTGAGTTCAGTGAAAAGTCGAGTTCAAATCTTCGTGAAAATAGGGCTGGGACCAGGGCATCCCTAGTCAGGCACCCCAACTAGAGATTTCTTACTTGCTTGTATTTAAAAGAGTAACTGTAAAAAATGGCAAATACTAATATGGTATAACCATAACCAAATACTACATGTATAGCATTCCCTAATGCTTAAATAAAAATAATATAAATAGTTTTCTACTCATTCATTTAAGTGTCAGAGTTACAAGCTTAAAAACTTGATTGTTGACTTGTTTCAAATATCAATTTTTTTACGTTTCATTGCGGCCGCTCCTTAGTGAAAATTTCATATATTCCACAGTTTTGGATCCCTTATCCAAAACTGGACAATTACATTACTATAGGCTCCCTAAAAAATGGACCAAGCATTATATATACATACATAGCAAACTACAGATGTACACACACTTACTCATGCATGTACTGCTTACTGCGCAGTTTGCGCAGCAACTGCGTTAAGTCTGCAAAACACGATACCCTAGAATTTCAAATACGTTTTTTTTTTGTAATATATCCAAAATCGAAAATGTTAATAATTTCTGCATTCTATTTAGAAATCAGAAATGTGGGGGAAGAAACTAATGACAAAACCTATTCTAAAAAAATATATATTAATAGAAATTAATTTCCAGTGTAAAGATATTAAAAACTCTGAATCAACTTGCCACTTACATAAAATGGATCCCATGTCATTAAAAAATGCCTTATTGGACTAGACCCCCAATCCCTTTATGTTAAGCACATAGAGCGAAAGAAACTCCGTATAAATCCGTATAATTGTTTTATTACACAATACTACAACTGTAAGTCAGAAAAAAAAAGAAGTCTTAAATGTGTTAGCTGTAATGGTCCATACAACTCTCACTCTAACTATTATATGATTAGCTATCTTTATTAAAATCTCAACATCATTCTAGCCGAGTTGGACCAAAATCTATCAATTCTGCTAAGCCTCCACAGCTGGACAATACTAATATTTTCCAAATATCCTTAACCAATTAAATTTATGTTCAAATACCATGTGAGTAATACCAGTTAGTCTCAATAAAGTAGATTAAAACTTTAATATTTAATACGCAAGTCGGAAACAGATCAATTTGAAGTGATAATCTCACTAGCATCCAAGTTTACAATATTTAATAATCTTTCGAAGTTGTAACATGGAACGATTGAATTAAAGATTTTGCGATTTTCGAAAAAAGAGAAACACACATTAGCAGAAGCATAACTTAACAGCACAATTTTAGAGAAAAATGGTTGAGATATCGAAATAAAGCTGATCTAGTAGTACTTAGACAGCTAAGCAAACTCATTCATACTATGTTATGCAAATTTGTGAATGAAAAATGGAACATTATGTCCTTGCATGACAACGTTTTTTAAAATATTTTCCAAAGCTTGTATTTAGCATTAAAACAAACGAAGAGCAATTTAAATTACTACACCAAGACTCAAAACCCAACCGTTCCCTGGCTCTGAATTCCTTCACATATTGGCTATATTTGTAGCTGAACTTTAATCAAATAAAAAAAAATGTGTACAATATACATAAACTAAATACAAAATTTGGAGGCTCTAGCTCTGAAGCCGTGCAAAATATAAGTTATTTCGGTCATGTTTTTAATCCTTACCAATAAAGCGGATAGACTTATCGATTATTTGATTTGTTCAGGGTATAAAAAATGTAAGCATACCAATTCTAGGGACAACCAACAAAATTTCACAAATGCGAAACAGAAAACTGAGTTATTAGCATAAATATTCACTTGTCATCATTCCCGGTCAATCAATATAAAAGATCCTTCCACAATCTTTGCGGCCTCACTGGATACTCGGTCCTAAAAGACCTAAAATCTAATAAATATATGTCGGAGAGTAAGTAGTAGAAATGTATAGGCGCCTTGCAGGCGCGTGCTGGTAATATGTTTGAAGGTCACACTTCATATATATTGGTGCGTCTTCATGCATTTTCGCAGAAACATAACTGCAACATTATGTGATTGGTTGCCTAAGTTTTGTAGTTTGGTAAAGTCCCGTTTTAGCGGGGCGACAGCGTTCTGTCGCTGTCGCCGAGTGTGGTTCGGTGGAAGACACGCACAAGAATTGTGCGTCTCGAGTCAGTCTTTGTTAAAAACTCGAGTGCGACCGAAACTCACTGCGCTAACGCAATGGAAAGTAACACTAATCCGACATCAGAAGTGGGATCTGGCCCTTCACCTACAACATTAGATGGACCATGGCGTACCATCATGGAGTTGCAGAATAAAAATCTAATTGAACTTGTGCGAGCTTTACAAACAACGGCATCTGACGCAGGACAGAGCAAATCGGTGCAACTGCCGAAATTTAACCCAGACATCGCAGGCGCCAAGGCTTCATCGTGGTGTACCACTGTAGAAATTATTCTACAAGAAAATTCATTAAAAGGCGGTGCGCTGGTCGTGGCCCTAAGTACAGCACTAGAGGGAAGCGCTTCTCAATGGCTTTCTCATGTATGCTACGCAAATATCACCTGGATCGAGTTTAAAGAACTTTTCATCCAGCGTTTTGACACTATAGAAACACCAGCTGCCATGTTTCTAAACATGTTGTCAAGTCGACCGGCTGACGGCGAGAATCTTGCAGTTCACGCAAGCCGCATGGTTACAGAACTATCGACGAAATGGCGCCAAATGGAAATGGAATGGCAAGTTTTGATGCTCGCTTGCAGCGTGTAAGCTTCACATCAAATGTTCGAACCAGAAGCGAGTTGCAGTCCGAACTGAAGGCGTTCACTTTTGCTAAAAGAAGAGGTGGACCTATGGAGTAACAAACTGACATTCATCCAAAAAGACAAAAACAATCATCATCACCATAAAATGATTGATTGTCGACTCAGGACGCACCGAAACCCATTTACAGATGGCAAGGAACGACATGGCAGGCAAGACGTTCATCATCTTGAGAAATCAAGTGTAACTTGCTACAAGTGCGGAGAGTTGGGTCACATATCCACTCAGTGTACAAGGAAGGAAGCTGACAAGAACATAACATTCAACCGGGAAAAACGAGTGGAACAGTGTAGTGTTGCAGTGCCCAAGGGATATCTGGACCATAGAGGACAAGTTTTCGAAATAACCTTCGATTCTGGTGCGGAGTGCTCACTGATGAAAGAAAAGATAAGTAAAAAATTTTCTGGTAAACGATTTACGAATATTATGTTAAAAGGCATAGGCAACAGTGGAATATATAGCTCTGTACAAATACTAAGTAACGTAAGAATTGACGATAACTGTATGGAAATTATGTTTTATGTAATAGCAGACGATCAAATGCAATTGCTATTGGGCGAGAAATACTAAATCAGGGTTTTGATATTGTCGTCTCATCAAATCAATTTAAGATTGTAAGAACTAAAATCGTTAATTTATGTACCGGCAATGAGTCAGCCGAAATTGATACTGAACTTGAGGGGACAGATAAAATAAAGTTGCAGTCACTGTTGACAAACCACTCAGATTCTTTTATAACAGGTATTCCTTGTACTAAAGTTAAAATTGGTGAAATGAAAATTAGACTAATCGGTCCAAGAAAAACTGTTCAAAGGAGACCATACCGACTGAGTCCATGTGAACGAGAATTAGTTCGAAATAAAGTCGACGAACTACTGCAGTGCAACATAATTAGACCCAGCTGTTCACCTTATGCTAGCCCCATATTATTGGTAAAAAAGAAAAATGGTTCGGATAGGCTCTGTGTTGATTATAGAGAATTAAACTCAAACACGGTGGCTGATAGATACCCGTTGCCACTTATAAAAGATCAAATAAATAGACTTTAAGGGGTTTATTATTTTACATGTTTAGATATGGCTAGCGGATACTATCAAATTCCCTTACATGCAGATTCTATTGAGTATACCGCGTTTGTGACACCAGATGGACAGTACGAATTTTTATCTATGCCATTCGGACTTCGAAACGCACCTTCTGTCTTTCAACGATTAGTTATACAGGCTTTAGGAGATCTAGCAAACACGTACGTCATTGTCTATATGGACGACATAATGATAACTGCTTCCACAAAAATTGAAGCGATTACAGATTGTGTTAAATGTTCTTACGGAGGCTGGATTTTCATTTAACATTACAAAGTGTTCCTTCTTAAAGTCATCTGTCCAATTTTTGGGTTACGATATTAGTGCTGGTAGAATTCGTCCAAACCCAAAGAAAATTGAAGCATTAACTGCTCTCCCACCTCCACAGTCAGTTACATCACTAAGACAATTTATTGGGTTAGCATCGTATTTCAGACAGTTTATTAAGGGATTTTCACAGTTGATGAAACCTTTATATTTCTTAACTTCAGAAAAAGATAAATTTTGTTGGAAACCAGAACATGAGCAAATACGGAAGAACGTTATTTCTATACTCACTGATAAACCAGTCCTTGTTATCTTTGACCCAAATTATGAAATTGAATTGCATAGAGATGCAAGTTGTATTGGCTACGGTGCAATTTTATTACATAAAATTAACAGCAAACCTCATGTAGTGGAATACTATAGCAAAACTACTTCCCCTGCAGAATCAAGATATCACTCCTACGAGTTGGAAACTTTAGCTGTTGTAAACGCTATTAAACATTTTAGACATTATTTATTGGGTAGGAACTTTGTTGTCGTTACTGATTGCAATTCACTAAAAGCGTCAAGAAATAAACAAGATCTGACTCCCAGAGCACAGCGTTGGTGGGCTTATTTGCAATCGTTTACATTCGACATTCAATATAGAGAGGGCAAAAGAATGGCTCATGTCGATTTTTTATCAAGAAACCCCATTTTAGAAAAATCTACTTCTGTTGCACAGGTAATTGAAGAAAAGAGAGTTAACTTGGCAGAGATCTCAAGCAACTGGCTTATTGCAGAACAGCGTCAAGATTCTGAAATAGCCGAAATTGTCAGAAAATTAAAAGATTTTTCTCTTGCTGAAGATATTGCAAAAACATATGAACTGAGGGCAGAAGTTCTCTACCGGAAAATACAGAGAAACGGTAGAACACGTTGTCTAGCAGTAGTGCCACGTGCCTTTAGGTGGTCTGTCATAAACCAAGTTCACGAGTCGATAATGCATTTAGGTTATGAAAAGACGTTAGATAAAGTTTACGACTTTTACTGGTTTGAACATATGTCAAAATATGTCAGAAAATTTGTTGATAACTGCATCACCTGTAAAATGTCCAAATCAACCTCAGGAAAAATACAAGCTGAATTGCATCCAATTCCTAAAGTCAATAGTCCTTGGCACACTATCCACATCGATATAACTGGAAAACTTAGTGGCAAACGTGACCAGAAGGAGTATGTAATCGTTCAAGTAGACGCGTTTACTAAGTATGTCTACCTTAGTCATAGTCTTAAATTAGATAGTGAAAGTTGCATAAGGGCTGTTCAATCCTCTGTATCTTTGTTTGGAATACCAAACCGCATAATAGCAGATCAGGGTAGGTGTTTTGCCAGCTCTAAATTTAGTGAGTTTTGTTCTCAACAAAAAATAAATTTGCATTTAATTGCGACAGGTACGAGTAGGGCCAACGGACAGGTAGAACGCATAATGAGCACTTTAAAAAACTTACTAACGGCAGTAGAGACTAGCAACAGATCTTGGCAGGATGCATTAGGCGAAGTGCAGTTAGCCTTAAATTGTACAGTAAGTCGAGTGACAAAGACAAGTCCTTTGGAATTGTTTATTGGAAAGGTTGCTCGTCCGTTGGGGTTGCTTCCACCATGTGACATGACACAAGAGGTTGATTTGGCAGAATCAAGAACTCGAGCGGTGCAAAATATATCAGCAGCGGCAGCATATAGTAAAGCGCATTTTGATAAAACCAAGGCTAAGGTTGTTGGATACAAAGTAGGAGATTTCGTGTTGTTGAAGAACGAAGAAAGACATCAAACAAAGTTAAGCCCAAAGTTTAGAGGACCGTTGCAAATAGCCGAATTGTTAGACGGAGATAGATATATCCTTAAATCATTGACAAATAATAGAAAGTACAAGTATGCTCACGAAGAGATACGAAAATTACCAGAGGAGTATGTACCAGTTGAACTAGAAAGTAGTTAAGAGGCTTTAAATGATAATGAAAAAGAAACTGTTGAAAGAGACAGTATTGATATAAAAGAATCTGTTGAAAGAGACAGTAATGGAATGATTGGAAAAGAATCTGTTGAAAGAGACAGTAATGGAATGATTGAAACTGTTGAAAGAGACAGTATGGATGCCTGAAAGGCTAGTTATAAAACTTAAAGAATGTCATAATGCAAGCACAAGTGCAAAACAAATGTTTTGATCATGGCGTGTGGCGCATAAGATGATGAAAATCGAAACCAGTTGGGTTTATGGTAATAAATAAATAAATAAAAAAAAAAAAAAAAAAAAAAAAAAATCAAGAAAGTTAAATTAATTTAAAAAAGAATTTTATAAATTTAAGAATGATACAAAGAGATGAAATTAAAATTCTGGAAGAAAGTAAAAGTTGAAGCTAAAATGATGTAGTTGTAATTAGTAAAGTTGTAGGGAAAATGTTAATGTTAAATTCGATAATTTATAAACAAAACGATTTCTGCAGTAAAACATTTTTGGAGAATTACACGAGGTCGTGTTATGGTCAGGATGGCCGTGTCGGAGAGTAGGTAGTAGAAATGTATAGGCGCCTTGCAGGCGCGTGCTGGTAATATGTTTGAAGGTCACACTTCATATATATTGGTGCGTCTTCGAGCATTTTCGCAGAAACATAACTGCAACATTATGTGATTGGTTGCCTAAGTTTTGTAGTTTGGTAAAGTCCCGTTTTAGCGGGGCGACAGCGTTCTGTCGCTGTCGCCGAGTGTGGTTCGGTGGAAGACACGCACAAGAATTGTGCGTCTCGAGTCAGTCTTTGTTAAAAACTCGAGTGCGACCGAAACTCACTGCGCTAACGCAATGGAAAGTAACACTAATCCGACATATATAATATTGAAAAATTCTAAAAGCAAAAGCATGGTAGGACTCTTATTAAGGCATTAGCCTCTTCTTTTGTATACTCGGTGATCTGAAAGTCAGCTTTGAGAGGTGAGAGAACGATGTCTTCAGTAGCTCCTATTTCCAAAGCCTCGGCGATTATAACTGTCGTGAATTGTTCTTGCAGACGGTGGGAAAAATACTCAGCGTGTAATTCGTCTTCCATCAATAACCATAGCTAAAATTCTGTATCTGTCGGTGATTCTGTTCGTTCCAGTACAGTAATACCCAACTGAACAGAATCGCAGACATGTGTATACGTGGTTGGGATCCTGAGGCACCCCAACAATAAATGTGTTTAGCGCGGTTGTCAGTACGGCTTATTTCATGTTTATGTTTATGTGTGGGCACCAAATGCGAGGCGGACAAGACTTTGGCTATTCTTTTGGCTGGTTAGTCTATATTGGAGCTGTTAATGTTTCTCTAAAATCTTCTTCGAGCATTGCAAAACACTTTTGTGATGCAGCTGAGACTTCCAGGTGCTTGGTTGATTGTGGATTTGCTTTTTATTTATGTCTTTTAGTGAGCTCTGCTGCTTACGCCATAATGTCGCAGACACCATAAAGTATATATATTATGGATGAGGACGACAATCCAAATCGTTGGAGCCTTATATGTCTGTTTGTCTTCTGACTTTCCGTCCGTCTGTCCGTATTGTGAACGCGTCGATCGTAGCATCAAGAACTAGGGACTTGTAGGTTCGTGTATAGCACGCACATATCAAGTTTGTTTCATACATTCGATAACTACTCCCGTTTTATTGTTATCGATTAAAAACATAATCGAAATGCAGTTATTAAATTATATCTCGTATGGCTTAAGAGCTAGCACCTCAAAATTTTGTACTTAGGTTTATGTATATTTTCTACAATTTTGAATTTTGTTATATTTTGGATACCGGCTCCAAATTTCTCCAAGTTCTTTAAATTTAAGTTCAGTAAGAAATAGGGTAATTAATTGAAGGAATTCGCAATTTTTCTATTACAATAGAATATGTACATCATGTGCTGAAAATTGCATTCAAATCTGTTAAGTAAAACAGAAGTTATTAATAAAACGTTTGGCCAATTTGCAAAAGAACGTGACAAACAGCGCCAAGCGTACGCATACATTCAAATGCGTGTTTTTTCTATTCGAAGGATCGAAATTGCGATTGAATTGTATTTCAGCTACTACATAAGTAAAGATTTGAAAATTCTTGCCAAGCAGTGCACTGGTAGTGTTAGTAGAGGCGGTGCTCTTTGTCGAGAATTTGTGGGTTCAACGCCTAGTAGTGAAAGGGTGTTTCTTTTTTGTTTTGTTTCTAAATTATGCAGGGTCAATCTTCGTTCGAACCTTGGTGCCGTGATTTCGGTTCTTATTTGTTTTTTATTGTCTGTTAATACTCGTTGCAAATTATTGGCAATATTAAAACATCGCAGATGGGACTGTCTTACCGCAATGTTTTATTTTTGGAACTCTGCAGCAAAAAAAAAGGATATTTGATTTCTTATACACTGATCCCATTGAAAATGGGATATCAGGGTATAATGGTTAAGTGCAAATGTATAGAACAGGCAGAAGGAGCCGTGGCAGGCTCAATAAAGTATATATTGTCGTGATCAGGACGACAAACCGAATCGATTGAGCCCGGTCTGTTTGTCTGTTTGTCCGTCTGTTCGTATGTGTGAACGCGTTGATTTCAGCAGCCATAAGAGCTAAGAGCTTCTTGCATTTTTTGTAAACTATTCGATAACTATTCCCGCTTTATAGTTATCGACAAAAAAACATGAAAACAAGAGCTAGAGCCTCAAAATTTAGTATTTCGTTATATGCATAGTTTTATACAATTTAAATTTTGGTATATTTTGGATACCGGCTCCCAATTTGCCCAAACTCTTTACTTTTAAATTCAGCTGGAAATAGGGCCAATATGTAAATGAGCTAACATTTTTACTAAACTGCAATAGAACTTGCAACATCTTGTGCAAGAAGAGCAGTGCAGTGGTGGTATTGAGGCGGCGCTAGTTACCGACACATTCTGAGTTCGAGAGAAGGCGTTTTGTTATTTACATTTTACTTTACTTTACTTATAATTTAAACTTTCGTGGGCAATGTTGGTTCGAATCTTGTTGTCGTAATGTAATGTTCTTTTTGACATTTTGCCACAAAGCTGATGATCTTCTCAGTTTATAGGGAAATTAAAAGGGAATTAGATACGAGTGGGAAGCATACTCGGATTTAAACGAGCTATAGGGTTTATATAATGCTGACCTCAGTGCACAGAACGTAGAGTTTAATGCGCAGTTAGCTGCACTTAAACAAAGAATGGGTACCCGAAGCTTGACAACACCGAGAACTCAGGTGTATCAAGATATCACGGCTAACCCCAAGGTGAGTTGCGATGTGCCGTTAGGCATCATGAAAACTGTTTCAGAGTTTCATGGTGACCATGATGGCCGTACGACGGTAACTATGCCCACTTTCAGGCAGTAGTTAAACTGAGAAACCAAATTATGGGTGCCGCAAAGTCGCTGTTGGTGTCTTATCAGACACTGTTGGATTTTGACGCAATGGTAGTTAGATTAGATTACGGATCACAAGACAGGAGAGACAGTTAAGCAAAATAATGACTCGCTAATGGAGTGCTATGATAGCGTTCTGCCAACGCTTACAATAGTCACCAACACGGTCGTAGCATCGTACGACATAGACAGGGCGGCCTCATTGAACGAGGAGGTTAGAAAAGATGCGTTGCGCGCATTTCTCACAGGCCTAAGCAAAGGGTTCAGAGCTGTAGTTCGTCCAGCTCAACCAAAAGATCTGCCGTCTACTCTGGCTTTAGCCAGAGATACAGACGCCGCCCTAGAGAGAAGCGCTTTCTCAGCATCCTATTCTAGGGCGAATCAAGAAAAAGAGAGCCAATCTCCCAGAATGCAAGAAAATAATTCCTATTATAGGAAACAGGGACAACAGCACAGCAATGCACACAGAGAGCAGAATTCATCCGAAAGGGTCTCAGGTCAGAGGTGCCAGCGGGTGAATAATATTGTGCAAAGAGAGCCCACCACAAGAGGGTGAATACGATAAGTTAGCTCACAAACAGAGTGCAGAGATTGACGACGAATGTAAGTCTCTGTATAATAGCCCGTAAAATTTTTTAGGTAACGCTCCCGCGTACCGCTCATCGAACGGCGGTTGGCTGGGAGAAGACTAAAGTTTCTTATCGGCACGGGTGCCGCAAAGAATTACATCAAGCCCTTAAAGGAGTTGGGAGATATAATACCGTAGCATCCTCATTCACCGTCAGTTCCATTCATGGCTATGACAAAATCAGCCAGAATTGTTTTTTGAACATTTTTGGTAAGTCATCTACTCTCTTTTTATTAAGTTCATTGGCCACACTCGATGGCATTATAGGTTTCGGTCTGGTAACGCCAGTTGGAGTAACTATTAATATTAAGGGGAACTCAATCAACTATAAAAATGGTTCCGAGATGCTAAAATTCTACTACTGCGTCGACGTCAAGTTCACCAATGTTAATGATATAGTCGTCCTAAATTCGGTTAAAACGACATCAAAAGTATGATCATGAACAGAAAAAAATTTTGCCAAGATTGCAAGACCTTTGACTAATTTACTTAAAGGCGAAAATGGATCGGTAAGCATGTCGAAAAAGAAGTATAGAAAGACACAAGACAGACGAAAAGCTAAGAAACATTTTAGCTTCGTAATGCTTAGCTATCCTGATTTTCACAAGCCTTTCAGAAGTCTGAAAGATATAGAGGCCAGCTATGCAACCAACGAAAGAGAACTATTTCCCATACTTTGGGCCCTTGGTAAGCTACAGCATTACCTGTATGGCGGTAGGGACATTCACATTTACACAGACTATCAACCACTAACCTTTGCGGTTTCGGATAGTAGTCCAAATACAAAGATAAAAAGCTGGAAGGCATACATAGACGAACACAACGTAAAGGTTCACTATAAGCTAGGAAAAGAGCATCATGTTGCTGATGCTCTTTCTAGACAAGACATTAACGCTTTAAGCAATGACATAATGCGACGCGGCTACCATCCACAGTGAAATATCGTTGTTTTACACGATAGACACAACGGATAAGGCTATCTACTGTTTAAGAAATCAAATAGTTCTGGAGGAAGCCGTTTTTTCTTTGCGACACAACTTCATAATTTTTGGCCATTTTATCCAATTAACAGAAAAAGAAGTTATTGGTGTCAACCCAACGTGGTTATGGATGAGTTATGGACGTCATTGACAAATCAGAACAAAGGGAGATTGTAGTAACAGAACATAATCGTGCACAGAACAAATTCTAGAGGAGTATTACTTCGCAAAAATGACCGAATTGGCCAGAAAGATTGTTGCAAATTGCAAAACCTGTACTAAAGCCAAATACACCAGACATCCAAAAAACAAGTCCTTGGTGCAACCCCACTTCCGTCGTATACCTTCGACATGTTGCACATCAACGTGTTTTCAACTGGCAAAAAACAGTAATTAACATGTATTGACAAATTTTCGAAGTTTACAATATTGGTTGCACTATTGCAACCTCGTACTATAACGAACGTATATGGCCCCTACAAACTATTTTCCAAAAACAAAAACTGTATGGTGCGACAACGAAGTAGCATTCAACTCCGAAACTATCACCTCAATGCAAATAAACACATAAGATGTGATGAATGCCACACCACTTCACAGCACCTCTAATGGTCAAGTGGAGCGTTTTCACAGTACACTACTGGAAATAGCTTTAAGATTGATAAAAAGATCGACGACTCCCTCGAATTAATCTTACACGCAGCCCTGGAATATAAATTATGTCTTCCGTGACCTCATTGTCTGGCGACGATGTGTGGTTGATGAATCCAACAGGTGACTATTGGAATAATGATGATTAGGTTGTGGGAACTTTCCCAGTTGCCCGTCTCGGACGTGGTCAACTATGATTGATAACACAAATAAAGTTTATTGACGGCAATGCCGGAGTTTAATCATTCGTTCGTCTTATATTATTGCGATCTAGATTAAGACTGAAGGCTACAGAAATGATTAAGCTTAAGTTTGCCCTGTGAAGTCAATGCATCACGCCATACGCTAGAGTCGGCATGCCGACTCAGCATTCTTGCGCAAGCAGCACGGGTGTCGTTTTCAGTTGCTGTGCACAGAACTCATGGCAGCGGATCAGCATTATTTACAAGAATACTACTTTGTTGCTGAGGGCAACCAAAATGCTTAAGACTGTATGTTGTTGTATTTGTTGCTGAGGGCAACCAAATACTTATGATCGTGTGTTGCGTACTTAGAAATAACAATGTATGACTGTGAGGGTGTATCTTATATGTTTAGTTGTTAACTTATAATCATTCCCTGCATTTGGTGACGGGAAAATCCTGATTGAGCAGAACTTCAGCAGAACTTGAACGAAGCAAAACAGAGTATTTGATGTAGGGGAAAAGGTCTTTGTAAAAAGAAACCAAGGACTAGGACCATTCAAGCAGGCCTGGAAACGTCTGTTTTCCTTAAAGGGAGAGTGGTCCATAAAGACAACCACAAGTAGTTTTTCTATCTCCATCGTACTCAATAGTTATAATTGATTTCAAATCATCTTTTCCCCGCTGGGCTATCAGCTTGATTATTGCCCCGCTGGCAACAGCGTATGCTCAGATCAGCATTAGAATAGTCCAGATATATACCGATAGTTGAAAGTAATGTATTGGTATGAGAACACAAAACCTATCTTAGACACTGTAGCAACTTAATCGAATTTGAGGAAATATTAGACGAAACAAGTAGAATATCCGAAACCTTTCACATGTTCAAATTACTAAACGTGGATTTAGACCACACCAGAAATCTGTTGTTCGTTTTAAGGGTACATCATAGAATTGCCCGAACCTTAGGTTTTTTGCGCATGGCACTTATGGTGCCGGCACACCTGATACCGCAGATTTTGACATGATAAGGATGACGGAATCAAAAGGATGTCGGAGTCAAATAATAGGCAGGTAGTACTACATACGAAAACCCAGGAACATAGAGGCTTACGGATACCATACACAAAATATTAAAAGCAAAAAGAAATGAGTTTGCTGACTGTTCAGGCATGAACATACAGCATATTCAAGAATTCTACATCCAATGCACAGCACAGGCAGCAGGAAATAATATTTTCCCAAAAGAAGCTCGAGCCCAATGGATGTGATGGTAGACCTTGTGGACACACGAGCTCTAAAACTAAGACAACACATGCAAGAAGTATATGCCAATCTGGAGCTCAGTAGCCAGGAAGAAATCCTTGACTATAAAGACAAGTTGATTTTCCTGTGGACCAAAGTCCAGGTACCGCTCTTGGATTTAGAGACAAAATATGGGAAATTTGCTTTTGATATCGATGAGATCGACGAGCTGGAATGCAATGTCAGCATACTCACAAGCAAACTAAGCAGAAAAGTAGGTGGCTTGCAAAATATAAAAGAAGAGGTTCCAGAGCTACCGAAAGTGGATATTCCTCACTTTAATGGAAGTCCCAAATAGTGGCCAAAGTTCTTCGAACTATTCTTCGAGGCTATTCAAAACTGGAAAGATATCAGCGACACAAATAAGCTTAGCTACCTGAATTCATGCCTCAAATGAGAAGCCAAAATGGTCGTAGGCCATTCATTAATTGGTTTGTCTGCTAGTTACAATTCAACGTGGGAACCGGTATGCAAGCGCTATGAAATATTTGGTAGCGCCGTTAAACAGCTAGTGGACATGGAACTGCTGAAGAACAATGATGAAGTCAGTATCCGCAAGTTCTTGGACACAGCAACAGAATGTATTTTCATTATCAAAGAAAAAGGTCAATTTGGTAATGAAACTGACGTTCCATTCGCTCAGATTCTGTTGCGACGATTCTCTACGGAAGTCCTACAACTTTACGAGCAACATGTAAAGCAACTGTATAACTCAATAGACTCAGTGGAAAAGAGTGCCATCCATACGTCGATGGAGGCAAAGACAACAAGCTACAAAATATGCCGTTTTTGCCAATTGACTGGACATGAGATAACCAGCTGTCCGAGATTTAGAGCTAAACCTGTTAATATGCGCAAGGAGTTTGTGCATAAAAGCACGCTGTGCTATGAATGTCTTGGCACCCATAGCATTGAAGATTGCAAAATGAATCGGACTTGCAATCAGTGCACCAAAGCACACAACTATTTGCTTCACGAAGCTGCAAATAAAAATGAGACCGTCAGCAGCAACTGTCTAAATGAATATAAAGGACAATATACGTTGCTGGCGACTGCGCTTATCCAGATTAAAAATAAGTCTGGTAAATATGAGCAGCTAAGGGCTCTTATAAATGAAGGCTCGCAAAATACCTTAATATCTGAAGAAGCTGCACAACAGTTAAAACTGCGCCGAACTAAACGGAACGTGGAAGTTCAAGGAATTTCGCAACATGGGGAAATTCTTAAAAATAGTGTTTGCTTAACAATCAAACCCAGCTTTAAAAGCAAATTCGTCACTACAACGCAGGTACTTGTTATGCCAAAACTTCCGAGAGCTCTTCCGACCAATAAAATTGACATGCATATCAATATGGATTGGAATGACTGCGCGCTAGCAGACCCACATTTTAACGAGCCCAGTCAATTATGTTGTTATTGGCGTTGATATACTTTCCCTAATAATGTTGGGAAAAGTAAAGAAAATCAACAAAACTCTGGGACAAAAGACCGAACTTGGATGGATTTTCTCCGGCAATATAACTGGATTATCGGCCAATAATCTCTGGGAAGCATCGAAAATTTGAAATGCTATACAGACGGAGGCACAGGCAACGGATTAAGAGGAGAAACCAGAGGCGGCAACTGCTAACTGTCAAATTTGGCCCCCGCAGAATGTTCAGGCATGAACATAAAGCATATTCAAGAATTCCACGTATGCCGTCATGCATTCAAGCACTTGCAGGGAGTTCAATAGGAATAGATCAAATGACATGCTTCGACATACCAACGCTGAGGATGAAATAAAAACGGGTATAAGAACTCTAGCTCAAACGAATAAAGATCAGTACACAACTGAAAACCAATACAGTCAAGTTTATTCACATAGACAATCAACATCTCTACGCTTTTAGCGAGGAATAGTATGTTGATTACTAAAATTCAGAATCTGATGCTCACAATTACACATATTGTAAATCCTTCTATATTGGATCACACCGATTTAAAAGCCGTACTGTCTGAACATCCTACAGAGATACCCATAGTTAGCTTATTGGAGACCTCATCTGTTAAGTTCCTCTAATCACATAGTATTGTTTATATAATAATTAATGTGTCACACGGACATGAAATTCTTCAAAAATGACATAGTAGCTGAATGCAACAACCAAATTCTGGCAGTCACCAACTACGATGCAACCTCCTTCGCAGTAATTTGAAAATTCATCATGACATTTGCGCACGCTGCCTACACTTTGGAGGAACGGATCACGGTCGTTCTCAGCCAAGTCACTTGGCCCAGTCTCAGTCATAGATGACGGTATCGTAATGTTAATTGAGAGCAAACAGTCAAAGGGTCAAAAAGTGCAAGAGTCAAAACAGATGAGGGGTTAGAAGTATCTATTAACGGATCTTAATTAATAACCTTCGAGCGTAAGGCAATGAAACGGCGTTGAATACGTCAATTAACGGGAAGCCCTAAGTAAGATTCCGGTTATTGCGGAATCCTAAGATTGCCACTCCTGCACAGGATGAACCATCAAAGCGAGAAAAGATAGAGTATGCGGTATTTCCCAAGCCATGGTGCGCTATCAACGCCCTTATTGTAACGGTCAGTGTCGGTAACATGATCCCTTGCGTGTGTTGCAAAAGCAGCGTTATTGTTTACGTTTAGTCGGCACTGCTGTTGTATTCGTTTCAATGAAATAGCTTCTAGCCGTTTTGACCAAACACTTATTGATTAATTGCTGAGCCACAATTCCAGTAAGTAAGTAAGTAACGAAGTCAAGCCTCCACCAACAAACCTAATATAATTTGTATAAAGGAAGCGCATTGGATTGGAATATCACCGCTTTGCAGGGTTCAGGTATCTTATATCTCATAACCACCACTTGCCACACGAATGTGGGAATATCGGGTATTGCTATGTGTTCAGCACTGACAATTTGCCGACCGTGATTATTATCGGTATTAGGCAGTAGTCTGTGTTTGCTTTGCTGCGTGTGTTAACTTATGAAAAAAAATTCAAAAGCCTGTACTCTTCAACTTTAATGCGAAACCTTCTGTTCCTTTTGAGGCCGTGACAAGTCGGTAAAAATATATCTTCCACAGTTTTAGAGCTGGCTTAGACCATGAATGACTATTATCATCTAATATATTTTTTTAAGCCCATTATATTTGATTGTTAAATCCATTACTCTTAGTTACGATCAACAGAAATATAGGACATCAACCGAAATGGTCGCCTATCGAAGCTCACTTTTTATGTTGTATAACTGCTCTATACTCCTTCAAATGTATTTATTTCCGGCCATACTGTTAAGATTAAAACAGATACTATTTGTTTACGTTTGGTTACCTGTCATTTCCATTGACTACCTTCTACAATTCTCAATTGCACGTCAAATTTGAGTTGCCTGCTTGTGAAGCTTAAAATTCATTGTATAAATAAATATATAAACGTGTTATCTAAAAAGTTTATTGACAACGAATTTAGAGTTACATGTATTTTGCTAGTCTCGACGTAAGGATGTTATATGGTTATTTATTTTCGTCTAAAGTATCACGCAATCCAGCAGCCCACTCAACAATATGTTTAAAACATTCGTCATCGACAAATTCAATGATGCGAACATTCTCTGGAAACTTTTTACACTCTCTTAAATGATCAAGGACCATTTGCCCACGAGTATGTGTACCTGTAAGATCGACGGTCGCATTCCAAGTACTCGACTTTTTAATAAACTGTTTTTCAAAAAGCCATGCTGCTACTAACAATGCATCGCAGGGGTTCCAATTATCCATCTCATACTGGGAATTTTCTACTTGGTTAAGTATATCGATTGCAAGGTGTTTGTAAGCAGCAGCGCATTGAACAAACTCACCTAGGCGCCAGTTCTGAAAGACAATTATTCATATTAATCAATATGTAAAAACAAATTCCACACACATTGGAAATTTATTGCTCACTATAGGTATGTTGAAACGCTCTTTGGTGCATGGTTCCCATGGCAGTATAGTAATTGGACATGGGGTTTTTAACAGCACAGCATGTGCAGCCTCCGGATCTGAATGGAAATTAAACTCGGCGGAACGTGACGAATTTCCGACTCCCTGATAGTTTCCGCCCATTATGTAAATATCTTTGATGCACAGTCCAAATTGTTCACCATACATAGTGTAACCCAGTGCCAGATTAGTGAGTGGACCCACCGCAATAATAGTTATTTGCTGAGGTCGTTGCTTGCAAAATTCGTGTATGGCCATAACTGCATGCTGTGGTTGCACATAACTGGATATATGTAAACTGTTTTCATCATTTAGGCAATCACCGAATCCATCGCGTCCATGAAATAACTTTCTATCCGCATCGACGTAACCAGCAAGTGGTTCTACTGCGCCCATGTAAATTGGTATCTAAACAATGATTCCAACAAAAGGTTAATGTCTTTAAAAAATAAACACTCCATATAAAGTACTAATTTGCTCTTCCCGATTAAATGTATTTGGCCTACACCAGTTACCTACACCAGACTTTCCCCATCTTTTATGATTTTTATTTGCTTTTTTTTTGAATACTCGATACAAACTATTGAAAATATTAAAACATCGCAGATGAGACTGTGATAAGGGGATTTCGGGTAGCCCGAAAAGAGCTTTCTTACTTGTTCTAGATGGGCTTTCTTATTCAAATTTTTTAAACTTGATGACAAAATTCATATGTTTGTCTTTGCCAAGGCACAAGTCTCTAGTGTTTAAAGTACGATTTTTGCAAATTGGGGAGAATGATGGAGGGAGAAAGTAAATATAAAATATACAAAATCTTTATTTTCGTTACAGAAACCGGTACAATAAATCTGAAGTCTCCAACACTTACGGTATGCAAGCTACACTCACTTACTACAAAATTAGTAAAACCCTTTGAATATATTGAAACGAATGTTATGAAAAAAAAAAAATTATTAACTTGTACTACGCATGGCATACAGAAGCATTCAGTAAAAGTTCCAAGTCCCTAGTTTTTTTGGTTTACGAGATCGCTGCATTCACATAGACGGGCAGACAGTCAGACAGACTAGGCTACATCGACTCAGATCGGTATCCCAATCAAAAATATATTTAAGTATTTGATCTGCCACGTCTCCTTCTTCCTGTTACATGCATATTCACAAAACCAGTATACCCTGAATTCCCATTTTCAATGAGTTCAAAGTATAATGAGGATAGATATTACAGTAAAAAGCACAACTTATTTGGTCGATATTAAAGATATAAATTGAAAAAATATATTGTCTGTCACAGGTTGTAAACACAATTAAGTCAAGCATATGTATTTTAAAAGAGTATCAATATTTCGTATAGATTTTATAATTCAATAAATCCACCCTCACCAGCGTTCTTTAACATAATATTGACTAAAGACATCATACTTGGTAGGCAGGCTGCCGAAATACATTAACAAATATTGATAGTGATTTCTAATAGTGGTTGCTATATTTATATTCAAAAGTTCGGACATCTTGAGCTTTAATTGACTCACTAAGCAATTGTATATAGGATATGAAGAACACGGCTCCTATGATAGTAGCTCTGTACAGGGTTCAAGATATTTGCTAGTCGGGCCTTCCGGTCTAGAGTACTCCCAATTATTTTTGTAGTCTCTTGTACTCACGTCATTCCTGGAGCAAGCTGTGAGTATACGTCTCATGTTACGTGCGGCGTTTTCACATGTTGTATTACCACAACCGGTTGTTGTCACCGCCAATAGTTGAATAAAACCGCACTGCTCAGCGCGTAAAAGTAGTAATAACGCCCAAGCATCGTCACTCCCCCCATCACAGTCCAGTATAACAAATTTCTTGTGTTGATTGATGGTAAACATGATTGCCGTTGTATAAGGGAATAAACTGTTTACTGAGAGCGACATTGAAAAAATGAATAATAGTTCATAATGGGTCGTCACCTGATAATCAATTCTGATAAAAACATGCTGCGTACAAATACACAGATTATTTGGTTTCAAAAATACATATATATGTATGTATGTACATACTTAGCCATGTATTTTTTGTAACCTTCTTACAAAGACTGCACATACAAATATACATACAAAATGCATATATATATACAAACGCTAGTATTCAAATCTCATACGATAGTTTCGCGCAATAAAAAAAATGTATGTGATTTTGTAAGTATCTAGATATGTTCTTTTTGCTTTGTGTATACACTTAATTAGGGATACATTTAATTATAACTTATAAATAACTGCTCCGATTATATCCTTGATAGATAGCTGTACATTTCAGATTTCTCATAATAATACACAATGAACAGATACTGCATGATGAGCAACATATAAGTGATTACTTTGTTTTCGATTTTTTTTGATAATTTTTTACAAAAAAAAAAAATTATTTAAGGTACTAATTTGTAAATGTTGGTGCACAACAACGCGTTAGACGAAATAAATCTATTTGTCGCCTAAAGTAGTTTTTTCGGTGATATGATGCATTCTGTGGTGAACTAATAAGTTTGTTTTACATTCTTATACCCTGATCTGATCCCATTGAATATGGGAAATCATGGTATAATGGTTGTGTACAAATGTATGTCGCAGGCAGAAGGCAGCGTGGCAGACCCCATAAAATATATATATTCTTGATAAGGACGACAAGCCGAATCGATTGAGCCCTGTCCCTCTGTCCATATGCGTGAACGCGTCGATCTTAGCAACTATAAGAGCTAGTGACTTGTAGGTTCGTGTACAGCATGCGCATATCAAGTTTGATTCATATATTCGATAACTGTTCCCGATTTATTGCTATAGAATAATAACATGAGCTAAATGCAGGTATTAAATTATATCACATACTGCTCAAGAGCTAGAGCCGTAAAACTTTGTATTTAGTTTTATGTATATTTTATGTAATTTTGATTTTTGTTATATTTTGGATACCTGCTCCAAATATCCCCAAATTATTAAAATTTAAGTTCAGTTGGAAATAGGGTCAAAGAGTTGACATGTTTACAAAAGATGTAGCTCCAAATTTCTGAGTGCCGCGATTTATTTCCCAAAACTAACAAAAGACTAAAGACCTAAAAGTCTTGATTGTGATTGTGTTTATAAAGTTATTTGCATCATATTGAAAACTTTGAATTAGTTTAAAGCGTATGTAAGTTAAAATTCAAAGTGTGTTGAAACTAATATTAACAGTAGCCTCCAAATGTTGTATTCAGTATGTATATTTTCTGCAATTTTGATTTTTGATGTATTTTGGCTCCAAATCTCTCGAAATTCTTTAAATTTAAGTTCAGTTGGAAATAGGACCATTATGTGAAGGAGTATACATGTTTACCAAGCCAATAGAATATGTAGATCATATGCTGAAAATGTCATTAAAATTCATTAAGTAAAACAGAAGTTATTAAACAAAACGTGCTTGAATTATCAGCTGCTACTTAAGTTCAAATTTGCAAATTTCTGTACACGCAGTGAAGTGGCGGTGTTGGGAGAGGCGGCGCTCGTTTGTGGTAATCCCCGGGTTTGAGCCTGGCGGGGAAAGAACATTTTTTATTTATTTTTTTTTTTTTTAACTTATGAATTGGCGGTATTGGTAGAGTTGATGCGTGTGGCGTAGAAATTGTGGGTTCCAAACTCGATGTCGTAATGCGTTTTATGCACATAAATATATGTACAAATTATGCACATATATAATATATGCCCTGACAGCTGAAATAATTGTCATATAATTAAATGCTTAAGCTTCTGAACAGACATATACTCCATATATATGTTTTTAATATATGTATGTAACTTATGTGATCCGTCCTGTCCAGGGATCCTCGATAGATGGTACCATTGGCTAGATCCAGAGTGGTTAGGTGTTAGATTGAATATAATTAAGTATTCCGATTACTGGCCTTGTGGATCAGCAATGTGACAATTAATAATGAAATGTCGTACGGCTAGTTGCCGGAGCAGCGTTTATTCGTACGTGCGTTAGCTTAAATTATAAGAACAAAACTAAAACTAATAACCTATGGCCTAAGTTGAAGATCATTGTCAGGAACTACAAAGCTGCTAAGCTTCAGTCGGCAAGCCGTCTCAGCATAAACGGTAACGCGGACGCTCGCGACATAGTCAAGTACCGGGTTACCGTGGCCAACCGTTGCGGTCGGGGTACTGAACTTATGTGTCAGCGAAATGGCTTTATAGCAAATGGCAATGCTTAAAAGAAATGCTTATCGATACCTTAAGCCAATTTTATATGTTAACTACTCGCACCTCAAGTTTCTGACCGTCCCCGGATACCTTGTAGCCGTTGATGATTCCTTGCAGCTTCCTTGAAGTTTGCCATCTTCTTACTCCCAGCCAAGTGATGATGAAGCCAATGAAAGCGATGCTGAGGAAGACGCCGATCGTAGCCAGGTTCTTAGAGGTTTCGGCGGATGTCAACTCGCTTCCGAAATTCTGGATGACTTGAAGATTTCTGTTGTTTATCCTGAGGAGTTGGGGTATGATCAGTACTGGGTCATGCCTGATGATGTTAAGTAACGGTGACCCCGCAATGCCTGGTGTCTTTCTTAAAGTCTCACGCTCGTTCACGTATTTCATATCATTGATGATTGCTGAGAACTAGAACATGATGAGGGGTGTCCTATTCGTGATGCCTTCCCGGTTATCATCGGTGGTCACCTTTGCTGTGCTTTCGTTAATAAAAATCACACCGTCGTCTATTAGTGTGACAGGTTGAAGGTGGCTTGGCTGTGTTCGGCAAGAGGCGGCGCTGCCAACGTGTTGTGCTCGTGCGCAGGAATCCTGTGTCGTCAATTCGCAAATTCGTTGTAACGGAGTCGTTGAATGATAGGATGTCGTTGTTGCTTTCGGCCACGATATCGTCTTGTAGTTGTAGCGCGGCGTGTTGTTGAGATACTTCATGCAGATAAATTTTACTCTAGGATAAGCTATTAATATGTGAACTATGTTTTCGGACTGAAGGACCTTAATTATAGACGCTTCTGTAAGACTAACTATGGGAACGTCTATGGGGTGTTCATTTAAAATGGCTTCAAATCTTTAAAAATGTTAAAAAATGGTTGGGTTTATTATGCAGGCTTTCGCCAGTGTAGTTGTAATAATCAAGTTTCTGATCAAGATATCAAGATGTCTGATTAATTAGTATTCTATTTCTTGATAATCGAGTTTTATACAAGTGTGGTGTGTCATTTTTTTTAGCTTTTACGTCTCTGCGTTTATAATCAATTACCTATTATTTGGATCAATCAATTGAGATTCGGACCACCTAACCTTCTCGAAATCGGCGGCATCAGGCGTGCCTACTATGACTTTTAATGCGGAGCCTAGGAAATTTAGGCTTGTACCTCAAAAACGACAAAAATAACCTTCTTATATGCTCTATATCTGTGTCTAACAATTTTCGCATATGCGAGTGTGGGAGTAGTTCTAACTCGACGGTTTCATCTGCTATAACATGGAATTCCGTTAATTTCTAGAATGCGTTAAATAACCTCTATATTCCCATATCAATACCTTCCCATCTATGATCGAGATGTAGTTGGAATGCGAATAATCGATAATCCGACTCTGTGCCGTTCCCGATATTAACAAAATTGCGAATTGAATCCTGTAGAGAACAAATAGGGTTATTGCGCGATTAGTAATCTACTCTTAATTTAAGTATTATGCATATATATTATTTTTAACAAATACCTTTTCGCCTACTTAGAAGACTCTGTTTTGTCTATCCGAGTTACATCTTTGGAGTACAGCTTGCTGTGCTGGTATCTATTGGGTATCTATTCTTCCTTTGATGCTCTGTCTAAATTCAATTGGCGAGGCATATATGATGTCAATTGGTTTTTTGTTGGTAACTGAGTGAATTGATTTATTGTATTCCACTGTTTCTCTTAATATTAGCCCAACTGTGTCACTAGCTTCTTTATCCATTTTGAAACTTCTATGTCTGCTAGTGTGCTATGGAACATTTCTACTTGGCCGTTGGAAACACTGTGTAATGGTGATGCATTAACAATTTTTAGATTGTAGCTATTTTTGAGTAATGATACCATTGAGTTGAATGCCGCTTCGTTGTCGCAGTATATTGTTTTAGTTTTTGGGAACAAATTGACAATCTGAATAATGTGCATTTTTAAGTCTACTATTGTTCGTGACGGGATTGGTTGCACGATAGCGAACTTGTCTAAGCAAGTGAGGAAGAGCTTTTTGTCAGTGGAGAAAATGTCTATATGTAGCATTTCGCCAGCATAAGACGGGATTGGTGAGGCTCCCAACTGTTGTTTTGGTGGATGCCTGTCATATTTAGATTTTGTGCATGTTTTGCAATTAACTACATTTTCTTTTGCTAATCTGTTCATTTTTGGAAAATAGTAGTCACGAAGTAACGTAAAACAATCACGTTTTCCTGTGCGGCTCTGTGCGCGCTGCTGTGTTCTGACGTAATAATTTCAATTTGTTCGTTTTTATAAGTGATATCTGAAACATAGTTTTTACAATGTCGAAATTTGGTGGAAGCAAACCTTAAAATAAGATCATGCTGGAAGCTAGCTAGTGTGGGAAGGTTGCAATGAATTGCGTTAACTGCATCTCGAATGAGAGGTTTTAATGTTTCCCGAAGAGAGTTTTTAGTTAAGAAGCTAATGATGTGGCGAATTTTGCTGCCGAAGATAATAAATTTTCTTTGTAGCTGGAATTGTGCCTCTGATGAAGGTTCGTCTTGTATAGCGTTTAAATTTTGCCTGAAAAGGGCACCTGCCACTAAATTTTCTTTCCCTGGTTTATAGAATTTTGCGTTGTGTTCAGCAATAAATGCTCTTCATCTTTTGATTTTTGCATTTGTGTTTTTGTCGGAGACAGCGAAGGTAAGGGGTTGAAGGTCAGTGAATATGTTCATTTCTTTGGTTCCATATAGATAGTTCTGTAGCTTTCCTAAGGCCCAGATAATGGTTAGAACTCCCTTTCATTGGTAGCATAATGAGATTCGCTCTCCTTTAATGTTCTGGAAATCATGGAAATAGGTCTGCCTCCTTGCGACAAAACAGCCCCAATGCCGTTCATAGAGGCATCAGTAGTAAGATCAAAGGGTTGCTTGAAGTCAGGGTACATGAGGGTGACGTCTTCTGACGCTACGATGTTCCGCAAAGCATTGCGTTGAGTTTCGTTAAACTCAACTCGGGCCTGTTTGGACTTGCTTGTTTATAGAGCCATTTTCTCCCTTGAGTATGTTTATTAATGGTCTTGCTATTGATGCAAAATCTTTAATGAATATTCTATAATAGCTGGCCAAGCCAAGGAATGATCGCAAGCTGAATAAGTTTTCTGGCTCAGGGAATTGCTGTATGGCCTTCACTTTTTCGGGGTCTGTTTTAGCTCCATCTGTGGTCACTACAAAGCCTAAAAATTCTACGCTTTCTTTAAAAAATGTCTTTTTTGGGCGACACGCATGTTGGCACTGTATATGCATTCTAAAACTGTGTCGCACATGATCGTTTTCGTTTTCTGAAAAGATTATGACGTCATCGACAAACACATAGCAAATCTTTCCGAAGTGTTCTCTGAGAACGTCATCGATTGACCTCCGAATGAAAATGCTTCCCGCATTTTTGAGTCCGAAAGGCAATCGGCAGAATTCGTATTTGGTTTTTTTCACGATCGCGCTCAGCTAAGTAGATTTGTTGATAACTTGAGTTTAAATGGGTTGTGAAAAATGGTGCCTTTCCATAGGCATAGGAATGCTTGGCATTGGGTATCGATCGGCTATTGTGCGCTCATTGAGCCTTCTGAAGTCTATTGCTAACCTCTTTATTTTGTTGCCATCCGTGTCAAACCCCTTTTTGTCAACGACCCAGGAAGGGCTGTTGAATGGGTATCTGGATGGTCTGATAATGCAATCGTTCATTAATTGTTTGATTTCTGTGTTTATGAAATCAAAAACTCCCATAGGGTGTGGGTATAATTTAGAATATACCGGCTCATTATCTATGGTTCGAATAGTGGCAATGACAGAGGTATTGAAAGTTAGCGGTCGAAAATGCCTCGATTCTCTTCAAAATCATAGCCTCGAATTTTTATACCCTGGTATCAGGGTATAATGGTTTTGTGCAAATGCATGTAACAGGCAGAAGGAGGCGTGGAAGACCCCATAAAGTATATATATTCTTGATCAGGATGACAAGCCGAGCCGATTGAGCCCTGTACGTCTGTCTGTTTGTCCGTCCGTCCGTCTGTCCGTATGTGTGGACGCGTGGATCTCAGCATCTATAAGAGCTAGAGATTTAGAGGTATAGCATGCGCAGGTCAAGTGTGTTTTAAATGTTCGATACCTATTCGCATTTAATTGTTATCGAATTAAAACGATCTAGAGCCTCCAAATTTTGTATTTAGTTTTATGTATATTTTATGCAATTTTGGTTTCTGTTGGATTTTGGATACCGGCTCAAAATTACCCCAAATTCTTCAAATTTAAGTTCAGTTGGAACTTGGGCTATTATATGAAGGCGTTTGCATCTCAACCAAGCCAATAGGATATGTAAACCATATGCTGAAAATTTCATTAAAATCCATTAAGTAAAACAGAAGTTATTAAACAAATCGTTTGGCCAAATTGCAAAAGCACATGTCAGCAGCGCCACGCGCACGCATTTTTCCTATGCGTGTGCACACATACATTCAAAGGCGTGTATTCTTTTCTATTTGAAGAATCTAAATTGCGATTGAATACTGCTTGAATTATCAGCTGATACTCAACTTCAAATTTGCAACTCTTCTTGCAAGAGGTGCAGTGGCTGCGTTGGTAGAGGCGGCGCTCGTATGCAGCTCGTCCCAGGGTTCGAGACCGGTGGAGATGAAATATTTTTTATTGTTTGTTTTTAAATTATGAAGTGGCGGTGTTGGTAGAGTTGGTGCACGTTGCGAAAACAGTCCGGGTTCGAATCCTGGTATCGTAATGTCGTTTTTTATTTGTTTCCTTTTTTTTGAATATCGATCGATACAAACTACGGAAAATAGTAATAAACGCAATTAGTACTGGGATGAGGGTATCTCCTAGTCGGGCACTCCGACAAGAGCTTTCTTACTTGTTTTTTTACCTAGTTGGTACTTCTATGTCATCAACATCTGTCAAGTTTACACTTTCATATTTGTGATACTTTAACTGCTCCGATTTGTTTAGACAAGTGAGCATGCCCTCCTCTTGCAAATGTAATGCTACTTTCGCTCGCGCTAGCAAGTCAAAGCATATAATTGCATCAAAGGAACATCGCAGGCTGACTGCCTCCATGCACAGTAGTCGTCAGAGCCTCCACTAAATTCGTGGACAGACTTTACAAGATCAAGAGGGACTTCACATCGTATTTCTGGCTGAACTGAAAGTCTTTGATAACTTTCTATTTGTGGAGTTTCAGCGCTCAATCTGTTTGTCTTTGCTGTCATGGCTGAGACTGAAACCTTTCTTCTTGCTGGGCCAAGCCTTGGCTAACGGCACTCATGATCAGTGCTTGCACCTGGTTTGCGTCCATGAAGTCTTGGTTGTGGAAAACTGGGTTTTAGTCTTGGCTAATGCTGAGTTGTAGGTTGTGTGTATGACTATCATTTTCTGCTTCCCACTCTGTTTCGCTGGATTCCTACAACTGCACTGTTGTGCTTCAGTTGCGTTTTAATGTGTTATATTTTTTTATTATTTCGATTTGAATTCTTTTTTGAACTTATATGATATTTAAGACTCTAGCCTGTTGAATCTTCCAGGTTATGAATCCTAACACGTTGGGCGCCAGTTAAGTGATCCGTCCTGTCCAGGGGTCCTCGATAGGTGGTATCGTTGGCCAGATCCAGAGTGGTTAGGTGTTAGATTGAATATAATTAAGCATTCCGATTCCTGGCCTTGTGGCTCAGCAATGTGACAATTAATAATGAAATGTCGTAAGGCTAGTTGCCGGACGCGGACACTCGCGACATAGCCAAGTACCGGGTTACCGCTGCCAACCGTTGCGGTCGGAGCACTGAACTTATGTGTCAGCGAAATGGCTTTGTAGCAAATGGCAATGCTTAAAAGAAATGCTTATCGATACCTTTAACCAATTTTATGTGTTAACTTGTAATAATAACTTCATTATAATACGAAAACAAAAATGTAATATTCACCAACAATTTGTTATTGACGTCACACTTTCGATTCATGTTCTGTTATCGTATTTAAAATTTGCAGTGTACAGAAGAAATCCTACATAATTAAAAATGAAATAAATATATAGAACTCGAAGACCTCCCTTTGGCAGCAAGTATAAACTCTTGGTATTATAGGAAATTGATATATATTAAATTTAAAAGATAATGATGAAAGAATAAAAATGAAAAATTGTATTAATAGGAATAAAATAAATATAAATTTTCCAAAGTAAGCCATTGCAGAAACTGGCAAATGAAATCATAAAAAAATTATGATTCGACATTATAACTATTATTTCTTAAAGTATTTTTTTTTTGTGTTTATTGGAGAATTGACACCTTTATTTTGTGCTACTGTTTGTCATTACTTAGATTTTTATTGTTGTTATTTATTTAATTTTATTTAGAAAAGTTCCTGTAGATAAAGAATGTTCAAATGAGTTATTTTTAGTGTTTCAAGGGTTTCTACCAATCGAAGAAAAGAGATATTTTGATAAAAATATTAACGTAAAACATAAAAAACAACATTGACATTGTGGAATGATTAAAGTCACCGATAGGAGTGCTAAATATTTATCAACTATCGCCAAAGGCTTGAGATGGTGAATTATGATCTGTGACTAATAGAAGACAAACCTCTATAACATAATATCAGTTTGTCACATTTAAATGGTGTAACAATTATCTATTTTGTTTCGTAATACTAGTACAAGCTTCCGTTTAGAAAAGTCTGCCATTTGTATGCCTATTCATATATTATGAATAGTATCAAAAATATAACTATCTTTCCATTATTTGTGATGTTTGAAGGCATGACTATGGCAGAACCGGAGTACAATATGAATAATAAAAATGTGTTATGAAATAATGTGGAACGAATTTGTAGATGATAATACGAAAATAGTTGATAATTTATATCTGTGATAATTCATATGATATATTCAAAATATTTTAAAATATTAATGTTAAGTGCGATTCACAGAGCTATGGGTGAAAATTTCAATGGAAAATACGATATTTATTAAGATATCGATTACCCACAAATAGCATTTACTTATCTCTAAACGCGGCCGATAGTAAATAATGCCTGTTTTAAAAAAAATTGTCAAATTTTTTGTTAATTTTTTTTTTTAGGTTTTGTCAAGTTTTGAATTGACGAGAACTATTTTATATCTAAAATATAGAAGTAAGTACTATCTAAACATCGTTAATTTGAAATGAATGATTAAAAGTTCGTTCCTTAAGTTTATTAACTAACTTTTTTAACTAACCTATCGAACGTACCAATCCTTCTACTTAAAAGGGCCCTACCGTCTTTAATTGCCATGCTATTGCATCGGTTTTTTCGTGAGAGGTGCCTGTTGCGTCATAGGCTTAAACAGAAGATTGCCGGGACTAGAGGTTATGGCATGGCAATAAATATGAGTAAAGCAACAGATAACAGAGAGATAATCATTGGAGATGTACACGCGCGATTAACAAAGCCCAAGGAACGCCATTTGATACCACATAAATATGGTAAAATTTTTTATTTATTGATAGATCAAAGATTGTTTCAGTATATAATTCTGTCAAATTCAATATAAATACGTTTATAGTAACTTATGGACAGGATGGAAGAATTAAGTTGGATCAAACAGCACTTCATCATCTACGTTGGATGTTGCAAAAGGATTCACTAAAGCAAGACATGTTTCTCCTGGGTGTACCAGGGCCACAGAGACGGCAGCTGGTTATGCAGTTTCTAGAAATTATGGAACGTGAATTTGAATATGTTGCGCTTAGTCGCGATACCACCGAAAGCGATATTAAGCAACGTCGAGAGATTCACGGAAAGTCTGCCGAATACCATGATCAAGCCGCAGTACGCGCTGCCTTGCATGGACGAGTGCTGGTACTGGACGGCATTGAGCATGCCGAACGCAACGTGCTGCCGGTACTCAACAATCTCCTAGAAAATCGTGAAATGCACCTGGAAACTGGTCAATTTCTTATTGCACCGAATCGCTATGATAATTTGTTAAAGGTGTGTGTATTCAAGAATGTTGTCAACTCATATACAGGTTTAAAAGCACTTCCAAATTGCAGACACACAGTCAACAGCAGCTTAAATCATGGGGCTTACTTCGTGTCTCAGAACACTTCCGCATAGTGGCAATTGGACTTCCCACACATAAATATAAAGGCACACCACTAGATCCACCACTACGATCACGCTTTCAGTCGCGAAACATATTACCATACACTTTTGAACAGCTGTACGAAGATCTACAGGAATTATTAACCACTGTTTCTTCTTCAGCACTAAAACAGTTGCTTACCTGTGCATTGATACTTCAAACAGCTAGCGACGAACTTCAGCTTCCTGATTTTCCATTGCATAATCTTCGTCAAGGCGTTCAAATGATGGTAAATCACAAACTAAAATGACATAATCTCAATCTAGTATTAAGTATTTAAGTACATTTTTAGGAAAGAAATCCGCTGCTTACTGTGCACGATGTGCTAATATCTCTGTATCCCTACAAATCTATTCTATTGCCAGAGCAGCAAAAACAAGTTGATGAAATGTTTACGAATATGTCGCTCAATCATAGCGGCAAACAGAGTGTACAACGTATAAGTAGCTGCACTAAAGATCTTGTTGTAAATGTGCATCTGGACGAAATACATATAACCATGCCTTGTAGATCGCCCACACAATTAACCGCAGAATTTGTGGACTTGCCGCATCAGCGGCAAGTGCTTGCTGCGTTGTTGCAAGCTTATGCAGTTGGAGATGTCTGTTTGCTGGGCAATAAAGGTGTTGGCAAAGAAACATTAATAACAGAGCTTTTGCGCCTAGTTAATCAAATCCCTGAACCAATGATGCTATATGAAGATTTGACGTCTAGGGATCTTATACAGCAGCGCGTTACTAATGAAGAAGGCGACACCATTTGGCGTGATTCCCCATTGATCAGGGCAGCGAAAACTGGATCAGTGGCAATACTATCTGGCCTTCAAAATCTTCATAGAAGCACAGTTCCGGTTCTGCAACGGTAGATGTTCATGAATCATTGCTTAAAAAATAAATTACACATTCCAAGTTTTAGTATACGTCAGAATTTTAAAATCCTGTCAACCCGGGGTCAATCAAAACTACTTAGTGTTTTTACAGTGACAGAGTAATGTTTTCGATAACCAAACAGAATCTATCTATTTGTTATATTGACTATTCTTCCGTCTGTTTGCACATGTCCACGTTATAATAGGTAGAGGATTTCCAATTTCGGTGACATTTTATTTTTTTTTATATACCTTATAGAGTTTAAATTTTAGAAAAAAAAATTCTACAGTAAATATTTTTGTTCGTTGGTTAGTATATTAATGTATACGAGAATGGTGTGTCACTGAAAGTGAACTCTATAGACTAAAAGACTTAAATATTTTTGTTTATATTATGTCATAATGTTTTCTCATCTGATCGCCTATAGATTAATCCATGATCGCGAAATACAATTATGTGATGGCACAACTTTACTTCGTCAGGATCGATATCAGGCGCTTCTGCAGGGCGGATTTAACAAGAGTCAACTTACTGAACGCGGTGTGCTACCAATACCAGATTCTTTTCGCATTATAGCATTGGGTGAACCTTTGAAATCGGGGACAGGCAAGCCTAATTGGCTGACTCCACAATTAATAAGCATGTTTATCTATCAGGAGCTGCGGCCATTACAGCAGAGTGAAGAGCAAGAATTACTTATTCAATTGTGCGACAATTTGCACCCTGAGATGCTGAAGCTACTGACGCTGGCGCAATTATTACGAAACTCCAAAGATTCATTGCTTCATGGTCTAGCTGACACGTTATCAACACGCCGGTTGGTAAAAGTGGCCCGACGCTTAAAAGCATATCCATCAAGCAATCTGAACAACGTTCATGAAATTTTGCAACATACATTTCTGATCAAATTTATGCCCTCCCTTACGCGTACAGTTTTGGAAAAGACAATGATGGAGGCTGGAATTGAAAAAAGGGCGAATACAACTCTTAGTAATGATGAAAACAGACGACTTATTAACGTGGTAAACAATAAATTACGAATTGGAGAAACTGAGATGGATTTGGGAGAAATATCACCGGTTCAACAATCAAAAGTGCCCAGCACTCTATTTTATGATATGCCGCAGCACGTTATGATGCTGGAACGCCTTCTACAGGACTTTCTTATCGGTGAGCACTTGCTTTTAGTGGGAAATCAGGGCGTGGGCAAAAATAAGCTTATTGATCGCCTACTTGAGCTCATGCGTCGGCCTCGGGAGTATTTACAGCTACATAGGGATACCACGGTGCACAGCCTTACAGTACAATCTACGCTACATAATGGAAAAGTGGTCTATCAGGATAGCGCCCTAGTAAAAGCAGTAAAGTTAGGTCATGTACTTGTCATAGATGAAGCCGATAAAGCACCGGTGAATGTTTCCTGCATTCTTCGCACTTTAGTTGGGAACGGCAAGATGGTGCTTTCAGATGGGCGTATGATTGTCCCATTTGGAGTTGACGCAAATGAACCAAATTTAATCGAAACGCACAAAGATTTTCGAGTTATTGTACTGGCAAACCGGCCAGGGTTTCCATTTTTAGGCAATGATTTCTTTGCGGCAGTAGGCGATGTTTTTAGTTGCCATGCCATCGAGAATCCCACTCCAGAATCAGAGATATATCTGTTACAGCGATATGGACCCACTGTACCTATTAAAACACTCACAATGTTAGTGAATGCATTTGGCGAGCTTCGCAGCATGGCAGACGAGGGGCTACTTAATTATCCGTATTCTATGAGGGAAGTCGTTAGCATTGTTAAACACTTGGAACGTTTTCCAGACGAAAACATGTCCGAACTAGTAGGGAACGTGTTTGATTTTGATCGCTACCAGCCGGCGACGTTGCAGCAAGTAACCAATGTTTTAGCTAAACATGGTCTGCCTATTGATGCATATGCAAGAAATGAAATGCAAACTCTTCGTAAGCAACAACAGCTTAAGTTGACTATCGAACGCCATAGCGGGTTAAGTGTGTCAAGACCGAAGTTTGGTAAATTAGATCCTAAAAATGAACCCCATGTTGGTGGCAACACGTGGGCCGGTGGTAGTGGGGGACGCGATACAGCGGGTCTAGGTGGTAAGGGTGGGCCCTTTCGTTTTGACAAGAGCCATACTGTGTATCAACTGACGGATGAGGAGAAAGCTGACATTCCAGAGGAAATAAAGCAAGCCGCACGTGCAATGAACCGAAAGTTATATGAGCAGAAGCTACAAGAGATAAAAATGTCTGCTCACGACCATCGGTTGTACGCTCAATTCAGTGAAGCCAACCAAAAACAAGTACTACAACTGAAAAACATGTTAGAGACTTTACAAAGTAAAAGTAAAGAACGCCAATGGCAAAAATACCAAACTTATGGTGACGTGGACGACACTCGTCTTATTGAGGGTATCACCGGAGAGAAAAATATTTACAGGCGACGTACTGAGGCGAATCCCTGGACGAATAATAGTAATGAAAAACCTAATCGTCTTAAACTTGTAGTTGATGTCTCAGGATCAATGTACAGGTGGGTGTTACATAATTTTGACAATATATCTTTCATTTAATACATCGTTTTTCTAGATTCAATGGTTATGATGGACGGCTAGACCGTCAATTGGAGGCCGTAGTCATGATTATGGAAGCCTTTGAGGGTTACGAAAAAAAAATAGTGTATGATATTGTTGGCCATAGTGGTGAAGGTTGGGAGCTTCCTTTTGTCAATGTTGGTAATTGGCCTAAAAACGACAGGGAGCGTTTTGATATAATTCGTATGATGCATGCTCATTCGCAATTTTGTTGGCCCGGTGATACCACCGTAAAAGCGGCACGCGAAGCTTGTTCCACCCTGGGCGAAGAAGTCGATTACGACAATAGTATTGTCGTTGTTCTTAGTGATGCCAATCTCGCGCGATATGGTATCTCATCAAAAGATTTAGCCGAGGCTTTAAACCGCAGTGAACCAAAGGTTAAGGGATATGTAATATTCATTGGAAGTTTGGCAGAAGAGGCTGAAAGGTAAGTGTATATACTATAAAATAAGCTTAGATGACTCACTGTATTATCAACTTACTTAATTATTATTTGTTCAAGAATTAAAACTGAAATGCCAGTGGGCCAGAGCTACGTATGTATGGACCTTACAAAATTGCCGCAAATACTAAATCAAATGATTACAACCTCCCTCTTGTAAAAAGTTGATTTTGGAAAAAAATAATGCTCCTATAATTGTAATCTAAAATTTATGTTTCTGTGTATATTTGTTTACCCTTATTGTAAAATAAAATAAATATAAAAATATAACAAGGATGAGCACCTTTTCAGGAATGTCCGAGCAGTAGATACCCTAAAATGCAACTGAACTACCGTTTATAACACTCCAGTTTCTATTTCTACTTATGTATATATACAAAAAACCTGAAACAAATACAGGCCGATATATAACCATTAATTATCCAACCGAATAAAATTTTAAAGTTACAGGACTACATTAGCGTAATAATAATAAGTTACTGACCGTGAAATAAATGTTCTTGAAAAAAGATTAATTTCTTAAGACTTTGAACTTCTCTGCAGCTAGATGAATTTCCTCATATTTAATTGAAAGATGCAAAACAAATGAATTGTGATAAAAATACAATTAAAATTTATTTGCGATTATGTTAATTAAAAGTTCACAAAGATTTATCGGTTATGTGTCTGTGTGAATCTGTCATTTACCATTGTGTTGGAAGCACATTGCTAGCAAGTTTGCATTGTGTATTTAACTAAATTACCAGTACAAGTAACCTGATAGTGTAGTCATTAGGCCGCCACAGGTCATACTGCAGCTGTTGTAGCACTCTGAAGAGAATATATCGGAGATTTTTAACAATATTCTACCTTCCGGTTGAATTGCAAGAAAACTTTTACACAAATTGCTAATATTTTAGTTTTATTATAATATATATTTATTTACAACAAAACAAGAACCAACCATTAATAAATGTTGGCGCTAGCTTCATTTTAGTAAACATATGTATTTTAAAGACTTTTAAATTTTATCTTGTATCTATTATATCTTAACTCGCAAGGACTAAATTGGATAATTCTTATCATATTATTATTTCATAAAGAGCTTGTAGGAAAAAACTCTTAGATCAGTTATATACAAATTTGCCTGCCAGTTTGCCCGTCTGTGTTGATGAAATAAAAAAAATGTTTATAACAGGCAGAAGGCGTAGCAGACCCCATAAAGTATATAAACTCTTAATCAGCGAACAATCCGCGTCCATACGCTATATACGCGTCCGTATATAGCACGCGCATAGCAAGTTTGTTTAAAGTAATCGCAAACTATTCCCGTCTTATTGCTATAGACTAAAAACATGATCAATATATAGTTATTAAAATAAATCTCATAAAGCTTAAGAGTTAGCGCCTCCAAATTATGTATTTAGTCTTATGTTTATTTTCTACAGTTTTGATTTTTGTTATATTTTAGATACCGACTTCAAATTTTCCCAAACTTTTAAGTTTAAGTTCAGTTGAAAATAGAGTCAATATGTGAAGGAGTTTGCAGTTTTTTTAATCTAATAAAATATGTACATCATGTGCTGAAAATTTCATTAAAATGCATTTAGTACAACAGAACGTTTGGCCAATTCACAAAGCACATGTCAAGCAGCGCTAAGCGCTAGCATTTTTCCTATACGTGTGCACACATATGCATTCAAATAGTCTAATCTTTTCTATTCAAAGAATCGACATAGGGATTGAATTGTGCTTAAATTTTTAACTACTATTTTTGACATTAGCAACTTCTTGCACAAGCAGTGCAGTGGGTTTTTGTCGTTTTTAAATTTTTTAATTATGAAGTGGTGGTATTGGTAGAGTTGATGTACGTTTCGTAGGCATAGTCGGTTCAAATCTTGGTGTCGTAATGTCGGTATTTATTTGATATTTGTTTTTTTTTTAATACTCGATTCAAACTGAAAAATATTAAAAAACGCAGATGGGACAGGTATCAGGGTATCTCCGAGTCGCCCTGACTAGAGCTTTTTACTTGTTAGAACTGGAGTCATAAAATATTGCATTTAGTTTGTACAAGTTTGATTTTTGTTGTATTTTGGAAATCGACCCAAGTTCTTTAAATTGAATTATAATTTTTACTTAAATGAGAAATATGTTTAAAGAATAATATGCGCGATGAAGTTGCGGAAATGGCAGAATTGTTTCGAACGGCCGATGTTAAGTTAGGTTCTATGCTTGATCTATCTTCTTGATTGTGAGGGTGCGGGCGCGGGGAGCATGTTTATTTAGTCGAAATTTTGTACATGCTTGCAAATTTCTTTTGCTAGAATATGCATATATACATCATATAGATGAAAATAAAAAATAAAAAAAAATTATATTCTCTTATACAATGAAAATACTATAAATTTAAAATTTCAGCACCTTAATATGTTTTTTAAGTCATTCACGAAGTTTTCCGCCAGTCCGTTGCCTATTCGCCAGTCACCATTGAAATGTTTTTAGATGGTGAATGAGTATTCTGCATTCGGTAGTGCCCAACACCAACATTTATGCTTACTTTAAACTTGGTCTAAGGCTAAAAGCCTATAAGCATGCAGGGTTATTCAACCATTGTTTATTAAAGTTAAGGCATAGCTTAGCTTATGGTAAATTCCATTGGTGGTAAGTAAGTCGGGTTTCTACCTAGTAAATCATTCCGTTCTTAAAAGGGATTGGTAAAAACTGGAAGACTACTATATATATTTAGCATTATTTATTTCGATGACTATGTACTCAACGTCCTAAGCAATACACTGACTAGGGTACTTAAAAGTAATTTGAAGATCCTCTCCAATCTTTGGCTAGAAAATATTATATAATCATTTAAGATAGCGCAAACTTAAATTTCATATTAAATTGTTGACAGTCGAAATATAACGAAATGCCTAAAAAATAAAGATTGATAATTGGCTAAGCCACTTAAAATTAGATTTCAAATTAAAATAGATTACAGCTCGTAGTACAGATGTATTGAGTGTGGCTGTGTGAAAAATATTAATCTTTGTTATATACTTGATTAATATATTATCAAATATATAATATATAACAGGTAAATTTGAAACATGATTCAAAAGAATTATTAAATATCAAACTTATTTTATAATTTTGTTGTGATGGTTTTAAAATTTAAAAGTTCTAAATAGTCTACGATCTAAATCAGATAAAATGAAAATTTGATGGCATCCGTATGTAATGTGGCTACAGATATACCATCAACCTTGGGCTGCTATATATAATGCTTTAAAAACATTGAAAATCCCGAAGACCTAAGTTTCGGTAATAATTCGATTTCTTGACATTCCTTCTTCAATACTTGTGCATTGCTCTGCCTTCAAAAAGCTTGATTTGTTCCTTTTAGGCGATTATCAGGAACACCAGAAGCCAGAAATAAATATTTTATATGAGATAGATAAGATTTGTCTTCTCTCTATTTTCAGGTGTACTAAGATTAAGACGTATTAAAAGGACATCTGGCCATTTGTTTTACATTTATTTATATATTCACCGCTATTAAAGCTATAGAATTCAAATTGGAATATATATATACATGTACACCACCATATAAAAATCTATGTTTATACATATGCGAGAGCTCGGTTCAGCGCCTTGATCGAAATGGTCAGCTATTTGATATCTTGCACAAATTGCAAGATCAGTGTTATCACTTAGTGTTCGGGCATGAACATACTGTAGTATATTTAATAACATATCAATAATATCCGAAGCAATGTAGAGTATTCTGCATATAGATGCGTCATATGCCTAACATATGATAGTGTATACTAAATACGCATATAGTGACATTTGTCCCTACGCATAAACATAGGGCGAGCGCAAAGATAAACAAATGTAATATGATCAGCCACTTATGGTCAGACCACAGCAGCGCGGGAGATGCCGCGTACGCACTTTGCCTAAAGTCTATGCCGCTTGCCTAATGTTTATGCCATATGCATATAAGTATATACAAGCTATATATATGAAGCTACACAACGGGAGAGCATAGTATGTCTCCCGCTTGGAGCTCCACTCATTACATAATGTACTTAGGTTAAGAGATGAAATACGCATGAGCCAGGGTATAAGAACTCTTGCTCAGACGAATAAAGATTATTACACAACTGAACACCACCACAGTTATTTGTATTCACATTTTTTGGTCCTTCGAGCCGAAGCCACAAGGCTTCGTTTGTGATGTGTACACACATTTTTTGGTCCTTCGAGTAAAATATACAAGGCTACGTTTGTGACAAGTGTGAAAGTGAAGTGAAAAATTGTTTAAATAATTTTCTTTGGCTTACCAATTCGAGCTGTGAGTAGAGGCACAACACGATCAACCAGGCGATCAAAACAAAAACACCTCCAACGGGTCAAGCCAAAGGGTAAATTAAGTTCAAATTTTCACACGGAAAAAACACAATCAAAATGCTGTCGGCAAAAACTCTGGAGTTGCTTAAAAAGCAATCAGAGATCTATGACAAGATCCGGCAGAGCATCACAAACAAGGATGCGTTACCAGCCATTGATAGATTGGCAGCAGAGTTTACTGCCAATCATCTAATACTGGTCAAAATCGGTGTCATCGATCATCAATATTTTAAGGAGAAAATATATGATGGCGTAATGGAAAACATCAGGAGCTACGAGGAGTCTCTGATGAAAGTCGAAGTTGCCGACCACGCCATAGACACCGACGAAACAGCATCCATCCACAGGCAGCAGGAAATAATATTTTCCCAAAGAAGCTCGAGCCCAATGGATGTGCTGGTTGATCTTGTGGACAAACGAGCTCTAAAAGTAAGGCAACACATGCAAGAAGTGTATGCCAATCTAGAGCTCAGCGGCCAGGAAGAAATCCTTGACTATAAAGACAAGTTGATTTTCCTGTGGAACAAAGTCCAGTCAACGCTCACGGATTTAGAGGCAAAATACGAAAAATTTGCCTTCGACATCGATGAGATCGATGAGCTGGAATGCAATGTCAGCATACTCACAAAAAAAACTAAACAGAAGAGTAGCTGGCTTGCAAAATACACAAGAAGACGTTCCAGAGCTACGGAAAGTGGATCTTCCTCACTTCAACGGAAGCCCCAAAGAGTGGCCGACGTTCTTCGAGTTATTCTCTGAGGTGATTCACAACAGGAGAGATATCAGCGAGACAAGGAAGCTGAATTACCTGAAGTCATGCCTTAAGGGAGAAGCCAAAATGGTCGTAGGCCATTTATTAATTGGCTCGTCTGCTAACTACAACTCGGCTTGGGAACTAATATGCAAGCGCTACGAAAATACGCGCAAAATATTTGCTAACGCCGTCAACCAGCTAGTGGACATGGAACTGCTGAAGAACAATGATGAAGGCAGTATCCGCAAGTTCTTGGACACAGCAACAGAATGCATTTTCATTATCAAAGAAAAGGGTCAATTTGGTAATGAAGTTGACGCTCTAATCGCTCAAATTCTGTTGCGACGATTCTCTACGGAAGTCCTATAACTTTACGAGCAACACGTAAAAAAGGCCAGAGAAATTCAGTCCTTGGACGATGTACTAGAGTTTATTGAGCAACTGTATAACTCAATAGACTCAGTGCAAAAAAGCGCCGCCCATACGTCAAGGGAAGCAAAGACAACGAGCCACAAGAGATGCCGTTTTTGCCAATTGACTGGACATGAAATAACCAGGTGTCAGAAATTTAGAGCTGAGCCGGTTAAAAAACGCAAGGAGTTTGTGTTCAAAAACTCGCTTTGCTACAAATGTCTAGGCAGCCACAGCGTTAAAGATTGCAGAAAGAATTGGACTTGAAATCAATGCACCAAAGCACACTACAATTTGCTTCACGAGGAAGGAAGGAAAAATGAGACCGTCAGCAGCAACTGTCTAAATGAAAATAAAGGACAAGATACGTTGCTGGCGACAGCGCTCATCCAGATTAAAAATAAGTCTGGAAAATACGAGCAGCTAAGGGCCCTTATAGATGGAGGCTCGCAAAAAACCCTAATATCTGAAGAAGTTGCACAACAGTTAAAACTGCGCCGAACTAAACAGAACGTGGAAGTTCAAGGAATTTCGCAAAATATAGAAATTCTTAAAAATAGTGTTTGCTTAACAATCAAACCCCGGTTTAAAAGCAAATTCATCACCACTAAGCAGGCACTTGTTATGCCAAAACTTCAGAGAGCTCTTCCGACCAAGAAAATTGAAATGGATGTCAATAAGGATTGCAATGGCTGCGCGCTAGCAGAACCACATTTTAACGAGCCCAGTCGAATTGACGTTGTCATTGGCGTTGATTTACTTCCCTTAATAATGTTGGGAAAAGTAAAGAAAATCAACAAAACCCTGGGACAAAAGACCGAACTTGAATGGATTATCTCTGGCAATATATCTGGATTATCAACCAACAAGGTAATCAGCGCATCAACAACGATGTGCATGGACGTCATAGAAAACTCTGGGAAGCATCGAAAAATTGGGTTGCTAGCAATTGCTAGCTGTCACATTTGGCCCCCCGCAGAATGTTCAGGCATGAACATACTTTAGTATATTTAATAACATATCAATAATACCCGAAGCAATGTAGAGTATTCTGCATATAGATGCGTCATATGCCTAACATATGAAAGTGTATACTAAATACGCATATGGTGACATTTGTCCCTACGCATAAACATAGGGCGAGCGCAAAAATAAACAAATGTAATATGATCAGCCACTTATGGTCAGACCACAGCAGCGCGGGAGATGCCGCGTACGCACTTTGCCTAAAGTCTATGCCGCTTGCCTAATGTTTATGCCATATGCATATAAGTATGTACAAGCTATATATATGAAGCTACACAACGGGAGAGCATAGTATGTCTACCGCTTGGAGCTCCACTCATTACATAATGTACTTAGGTTAAGAGATGAAATACGCATGAGCCAGGGTATAAGAACTCTTTCTCAGACGAATAAAGATTATTACACAACTGAACACCACCACAGTTATTTGTATTCACACTTAGATTAGTTCGACTTGCTGGCTGTAGCTTTGTAACTTTGTAGCTTCAGATTCTTTTGTATTTTTGTATATTTTGATGCCTCAGCTCGCTAACGGCTTTAAACTCAGTTCTGTTCATTTGGATTTCAAAAGTTCATTTGAAATAAAGACATTGCTCCGGCATTGCCGTGAAATTTAATACTTCATTGCTGAGCCACAGGGCCAGTACTGTTAGAAATATGTAACAACCAAGAAAAGATCCTGCTACGCTTCGTCGCGGGACAAGACAAGGAAGACCAGAACATCAACAAACGTTGGATCATTGTAGAGACTTCAAAGAGACACCTAAACTTAATTGGCGCCCAACGTTAATAGAAAACTCACCCTACACATAAGCCGAGAAAAAACAAATTTAGAATAAATCGTTGTGTCAAAGCGCAGTTAGTTGCATTTGCTCAGTGGGTGCCCAAATCTTAATAACACAAAGAATTCAGGTGTATCAAGATATCACGGCTAACCATGTTGAGTACCTAGGGTGGAGAGAGGCAGGCCGTACGACGTAGCTATGCCCACAAAATAAGGGGTGCCACAAAGTCGCTGTTGGCGTTATCAGACACCGTTAAACTTTGACGCTATGGTAGCCAGATTAGACGACACTTACGTGGATAGAGCACCTCTACAGGTCCTAAGACAAGACCTAGAGACAGTTATGCCTGTCGTAGCATCATACGACATAGACAGTTATATTCTCTTATACAATGAAAATACTATAAATTTAAAATTTCAGCACCTTAATATGTTTTTAAGTCATTCACGAAGTTTTCCGCCAGTCCGTTGCCTATTCGCCAGTCACCATTGAAATGTTTTTAGATGGTGAATGAGTATTCTGCATTCGGTAGTGCCCAACACCAACATTTCTGCTTACTTTAAACTTGGTCTAAGGCATAGCTTAGCTTATGGTAAATTCCATTGGTGGTAAGTAAGTCGGGTTTCTACCTAGTAAATCATTCCGTTCTTAAAAGGGATTGGTAAAAACTGGAAGACTACTATATATATTTAGCATTATTTATTTCGATGACTATGTACTTAACGTCCTAAGCAATACACTGACTAGGGTATTTAAAAGTAATTTGAAGATCCTCTCCAATCTTTGGCTAGAAAATATTATATAATCATTTAAGATAGCGCAAACTTAAATTTCATATTAAATTGTTGACAGTCGAAATATAACGAAATGCCTAAAAAATAAAGATTGATAATTGGCTAAGCCACTTAAAATTAGATTTCAAATTAAAATAGATTACAGCTCGTAGTACAGATGTATTGAGTGTGGCTGTGTGAAAAATATTTATCTTTGTTATATACTTGATTAATATATTATCAAATATATAATATATAACAGGTAAATTTGAAACATGATTCAAAAGAATTATTAAATATCAAACTTATTTTATAATTTTGTTGTGATGGTTTTAAAATTTAAAAGTTCTAAATAGTCTACGATCTAAATCAGATAAAATGAAAATTTGATGGCATCCGTCGCGTTGGCAAATATTGATTACAAGCACGTAACTTTAATATATGTTTCACACTTCGTGCTTCTGAAAATAGTATATGACAATGTATGTAATGTGGCTACAGATATACCATCAACCTTGGGCTGCTATATATAATGCTTTAAAAACATTGAAAATCCCGAAGACCTAAGTTTCGGTAATAATTCGATTTCTTGACATTCCTTCTTCAATACTTGTGCATTGCTCTGCCTTCAAAAAGCTTGATTTGTTCCTTTTAGGCGATTATCAGGAACACCAGAAGCCAGAAATAAATATTTTATATGAGATAGATAAGATTTGTCTTCTCTCTATTTTCAGGTGTACTAAGATTAAGACGTATTAAAAGGACATCTGTCCATTTGTTTTACATTTATTTATATATTCACCGCTATTAAAGCTATAGAATTCAAATTGGAATATATATATACATGTACACCACCATAAAAAAATCTGTGTTTATACATATGCGAGAGCTCGGTTCAGCGCCTTGATCGAAATGGTCAGCTATTTGATATCTTGCACAAATTGCAAGATCAGTGTTATCACTTAGTGTTCGGGCATGAACATACTGTAGTATATTTAATAACATATCAATAATATCCGAAGCAATGTAGAGTATTCTGCATATAGATGCGTCATATGCCTAACATATGATAGTGTATACTAAATACATAGGGCGAGCGCAAAGATAAACAAATGTAATATGATCAGCCACTTATGGTCAGACCACAGCAGCGCGGGAGATGCCGCGTACGCACTTTGCCTAAAGTCTATGCCGCTTGCCTAATGTTTATGCCATATGCATAAGCCACAAGGCTTCGTTTGTGATGTGTACACACATTTTTTGGTCCTTCGAGTAAAATCTACAAGGCTACGTTTGTGACAAGTGTGAAAGTGAAGTGAAAAATTGTTTAAATAATTTTCTTTGGCTTACCAATTCGAGCTGTGAGTAGAGGCACAACACGATCAACCAGGCGATCAAAACAAAAACACCTCCAACGGGTCAAGCCAAAGGGTAAATTAAGTTCAAATTTTCACACGGAAAAAACACAATCAAAATCAATCAAAAACTCTGGAGTTGCTTAAAAAGCAATCAGAGATCTATGACAAGATCCGGCAGAGCATCACAAACAAGGATGCGTTACCAGCCATTGATAGATTGGCAGCAGAGTTTACTGCCAATCATCTAATACTGGTCAAAATCGGTGTCATCGATCATCAATATTTTAAGGAGAAAATATATGATGGCGTAATGGAAAACATCAGGAGCTACGAGGAGTCTCTGATGAAAGTCGAAGTTGCCGACCACGCCATAGACACCGACGAAACAGCATCCATCCACAGGCAGCAGGAAATAATATTTTCCCAAAGAAGCTCGAGCCCAATGGATGTGCTGGTTGATCTTGTGGATAAACGAGCTCTAAAAGTAAGGCAACACATGCAAGAAGTGTATGCCAATCTAGAGCTCAGCGGCCAGGAAGAAATCCTTGACTATAAAGACAAGTTGATTTTCCTGTGGAACAAAGTCCAGTCAACGCTCACGGATTTAGAGGCAAAATACGAAAAATTTGCCTTCGACATCGATGAGATCGATGAGCTGGAATGCAATGTCAGCATACTCACAAAAAAAACTAAACAGAAGAGTAGCTGGCTTGCAAAATACACAAGAAGACGTTCCAGAGCTACGGAAAGTGGATCTTCCTCACTTCAACGGAAGCCCCAAAGAGTGGCCGACGTTCTTCGAGTTATTCTCTGAGGTGATTCACAACAGGAGAGAAATCAGCGACCCAAGGAAGCTGAATTACCTGAAGTCATGCCTTAAGGGAGAAGCCAAAATGGTCGTAGGCCATTTATTAATAAGCTCGTCTGCTAACTACAACTCGGCTTGGGAACTAATATGCAAGCGCTACGAAAATACGCGCAAAATATTTGCTAACGCCGTCAACCAGCTGGTGGACATGGAACTGCTGAAGAACAATGATGAAGGCAGTATCCGCAAGTTCTTGGACACAGCAACAGAATGCATTTTCATTATCAAAGAAAAGGGTCAATTTGGTAATGAAGTTGACGCTCTAATCGCTCAAATTCTGTTGCGACGATTCTCTACGGAAGTCCTATAACTTTACGAGCAACACGTAAAAAAGGCCAGAGAAATTCAGTCCTTGGACGATGTACTAGAGTTTATTGAGCAACTGTATAACTCAATAGACTCAGTGCAAAAAAGCGCCGCCCATACGTCAAGGGAAGCAAAGACAACGAGCCACAAGAGATGCCGTTTTTGCCAATTGACTGGACATGAAATAACCAGGTGTCAGAAATTTAGAGCTGAGCCGTTTAAAAAACGCAAGGAGTTTGTGTTCAAAAACTCGCTTTGCTACAGATGTCTAGGCAGCCACAGCGTTAAAGATTGCAGAAAGAATTGGACTTGAAATCAATGCACCAAAGCACACTACAATTTGCTTCACGAGGAAGCAAATAAAAATGAGACCGTCAGCAGCAACTGTCTAAATGAAAATAAAGGACAAGATACGTTGCTGGCGACAGCGCTCATCCAGATTAAAAATAAGTCTGGAAAATACGAGCAGCTAAGGGCCCTTATAGATGGAGGCTCGCAAAAAACCCTAATATCTGAAGAAGCTGCACAACAGTTAAAACTGCGCCGAACTAAACAGAACGTGGAAGTTCAAGGAATTTCGCAAAATATAGAAATTCTTAAAAATAGTGTTTGCTTAACAATCAAACCCCGGTTTAAAAGCAAATTCATCACCACTAAGCAGGCACTTGTTATGCCAAAACTTCAGAGAGCTCTTCCGACCAAGAAAATTGAAATGGATGTCAATAAGGATTGCAATGGCTGCGCGCTAGCAGAACCACATTTTAACGAGCCCAGTCGAATTGACGTTGTCATTGGCGTTGATTTACTTCCCTTAATAATGTTGGGAAAAGTAAAGAAAATCAACAAAACCCTGGGACAAAAGACCGAACTTGAATGGATTATCTCTGGCAATATATCTGGATTATCAACCAACAAGGTAATCAGCGCATCAACAACGATGTGCATGGACGTCATAGAAAACTCTGGGAAGCATCGAAAAATTGGGTTGCTATACAGACGGAGACGCAGGCCACGGATTAAGAAGAGAAACCAGAGGCAGCAATTGCTAGCTGTCACATTTGGCCCCCCGCAGAATGTTCAGGCATGAACATACTGTATTATATTTAATAACATATCAATAATACCCGAAGCAATGTAGAGTATTCTGCATATAGATGCGTCATATGCCTAACATATGATAGTGTATACTAAATACGCATATAGTGACATTTGTCCCTACGCATAAACATAGGGCGAGCGCAAAAATAAACAAATGTAATATGATCAGCCACTTATGGTCAGACCACAGCAGCGCGGGAGATGCCGCGTACGCACTTTGCCTAAAGTCTATGCCGCTTGCCTAATGTTTATGCCATATGCATATAAGTATATACAAGCTATATATATGAAGCTACACAACGGGAGAGCATAGTATGTCTACCGCTTGGAGCTCCACTCATTACATAATGTACTTAGGTTAAGAGATGAAATACGCATGAGCCAGGGTATAAGAACTCTTTCTCAGACGAATAAAGATTATTACACAACTGAACACCACCACAGCTATTTGTATTCACACTTAGATTAGTTCGACTTGCCGGCTGTAGCTTTGTAACTTTGTAGCTTCAGATTCTTTTGTATTTTTGTATATTTTGATGCCTCAGCTCGCTAACGGCTTTAAACTCAGTTCTGTTCATTTGGATTTCAAAAGTTCATTTGAAATAAAGACATTGCTCCGGCATTGCCGTGAAATTTAATACTTCATTGCTGAGCCACAGGGCCAGTACTGTTAGAAATATGTAACAACCAAGAAAAGATCCTGCTACGCTTCGTCGCGGGACAAGACAAGGAAGACCAGAACATCAACAAACGTTGGATCATTGTAGAGACTTCAAAGAGACACCTAAACTTAATTGGCGCCCAACGTTAATAGAAAACTCACCCTACACATAAGCCGAGAAAAAACAAATTTAGAGTAAATCGTTGTGTCAAAGCGCAGTTAGTTGCATTTGCTCAGTGGGTGCCCAAATCTTAATAACACAAAGAATTCAGGTGTATCAAGATATCACGGCTAACCCTGACGATGTGCCGTTGGGCATCATGAAACTATCCCATAGTTTCATGGTGACCATGTTGAGTACCTAGGGTGGAGAGAGGCAGGCCGTACGACGTAGCTATGCCCACAAAATAAGGGGTGCCACAAAGTCGCTGTTGGCGTTATCAGACACCGTTAAACTTTGACGCTATGGTAGCTAGATTAGACGACATTTACGTGGATAGAACACCTCTACAGGTCCTAAGACAAGACCTAGAGACAGTTATGCCTGTCGTAGCATCACACGACATAGACAGAGCCACCTCATTGAACGAGGAATTTGGGGAAGATGCGTTGCGCGCATTTGTCCCCAGCCTTAAAAAACCAAAAGATCTGCCGTCTGCACTGGCTTTAGCCAGAGACTCAGAGGCCAGCCTAGAGAAATGCGCTTTCTCAGCGTTCTACTCTAGAGCGAAGCAAAAAAAAGAATACCTATAATAAGAAACAGGTATAACAGCGAGAGGGTTCAAAACAAACTAGGCCAAAAAATGCAAAATTCCTCGAGAACAAAGAGATGGACGTCGAAAGTGAGTCTGTATGATAGCCCGTTGCATTCTTTTAGGGAACGCACCCGCCTACCGTTCAACGAACGACGGTTGGCTGGTTGATTCCCCTTTTTCAGTTATTTTCATACATGGTTCTGACATATATGTTCCATGAACATTTCTGGTAGAAGTACCACCTTCTTTCTTAACTCGTTAACACCATTTGATGGCATCATGGGGTTCAACTTGCTAATGCAGGGCGGCACATGAATAAATGCAGAATTTAGGAGCATGATTCTCAACACGGCAACGGCCTTTTTCGACCGCTCGTTTAATACGTCCGTATGTTGCCAAAATCCGAATGATTGATGACAACCCGGTATGTTCAAAATTATACCCACATCCCATGGGAGTAGTTGAATTCATAAAAAAAGAAATCAATGATCTACTACGAAATGACATTATCGCCATCGTATAACGATCCGACCCGAGTTGTTGACAAAAAAGGACATGACGAAAACGAAAAAAGCGTTTCGTCTGTGGTTTTAAAAAATTAATTGAGCGAACAGTCGCCAATAAATACCCGATGCAAAACATTTTCATGATACTAGCCAATCTAGGAAAGGCATTTACTAAAAAACTTAGAAATTAAATCAAGAACAAAAAAGAGAAGGCACAGCAATCTCAACTGAATAGAAACAACCCACGTAGGCAAAACCGAGTGTTTGAAGTGGCCAAAAAGAATTCAAGAAAAACGAACAGAAGACAAGCAGACTTGAGAACTTTAGCTCTCATAAGATGGCAGGGCGGTCCATAAAGACAATCTGAAATAGCTTTAATCTACGTAGTAGTTTTAATTTTAATGAATTGGTTTCCCCTACAGGGTTATTGGCTGGGTTGTTGCTGGCACACCAGATACTGCAGACTTAGATACTTGGGACATTAAACAAAATAATAGTATACGCAAAGAGAAACGAGTTATTGGACACTCCACAGTCCTTAACAATAAATATAATATTAATAACTGAGATTCCAAATCTGATGCTTACTATCACACTTGAAAAAGTCCAATATTGTAAATCATACAGAGATACACATAGTTAGGCAGTTAGTTATTTAGTTCAGTCCTCTAATCAGAAAGTATTGTTTATATTACAATTATTTGTGTAATGACTAAGTCCGTCTGCAGAAAAATTAAATTTTGACTGTCTCCGACGACGACAATAATGGGTAGAACCTGTGGGATTGTCCAAGTCATAATGTACTGTGGGACTTGTACTCAATTCTTTGTTCACTTCCTTCATCTTCTTCACACAATGATGAAGGAGGAGACGAGCTTTGAGGGAGACACAGGAAGTCATTGATAATTTTAAGATGAACGAGACTGTTCATACTTCTAAGGGGGAGTAGTTAACGACTGCGCCTCTCACATAGTTGTTAACGTAAATAAAAATGTTAGTGGCTAATGATAGCACTCATGGTGCTGACACTGCGAGATCCGTGTTATCACTTAGATTCGACTTGCCGGCTTTAGCCTTGAAATTTTGTAGCTTCAGATCCTGTTGTATTTTTGTATTTTGTTTAGCTAATGACTGAGCTCGCTGACGGCTTTAAACGCAGTTTTGTTCAAGCCTTTTAAGAGTTCACTTGTAATAATGACATTACTACGGCATTGCCGTCAAATTGTATATTTCATTGCTGAGCCACAAAGACAGTACTGATCGAAATACGTAACAACCAGGACAAGACAAGGAAGACCATCATCATATCAACAAACGTTGGATAATTTCAGAGACTTCAAAGACAACCAAACTTAATTTATACGGGATCGTGGGAAAGAAGTAAACTCTACAGAGCTTGAGCTAGAGACTTACAAATAATTAAGTTACTGTTCACCTGCTCTATTAAAGCAAAGTTATATTAAACTAAGAAAATATTACCATTATTATGTTTAATATTATAAAATATTTTTAATATGAGCAAAAATATTTTTAACATGATTGTGAATTCGAATAATCTTACAGCTAACGTTGTTCACGCTTTGGTTCCTTCTTAAAAAACAAACAGAATTTAAATCAGTTGGTTTAAACCAGAAGGTTATTAATGCGTAAGTCACCGAGCTGGCGTTGCACTAAACTTATTGAGCCACACGCTCTCCCAAAATGCTAATTATGAATGATTATATGCAATGCTTTTAGAATGATCGGTTGGGAGCCATAACCGGGCATTCATCTATGTCGCAAGTGTTGAATTATCATAACAAATATACTGAGCACTTTTCCAAATATGTACGATTGTATTTATCCAGGTCCTGGTTCTATATTTCTTCGGGTCTATTCACCTGATCTAAATGCTTTAATCAAATCACTTTTGTTTAAACCGTGTAAGAAACGCATCTGATGCTTAAAATACTATTGTTTAGAGCCTGAATAGTAACCCCAACCTAAACTTCACACGGAGTGAAAGCAACAATAAAAATAAAAATATTTTTAATGCATCGATTACTCGATTCTTATTATATTTATCGACTATATATTACATATTAGTGTAATTTATTATATCGATAAGATATCGTTTTAAACCATTCGATGTATATCGTGCTTCCCTAACTCATTGTCATATTTCGTATCGGGAAAACGAATGCAATTGCTTTTTTTTCTATTCTTTCAAGTAACATCGGGACTTGTTCTGCTTATTATTATTATTCATTATATTTATTACATAATAAACGCTTTTGTGGGTGACTTTCGTATCACAACCGGGCCTCGAAGAACGAACACAACGTTAATATCATCTATAACACTTAAAAAACCATCGAGCAGCCCGCTTGTAACTGAAATAGAATTACAAAAAAAAGTGCCTGTGTTTTTTTTTAAGTATTGTAAAATTTTTTCGAGCGCAGAAGCAATGCAAACAAATGATGATGCAAAATTTATTAAAAAGTGGGTGCAGAAAATTGTATTACGTAGCACTAGAAACAAGATTATTCTGTATATTTTTGTGATGGTTCACGATTTTAGTTTTTCTGTGTAATTTAAGCAAATTGGACATCTTTAAAAAATAAGTACTGAAATTACCAACATAGTTAAGTGGTTAAAACTTTTCTAACCTATTGTTATTATCGATTTTTGCTTAGAGTAACAACCCCCGCCAATAGAATAAGAAAACTTATGTATCTTGAAATGTTTTTTTTTTATAAGGATACAAAGTTGTAGATAAAGACGTATACATAATTAAAGTATATTTTCTTACATAGATAAATATTCCGTAATTGCCTTTTGTAAATGAATATAACAGAAAAAGAAAAAGCAGTAATAATAAGCGTTAACTTAAGCTCTTAGCTCGTAGTCGTCCTACCAAGTACAATAGTAATAGTAAATGGACTTTCCACCCAAGAATATCGATTTTTACTTATTTGTTACATCAAAATTACCAAGACCATAAATTAATTATCAAGTTTTTCGTATAACTGGATGATCATTCATATTCACACATTCGTATACACTTTTCATGTGTATAATAAACCTAATTAACAAATTAATAATGTAGGGGGTACCAAAATATTATTCTTATTATTATTATTATTAATTATTATTGAGTTTAATTATAAAAAAGATAACAAAACTAAAATTGACTAACAAAATAAACTACAAAAACTAAAATTACTAATTTTTCATGCTATCAAGAAACTGTTTACACATTGCATCTTGCAATTCAGTGACCTAACTTTTAGAAATAACGGTGCTTTACCCTTATCTATGCTTTTTGCATCTCTTGATACATGTTAATTTTTTCATTTCTTTCAAATTTTGTTAAGTACCTATCTAAAACTGAATTACTTTAACTTTTAAAATGCCTGGCAAGAGATTAAGTTTTGATGTGGTCCGATTGATGTATTATAATCACAAGTTGGTCAAATATGTTACATAATTTATTGAAAACAAAAAAAAGTTTTCTTGCAAAGATGAAGGCCGCCCTCGAGATTCAACATACTGACAATATCGATATTTTGCTAAGACTACTGGTTTTCTGTTTCTGGAACGTCTTAAGGAGTAGAAATCCAATATCTAGAATAAAATCGGATGCGTTAAACGGTGCAGACATCGGAGTCCAGGCGTCACGGCTTATGGCCATACATATGGTAGGCTTCTAATAGATTAGCAATGAAGTTAAAGAACGTCGATGTGGCTGAGCCTAGATGTCATATGACAGTACTTTAATGTTCTCAAGGAAACACCTTTGTTTCAAACTTGCTGTCGAATATCATCAGGAACGTATCAGTGATTGGTTACTCTGTTATTTTTTATGAAGGATTATAATCTGTTTTTTCGTGCAAGACCGGAATACCATGGACTTGCATAGTTACGTTTTATGATTCTCTGAGATGTTTTTTGTTATGAAGATGATTGAATTATTATCCATTACTGGATATATTCAAAGTTCGAGTATGGGTCAATCTATGTCCATAGTGGTAGAGCATTGACTATTTGGACATTAATTATATTCTTTTTTAAAGGAAAAATATATATATATAGTGGATTTACTCTCAATATACTCTTAAGATAAGATAATAATATAATTTTTTAATGACATTTTAATAACGTTTAAGTTCAATTATAAAAAACAAAGTCTGTAACAAAATATACAATAAAACTAAAATTATTCATTTTTAAGTTTTCATAAAACTGTTTACACTAAGCACTTTGATTGTCGTCTATTTAAAAAAGAAAGCAAATTATGCTAATTTTAATATTTAGTATGACCTCCCGTAGCATTTAATACATGCTGGAGGTGTTATCTCAAAACCTTCATTTGTATAAAAGGCCATTCATTTTGCATCTTAGGTCAAAATTGTAGTTTTTTTCAGTGTGCTTGACAAACTGTATATATATATATGTTTAATCTGAATCTGAATTCAATAGTTTCGAAATGGTTTGTATTCGATGCGTTACAACACTCGTACTGGTGGACATAGTATACATGACTATAACATTGCTGTTGGATGAATAAATATAAATAATAGTAAAAAGATACTTTGAATTTTCATGAATTCACATTCAGGGTATACATATAATGGCTGAGCAAATATTAAAAAATTGTTGTGAAATAAATATATGCTTTTTAATTCGCATTTGTTACAGACGCTGGAAAGGTGGCTGTATTGAACCGCATCCAACTGATAAGGCACTAATAGTCAATTATCAGCTCGAGGCCACCGTGTTTGGAGAACCCAACAACCCCATGATTGAGGAGAAAAAGGTTTTAATCACAACATTTTCGTAACAGTTACTTTTGCCTTAGATTATTACGACCAGTTATTTAAAACAATATTTCTTTTTAAGTTCAGATTAATTTATTTTATATTTTGTTTAACCATCCAAAATAGATCCAAAACAGTCTCCAAATTATAAAATCAGTTTGCTCTTTATTGTTTGTAAATAATGCAAATTCCAATATATTTAACTATAAACATATTTTTTATCACTTGGATACATAATAAATTCATTTTTCTGATGATAAAGCATTGCCAAAAAATCATACGCCTACGTTCGTTGAATACGAAAACTAATCCAACTGTGTTGGCTCGGGAAGTGGTAGATAAATGTGAACTTATACATAAGTCACAGCTGAATGAAGTGGAGCAAATTATATTCTATCTAAAAAATCGTAAAGATAATGCTAGCAATGGTTAGTTATATTTTCCTCAATAATGTGTTGATAACTATAAATATATTTATAAATGTAGATAATCCACATTCAAGCAATCGTAAGTCTTCGACTATACAGACATCTTATATGCGGTCTTCAGCACGGCCATATAACAATGTGGCGGCCATATCAAGTAACACTTTAGGATTGGGCTCAACTGGTAACACAACAAAAGCCAAATCAACGGCGGATGTGACCATTAACAACATTGACGAGTATGTGGAACTGCTCTACGAGGAGCTCAGCGAGCGAGTACGTGGTTCAGCTATGATTCTGCAGATAGCTCGCAATCCCGATAATCTGGAAGAGTTAGAAAAAAATGGTGAATTTGATTGTTATATAAGTCAATGGCTTTTAGATTAATAATATTTTTGCAGATGCCTGCCTCAGTGCGTTAGCTCGCGTGCTCCGTGAAGATTGGCGTAAAAGCTTGGATTTGTCCACAAACATAATTTATATTTTTTTTTGTTTTTCAACTTACACAAAATTTCATCCTCTTATTGTGCAGTACAAGGTAAGTCATAAGAATTACTTTTTTGCTAAAAGTTTATAGGCCATTGTATAACAGATAGGATCGTTATGTATGGATGTCATCGACTTTGAGTTGCGTCGTTACGATACCATGCGTAATGAGTTGGATGTCCGTAAGCAGCCCAGTAGCTCCACTCCATCAGAGAATGCCGGTAAAGATATGCTGAATCGTAGTACGGAAGATTCTTTGGATATTATGAAAGAAGAAAAACCAATAGACGTAAGTAACCAATACTGCTTGATCCTATCACAGGTTTATATGTTATTGTTCTAGTCTACAAAGTTGTTGCTCAGTGCCGGAACTTAGATTGCCATTAAATAATTATTTAGAGCCGCTGTTTTTTTTTTCAAATAAATGTCATAGTAGCATTATAAATTGTTATATGTTTAAACCTGACTAATACATAGGAGTCAATACTGATATAAAATTTGTAGGGTTAGTCTCTATAGTTTGGAAATTAAAGCGTATTTTCTGTATGCCATACTCCCAAAGTGGAATAAACATATTCTGGTGCAACGGTAGATGAGGCCAACATCAACTCAATCAATAAATAGAAAGTTCTATACTATATACAGACTTTTATGGGCGTAGATATATAATCTTTGTATTTTCGTAGTAAATAATAAAGTAAAGAATTTTTCATTGATTATATCGACTCTTCTCCTCTTCCTGATCAAGAATATAATTAATTTATGGATTCTGCCACGCATTCTTCTGCCTGGTACATATATTTAAAGAAAACCATTACATTTTGAATTCCAATACTCGAATGGTTCAGTTTAAAATCTATTTTTGAAATGGTATTTACACTAATCGTCGCTCCGAACATATGTAACATTTTTATTTAATAGGAATATTCCCACGAAGAAATGCCCCTTTTCGTAAAAGTTAAGTTTTTACTATTTAGTGTTTTGTACCAATTCTGTTATATTTTAACACTAATGGAGTTACATAAATTAAATTTAAATATATTTTCGTAAGTACAATCTCACTGTCACTAGCCTTGTCTCCAACGCCTGTTGTTACTTTTTTCTAGATATGTACAGGATCTCTACAATAAATTACTTGCGGTTCTAGCTCAACAACTATAGAAGAAACTGTTTTATCCGATTTTCTACGCCTCCGTCCGTCCCTTTGTATTCCTATTTGTAATCTGTCTTATACTAGACAATAATCAAATTTGTTAATAATAATATTACGTAACCGTATAGCTTGGGCTCCAATGAGATCAATCCATATATTTACTTACTTTACATATTTATCTATTTCTCTGGGTTAGGTCTGGGACATGTAATCTTTTGAGTCGCCTGTGGTTGCTTGAGTCATTAAGTTGTCTTAGTGCTAGAACATTGTCGTGGTTATGTAGTTTATTCATGTATCTATTTGCATGTAGTTGTATTTCTTCTTTAACAAGGGGCAGCTTAACATCTTTGTGAATATTATAATTAGTCACATACCAGGGTGCACATGTAATCATTCTGAGAGTCTGGTATAGCTGTACAATTTCGATATTTGAATTGCTAGCAGTATCCCATAACTGCAATGCGTAGGTTCATACTGGCTTCGGTACGGCCTTATATAGCCTTAATTTGTTTTCAAGACTAAGTTCAGAACGTGGTCCTAAAAGCCAATACACTTTCCTGGTTTTCACCTTGAGCTGCTCTCATTTCGATTTGATGAGCTGCTTCCAAGTTAGCCGCCGATCAAGATGAACACCTAGATTTATGACCGATTCACTAACAGGTATAGCATGACCGTTTAGTGTGACTGCAGGACAACTTCCAGGTCTCAGAGAAAATGTAACTTGCACTGACTTTTGCGTGTTCATTATTATTCTCCAATTTTGAAGCCATACTTCAATCAGACCGAGTTCTTATTGGAGTAAGTTGGATGCAACTTGTGGGTCAGTGTTCGTGGCAATGATTGCGGTATCATCAGCATTTGTTGCTATCGCAATAGCGTTTGTTGTAGGTTGGTCAGCTGTGTTAATTGTATACAAAACTGGACCCACAACACTCCCTTGCGGAACACCAGCTTCACAAGTGTATATATTGGATGATTCGTCGTGTTCTTGTACATAAAAGGATCGGCTTGCCAGGTACAATTTTATAATAGTAAAGTATGGTGCTAGCAGCCACTTCTTAACTTTGTAAAGAAGACCTGCATGCCAGGCTTTACCAAACGCTTGTTTAATGTCTAAAAAGACACATGTGCAATATTTTTTGCATTCAAATGCATCAATAATTGCATGCGTTATATGATGGCATTGCTCGAGTATTCCATGCCGTCTTCTAAACCCAAACTGATGTTTTGGTAAGATATTAAGTTCGTCCAGCTCCAGTGAAATTCTTCTTAAAAGTATTCTTTCTAATACTTTAGAGAATATCACCAGCAAACTAATGGGACGATATGACAACCTCTGCGTTGTTGGGTTTGAGAATCATGATTACCTCCGCATATTTCCACTGTCTTGGGAAGTATTTCAATCTTAGCATAGCATTGTATATTTGAGTGAGCAATCGGATGCATTTCGGCGAAAGATGTCTAATGGTATTTGCGCTTATTTGATCATATCCTGGCGCTTTCTTCTTGTTTATGATCTTTATTTCCTCTTCCAATAGTGCAATAGTCGTGTGGTGTATTGGTAGGCTCATCTGGCAAGCAGTTTCTAGAAATTGGTCAACCTCATTTACTGTGTCAGGATCATTTTCCAGATTTGGCTTAAGAAGCGTTGTCCTCTGCTGGGGGAATTGTAGTAGCTCTTCTGGTTAGTCTCTTAAGATACCTATTTGCTTTCCTAAGGCTGTGATCCAAGTCACTTGTATATGGGTCAAGATTCCTTAAATATTCTGCTGTAGCTTCATTTTTTAGTCTACTGTTTAAGTCTTTGAGTGCCTTGTTGAATTTTCTTTTGTCGGATGCCATGTTTTCCGCAGTTTTCTTTTTTCAGCTATTTCTGCTCTAAGTTCTAGTAGCAGAAAAACTTGCCTATTTACATTTTCTTTTGGTGGTGGTGTAAACATGTAACCAGCAGCATGAATCGAGTTTGTGAGTGATTTAATTGCCATTTCAACTTCATCACCTGACTTGAGTGAAATATTTAGACATGTTCGGTCTTCTAGCCAGTTTTTAAATCCGTTTATGTTTGTTTTACCATTAATAATTCTATAAGACTTCTGCTTGTGACACACTGTAGTTCCATAGGTTGCTATAATCGGTGAGTGGTCAGAGCTCATATCAAAGTTCTCTTCTATTTTAAAATTATTTTGCGGTAGCTGAGAGTAAACAATGAAATTTAAAAAATCTGGGATCTTACGTGGATCAGTTGGTCAGTACGTCGGCATGCCTGTCGATAAAGTTGAGTATTTGTTGACGTTGATACATTTGTATAATTCAGCACCTTTTGGATTTACCAGACTTAACACCCACAATGGATGCTTTGCGTTATAGTCACCTCCAGCAATAAAGCATCTACCAAGTCTTTGCTTATTTTGGTGTTAGATATACTGCAGCAATAGATGTAGTGGAGTGCATGCATAATATTTGTGCTAATTCTGTGTATTTTGAAGTATTTTTTACAATAACTGCACTTCCTCCTTGTGCTCTTCCAGATGGGTGGTTAGCATTAATGATGTTAAACCCGCTAATGGCCATAGAATTTTTGTTAGTAAAATGTGTTTTTGAAATAAGTAATATATCAATTTTGTTGACTTTAATAAATAAGGTTATTTCATTACGATGACTGGAAAGCCCGTTAGCATTCCTATGGCTATGCGGAGATCTAATTGCATAACTTATTTACAAGTAACATTATCATATTAAGTAAATTATTTGTTACTTCAGATTGTTTTACTAACAGTTTTTCAATTCTTTTTAGAGAAGAGTTTTCTTTAATGACAGGGTCACCTCGTAGTACTCGTAGTGTTTATTGACAATCTTGGTCATTCATTAGCCATATCTGTTTTGTTATCGATAGATTTGTTTTTTTGTAATAGACTGATAGACTCTGCATCCTTTGTAGCTAGCAGCTTGGCTCTCAAAGCAGTCGGCACAGGTGGTTGGTGCATCTTTCGATTTGGTACAATTCACGCCGATTAACACACTTAAATTTTTTGTTGCAATAAGCTTTTGTGTGCCCGAATTCTTGGCATCGAAAGCATTTTACCATGTCGCTCAATTTCCTTGTCGGCTCGATTGTTACTATGGCATTCTCAACATGTTTTGTTTTGTAGATCTTCACATTGTTTTTATTAGGTTCCAGGTCTACGAAAAACATTGGAAGTGGCTTCTTGGTAATACGACTCTTGAGATTGTGAATCTCTCTGACTGCGTGACCTTGCTTTTCTATTGCACGCTTCATTATGCCGATGGGTGTCGAGTGATGCAAGTTTTTAATTACAACTATAAATGACCTTCCCTGCTTTAGTTGAAATGTGTGGTAGTCTACTTTTTTAGCCGTTAATAGTTTAACTACGCTGCTATATTTTTCAACAGTTTTTATTATAATGCGAATATGTCCGTCTGGTTGTGTCTTATATGTGGCGTTCAGTCGCGTCGGGGTTGAGGAATTGAGGAAATCCATGTATGTCACTCACATTGGGAACAAAAATTGGAGGTGGTTTTTCAATTTTCGCAGTATCCATTTCGACTTCATCTGTTGTTGCATTTGTTGATTTGTTAGTCTCTTCGTCTTCCTTGTCTGCCAATAGGGCACAGAGGTTAGCTTGCCGAGATGTAGAAGGGCCAGTGTAGAGTTCCTTCTCACAGATAGAGACCCTTCATTTTTCCGTTTAATTTATCGTGGTACTTTTTGCCACGCAAAAATATTACTTTCGTCAACGTCTCCTAAAGGCATCATTTTGCTGCTTAAAAACAGCCGGTTTGCAGTCTCTACTTTTTTGTTTTATTTGTTTATTTATTTATCTATCTATTATCACTATTCTGCGCATGTAAGACCGTACTCTTTGAAATTTGAATTTGAATTTTCTTAATTAAATTTCACAGTGCCCACTTGTGTCAGTCACAAAGCATTTATATTGTATATCAAATAAAAATTATATTTATATATATTATATATTATATATTGGAAAAAACCATATCTTTCACAGGACATGGACGCGTATAGATCGGTACTGAGTATTAAGCAGTCGGTACCGCCCGACTTCAATATTCTTTTTGTTTATATTGGAACCGATTGTTATTGATAATATTTATAATACGGAATATAATTTAATATGACATGACAAAATATAAGGAAATAAAAAGGAAATATTGTAAAAAGACTTATTTACTAATAACCAATTGCGGTTCATTGTATCCGTCGATACACATATCCGAGAGCTAAAGTTAAAAGCCTTAACTTAAATTGAGAATTTAAAATCCAATACCATTATTTTCTTTTAATGTAAGCAGTTTATTTTTTATAACATTTTGAAGGCCCATACTTAAATAATGGTAACGCAATAAATAGAAAAATCTTCATTTTCAGATGGAACCGCCCCGTCGGAGAATACCAGAATTAAAGCAACGCCCAAAGTCAGGTAATTGGAGTAGCTTTCATGGAACAATGTCATCTTCGCTTATGAGAAATCAAATGCTAAACAACAGTTATCATGAGGCGCTGTATTCTGGAGCTAATTCAAATGCAAATGCATTAGAAAGCGTTTATCCGATTGAGGTAAAAGCGCAAAGCATCGATTCATTAGATCAAAACGATCCTAAAATGAAAAAAGAGGAAATTGATCGACTTAACAAACAACTTAAAATATTTGCCAAGAAACAGGAACAGTTACTTCGTGTTGCATTTTATCTGTTGCTTAACATGGCCGAGAATGTAAAGCTTGAGGAAAAAATGAGACGAAAGAACATTGTTAGGATGCTTGTAAAGGCACTTGACCGACAGAACATAGACTTGCTTATGTTGATCAGCACGTTTCTTAAAAAGCTTTCTATTGTTGACGAAAACAAGGATGAGATGCTCGTCTTAAACGTAGTCCAGAAACTACCACGGTTATTTCAAAATCCGCATACAGATTTGGTACAAGTCACTCTCAAACTAGTATTCAATTTATCGTTTGATGCGACTCTGCGCCTTAAAATGGTTGCAGCTGGCTATCTACCTATGCTAGTTATGCTTATCAATGACGAAAAGCATCACGGCGTTGCAGTTAAGATACTCTATCATATGAGCCTTGACGATAGGGTCAAGTCTATGTTTATGCATACGGAGTGCGTACAAATGGCCACAGATGCTATAATATTGAATCTTAATGTTAAAGTTGATCTGGATCTTATAGCTCTTTGTATAAATTTGTCATTAAACCGACGCAATGCACAAATTATGGTTGAAGGTCGACGTCTGCACAGTCTAATGGATCGAGCTTTCAAGTACCAGGATGCCCTGTTGATGAAACTATTACGCAATCTTTCACAACATGAATCGCTGCAAATACAATACATAGACTATGTAGGGGATCTTGCGCGTATACTGACGATTTGTGAAGATGAATCTTTTATTGTTGAGTGTTTAGGTTTATTAGGAAACTTAGCACTAACTGATCTAGATTATTCGCAAATACTGCAGAATTTTCAGCTAATATCTTGGATACGGAAAGTGCTTGTACCCTGCGCAAGACTTGACGATATTGTTCTTGATACTATAGTTTATCTTGGAACATGTGCATGTGATGAGCTTTGTGCGCTCCTTTTCTGTCGCGCAAAGGTCGTGATTTCACTAATTGAGCTATTAAAGGCCAAGCAAGAGGATGATGAGATTGTCCTACAAATCATTTTTGTGTTCCAGCAGATATTGCGACACGAAAGCACACGGGAGTATATGATTAAGGAAACTGAGTCGCCTGCCTATCTTATTGATCTTATGCATGACAAAAATGAAGAAATTAGAAAAGTGTGTGATTATTGTCTAGATATAATTGCGATTAGCGACAGCGAGTGGGCCAGGCGTATTAAAGTAAGTAAACAATTTCACTCAAATTAGAAAAAATTATATATTTAAATATTAATTATAATGACGTGGTTAGCAAGTTAATTAGTTAGTAGATAATTCGTATATTCTTCTCAAAGTAAAATTTTTAATATTAATTAATGTCAAAAATGATTAGGCCTTTAAATGAAAAGTAAGACAAGAAATTATCGAATGAAATATATTTTAGTTTTCTCTTATTATTTCATCTATCATCGATAATGTTATGGTCATATTTAAAAAATATATCTGAAAAAGGTAGTGAAAATAAGTGGTGCGCGTAGATTTGTATCGATTTAACAACGTTTCATCCGGTTCTATCATACGATGTATGGCTTTTGCATTAACGTATATTATCCGTGTATAGCCAATGTGTAATATAGTAATATATCTATATATAGTAGTAATAGTAAAATATAGTAATATAAATTAATGGTATTTTCAGCTGCCCGTGCTTACTCAAGCGTAAAGATTTTTAGTTTTAGATAAATATGTTAAGGTGTGATTTCATTTGATAAGTTTTAATACACCGGTTCTACTTCCGGTGATGAAGCTAAAAAAGTACTTAAATTTTTATTCCTACTTGTTTTTTGTAATATTTCTTTCTTTTTTTATTCCATAAAGCTAGAAAAGTTTCGAAATCATAACTCCCAATGGCTGTGTATGGTAGAGTCACAGCAGGAACGCGATAGTGAGCAAGACTACACAGATAATAATGATAATGACGTAAACACGTTTATACGATCCGAGTACTTAGACAATTGCGATCTATATAATATAAACGATCACGATATCGACAGTAACAGCAACAATAGTAACCCGTTAGAAAGTTCCGTGAATTCCACTTATAGTAGGCCTGTAAGTACGTAAGTAATACAATACAATTATATGTCTGCTAAGAAGATAACCGTTTCTTATCCACACAGATTTCGTCGTAGCCAAGATCTTGATGAAATGTACAACATGCCATCTAGCTCCAAATCTCAATGTTCCAGTCAGGGTTGCAATGATAGCATTTATATCATTAAGTCAAATATGTCATCACACGCTGACGCCCTACATGATAAGCTATTATAGTCAGAAATAACATGACTTTATTTACAGCGCCGAGTTTGACAACATTGTCATTAAAAAATATTGCGATTTAATTTTAGAGCATTCATATGCATAAGTTATCTTATATGTGTATTCTTAACCTATTTATTGTAATACATATAAACTATCTACTTTCTTAGGGGTTAAATATTTATTTATTAATAATATATGTATCTCATGCTAATTTAAATTTAAATTAATAGACTTCACTGTGTTAATATGATTGGTTAAATGCAATGTTTGACTTACTGTTTGCCTTTCTTCCGTTGCTATAAAAACTAAAGACTACATAACATGGGGGAATGAAACGGTTAAAAATTTAAAATTTAAGATTTTGGAACACAGTTAGAAAGGAAACTATTACTTGTGTTGCTATTTTTGATTTTTTTTTATATGAAGTGGCAGTGTTGATGCACCACCGTTTAGAGCTTTTTTATACCCTGATCCCATTAAAAATGGGAAATCAGGGTATAATGATTTTGTGCAAATGTATGTAACATTTAGAAGGAGGCTATGCAGATCTCATAAAGTATATATATTCTTGATCAGGACGACAAGCCGAGTCGATTGAGCCCTGTCCGTCCGTCTGTAAGTTTGTCTGTCCATCCGTCTGTCCTTAAGTGTGAACGCGTCGATCTCAGCATAAGAGCGAGAGACTTGTAGGCCGTGTATAGCACGCGCATATCAAGTCTGTTTCAAATATTCGAATAGTTATCGAATAAAAACATCATCGAAATGCTGTTAATAAATTATATCTCGTATGTCTTAAAAGCTAGAGTTTTTAATTTTAAGTATATTTTGTGAAATTTTTATTTTTGTTGGATTTTGGATACCTGGCTCCAAATTTCCCCAAATACTTAAAATTAAAGCTTAGTTGGAAATAGAGCCATTATGTGAAGGCGTTTGCATCTCTAGCAAGCCAATAGAATATGTAGAGCATATGCTGAAAATTTTAAAATCCATTAAGTAGAACAGAAGTTATTAAACAAAACGTTTGGCCAATTTGCAAATTTCCTATGCGTGTGCACACATACACTCAAATGCGTGTATTTTTTCTATTCGAAGAATCGAAATTGCGATTGAATTGTGATGAATTTACTTAATTTAAAATTTGCAACTTCTTACATAAGCAGTCCAGTGACTGCGTTGGCAGAGACGGTATCCGTTAGCGGTTGGTCCCGGGTTCAAGCCTATCGGCGACGGGACATTTTTTATTGTTTTTTATTTTATTTTTTTTAAATTATGAAGTGGCGACAGAGTTAGTGCACGTTGCGCAAACAATCCGGGTTCGAATCCTGGTTTCGTAATGTCGTTTTTTTTATTTTTTTGAATACTTGATACAAACTGGAAAAAATTAATAAACGCAGATAGCACTGGGATCAGGGTATCTCCTGTTCGGACACCCCGACTAGAGCTTTCTTACTTGTTTTTTTTTTAATACTGATACAAATTACGGAAAATATTTAACTACGCAGATAGGGCTTGGATCAGCGTATCTCCTTTTCGGGGACCCCGACAAAAGCTTTCTTATTTGTTATGCCCTGAATCCATAGAAAATGGAAATCAGGGCTTAATCGTTTTGTTAAAATGTATGTTACACACAGAAGGAGGCATGTCAGAGCCCTTGAAGTAAATATATTCTTGATCATGCCGATAAGGTGGTCCGATTTACCTGTGTCCGTCTGTCTGTCCGTATATATAAACACGTCAATCTCATAACCGACTTACGCTATAGACTTGAAATTACTCATTTGTATTTTCTTAAGTGCTATTTAATATGCACAAATAATAAATAAATATGACTTAAACAATAGATAACTGTATCCATTTTAATGCAATTGATTAAAAGCGCTATAGAAATTCAGTTATTGATTGATATATCGAAAGTATAGGAGCTGAAGTCTTCAGTGTTTTTAAATTTTGGGTTTGAGTAGTTATACGTTCGGTTATGTACTAAATACTAAGTTATCTAGTATATCAGCCATAAGTAATGGGCATTTAAACTTTTTAACTTTGTTCGATGTCTCTTTTTCTCTACTTTCTACTCATAACGCGTCCTACCTATCCATTTGCGCAACTGCAGCGATTTGCTATAAGGTGTAATTTCATTTTTTTGTTTTTTTTTTCAGTATCTAGCCTAGCCTATTCAATTTATTTCTTTATTATTTTTGTGAAAAAATCGATGATATGCAGGTGGGGGTATACAATAGTTTTATTATTTTTAAAACCCAGCTTTATTGAATCTTAACACGATATTTGAATATAAAAACTCATCTCACGGTCTTATTACGGCATCTTGAAGCACGCAGTTTGAATTTTCACTTCAAAAGGCATCTTTAAAAATTCAAATTGGCCCTCTGAAGTTACAAATGATGTTCGCTTTATTGAACCTCAGTGAATAGGAATTTGGTGGAAACCACTTCCCATATCGAGACCCAAGAAGTACTTTGCGCCACATGACCTACATATTTGTTCATAAATTAGCGGTAAGGGACAGTTGTGCTTTTGACAAGCAGCGTTGGAAAAAAGGTACAGTAGAACAGATTATATTTAATGTCAATAGTTATATAAGTTAAAATTTAATTGTTTAAAAATCGAATTTAATTTATTGAATGATAAAATCAGACTAAATCTATAAAACTAATTTCTATCCCTAAGAAGTGGGTGTGTGGGCGGCGATGCAGCGGCAGATTTGCTGACCGTAGCGATCTTGTGACTAGTGCGTTATCAGCATTTGTTTTCGTCCGGATGTCGCTTCGACTTGTGTTTGTTTATTCTGATAATTTAGCGTTTGGGTTTGTTGCAACAATTAGGGTTTCTAGTTTCTTGACATTGTAAAATATTATACTATGTCCTCAAACAGGTATTGAAAAAAGGGTATATTGTTAAATTGTGGAACCGGTCGAATGGTGGCTTGCAGAGCTATGTTGTTCGGGTTTCCAATTCTGATGTTCCTGACTTCTGTTGGGATGGTGTTCATTTGTAGAATGACGTTTTTATTCTTTTGACAGATGTGCAGCTGTTAAGATAATTGCCAAGCAAAATAGTATAGTGATGGTTGCTCTATTTATGGTAGTGTGTTCCTTTAAATTGTTAAGTTGATATGTAAAGCTTCCAGTGATTGTAGGGACAACATTTTTAATCGTTCCATTTCTGTGGGTGTGATTTGTATTAGGGGTACCTCGGGGATTATAAGTGGCTTCTCTACGTTGCTGAATTCTGTCTCATTGATGTGAATGGTGTCGTTCCAGAAATTGATAAGTTTTCTACCTTCCAGTTAGTTCCTTGTATTATTCTACCTAATAGTACCGTTAAAATTATTAAGTACGAGGATACCGACCACTTGTCTTTGGGGATATGCACAGTATTACTAAAATTACATAGTGCTCTTTCGCCTTTAATTAAATTAGGGATACAATCGGTATTGCTTATATTAACAATGTCATATTTAGTACATATTTTCTCATTTTTGAGTTCCTTACAATTTTCTTTTCTTTCATACATTTCCGTATTAAAGTGAAAAAATTCCTTATTTTCTATGTGAACGATAAGACATTCTATTTCTATTAAATATTTTATTTTACTTCGTTTAGTTCTACCTCATTTAAAAGAATGGAATTTATCATATTAAGTTTGGGCCACTGAATTGCATATCTGATATTAATAACATCTTTTATTAGCCTGACTTGATTTTACAAACTAATTGCTAGTCAATTCCAAGAAAACTGTGTCTTTTAATCGAATTTGTAAGGTCATTGGATACTTTAGTGAGTTTATTGAGTCTGATTATTATTTGTTATTAGATTATTAAGATTGTGTTCTATGATAACTAAATCATTGTGATCGGGGTTCCCTGCAATATACTTCCATGCAGAACCGATCCAGTCTTCGAGTTTTTCTATTTCGTAAGTGTGGATTATGGTCCTGAAAGTCTTTTGATATGTGGTAGCTTAAGCTGTCTAAAGTTTTTTTAAATTGTTAAAATTAAATTAACCAGATGAATGATTCTGGTTATGGATTTCTGAATTTTTCCAATACCTTTATTCATTGTGATGGTTTCGGCATTCGTGTAGTTCGTAATGTCCGCCGTTGATGTAACCAATGATGGTACAATTAAAATTCAGAATATTTTGAAATGAATGAGACTCATTAACTTTTTGTGTGACTGTTGTGTGAAAGTTTTCTTTGACTGAACCGAGTCTGGTGCTAATTTAGACGAATATTTCTTGATCTGTCTATGTTTTCGTCTTCTTATTTCATATTATTCCAGGTCGGTTGATAAGATCACCGTTATTGTCACGCTTTTAGCTTATCGGTGAAACTTACTTTTAAGCACGCTTTTAGTACGTTCAGGGGTTTCAGTGGAATCATTAAATTTGTAAGTAGGGGTCTTCTAAATTTAAATGCCTAATTGATCTCTAACTTATAGACGCGGAATTAAGTGATTTTTCATTGTAGAATACAATGAATTTCGGCACACCAAAATAAATAGTATATCATGTAAAGGTTTTTTAATGTCTTCTATTGATTTGGATTTTATGATTTTTGACCGAGCTAATTTGGAAAGTTTATCTATGGCAGTGAGAATAAGCTTTTTTTCAGTGGAGTATATGTCTATGTTTTATTAATTTGTTATAAATTAACCAGATGAATGATTCTGGTTATGGATTGCTGAATTTTTCCAAATTCTTTTATTCATTGTGATGGTTTTATTCCGGAATTGGAGTATTTCCAAGGTTAGTCGGGCGTGTCTATGAGCTCTATTATGAATTTCCAAAATTTGTTCGTCTTGCTCTACTTCTTTTGATAGGTCTTCTACTTTAAGTTGTGTAAATCTTTTTTTATAACTTCTGAAATATTTGGTGAATAATATTTGTAACTGTCCCATTATGTCTTCTGAAGTATAGATTCCATTTATATCTGATGGACTTAAATGTTTCTGAAGTATTTTTATTAAATTGTCGTGTGTAAATGTTGGTTGGTATATAATGTGTCTATGAAACGTGGGAAATGGAATGATACATTTATAATCTGAAGGTTACTATTTAAAGATACAGATCTGATTTTTAAATGCATTTATTGGTACTGTGTATAAGGTCATGCACTGAATTTTCAGCGCTATGAGTCGATGTCATTGAGTTTATTTCGATTGTGTTATTGTTATTTGGTATGCGTGAGAGAGCGTCGGCAAATTTGTTCTCTTTTCCTAGTTTGCACAGTAATTCTTTGTTGTATTCATCTAAATAGAACTTCGACCTTCTAATTTCTATACCTCCTTTCCAGTGACAGTCATTCGTTAATGGTTAATGGTCAGTATAAATTTTAACCTTTGCACCTCCATTTAAATAACCGCGGAATGTTTTTTCTGCCCATATTATAGCCAACATTTCTTTCTTTGCAGTTCTGTAGTTTTCCTCTATCTTTGATAAGGTTCGGGATATGCATGCTATGTCATTTTGTGATAGTACTGCACCGAATGCAAAATCTGAGTGAGAGTGAATTCTTTATTAAAGACTGGATAAAAAAAGAAAATCGTAATTCTATCAAAGTTTTTGACAGGTGGTAGTTTGCTATGGTTTCTACTTTTGAGAGATTTGTTTCGATACCTCTGCTTGAAATAACAAATCATAGAAATTCTAAATTTTCTTGAAAGAATGCGCATTTATCTGATTGACATTTGATGTTTTCATTAGTTAAATTTTTCTATGTTTTCTGTATACGTTTCTTTATCTTTACTAAATACAATTATGTCATCTATGTAAATGTAGCAGATTTTACCCATGTGTTCCTTAAGTATGTCATCTAGTGCACGTTTGCGTTCTTTAAACCGGAGGGAAGCTAGGTAGATTTGTACTTCCCGTTGTTAACGGAAAAGGATGTCTTTTCTATATCTTGCTTTTAGAAGTATTTGGTGAAATCCACTTTTTAAGTCTAGAACTAAAAACAGTTTATTTCTTCCTAGCTGAGCAAGTACTCCATTTATATCAGAAATGGGATATCTGTCCGCTATATTGAGACTATTAAGTTTCCTATAGTCGATTACCATTCTATATTTTTTTTTATTAGAAGCGTCTAGCTTTTTAGGAACAATCCATATGGGTGGATTATATGGAGACCGAGATGGTCGAATGATATTGTTTTCTAGTAGTTCTTGAACTTGTTTATTAACCTCATCTTTAGTGACATTGGATATTGATAGAATTTTGAATAAACTGGTGTATCTGAATTTGTTAGAAATTCTGTTTTATTTTTGTCGTGTAGGTTAATCTTTCATTGGGGACTGCGAAGAAGCTTGGATATTTCTTTACTAAATGGGGTACCATAGTACCTTCTGTTGAGTTCCAGTGAGATGTTCTACTTTTGGTATGTTAGTGTTAACCGCTTTAAATTTCTTTTCTTTGATCGGAATAACAGTTTTATTTTTTAATGCCATATTTTCTCTCTGGTGTCAATTTTTGCACCGAACTCTCTGAGGCTATAGTTCCCTAAAACTGCGTGGAATGTTTTTAGGGTAGTTATAAGAACAATTTAACGTCTATATTTGGGTTACTGATAAGATTTGACATTTTATGGTGAGTTATTTGAATGGTACCCGACGGCTTTTCATTTGTACTAGATTGTTAGCGTATTTAGCCTCTGTTTATTGTAGTATTTAGAATTTGTTCATTCCTCAACTTACACTCAAACTAAGGTAGCGAGGAATCGCTTATTCTAAAAATTAAGGTAAGTGTAGTCATATTGGCTGTCTGCGTCGTTTACTTCTACGACCTCAACATATTCCAAAGTTTCTGCGTAGTTAATTTGTGAATCAGCTTTAGCAACATCTTGGTCATAATAAGCCATAGCCATATAAGCTTATGTTACATTTGGTCTGTATTAGTTTCTACATTAAAATTTCTTTGTTTTTTAAGCTGACTCCTGCAATGGTTTTGTTTCTGCTTCGATTTGGGGTCTATTCCTGTAATTAACCTGTCGAGTTTGTATAGATCTGTGGTCTTGGTTAGTTCGTGTAGACTATGGGACCTCTTGGAGTCATAGGATATAATTGGGCATTACTGAATCTGACAAAAGTATTCGGTTGACGAGTCTGTATTAGCGGAGTGGTGGATGATAAAAAGTGTTGTTGGAGTGCTGTGGGGATATTTCTGAGACTGATTTCTAAAAATTAACTGTTGATCTTTGTTCACTGCATGATTAGACCTATAGTTTTTGTTTTCTAATTTGAGGCATAATTGTAAAGCGTAGAGTAGGCGTGACAAATCACCACGAACTCCTCTGACCGCGAACTCCTTTCCCTATATAACTTGGTCATCAGTTTTTCTGAATCTCTTCCTAACTCCATGCACCCTATCTTGTTTAGAATAAGTGAAAGATGCTTGCAAACGACTATGAAATTCCTCTACTGTTTGGTTGGTACCTTGAATCAGAGTTCTCATCTGGTATTCTAGAGTACTCAAGTCCCGTTTATCTGCGTGATGCAATGTAAGACAATTAGAAATTGCAGTCCAGTTGAGGGGAATGTTGTAAGCTTCAAGAGCAGCGTCTGCACTACCAATAAATTTATTGCGTATTTTATGCAATATTCCGTAATATTTTGTGGTTCCTACTTGTCTAATCCACTTGTATCTACTCCTCTGTAATTCTTAATTCTTACACTTATCACTAGCTTACATGATACTTTTGATGTGTACTGCTTCTGGTGATGCGGACTGTGTCCTGTTTGTACTGCTCCTTCCTTCTGGGATACTTGCACATTTTTCCGAAGGGAGCTCTGTGGACAAACCTTGACAGAGCGTGTAGTCCACCGATGGTTAGGTTGGCTTATATTTTTACAAGGAGTCTTCCAACCTTTATTTGTGCGACAACGGGCGCGTACAAAGCACGTTGGTCACTACTCGGGTGCCAGCTAAAACTCAACTGTTTAAAAATCGAACTTAATTTATTAAATATTAAAATCACACTAAGTCCACAAAACTAATTTCTATCCCTAAGAAGTGATGGTCGGATCCTTAACTTATATGCCTCATATGCCTTATATTGCCATTATCGACTGATTAGAACCAATCAAACGTATTTCGAACTCACCACTTGTGAATACATATAACTGTGGTGGTGTTCAGTTGTGTAATAATCTTTATTCGTCTGAGCAAGAGTTCTTATACCCTGGCTCATGCGTATTTCGTCTCTTAACCTAAGTACATTATGTAATGAGTGGAGCTCCAAGCGGGAGACATACTATGCTCTTCATATATATAGCTTCATATATATAGCTTGAATACACTTATATACACATCGCATAAACATTAGGCAAGCGGCATAGCCCATAGGCAAAGTGCGTACGCGGCATCTCCCGCGCTGCTGTGGTCTGACCATAAGTGGTCGCCCTATGTTTATGAGTAGGGACAAATGTCACTATATGCGTATTTAGTATACACTATCATATGTTAAGCATATGACGCATTTATATGTAGAATACTCTACATTGCTTCGGTTCTTATTAATATGTTATTAAATATACTACAGTATGTTCATGCCTGAACATTCTGCGGGGGTCCAGAAAATGCGACAGCTAGCAATTGCTGCCTCTGGTTTTTCCTCTTAATTAAGTATAGGACCATTAAAACTATTATAATTATTACTAGTCCCAACGAAATGTGTCCATTTATACTGTGAAAGACCAGATCCTCAATGTGTACCTTTTGACGATCCAAATTTTGTATGGCCTGCTGTAATTTTCGTAGTTCCACTGAATTGTTTACCACAATGTGTTGGAGTGGCGTCGGAACCCAAGTGTTGTTGTGGTCGATGACTCTGAAGAGCACTGGAGAGTATTTCACAGTGTTCGTTGACGTTACCTCGTGCGGCGTTATGATATTGATTTTGCCTATCCTGGCTGCACACCCAGCATACAGTTCAATTATGCCTTGGTTTGGTAGTAAGGTCATCTCCTCGAAGTTTTCGCATATGATGTGGTTGACTTCCTTTCAAACACCTTGAAAAGCCACCGGTTTTTTCCGTTCAGCTTTTTAACAAAGGTGTCTTCATCGTACTCGATCATATTGCACGGTTGCGTGTTGCTTGGTTTTAATGGCGATAATTCACAGCTCTCGTCATCTGCATCTTTCCACGCCCAACTTTCCTCGCATAAGTATGTGTCCTCGTCTTCATGGCGACAACGACTTACTTCTGTTTCAGTCATTGAATGATATGCGTTCATCTCGGTATTGAAGATAAGGAATTTCGTTTTGATTCTCGGAATCATCTTCCTTCCCTTGAGCACAAGTGGTATAGGTACTGCTTCGAAGAGACTGCCATGCTGATTGATGTATATAGGCAACCTTGCGTCTATGATTAACATGTTGTCCTTGAATATCGCTTGTCCCTTCATTAGTTTGTACACTAATTGAAGCCTTTTTGAAGAGTTTCCGCCGGGAAGGAGCTGGTTTCTTTGTAGCTTTCTTTCGATCTCGTTCAGTTCGGTCAGCATTTTATTTGGTTCAACCAGGGATGGATGCACTCTTCCTTGGTTGATATCTGTTAAGAGGGCGATAACTGCTGACTGAAGGTCTTCGATTTCATCAATCCAGTTTTGCACTTGGGTGATCAACATGAAGAACCTTACGGATTCCTTGTACACGACGAATTTCTCTTTCGTTGTGTTTGCTATCTTGTTTATCTCCATTGTGACTTTTTCAAAGTTTTTATTTACCTCTTCTGTGGTAGCGCGCACCAGGTTTGACGTTGCATTTATTATTGATGTCTGGTTGCCGACATAATCATTTCGGTGTTTTTCGTTTCTGACGATTGCCTGCATGTTTTCCTTTATTTTATCCGCAGTGCCAATGTCGAAGAACATTATAAACCGTTTTTTTCCTATTAGCTGTTCGGGTGATGATTTCATTTTTCTCCTTTATGGTTCTTATTTTCAGCTTTACGGTGCGGCTCACTGTTGTACAGTAATCTTTGAATTCGTCCAATTTTTCGCAGATTGCATCGGTTTTATTCATGAGTTCATCTGCTTGTTTTATGACTTCGAAGTATGCTTGCATGTTGTAATAGAATAATAGCTGCCAGCTTGATGAGACGACTTCCACTTTTCCTTGCTTGTACCTGTAGCATTTACTATAGTAGTACTTGCTACCTGCAATATCATTAGCAGGCTGAAAATCGTCGCTTGTCCTGTCGGTGGTTTGGCCGATCTCGTTTGCATCCGTACTTTTGGCGAGCTGACTTTCTCACTCTTATCCTGAGTTGGCAGTAAGCAGATCTTGTTTATTGATCTCTTGACCTCTCCCACATTTGTCTTTATTGTTACTACACGAACTTTATTGTCTTGTCCCTTTGTAGTATTTGTTATCTTTCCCATGGGCCATCTAGCGGGGTGCGTGTTTTCTTGTTTCAATAGAACGAGCTGGCCTTCCTTGAGATTTGCATTTTTCTGCCGCCATTTGGTTCGTTGTTGCAGTGATGCCAAGTATTCCTCCTTCTATTTTCTCCAGAAATCTCCTCGGATACGTTGCATGTATTTCCATCTGTCTAACATCCCCACTTTTTTATTCTCTTCAAAATTCCAATAAGTGGTCTTCCCACAATAAAATGACCAGGTGTCAGAATATCGTCTCCATCCGTGTCACTATTTAAGGTGACAAGTGGACGTGAGTTCAGTACTGCTTCAATTTGGCTGAGCAATGTGGTGAATTCTTCGAAAGTGAAGCTGTTATCGCCGATGGCTCGCTTCAGATGATGCTTTACCGATTTTACTCCAGCTTTTAGCTTATCGGTGAAACTCACTTTTAAGCACGCTTTTAGTACGTTCAGGGGTTTCAGTGGAATCATTAAATTTGTAAGTAGGGGTCTTCTAAATTTAAATGCCTTGATCTCTAACTTATAGACGCGGAATTAACAATGAATTTCGGCACACCAAAATAAATAGTATATCATGTAAAGGTTTTTTAATGTCTTCTATTGATTTGGATTTTATGATTTTTGACCGAGCTAATTTGGAAAGTTTATCTATGGCAGTGAGAATAAGCTTTTTTTCAGTGGAGTATATGTCTATGTTTTATTAATTTGTTATAAATTAACCAGATGAATGATTCTGGTTATGGATTGCTGAATTTTTCCAAATTCTTTTATTCATTGTGATGGTTTTATTCCGGAATTGGAGTATTTCCAAGGTTAGTCGGGCGTGTCTATGAGCTCTATTATGAATTTCCAAAATTTGTTCGTCTTGCTCTACTTCTTTTGATAGGTCTTCTACTTTAAGTTGTGTAAATCTTTTTTTATAACTTCTGAAATATTTGGTGAATAATATTTGTAACTGTCCCATTATGTCTTCTGAAGTATAGATTCCATTTATATCTGATGGACTTAAATGTTTCTGAAGTATTTTTATTAAATTGTCGTGTGTAAATGTTGGTTGGTATATAATGTGTCTATGAAACGTGGGAAATGGAATGATCTATTTATAATCTGAAGGTTACTATTTAAAGATACAGATCTGATTTTTAAATGCATTTATTGGTACTGTGTAAGTTATTTATGTCTATCCTCTCCAGTAGTCCTCGTAAGGGGATGCCGTCGGGTAGATCCAGGTTGTTATTTGATAATGTAGATTAGGTTGAGATACGGTTAAGTATCAGATCACTGGCCTTGTGGCTCAGTGATATATTAATTAATAAGTCAAGATTATACGGCCAATTGCCGGAGCAATGTTTATTCAACGTGCGTTAGCTTACGTTATTGGAACAGAACTGATCGTGACAATGAAATGAATAAAAGACTAAAGCTAAGTACATAAAAGGGAAATATGAATCCAAACCTAAATACATATTATATAAAGATCACGCCATGGGCTGTCGGCCGCGCGGAGCTATGCCGGCATATTTATGTTAGCGCTACAATGTCTGCGATTGCGACATATAACGAAAACTGCTAATGCCCGCAATAGCATATTTTGCAGACGTTGCGTTCGCAGTGCAACCGAAATCCGATACGTTGATGTTTTAGCTGCGTGGGTTGCTCCGAACTTAACGCGAGGGTTGTTCGTTAACTTGGTTGTTAACTATTCCCCCTTTAAGTTCATTGCCGTCCTCGGTGATGCGCAACTCCTGGATGAATCTCTGCAACTTAATCGAGGTGTTCTTCCGATACCAACATAGGCCAACTACGATGAGGCTACAGAACAGGAGGCTGATAATTACTCCAATGGCGAACCAGAACTTGGGAGATCCGTTAGATGACATGTCGTCGCTTAATTCCCTAATGGCGTGCAGGTTGTGTTCATTCATTCGCTGAAGTAGGGGTACGCTTAGCACGTGATCGTGTCCCGTAATGTTCAGTAAAGGTGAAGTCGGAATGCAAGGAGCCATATCGACAGTTTTATCGTGGTTGAGATACGTGGTGTCGTTTACCATGGCGTTGCGCTCAAACGTTATGAGATTAGTTCCCCTGACATATATTGTGGGGCCTCCATCTATACTAACGCTCGCAGGCTGGTTGATGATGATCATTCCTTCGTCAACCCTTGTCATAGGTTCCAGGTGACTGGGCTGCGTTCGGCATATGGCTGATTCGCCTGAGTGTAATCCGCGGGCGCATGTATCATGCGCGGCTAGCTTGCAAAATGTTGCGTGGTTAGTTGTGACGCAATCGGTGGCAGCTTTCACTCCGTCCTTGCATTCAGCTACTATGTTATCGTGTAATTGTAGCACGGTGTTTTGATGTGCCACCGGAAAAATTATGATCTTTTTACAAACAAATCTTATATTAGGGTATTCTATAATTATATGAAGGGTGCTGTCGGATTGAAATATTTTAATTTTTGATACTGCCATTAAACTAACTATGGAGACCTCTGTGAGCTGTTCAGTGAAAATAGATTTTAAGCTTTATGATCAAAAATAGTTGGATTTATTATATCTGATTTGGCAAGCGTAATTGTAAGCATAAGGTTTTGAATTTCTGTGATAAGCATTCTATTTCTTGCTAAAAGTGTTTCATACAAGTGTGGGGTGTCAACCATTTCAGACTTTTTAGCTTTGATTATTCTATTAACTGACTCTGTGAGCAGGTTGATTTGTTTCTGAGTTTCTGTGTTGATTACAATTTGTCTATTGTTTGATTCTATTAATTGTGTTTCCGAATTTCGAATTTTCTCCAAGTCAGACGCATCAGGCGTTCCAGCTATTACTTTTAGTGCTGTGCCTAGGAAGTCTAAACTTCTTGCTATCCTGTGGTGTATTGTTAGAGTGGACAATAAGTTTTGGACGTGTTCTATGTCTCCTTCTAAAAGCTTTCGCATGTGAGAGAGGGGAAATAGTTCGGATAATTTTATGGTATCGTCTATGATGGCTGAGAATTCTGTCAAGTTAGTCGAGTGTCGTATGAATTTACTTTGCTCCCATAGTAGAACACTACCGTCTAGCACAGGAATGTATTTCGCATTTGAGAAGTCGGTGATGCGCGCCCCCGTTGCGGTTAGAATTGACAGTATTATGATGGTCAACCTGTAGGAAATGTGAAGCGAAGTTATATTAACTGTGTGGAACCAAAAAAATGTTGTAGTTTATTTAAGGTTGTCCTTATGGACCACCCTCCCCTTAATAAGTACAGCCGTCCCTAGGTCTGCTTGTATGTGTCCCTCAGAACATAATGGGGTCAGCTTGTTTCCTAACCTCTTGTTGTTTTTTACGAATACTTTTTCACCTACATCGAATACCCTATTTTGCCTATTTGTGTTATATCTGATGAGTTGATCTTGCTGGGCTTTGATTATCCTGTCTTTGATATTATGTTGTAACTCGATATTTTGAGAGTGAATGACGTCTAATGGTCTCTGTTCTGTAACTGAATGAATTGTTCTATTATATTCTATAGTTGCTCTTATTATTATCTGTGTTGTGTATTGTCAAAGTCAATTGGAACCTTTTTGGACATGTGTTTGCTTACCATGCCGTTTTCGCCCTTAAGCATGTTAGTTAAAGGTCTCGCAATTGACACAAAGTCTTTAATAAACACCCTGTAGTAACTAGCAAGTCCCAAAAACGATCTTAATGCGAAGAGGTTTTTTGGTTCAGCGAATTCTTGGATCGCTTTGACTTTTTCGGGATCAGTTTTTGCTCCATTGCTTGAGACAATGAAACCTAAATATTCAACGCTCTCTTTAAAGAATTTAGTCTTCTCTTTAGAGACCCTCATGTTGGCGTCGTAAAGCTGTTGGAGAACTATGTCAATGTGTTTGACATGGTCCGTTTCGTTTTCAGAAAATATTATCACGTCATCAACATAGACGTAGCATATTTTTCCGATTTGTTCTCTTAATACATCATCGATTGCCCTTTGAAAGATGCTTCCCGCCTTTTTCAACCCAAAGGGTAGCCGGCAGAATTCGTATTTTCCGCCATTTACCGAAAATGCCGTTTTTTCGCGATCTCTTTCATTTAGATAAATCTGGTGGTATCCAGATTTCAAATCTAGTGTTGTGAAAAATTTCGCTTTTCCAAGATTGGCTAGAATCATTGGGATGCTCGGCATTGGGTACCTATCGGCGATGGTTCGCTCGTTTAACTTTCGGAAATCGATGACGAGTCGCTTATTTTTGTTGCCGTTTGCGTCTGTACCTTTTTTATCAACAACCCATGCAGGGCTGTTGTATGCAGACCGTGATGGTTTTATAATGCCATTTTTTAGTAATTGAGCGATTTCGTTGTTAACAAAATCGGCTACGCTTGCCGGGTATGGGTATAGTTTTGAGTATACCTCTTTGTCGTCAATGGTGCGGATTGTGGCCACAACCGATGTGTTAAACGGCAACGCCTCGTTAGAGGTCGAAAATGTGCCAATCCTTTTCAGTATGACATTTTTAAACTTGTCCCTTACATTATCGGGGACTACTATGCCATCTATGCGTGTAAAGTGTACATTATCGCATAGGTGGTGCTGCAACACCTCCGTCGTATTGCCGTAGGTGATATTATTATTGTTTAAATTTAGATTTACCCCTGCTTGTGTCAATAAATCGAAGCCTATTATAGCATCAAAAGTGTCAAGAGTGTCTAAAATAAAAAATGGGGCACTTTTTCCAAAAATTTTCATGGAACATTTTTCTTTAATTTTACTGGACCCGTGTATGGAGTTCACAGTGAATGGGGTGTCGACAGGTGTTATGTTTTTTAACTCCTTTACGGGTTTTACATAATTTATTGCCGCCCCAGTGTCGATTAGGATTTTCAATGTTTTGCCAGCCAATTGTCGCTCGACGAACGGCAATTTGGAGCGTTCTCTAAAAAATTCAATAGGTCATTGTCTCCTAGCGAATCACTCTCATCGGAGACCTCAGCAACTGCAGCTTCTGCTGCACTTGTGTAGTCTTGATCCTCTTGGTTAGAGTTCTGTTGAGTTACATTATTGATTCTTTGGCGTCTTTGCCCTGACACACGTTCTGACGTGTTCTGTCTCTTTTGAGCTTCGCCGTATGTGGGGTTACTCTGAGGTTTACCCCAATTAGTCGGTTGTCTAAACTTTGAAGTTGATGGATCGATGTCCATGGGTTGCGCCTGGCTCTGACCTTGGTTAGAGTTGTTGGGCCTGTTGCTTGAACTTGGTCCGGGTTCGCTTTGTTGGGTTTTATTTTGGTTTTGTTTGAAGTGTGGATTTTTCTCGAAATATTTTCCCTGTTTTGGTATAGAATTATTTCCTTGCTTATTAGGCTCCCTCGAGTGGTTCCTATCTTCGATTGCTTTGGCATAGGTCGCAGCAAACATGCTTCTTTCTATGCTGTTCTCAGCCTCGCGAGCCAACGCTAAAGCGGATGGCAAATCTTTAGGCTGTGCCGGTATGACCAATGCTTTGAGAGGCCTCCTAAGGCCTGCCATAAAAGCATGCAGGGCATCATTCCTAATTTCTGCATTGAGGATAGCTGCTGCCTGTTCATTATGTGTCATGACAATTTTGTTTGTAACGAGCGTGAGTTTTTTCTCGACTTCGTCATAATATTGCATTATGTCTAGGTCACCTTGCCTAACCAATTCTAATCGCTGTCTGAGGACACGCAGGGACGTTTTGTCCGCGTATGTGCAATCAAGTCTAGCGATGATTGCATTGAAGTTGAGCACAGTATTGTGGGATGTGAGCACTGAGCGTGCTGCGCCACACACTTTGTTTTTTAATATAGCCACTGCTTGGTAATGGGTTTCACTTCCATCATATCGTTTGAAAATTTGATATGCCTCTACGGCAGCTTGTCTCTAAGACACATATTCTTCGTGGTCACCACTAAAATTCGGTACCGATTTAGCAACGTCTAGTCTAACTTCGCATCTAATGTTGGGATCGATCGTTACGCTTTCATATACTTGAACTTGAGGTGTTTCTACTCTAAGTGAGCTCACTTGATCTCTCAATGCTTGAATTTCGGCATGCATTTCATTTCTAATTTGTTGTTCGCGTGCTAGTGCGCTGCTGATAGCGTTATCTATGAAAGCTTTAACTGTTTCTGGGTCCATTTCTGTTTGGTTTGATGTACAGGGTGCAAAGCCTAAACTATATTCTTCGTCGCTATCGATTTCCACTTTAATATTCCTATAGGTCCAACTCGTTAGCAGTTGGCGAAAATCCAACAATAAGAGAGAAAACAATCGAAATGACAATAAACCCGCACACAGTTTATATTTTATAGAGTTAGTTATGTAAAGCGGTTTGTATGGATACTTTGGTTTGAAATAATTCAACAGATTTATGTATTACGTCACCTTGCGCCTACGTTCACGCTGCCACTTTGTTTTATATTTATCGGAATTTTTAATTTTTTTCTTTTGTCACTGAACAGTCACTTACATGTTCTTATGGTGTGGGTGCTTAGATGTTAATCCCGTTGGGCGCCAGTTATTTAGGTCTATCCGCTCCAGTGGTCCTCGTAAGGGGATGCCGTCGGGTAGATCCAGGTTGTTATTTGATAATGTAGATTAGGTTGAGATACGGTTAAGTATCAGATCACTGGCCTTGTGGCTCAGTGATATATTAATTAATAAGTCAAGATTATACGGCCAATTGCCGGAGCAATGTTTATTCAACGTGCGTTAGCTTACGTTATTGGAACAGAACTGATCGTGACAATGAAATGAATAAAAGACTAAAGCTAAGTACATAAAAGGGAAATATGAATCCAAACCTAAATACATATTATATAAAGATCACGCCATGGGCTGTCGGCCGCGCGGAGCTATGCCGGCATATTTATGTTAGCGCTACAATGTCTGCGATTGCGACATATAACGAAAACTGCTAATGCCCGCAATAGCATATTTTGCAGACGTTGCGTTCGCAGTGCAACCGAAATCCGATACGTTGATGTTCTAGCTGCGTGGGTTGCTCCGAACTTAACGCGAGGGTTGTTCGTTAACTTGGTTGTTAACTTGTATAAGGTCATGCACTGAATTTTCAGCGCTATGAGTCGATGTCATTGAGTTTATTTCGATTGTGTTATTGTTATTTGGTATGCGTGAGAGAGCGTCGGCAAATTTGTTCTCTTTTCCTAGTTTGCACAGTAATTCTTTGTTGTATTCATCTAAATAGAACTTCGACATTTCTTTCTTTGCAGTTCTGTAGTTTTCCTCTATCTTTGATAAGGTTCGGGATATGCATGCTATGTCATTTTGTGATAGTACTGCACCGAATGCAAAATCTGAGTGAGAGTGAATTCTTTATTAAAGACTGGATAAAAAAAGAAAATCGTAATTCTATCAAAGTTTTTGACAGGTGGTAGTTTGCTATGGTTTCTACTTTTCAGAGATTTGTTTCGATACCTCTGCTTGAAATAACAAATCATAGAAATTCTAAATTCTTTTATCTGATTGACATTTGATGTTTTCATTAGTTAAATTTTTCTATGTTTTCTGTATACGTTTCTTTATCTTTACTAAATACAATTATGTCATCTATGTAAATGTAGCAGATTTTACCCATGTGTTCCTTAAGTATGTCATCTAGTGCACGTTTGCGTTCTTTAAACCGGAGGGAAGCTAGGTAGATTTGTACTTCCCGTTGTTAACGGAAAAGGATGTCTTTTCTATATCTTTCTTTTAGAAGTATTTGGTGAAATCCACTTTTTAAGTCTAGAACTAAAAACAGTTTATTACTTCCTAGCTGAGCAAGTACTCCATTTATATCAGAAATGGGATATCTGTCCGCTATATTGAGACTATTAAGTTTCCTATAGTCGATTACCATTCTATATTTTTTTTTATTAGAAGCGTCTAGCTTTTTAGGAACAATCCATATGGGTGGATTATATGGAGACCGAGATGGTCGAATGATATTGTTTTCTAGTAGTTCTTGAACTTGTTTATTAACCTCATCTTTAGTGACATTGGATATTGATAGAATTTTGAATAAACTGGTGTATCTGAATTTGTTAGAAATTCTGTTTTATTTTTGTCGTGTAGGTTAATCTTTCATTGGGGACTGCGAAGACGCTTGGATATTTCTTTACTAAATGGGGTACCATAGTACCTTCTGTTGAGTTCCAGTGAGATGTTCTACTTTTGGTATGTTAGTGTTAACCGCTTTAAATTTCTTTTCTTTGATCGGAATAACAGTTTTATTTTTTAATGCCATATTTTCTCTCTGGTGTCAATTTTTGCACCGAACTCTCTGAGGCTATAGTTCCCTAAAACTGCGTGGAATGTTTTTAGGGTAGTTATAAGAACAATTTAACGTCTATATTTGGGTTACTGATAAGATTTGACATTTTATGGTGAGTTATTTGAATGGTACCCGACGGCTTTTCATTTGTACTAGATTGTTAGCGTATTTAGCCTCTGTTTATTGTAGTATTTAGAATTTGTTCATTCCTCAACTTACACTCAAACTAAGGTAGCGAGGAATCGCTTATTCTAAAAATTAAGGTAAGTGTAGTCATATTGGCTGTCTGCGTCGTTTACTTCTACGACCTCAACATATTCCAAAGTTTCTGCGTAGTTAATTTGTGAATCAGCTTTAGCAACATCTTGGTCATAATAAGCCATAGCCATATAAGCTTATGTTACATTTGGTCTGTATTAGTTTCTACATTAAAATTTCTTTGTTTTTTAAGCTGACTCCTGCAATGGTTTTGTTTCTGCTTCGATTTGGGGTCTATTCCTGTAATTAACCTGTCGAGTTTGTATAGATCTGTGGTCTTGGTTAGTTCGTGTAGACTATGGGACCTCTTGGAGTCATAGGATATAATTGGGCATTACTGAATCTGACAAAAGTATTCGGTTGACGAGTCTGTATTAGCGGAGTGGTGGATGATAAAAAGTGTTGTTGGAGTGCTGTGGGGATATTTCTGAGACTGATTTCTAAAAATTAACTGTTGATCTTTGTTCACTGCATGATTAGACCTATAGTTTTTGTTTTCTAATTTGAGGCATAATTGTAAAGCGTAGAGTAGGCGTGACAAATCACCACGAACTCCTCTGACCGCGAACTCCTTTCCCTATATAACTTGGTCATCAGTTTTTCTGAATCTCTTCCTAACTCCATGCACCCTATCTTGTTTAGAATAAGTGAAAGATGCTTGCAAACGACTATGAAATTCCTCTACTGTTTGGTTGGTACCTTGAATCAGAGTTCTCATCTGGTATTCTAGAGTACTCAAGTCCCGTTTATCTGCGTGATGCAATGTAAGACAATTAGAAATTGCAGTCCAGTTGAGGGGAATGTTGTAAGCTTCAAGAGCAGCGTCTGCACTACCAATAAATTTATTGCGTATTTTATGCAATATTCCGTAATATTTTGTGGTTCCTACTTGTCTAATCCACTTGTATCTACTCCTCTGTAATTCTTAATTCTTACACTTATCACTAGCTTACATGATACTTTTGATGTGTACTGCTTCTGGTGATGCGGACTGTGTCCTGTTTGTACTGCTCCTTCCTTCTGGGATACTTGCACATTTTTCCGAAGGGAGCTCTGTGGACAAACCTTGACAGAGCGTGTAGTCCACCGATGGTTAGGTTGGCTTATATTTTTACAAGGAGTCTTCCAACCTTTATTTGTGCGACAACGGGCGCGTACAAAGCACGTTGGTCACTACTCGGGTGCCAGCTAAAACTCAACTGTTTAAAAATCGAACTTAATTTATTAAATATTAAAATCACACTAAGTCCACAAAACTAATTTCTATCCCTAAGAAGTGATGGTCGGATCCTTAACTTATATGCCTCATATGCCTTATATTGCCATTATCGACTGATTAGAACCAATCAAACGTATTTCGAACTCACCACTTGTGAATACATATAACTGTGGTGGTGTTCAGTTGTGTAATAATCTTTATTCGTCTGAGCAAGAGTTCTTATACCCTGGCTCATGCGTATTTCGTCTCTTAACCTAAGTACATTATGTAATGAGTGGAGCTCCAAGCGGGAGACATACTATGCTCTTCATATATATAGCTTCATATATATAGCTTGAATACACTTATATACACATCGCATAAACATTAGGCAAGCGGCATAGCCCATAGGCAAAGTGCGTACGCGGCATCTCCCGCGCTGCTGTGGTCTGACCATAAGTGGTCGCCCTATGTTTATGAGTAGGGACAAATGTCACTATATGCGTATTTAGTATACACTATCATATGTTAAGCATATGACGCATTTATATGTAGAATACTCTACATTGCTTCGGTTCTTATTAATATGTTATTAAATATACTACAGTATGTTCATGCCTGAACATTCTGCGGGGGTCCAGAAAATGCGACAGCTAGCAATTGCTGCCTCTGGTTTTTCCTCTTAATTAAGTATAGGACCATTAAAACTATTATAATTATTACTAGTCCCAACGAAATGTGTCCATTTATACTGTGAAAGACCAGATCCTCAATGTGTACCTTTTGACGATCCAAATTTTGTATGGCCTGCTGTAATTTTCGTAGTTCCACTGAATTGTTTACCACAATGTGTTGGAGTGGCGTCGGAACCCAAGTGTTGTTGTGGTCGATGACTCTGAAGAGCACTGGAGAGTATTTCACAGTGTTCGTTGACGTTACCTCGTGCGGCGTTATGATATTGATTTTGCCTATCCTGGCTGCACACCCAGCATACAGTTCAATTATGCCTTGGTTTGGTAGTAAGGTCATCTCCTCGAAGTTTCCGCATATGATGTGGTTGACTTCCTTTCAAACACCTTGAAAAGCCACCGGTTTTTTCCGTTCAGCTTTTTAACAAAGGTGTCTTCATCGTACTCGATCATATTGCACGGTTGCGTGTTGCTTGGTTTTAATGGCGATAATTCACAGCTCTCGTCATCTGCATCTTTCCACGCCCAACTTTCCTCGCATAAGTATGTGTCCTCGTCTTCATGGCGACAACGACTTACTTCTGTTTCAGTCATTGAATGATATGCGTTCATCTCGGTATTGAAGATAAGGAATTTCGTTTTGATTCTCGGAATCATCTTCCTTCCCTTGAGCACAAGTGGTATAGGTACTGCTTCGAAGAGACTGCCATGCTGATTGATGTATATAGGCAACCTTGCGTCTATGATTAACATGTTGTCCTTGAATATCGCTTGTCCCTTCATTAGTTTGTACACTAATTGAAGCCTTTTTGAAGAGTTTCCGCCGGGAAGGAGCTGGTTTCTTTGTAGCTTTCTTTCGATCTCGTTCAGTTCGGTCAGCATTTTATTTGGTTCAACCAGGGATGGATGCACTCTTCCTTGGTTGATATCTGTTAAGAGGGCGATAACTGCTGACTGAAGGTCTTCGATTTCATCAATCCAGTTTTGCACTTGGGTGATCAACATGAAGAACCTTACGGATTCCTTGTACACGACGAATTTCTCTTTCGTTGTGTTTGCTATCTTGTTTATCTCCATTGTGACTTTTTCAAAGTTTTTATTTACCTCTTCTGTGGTAGCGCGCACCAGGTTTGACGTTGCATTTATTATTGATGTCTGGTTGCCGACATAATCATTTAGGTGTTTTTCGTTTCTGACGATTGCCTGCATGTTTTCCTTTATTTTATCCGCAGTGCCAATGTCGAAGAACATTATAAACCGTTTTTTTCCTATTAGCTGTTCGGGTGATGATTTCATTTTTCTCCTTTATGGTTCTTATTTTCAGCTTTACGGTGCGGCTCACTGTTGTACAGTAATCTTTGAATTCGTCCAATTTTTCGCAGATTGCATCGGTTTTATTCATGAGTTCATCCGCTTGTTTTATGACTTCGAAGTATGCTTGCATGTTGTAATAGAATAATAGCTACCAGCTTGATGAGACGACTTCCACTTTTCCAAGATTGTCCACTAGCATCGCTGTGTGTTGATACATGTTTTGTATTTTTACCTTGCTTGTACCTGTAGCATTTACTATAGTAGTACTTGCTACCTGCAATATCATTAGCAGGCTGAAAATCGTCGCTTGTCCTGTCGGTAGTTTGGCCGATCTCGTTTGCATCCGTACTTTTGGCGAGCTGACTTTCTCACTCTTATCCTGAGTTGGCAGTAAGCAGATCTTGTTTATTGATCTCTTGACCTCTCCCACATTTGTCTTTATTGTTACTACACGAACTTTATTGTCTTGTCCCTTTGTAGTATTTGTTATCTTTCCCATGGGCCATCTAGCGGGGTGCGTGTTTTCTTGTTTCAATAGAACGAGCTGGCCTTCCTTGAGATTTGCATTTTCCTGCCGCCATTTGGTTCGTTGTTGCAGTGATGCCAAGTATTCCTCCTTCCATTTTCTCCAGAAATCTCCTCGGATACGCTGCATGTATCTCCATCTGTCTAACATCCCCACTTTTTTATTCTCTTCAAAATGTTCTGGTGCTCCAATAAGTGGTCTTCCCACAATAAAATGACTTTGTGGCCATGCATTCAAATAGGCATATGTACCCTTTATATGATTTTTGGCCTCTTCCTTTGGAACAACGAATTTGGAAAGGTCCAGCGTAGTCAATGCCAGTGTTTTGGAATGGGTAATCGCCAGTTACTCTGTATACTGGTAAATTTCCCATCAGTTGGCTGGCCATTTCCTGTTTGTACCTAATGCAAGTAACACATTCTCGTAAGTATTTCTTCAATGTGTTTCGTAGCCCAAATATCCAGAACTCTCTTTGAATAAGGTTCCTCATTAGTTTTAGTCCGCCGTGTAGGGTTTCCTTGTGAGCGTTTTTTATTACCAACCAAGCAAACTGTGACTTTCCAATTATAATTGGGTGTTTCACGTCGTATGGAACCATTGCATTTTGAAGACGCCCTCCCACATGTAGCACTCCTTGTCCATCCAGAAAGGGGTTGAGAGCCTGCAGTTTACTCTTCGCATCCAGAGGTTTTCCAGCGTTGAGTATTCGAATTTCATGTCCAAAATCAAGCTGTTGTTATAATTTTACACGACTGTTTTGGCCTTCTTGAATTCATCGACAGTCAGGTATGTCGAGTGCTGTTTCTTCCCTCGTAGTTTTGCTATAAAGCGTAATACATAAGCAATTACGCTTGTTAGCTTATTCATTGAAGATAACTTTGTTAGGAGTGGTATCAGGTAGTTCTCTTCTGTGTTTAGAGTTGCTACCACTATTGATGCTGGCTCTTCATACTGTGGCCACTGATCTGGCTGCTGTGTCAACCATTCTGGCCCTTTCCACCATTTCCTCTTGAGGCGACATCTGCTGGGTTGTCTGCGGATTTCACGTATTTCCATTCGACGTGAGGCATTTTCTTGTTTATTTCGTCTACTCTAGTTTTGACGAATTTATCCTTGCTCCGCTTGTTTTTTATCCAAGCTAGCGTGATTTGTGTTGCTTGTACTTTAGCTAATAGTTTGCTTAACAAGTGAACTGCACATAGCTCTAATTTCGGAATAGTCTTCTTGTTTTTGATTGGATTCACTTTGCTCTTTGCAGCCAGCAAAGTAATTTTGGATCCAACCTTGGTGTATACCACTGCTGCATAAGCCTTTTCTGATGCGTCGCAGAATCCATGTAGCTCTGTTGCATTACTGCTCGTTTTTCCAGACCAGCGTGGTATATTAATTTTGGCTAACTCAGGCAATGCGCTTGCGTATTCTTGCCAGTAATCCGCCAGTCTCGGTTCCAGTAATGCGTCCCAAGTTAGCGGCAATTTCCACAGTTCCTGAATGAAGCATTTGCCCTGCAGTGTTACTGGTGTGAGCCATCCCAGTGGGTCAAAGATTCTCGCCAATCGGGATAATATTAGACGCTTAGTAGTGCGCACTAGTTTTGGGCAATCAACATAAAATGTGAAGACGTCCTTTTTGGGGTCCCATTGCAGATCAAGGGTTTTTATTGACTCGTCCTTGAGTATTTGGATTTTTCCCGTTGAGTCGCCGTCTTGAATCCCAGCAATGATCCTGTCATCGTTTGATATCCATTTTCTTAAATGCATGCCAGCATTTTCCATGATATCCCTGAGTTCTGTTTGCGTGTTGATACAATCGGATATGGAGTCGCCACCAGTGATGAGATCATCCATGTAGAAATCTTCATTGATTGTTGTCATCAGTTGCTTGTTACCTTGGCAATGTTGATTTGCCAGCTCTTGCAGACAGTGGACCGCTAAAAACGGCGTAACTGATGTCCCATATGTTATTGTAGTCAGCTTAAATTCTTTGACAGGCAATTTTGGGTCATCTCCCCAGAGTATGTACTGGTATTCCTGATCATCTTTGGCAACTTTGATTTGTCGATACATTTTCTCGATGTCAGCTGTCATTACATATCTCCATTGTCTTAACCACTTGACCAGAATATCGAAGATGTCCTTTTGTATTTTGGGCCCGACTAGCATAACATCATTTAGACTCAAACCATGGGAAGTTTTGGCTGAGGCGTTAAACACAGTTTAGTAGTAAGGCTGCTTGGTTTGATCACCGCTTGATGTGGCATATAATATTTGCCTGTGCCAATGGTGTCTACCGCTTCCATGTGACCTAGCATCAGGTACTGTTCCATGAAAGCACTGTATTCTGTGAACATTTGTGGATTCTTCTTGAATTTGTTTTCCATTTGCAGCAGTCTTGCCATAGCCTGTTTCCGAGAGTTTTCCAACTCGTACTGGTACGTACTGGTACCATTCCTTCCCGGAATGGTATGGATACTACTAGTCGGCCTTCGTCATCTTTTGTGATCGTTTTCTGGAACATCTTTTCACAATCCGCGCTGTCTTCTGACTCGCTGTTATTGCTTTCCAGCTCCCAGAAACGCTCGAGGTCGTCCAGACATATTGTTGTATATGCGCTGATTATTTTGTTGCTTGACAATCTAGCTACATTGCCGGAGACAATCCCTCCAAGTTTGGTCTTTTGTCCCAGGGTTTCGTTTATTTTCTTTACTTTTCCCAACATTATTAAGGGAAGTAAATCAACGCCAATGACAACGTCAATTCGACTGGGCTCGTTAAAATGTGGGTCAGCTAGCTCGCAGCCCATCCAATCCTTATTGACATTCATGTCAATTTTCTTGCTCGGTAGAGCTCTCTGAAGTTTTGGCATAACAAGTGCCTGCGTTGTGGTAATGAATTTGCTTTTAAACCGGGGGTTGATTGTTAAGCAAACATTATTTTTAAGGATTTCTATATTTTGTGAAATTCCTTGAACTTCCACGTTCCGTTTAGTTCGGCGCAGTTTTAAATGTTGTGCAGCTTCTTCAGATATTAGAGTTTTTTGCGAGCCTCCATCTATAAGGGCTCCATCTATAATGACCATTTTGACTTCTCCTTTAAGGCATGACTTCAGGTAATTCAGCTTCCTTGTGTCGCTGATATCTCTCCTGTTGTGAATCATCTCAGAGAATAACTCGAAGAACGTCGGGCACTCTTTGGGACTTCCATTGAAGTGAGGAAGATCCACTTTTGGTAGCTCTGGAACGTCTTCTTGTGTATTTTGCAAACCAGCTACTCTTCTGTTAAGTTTTTTTGTGAGTATGCTGACATTGCATTCCAGCTCATCGATCTCATCGATGTCGAAGGCAAATTTTTCGTATTTTGCCTCTAAATCCGTGAGCGTTGACTGGACTTTGTTCCACAGGAAAATCAACTTGTCTTTATAGTCAAGGATTTCTTCCTGGCTGCTGAGCTCTAGATTGGCATACACTTCCTGCATGTGTTGCCTTTTTTTTAGAGCTCGTTTGTCCACAAGGTCAACCAGCACATCCATTGGGCTCGAGCTTCTTTGGGAAAATATGATTTCCTGCTGCCTGTGTTGTGCCTTAGATGTCTTTGGTTGTATGGATGCTGTTTCGTCGGTGTCTATGGCGTGGTCAGCAACTTCGACTTTCATCAGAGACTCCTCGTAGTTCCTGATGTTTTCCATTGTGCCATCATATATTTTTTCCTTAAAATATTGATGGTCGATGACACCGATTTTGACCAGTATTAGATGATTGGCAGTAAACTCTGCTGCCAATCTATCAATGGCTGGTAACGCATCCTTGTTCGTGATGCTCTGCCGGATCTTGTCATAGATCTCTGATTGCTTTTTGAGCAACTCCAGAGTTTTTGCCGACAGCATTTTGATTGTGTTTTTTCCGTGTGAAAATTTGAACTTAATTTACCCTTTGGCTTGACCCGTTGGAGGTGTTTTTGTTTTGATCGCCTGGTTGATCGTGCTGTGCCTCTACTCACAGCTTGAATTGGTAAGCCAAAAAGGTATTTAAACAATTTTTCACTTCACTTTCACACTTGTCACAAACGTAGCCTTGTAGATTTTACTCGAAGGACCAAATAATTCGTCTGTGCAAGAGTTCTTATACCCTGGCTCATGCGTATTTCGTCTCTTAACCTAAGTACATTATGTAATGAGTGGAGCTCCAAGCAGGAGACATACTATGCTCTCCCGTTGTGTAGCTTCATATATATAGCTTGTTTATACTTATATGCATTTCGCATAAACATAAGGCAAGCGGCATAGCCCATAGGCAAAGTGCGTACGCGGCATCTCCTGCGCTGCTGGGGTCTGACCATAAGTGGCTGATCATATCACATTTGTTTATCTTTGCGCTCGCCCTAAAAAGGGAGTACACAGAATGAGGAGCGATAAGAAAACTATTAAATACACGTTGTTCCTATGTACTTACACAAATATATCGCTTAACATCGCGAAGCAGGTATAGTATAGTATAGGAGGCATCGTCGCCACTTGAAAGGGCCAGATTCCGAACAGGAGTTTGTCTCTGTCACTCCTAAAGACCGCATCGCCCACATGACAGCCACCTACGGTAGTTAGCCAAAGTAGCGTGAGTCGCTAATCAACAGTAGCGGACGCTGTCGTTCTAGTAACAAGAGGTACTTCGGACAACGGGAGACTGTTTGATTATGTGAAATTCGCGATATTGATATAGAATTCGCGATGTGGCCGTCATTTTGGCACGAGCGGCAGGCAGACATACATCCTAACTCATTGAACAAGAGCCCCTAGCAGCTTTAATAGTAAAAATTTTGCTAGTAGGCTTCGAAACGTGGAATGATGCGCGCTGTCCGGAAGCTGACATGATTAAGACGACAGGTGCAGTCAAGTGGACTTGCAATTGGTGGTGAGAATCGGGATGGATAGTTCAAAAATCCTAATTCCTTTGTGGATTCTGCCATGGGTGATCCAGAAGCAGGCGTCTGATGATTAAGAGCGCGTAATATCCTATGCTAGTAGGACGTTGAAAAGTACGGAGCGGAACTATTCGATCACAGTAAAGAAGTGTCTGATTTGATCAAGTGTCTCATCTCTTCGGAGAGCCCTTCAGGTAGGTTTACCAAATGGACACGTTTCAGGATGGGCAAGCAACATGGCTGACGTGTTTTCTCGGCAGAGTAGAGACATGCCGCTCACTAGCCACTTCCAGCTAAGAAAGCGTCTCGTTGAATTCATAAGCTTTCATCTTTTCATCTTGCGAAAGTCAAGAAGACTGATCCTTGTCTGTAGTGCAGCTGTTTTGGTTGCAAGGTCAAGTACAGTCAAGCAGCTTGCATGCTTAACTGTACTTGCAATTTTTTGCTAGAGCAAATGCTCACTTCAGTGACCTGTTCGCAATGGTCAGCTTTAGTAACCTGATATCTTATGCAAGTCAACAATAAGGGAAACCACACACATTGTATTATCTTAGCTTTGCATAAACAATGCTGATACGCCGAAATGCAGTTTAGCGACCTGCACTGAGAACGGCAAGTACCGGACAATACATATACAAGTGTTGCGCTGCGTTGCAAGGAATTCTGAGCCGGCTTGACGATCACGATTTTGTGGCGTAATGCATTGACAGTTCAGGATAGAGATATGCTTTGATGTGCTTCTAGCTTTTTAGTTGTTGAATTACATACGCGACAACATAAGTCATTTCAATAAATACTGCTCCAACAACAGTCGGAAACGTTTATTCCTTATTGTTGTCTAAACCCAAGTCTAACAACTAAAGGCCAGTCAGCCTTCCACCCTAATCATATTTAATTCACTTACATCTGGATCTGCTACAAGGGAGTTACATAGAGACGTCAAGGGAGAGTTAGATTAGATTAACTGGTGCCCAACCACAACACGAACCTACTGGCAATTGGAACATGTATGTTTGAAAAGTGAATTCTTAGGCATGACCCAAGGATACTAAGAATTAAATCAATCGCCATGCAATAGTTGCGGCTTTTAAAACAAAAAAAAATTGTTTATCTTTACGGAAATATCATTCTCCTCTCTGACATGACCCAAATGTGGAAGCTCACGAAACTGCCGATCATTGATTATCGGCGAAAGTATATTTGTGTAGTGTAAACCAACAGCCAATGAGTAGGGACGTGAAACTCGACTGTGACACTGAGGATATCTGGGAAGCGGAAAAAGATAGCTACATAATAGATCAGCCATTAACAAGAGACCTGCCAGCCATTAACAATGGACCCCAGTCAGATCCAATCACTCATTGACAATGCCGTCAGACAGGCATTAGCGCAGCAACAATCCCAGTTGCAATCCCAAATAAACTTTTTAGTTGCTCGGGTGCAGAGTTTACAGGTGGCAGCATCTCAGATCATTAAATATGAAAAAATATCTGTTAGACCTGATGTTATGTGCGATATTCCTCTGGACATAATCAAGTCTGTGGCAGAGTTCGCTGGTGCTCAAGATGAGTATGTGATATGGAGGGTCTAAAACCCGATTAGTGCTGTGGTTTTCCCAGCACAACCCAAAGATCTGCCATCTGCCCTAGCTCTGGCCAGAGAGGCGGAGGCAACCATTATAAGGAGCATATTCGTATATTCTTACGCTAAGACTGTACAGGAGTGGGCTCAAGTGGCTGAAAACAGCAAGAGTCGTTCCCATGGCAAGCTAGGCAGGTTTAGCAAAGAAGACAAAAACCGGGATAGGAACCCACACTTTGTTAAGCACAAAAAGCTCAATTCTCAAGATTCTTCTTACAAGGACAACCAAGTGCAAGTTCCACAGCCAATGGAAATTGATTCGTATAGGATTAGGCTACGCACGGAACACAATATAAGCCAATCCATCGCTACAAAGCTGAAAAATTCGTCGGATCGTTTGACAGTCCCAAGACGCCGAAGGCGGTTCAGGCATACTCCAACGAACTTAAGGTAGACTACGAAAAGGCGGCAAAATGCCGACTGAGTTCATTTTTTAGATAGCACGCCTGGTTGGCGTTCATTGAACGACGGTTGGCTGGGAGAACTCTAAGAATGTTAATTGACACCATATTACCGGTCGCCAAACCATTATCGGTGAACGCAATACACGGTTCAACCGAAATTAGGCAATAGTGCCTAATTAACATTTTCGGGCACTGTTCCCCATTCTTCCTATTAGACACTTTTAGCTCTTTTGACGCCTCTTAGGCTTCGACCTGTTAACATATGCCGGGGACAAGGTAAGCAAACAATGCTCTGGAATATCAGGATACTTCTTAAAAAACTTAGTACCACAGTGCGCTGATGTACATTTCACTTATGTCAATGACATTGTAGTTGCTACCTCCATCAAAAAATAGTTCAAGAACATGATCATTAAGAGAAAGCTTTTTCAACAGAAAACGAAGCTCCCCCTGGCAACACCGCTGTCATTGCTACCATTCGTAAAGTGGACAACGAACCGGTGTACTCCAAAGCTTACCAAAATCTCATTGGTGTTTACGACTTTGTAAACAACGAAGTCAACCAAATGCTGAAAGATGGCATTATTAGGCCGTCGAAGTCGACCTACAACAGCACAACTGGGGTTGTTGATGAAAAGGGTACAGACGCCTTTGGTGACTCAAATAAGAGGTTGGTCATCGATTTCAGGAAACTGAACGAACAAACCATCCCAGACCGTTACCCAATGCCTAGCATCCCAATGATTCTAGCGAATCTAGGAAAGGTAAAATTTTTCACCACCCTTGACCTAAGTCGGGGTACCACTTCGTTCTCGGTAAATAGCGTCTCAAAAATGCAAGCAGAATTTTTCAAAGAAAATTAGATCATGTTCTGACGGAACAAATTGGAAAGATATATAACGTCAACGTAAAGAAAATTTAGAATACCTCGGCTTCATAGTTAGTAAGGTCGGAACAAAGTCTGATCCACAAAAAGTTGAAGCTATACAAGAATACCCTCAGCGTTTACAGTGTCAGATATTTCCTAGGTTTAACAACCGACTACAGAGTATTCATCAAGGACTTTGCCGCTATAGCGCGTCCAATTACAGAGTTGTTGAGTTCAATGAGACTGAACGTAACGTATTTAAACGTCTTCGTCACACTTTAGCATCAGAAGCCGTAAATACTCATGTACCCAGACTTTAAAAACCTCTTGGCACTGACGCAATACTATCTCAAGAAGGTAGGCCCATCACAATGATATCTCGTAAACTAAAATAGGCAGAGCTAAAGTAAGCCACCAATGAAAGAGAACTGATGGCTTTTGGTTTGGCTCTGGGCAAATTGCAGAGCTTTTTGTATGGTTCGAGGAATATTAACATTTTCACGGACCACCAGCCGCTCACGTTCACGGTAGATGACAAAAACACGAACGCAAAAATTAAAATATTTAAGCCATACATCGACCAACGACATGCCAAGGTTTTTACAAACCAGACAAAGAAAACTTTGTTGACGGGGCCCTCTTTGCAAGATGAACCCCAATCGGACGTTGCAATTCACAGCAAACTTACACTGACCTACAAGGTCGAGGCTACTGATAAGCCACTAATTGTTTTTCGCTAAAGCGGAAACTAATCCTGTTTCGCAGCAAAACATGCCACTTAATCAGTTTCACCCACAAGAGCAAGCATCTTAAAAGCTCTTAAAGAAGTCGTGAGCACTGAAGTCGTAAACGCTATTCACTGCGACCTACCCACCTTAGCAAGCTTCCAACATGGCCTAATTTCTCACTTGCCGGCCACCCAATTCCGTCACTGTACAAATTTTGTGCGAGATATATCCGATAGAAATGAGCACTTACAAATTGTCACAGCTGAACACAATCGTGCGCACAGAAGAACTCAGGGAAATTTCAAATAAGTCTTTCGTGACTACTATTTTCCCAATATGAGCAGCTTATGCAAAGAAGTGGTTGTAAACTGCAGAGTCTGCACCAAAGCCAAATATGACAGGCACCCTAAGAAACAAGAGCTCGGGGAAACCCACACCCCAAGCTACACAGGCGAAATGTTACACATTTTACATTTTCTCAACCGATAGGAAACATTTCTTAACATGTGTTGACAAGCTCTCCAAATTTGCAATTGTACAGCCAATACTGTCCAGAACGATTGTCAACATCACAGGTCTTTTGTTACAGATTGTAAACATTTTATCTAATTGCGACAATGAGGTCGCTTTCAACTCTGAAACCATAACTTCTATGCTCAGAAACATCTACGGCATTGACGTTGTGAACAGGCCGGTTCTTCATAGCTCATCAAATGACCAAGTTGAGCGGTTTCATAACACCTTAGCAGAAATCGCAAGATGTCTAAAGTTAGACAGGAAAATCAAAATTAACTCAGTCACCCGCGAGAAGCCAATTGATATTGTTTACGCAGGGGCCAATGCGCGTTGCTTGGGCATCAGAGGAAGGTTGATAAAAGCCCAGCAAGACATCATCAAAAGACGCAATACTTTCAGACAAAGCTGTATTTTTGAAGGTGGAGAAGAGGTATACCTGAAAAATAATAGGAGGTTGGGAAACCAGCTCACACCGTTGTGCACAAAACAAAAAGTGGAAGTAGACCTGGGAACATCTGTTCTCATTAAGGGGAGGGTGGTCCACAAGGACAACTTCAAATGACATCCCGATCGTAAACGGTGAGGTATTGGTGTTCGAACAGAGAGATTGCCTGAGGCACTCAAGCAATCTCTCAGAATTCGATTGATTGATGAGGCAGAAAAGTTGTCTGACTCCTTTCACAACTCCAATCACATATGTGCAAGTTACTAGATGTCAATACAGATCATTTAAGAACTCTATTGTCCTTATTCAAAATACACTATAGATTTGCGAGAAGCTTAGACTTACGTGTGGGAAGTTGGGGGGATTAATAATAAGTAAAACCACACACATTATATTACCCTAGCAAATAAGTAGCTTTGCAAAAACAATGCCGATATACAGTTTAGCGCCCTTCGCTGAGAACGGGAAGTGGTAAGCGGAAACTTCATATTCAAGCATTGCACTAACATCTGAACCTGCTGCTGCGAGAGAGTTACAGATAGACGTCAAGGGAGAGTTATATTCGATTTGCATGCAAGATCAGCGTTAAGACTTATATTGGGTCGACTTGCCGGCTGTAGCTTTAGATTCGTTTGGTATATTTGTATTTGCCTCAGTTAGCTTGCGGCTTTAGTTTCAATTCTGTTCAAGTATCCTTTACTTGTAATAAAAACTACATTACTTTGGCATTGCCGTTAAATTATATATTTCATTGCTGAGCCATAAGGCCAGTACTGTACAATGTATGCAATGACAAAAAAGCGATTCCGCTAAGGCCCATCAGGGGATAAGACAAAGAAGATTATAATATCAACCAACGTTGGTACATTGTAGAAAACACAAACAATACTTGGCGTCCAACTTCAGAAAACAACAGAAATACGTGCCGAACTGAGATAGGTGGAGTGCACAATACATGGTTTGGTCATTAATACATTAATATATATAAAGAATATGTTTAAAGTAACGCAAGAATAATTGTGAATCTTATGAATTGCAAATTCCTTACATATTAACTACAGTTGTTGCCGAATGTATTTAACCGGCCGTTATATAAAAGCGTTTGTGTGAAGTGTCAACAAGATCTTTTGTGTTGATAAAAATTGTTAAGCTTCTTGGCTTCATTCAGAGAGGTCGTCGAGTGAGTACGGGTAAAACAGAGGTGTGATACTTAGATGAATATGGGGAAATAACAAATGAACAGCGTATATAAAAGCCGCAGGTTGAGGTTTATCAGAGAATTATAGTGAATCCAGATATTCTATTTCACATTAAGTTGGACATTATAAAATCAATACCCGAGTTCAATGGGTCTCAGGATGATTATTTAGCCTGGAGGCTGTGTGCCATGGATGCTTACAAGCTTTTAAAGTCATTTATAACTAACAGCGCATATAACGAAGGTGTTACTCTTATCAAAGAGAGAATCAGGGGTCTAGCATGATCGTTGTTAGTATCGTATAACATGATATTCAATTTTGATGAGAAAATTGTCATGTTTGATTGCATATATGTATTTCGATAAGACATCGCTACGGCTCCTGCAAAAAGGGCTAGAGATAGTCAGGCTCATGGAATATTATGATGTATTATGTTGTTCATCTAAGAAGTTGCCACTTGTCGCAAATCAGATTGTCATAACGCATAAGGCGGATACGGCAACATTGCTCAACGAAGAGGTCAGAGTTGATGCGTTATACGATTTTTCTCAGGACTTTAAAAGTCACTAAAATCAGTGGTATTTCAGCCTCAATCATAGGATTTACAATCCGCTTTAGCTTTGCCTAGAGAGGCAAAATCTAGCATAGTAGAATGTTCGAGTTCATGTCTTCTAAGAAAAAACGCTTTCCAGAACTCACTCTACATAAGATAATATAGCAGACATAATGCATAAAGCAGGTGTTCCATCTGGTCGCTATCTATATATTTATGTTAGTTTTAAGAGAACCCTTGACCAAATATCAAATATCAAATAACCTTTTTTATGTATATTTAGGATACATGTAATGTAATGTCATAAATCATTATTGATCCTTAGACCCTAAGAAAACTGTGTATAAGACCATACAATTTACGAAATAAACCAGTATCAATATAGCAGTTGACAATAGAGCACCGTGTCTCACCCTTCACTAATTTTACTCATCCGTTGTCCAACTGGTTCAAGTAATAGTTGCGACGCCCGTAGTCACTGGTTCTGTACTAGAGGCATACAATAAAACACATAAACAAATACTTAGTCTTGGTTCTGTACCAAAAACTGAAATAAACACATAACATAGAATTTTTGCAGCTATGCTAAAACTATAGAGGTTATGAGAAGGAAAAAAATAATAATATATAATTCAAAACCAAGTAAGTAAAAACAAACAATACAAATCAAAATCCTCAAGCTGATCAAGGTCAGCCGTCAGAACCCATAGACATAAAATCTATTATGACAAAATTGAAGCAACGTTAACATACAACGATATTATGTTAAACCAGAAAGGCCAACGAAGACCAGGAATACAACAACTCGTGCAAGTTATTTATGTCTATCCTCTCCAGTAGTCCTCGTAAGGGGATGCCGTCGGGTAGATCCAGGTTGTTGGTTGATAATGTAGATTAGGTTGAGATACGGTTAAGTATCAGATCACTGGCCTTGTGGCTCAGTGATATATTAATTAATAAGTCAAGATTATACGGCCAATTGCCGGAGCAATGTTTATTCAACGTGCGTTAGCTTACGTTATTGGAACAGAACTGATCGTGACAATGAAATGAATAAAAGACTAAAGCTAAGTACATATAAGGGAAATATGAATCCAAACCTAAATACATATTATATAAAGATCACGCCATGGGCTGTCGGCCGCGCAGAGCTATGTCGGCATATTTATGTTAGCGCTACAATGTCTGCGATTGCGACATATAACCAAAACTGCTAATGCCCGCAATAGCATATTTTGCAGACGTTGCGTTCGCAGTGCAACCGAAATCCGATACGTTGATGTTTTAGCTGCGTGGGTTGCTCCGAACTTAACGCGAGGGTTGTTCGTTAACTTGGTTGTTAACTATTCCCCCTTTAAGTTCATTACCGTCCTCGGTGATGCGCAACTCCTGGATGAATCTCTGCAACTTGATCGATGTGTTCTTCCGATACCAACATAGGCCAACTACGATGAGGCTACAGAACAGGAGGCTGATAATTACTCCAATGGCGAACCAGAACTTGGGAGATCCGTTAGATGACATGTCGTCGCTTAATTCCCTAATGGCGTTCAGGTTGTGTTCATTCATTCGCTGAAGTAGGGGTAGGCTTAGCACGTGATCGTGTCCCGTAATGTTCAGTAAAGGTGAAGTCGGAATGCCAGGAACCATATCGACAGTTTTATCGTGGTTGAGATACGTGGTGTCGTTTACCATGGCGTTGCGCTCAAACGTTATGAGATTAGTTCCCTTGACGTATATTGTGGGACCTCCATCTATACTGACGCTCGCAGGCTGGTTGATGATGATCATTCCTTCGTCAACCCTTGTAATAGGTTCCAGGTGACTGGGCTGCGTTCGGCATATGGCTGATTCGCCTGAGTGTAGTCCGCGGGCGCATGTATCATGCGCGGCTAGCTTGCAAAATGTTGCGTGGTTAGTTGTGACGCAATCGGTGGCAGCTTTCACTCCGTCCTTGCATTCAGCTACTATGTTATCGTGTATTTGCAGCACGGTGTTTTGATGTGCCACCGGAAAAATTATGATCTTTTTACAAACAAATCTTATATTAGGGTATTCTATAATTATATGAAGGGTGCTGTCGGATTGAAATATTTTAATTTTTGATACTGCCATTAAACTAACTATGGAGACCTCTGTGAGCTGTTCAGTGAAAATAGATTTTAAGTCTTTATGATCAAAAATAGTTGGATTTATTATATCTGATTTGGCAAGCGTAATTGTAAGCATAAGGTTTTGAATTTCTGTGATAAGCATTCTATTTCTTGCTAAAAGTGTTTCATACAAGTGTGGGGTGTCAACCATTTCAGACTTTTTAGCTTTGATTATTCTATTAACTGTCTCTGTGAGCAGGTTGATTTGTTTCTGAGTTTCTGTGTTGATTACAATCTGTCTATTGTTTGATTCTATTAATTGTGTTTCCGAATTTCGAATTTTCTCCAAGTCAGACGCATCAGGCGTTCCAGCTATTACTTTTAGCGCTGTGCCTAGGAAATCTAAACTTCTTGCTATCCTGTGGTGTACTGTTAGAGTGGACAATAAGTTTTGGACGTGTTCTATGTCTACTTCTAAAAGCTTTCTCATGTGAGAGAGGGGAAATAGTTCGGATAATTTTATGGTATCGTCTATGATGGCTGAGAATTCTGTCAAGTTAGTCGAGTGTCGTATGAATTTACTTTGCTCCCATAGTAGAACACTACCGTCTAGCACAGGAATGTATTTCGCATTTGAGAAGTCGGTGATGCGCGCCCCCGTTGCGGTTAGAATTGACAGTAATATGATGGTCAACCTGTAGGAAATGTGAAGTGAAGTTATATTAACTGTGCGGAACCAAAAAAATGTTGTAGTTTATTTAAGGTTGTCCTTATGGACCACCCTCCCCTTAATAAGTACAGTCGTCCCTAGGTCTGCTTGTATGTGTCCCTCAGAACATAATGGGGTCAGCTTGTTTCCTAATCTCTTGTTGTTTTTTACGAATACTTTTTCACCTACATCGAATACCCTATTTTGCCTATTTGGGTTACATCTGATGAGTTGATCTTGCTGGGCTTTGATTATCCTGTCTTTGATATTATGTTGTATCTCGATATTTTGAGAGTGAATGACGTCTAATGGTCTCTGTTCTGTAACTGAATGAATTGTTCTATTATATTCTATAGTTGCTCTTATTATTATCTGTGTTGTGTTATTTAATTTTTTGTCAATTTTAATGCATCTGGCTATTTCTAATAGAGTGCTATGAAAGCGCTCCACCTGTCCGTTTGAGCAGCTATGTAGTGGGGGGGTGTTGACTATGTCTATGTTAAATTGATTTTTTAGTAGCGAGGTAACCGTTTCTGAATTGAACGATGCCTCATTGTCGCAATAGATAGTTTTTATTCTTGGAAAAATGTTGACTAACTGTAACATGGGGTTAATGATATCTATTATTGATCTGGATAATAAGGGTTGTACAATGGCGAATTTGGAAAATTTATCAACACAGGTCAAGAATAGTTTCTGGTCAGTGGAGAAGATATCTATGTGCAGCATTTCACCAGTATAGGATGGTATGGGCGTTTCCCCCAGTTCTTGTTTTTTTGGGTGACGGTCATACTTAGCGGTAGTGCACACCTTGCAATTTGAGACTATTTCCTTAGTTAATTTGGCCATTTTTGGAAAGTAATATTCGCGAAGAATTTGTTTCATGTTTTCCTGCGCTGCTCTATGTGCGCGATTATGTTCATTATTAACTATTTCTATTTGGTCACTTTTGCTAGTAATGTCGGCTACAATATTCTTGCAGTGCCAAAACTTTGTTGTAGGGTAGAGTGATACGAGTTCGTGTTGAAAGACTGCCAAGGTCGGGAGATCACAATAGAATGCGTTTACCACATCACTGTTTATTGCAAGCTTTATGGATTCGAGGAGGTCATTCTTGTCTGTGAATTGTATCACATGGCGGGTTTTTCTGCCGAATATGATAAGTCTACGATACAAATTGTAGCGTGCTTCTTCTAGGATGATTTGGTTCCTAAAAAGGTTAACAGGCTTGTCTGTTGTATCGATTGTGTAGGTCAGGGATATCTCACTATGGATGGTAGCAGCACATGATTGTGTTTCATCTTGGAGGGCATTAACGTTTTGCCGGGACAGGGCATCTGCCACGAAGTTTTCTTTCCCAGGCTTGTAATGAATCTGTGCGTTATGCTCTTCAATATATGCTTTCCATCTTTTAATCTTTGCGTTAGTGTTTTTTTCTGACACTGAAAAGGTGAGCGGCTGATGGTCCGTGAAAATGTGAAGTTCTCTGGTGCCATACAGATAGTTCTGTAATTTTCCGAGAGCCCACACGATGGCCAATAATTCTCTTTCATTGGTAGCATAATGAGATTCACTCTGCTTTAATGTTCGAGATATCATTGTGATTGGCCTTCCCCCTTGAGACAGTACTGCACCAATACCATTAGCGGAAGCGTCTGTCGTTAGATCAAAAGGTTTTTTAAAGTCCGGGTACATGAGTATGACGTCTTCTGACGCCAAAATATTTCTTAGGCGGTCAAAAGCGTCGCGTTGTGCATTGTCAAAGTCAATTGAAACCTTTTTGGACATGTGTTTGCTTACCATGCCGTTTTCGCCCTTAAGCATGTTAGTTAAAGGTCTCGCAATTGATGCAAAGTCTTTAATAAACACCCTGTAGTAACTAGCAAGTCCCAAAAACGATCTTAATGCGAAGAGGTTTTTTGGTTCAGCGAATTCTTGGATCGCTTTGACTTTTTCGGGATCAGTTTTTGCTCTATTGCTTGAGACAATGAAACCCAAATATTCAACGCTCTCTTTAAAGAATTTAGTCTTCTCTTTAGAGACTCTCATGTTGGCGTCGTAAAGCTTTTGGAGAACTGTGTCAATGTGTTTGACATGGTCCGTTTCGTTTTCAGAAAATATTATCACGTCATCAACATAGACGTAGCATATTTTTCCGATTTGTTCTCTTAATACATCATCGATTGCCCTTTGAAAGATGCTTCCCGCCTTTTTCAACCCAAAGGGTAGCCGGCAGAATTCGTATTTTCCGCCATTTACCGAAAATGCCGTTTTTTCGCGATCTCTTTCATTTAGATAAATCTGGTGGTATCCAGATTTCAAATCTAGTGTTGTGAAAAATTTCGCTTTTCCAAGATTGGCTAGAATCATTGGGATGCTCGGCATTGGGTACCTATCGGCGATGGTCCGCTCGTTTAACTTTCGGAAATCGATGACGAGTCGCTTATTTTTGTTGCCGTTTGCGTCTGTACCTTTTTTATCAACAACCCATGCAGGGCTGTTGTATGCAGACCGTGATGGTTTTATAATGCCATTTTTTAGTAATTGAGCGATTTCGTTGTTAACAAAATCGGCTACGCTTGCCGGGTATGGGTATAGTTTTGAGTATACCTCTTTGTCGTCAATGGTGCGGATTGTGGCCACAACCGATGTGTTAAACGGCAACGCCTCGTTAGAGGTCGAAAATGTGCCAATCCTTTTCAGTATGACATTTTTAAACTTGTCCCTTACATTATCGGGGACTACTATGTCATCTATGCGTGTAAAGTGTACATTATCGCATAGGTGGTGCTGCAAAACCTCCGTCGTATTGCCGTAGGTGATATTATTATTGTTTAAATTTAGATTTACCCCAGCTTGTGTCAATAAATCGAAGCCTATTATAGCATCAAAAGTGTCAAGAGTGTCTAAAATAAAAAATGGGGCACTTTTTCCAAAAATTTTCATGGAACATTTTTCTTTAATTTTACTGGACCCGTGTATGGAGTTCACAGTGAATGGGGTGTCGACAGGTGTTATGTTTTTTAACTCCTTTACGGGTTTTACATAATTTTTTGCCGCCCCAGTGTCGATTAGGATTTTCAATGTTTTGCCAGCCAATTGTCGCTCGACGAACGGCAATTTGGAGCGTTCCCTAAAAAATTCAATAGGTCATTGTCTCCTATCGAATCACTCTCATCGGAGGCCTCAGCAACTGCAGCTTCTGCTGCACTTGTGTAGTCTTGATCCTCTTGGTTAGAGTTCTGTTGAGTTACATTATTGATTCTTTGGCGTCTTTGCCCTGACACACGTTCTGACGTGTTCTGTCTCTTTTGAGCTTCGCCGTATGTGGGGTTACTCTGAGGTTTACCCCAATTAGTCGGTTGTCTAAACTTTGAAGTTGATGGATCGATGTCCATGGGTTGCACCTGGCTCTGACCTTGGTTAGAGTTGTTGGGCCTGTTGCTTGAACTTGGTCCGGGCTCGCTTTGTTGGGTTTTATTTTGGTTTTGTTTGAAGTGAGGATTTTTCTCGAAATATTTTCCCTGTTTTGGTATAGAATTATTTCCTTGCTTATTAGGCTCCCTCGAGTGGTTCCTATCTTCGATTGCTTTGGCATAGGTCGCAGCAAACATGCTTCTTTCTATGCTGTTCTCAGCCTCGCGAGCCAACGCTAAAGCGGATGGCAAATCTTTAGGCTGTGCCGGTATGACCAATGCTTTGAGAGGCCTCCTAAGGCCTGCCATAAAAGCGTGCAGGGCATCATTCCTAATTTCTGCATTGAGGATAGCTGCTGCCTGTTCATTATGTGTCATGACAATTTTGTTTGTAACGAGCGTGAGTTTTTTCTCGACTTCGTCATAATATTGCATTATGTCTAGATCACCTTGCCTAACCAATTCTAATCGCTGTCTGAGGACACGCAGGGACGTTTTGTCCGCGTATGTGCAATCAAGTCTAGCGATGATTGCATTAAAGTTGAGCACAGTATTGTGGGATGTGAGCACTGAGCGTGCTGCGCCACACACTTTGTTTTTTAATATAGCCACTGCTTGGTAATGGGTTTCACTTCCATCATATCGTTTGAAAATTTGATATGCCTCTACGGCAGCTTGTCTCTAAGACACATATTCTTCGTGGTCACCACTAAAATTCGGTACCGATTTAGCAACGTCTAGTCTAACTTCGCATCTAATGTTGGGATCGATCGTTACGCTTTCATATACTTGAACTTGAGGTGTTTCTACTCTAAGTGAGCTCACTTGATCTCTCAATGCTTGAATTTCGGCATGCATTTCATTTCTAATTTGTTGTTCGCGTGCTAGTGCGCTGCTGATAGCGTTATCTATGAAAGCTTTAACTGTTTCTGGGTCCATTTCTGTTCGGTTTGATGTACGGGGTGCAAAGCCTAAACTATATTCTTCGTCGCTATCGATTTCCACTTTAATATTCCTATAGGTCCAACTCATTAGCAGTTGGGGAAAATCCAACAATAAGAGAGAAAACAATCGAAATGACAATAAACCCGCACACAGTTTATATTTTATAGAGTTAGATATATGAAGCGGTTTGTATGGACACTTTGGTTTGAAATAATTCAACAGATTTATGTATTACGTCACTTTGTTTTATATATATCGGAATTTTTAATTTTTTTCTTTTGTCACTGAACAGTCACTTACATGTTCTTATGGTGTGGGTGCTTAGATGTTAATCCCGTTGGGCGCCAGTTATTTATGTCTATCCTCTCCAGTAGTCCTCGTAAGGGGATGCCGTCGGGTAGATCCAGGTTGTTGGTTGATAATGTAGATTAGGTTGAGATACGGTTAAGTATCAGATCACTGGCCTTGTGGCTCAGTGATATATTAATTAATAAGTCAAGATTATACGGCCAATTGCCGGAGCAATGTTTATTCAACGTGCGTTAGCTTACGTTATTGGAACAGAACTGATCGTGACAATGAAATGAATAAAAGACTAAAGCTAAGTACATAAAAGGGAAATATGAATCCAAACCTAAATACATATTATATAAAGATCACGCCATGGGCTGTCGGCCGCGCAGAGCTATGTCGGCATATTTATGTTAGCGCTACAATGTCTGCGATTGCGACATATAACCAAAACTGCTAATGCCCGCAATAGCATATTTTGCAGACGTTGCGTTCGCAGTGCAACCGAAATCCGATACGTTGATGTTTTAGCTGCGTGGGTTGCTCCGAACTTAACGCGAGGGTTGTTCGTTAACTTGGTTGTTAACTTGCACAGCCGCTTACTGAAGCCTAAGATTTGTTCAATTTTTTAATGAACGCTTTCCGCTGCTCAGCTCAGAGTTTTTACTGGCACAGGGGCGGCCAAAAAATTATGCTAAGCCCATAAACTCTAAAAAACATAGGCGCAGTCAGCTTTTCTTTCACTGCTAGTTCCATCCATGGTTCTAACCAATTCCACCACAAGTGTTTAAATAAATATTTTAAGTAAAACAGCTTAATTTTTTTTTATTGGATTCTTTAATGCCCGATGCCCAATATCTGTGAGATATTGGCCAATTTGGGTAAAGCCTAATATATTTGCCCAAACAAGACCGTGAAAAACCCACTTTCTTTGTAAATGGTGGAAAGTACGAGTTTTGTCGGTTAGAATTCGGTTTAAAGTGTCTCATACATTTGGAAATTGCAGAACGAGATGCATTTAAATGGTTATTGTCTTATCATCAGAAGGCGTTACTCAGATACTTATTTTTCCGAAAGTAAGCTTCTGCTTATGGTACTGGTGCGGTTTTGTCACAGGAGAACAGACCTACTACTATAATTTCAAGAACTTTGAAAGAGAGTGAATCCCACTATGCCACCAACGAAAGAGAATTGTTGGCGCTGGGAAAATTATAACGATACCTGTTTGGTACACGAGACAATAACATTTACACAGACCACAAGTCCTATTATTTGCTGTGTCCGACAGAAACTCAAATTCGAAAATATAAAAATCACACCCGATCATGGTGCTGTAGTTGTGTAACTTTGTAGCTTTACATTCTTTTTATTCTTTCGAATATTGTTTAGCTGCTCTCTGACTGCTTTAGCATGAATTCTGTTCAAGTAGCTTAAGCCTCCTCTTGTAATAAAATCATTACTCTGGTATTGCTGTTACTATATAACAAAGAATATAAATTATTGAGTTCCGTCCGTCCAGGGTCCGCGTTAGGGGAAGCCGTCGTTCAGAGCACAATGTAGATCAAATTGATAGGCAGATTATGATGGGATATAATTAAGATATCCAAATTACAGGCCTTGTGGCTCAGCAATATATTAATCAGCAAAATGATTTTAGTAACGGCCGTGTGCCGGAGCAATGTGTGTTTATTCGTAAATCTCTTGAACAAGACTGTACTTAAAGTAAAACTAAAATGAAATCGAAAGCTAAAAGAGACAAAAGCTACAAACTACAGTTATTCTTAAGCTACAAGAATTCGACCGACACGCCGACTCAGTATAACTGTTAAACAAATCTACTGTGAATACATATAACTGTGGTGGTGTTCAGTTGTGTAATGATCTTTATTTGTCTGAGCAAGAGTTCTTATACCCTGGCTCATGCGTATTTCGTCTCTTAACCTAAGTACATTATGTAATGAGTGGAGCTCCAAGCGGGAGACATGCTATGCTCTCCGCTATGTAGCTTCATATATATTGCTTGTATATACTTATATGCATATGGCATAAACATTAGGCAAGTGGCATATACTTTAGGCAAAGTGCGTACGCGGCATCTCCCGCGCTGCTGTAGTCTGACCATAAGTGGCTGATCATATTACATTTGCTTATCTTTGCGCTCGCCCTATGTTTATGCGTAGGGACAAATGTCACTATATGCGTATTTAGTATACACTATCATATGTTAGGCATATGACACATCTATATGCAGATTTCTATATTTTGTGAAATTCCTTGAACTTCCACGTTCCGTTTAGTTCGGCGCAGTTTTAAATGTTGTGCAGCTTCTTCAGATATTAGAGTTTTTTGCGAGCCTCCATCTATAAGGGCTCCATCTATAATGACCATTTTGACTTCTCCTTTAAGGCATGACTTCAGGTAATTCAGCTTCCTTGTGTCGCTGATATCTCTCCTGTTGTGAATCATCTCAGAGAATAACTCGAAGAACGTCGGCCACTCTTTGGGACTTCCATTGAAGTGAGGAAGATCCACTTTTGGTAGCTCTGGAACGTCTTCTTGTGTATTTTGCAAACCAGCTACTCTTCTGTTAAGTTTTTTTGTGAGTATGCTGACATTGCATTCCAGCTCATCGATCTCATCGATGTCGAAGGCAAATTTTTCGTATTTTGCCTCTAAATCCGTGAGCGTTGACTGGACTTTGTTCCACAGGAAAATCAACTTGTCTTTATAGTCAAGGATTTCTTCCTGGCTGCTGAGCTCTAGATTGGCATACACTTCCTGCATGTGTTGCCTTTTTTTTAGAGCTCGTTTGTCCACAAGGTCAACCAGCACATCCATTGGGCTCGAGCTTCTTTGGGAAAATATGATTTCCTGCTGCCTGTGTTGTGCCTTAGATGTCTTTGGTTGTATGGATGCTGTTTCGTCGGTGTCTATGGCGTGGTCAGCAACTTCGACTTTCATCAGAGACTCCTCGTAGTTCCTGATGTTTTCCAGTGTGCCATCATATATTTTTTCCTTAAAATATTGATGGTCGATGACACCGATTTTGACCAGTATTAGATGATTGGCAGTAAACTCTGCTGCCAATCTATCAATGGCTGGTAACGCATCCTTGTTCGTGATGCTCTGCCGGATCTTGTCATAGATCTCTGATTGCTTTTTGAGCAACTCCAGAGTTTTTGCCGACAGCATTTTGATTGTGTTTTTTCCGTGTGAAAATTTGAACTTAATTTACCCTTTGGCTTGACCCGTTGGAGGTGTTTTTGTTTTGATCGCCTGGTTGATCGTGCTGTGCCTCTACTCACAGCTTGAATTGGTAAGCCAAAAAGGTATTTAAACAATTTTTCACTTCACTTTCACACTTGTCACAAACGTAGCCCTGTAGATTTTACTCGAAGGACCAAATAATTCGTCTGTGCAAGAGTTCTTATACCCTGGCTCATGCGTATTTCGTCTCTTAACCTAAGTACATTATGTAATGAGTGGAGCTCCAAGCAGGAGACATACTATGCTCTCCCGTTGTGTAGCTTCATATATATAGCTTGTTTATACTTATATGCATTTCGCATAAACATAAGGCAAGCGGCATAGCCCATAGGCAAAGTGCGTACGCGGCATCTCCCGCGCTGCTGGGGTCTGACCATAAGTGGCTGATCATATCACATTTGTTTATCTTTGCGCTCGCCCTAAAAAGGGAGTACACAGAATGAGGAGCGATAAGAAAACTATTAAATACACGTTGTTCCTATGTACTTACACAAATATATCGCTTAACATCGCGAAGCAGGTATAGTATAGTATAGGAGGCATCGTCGCCACTTGAAAGGGCCAGATTCCGAACAGGAGTTTGTCTCTGTCACTCCTAAAGACCGCATCGCCCACATGACAGCCACCTACGGTAGTTAGCCAAAGTAGCGTGAGTCGCTAATCAACAGTAGCGGACGCTGTCGTTCTAGTAACAAGAGGTACTTCGGACAACGGGAGACTGTTTGATTATGTGAAATTCGCGATATTGATATAGAATTCGCGATGTGGCCGTCATTTTGGCACGAGCGGCAGGCAGACATACATCCTAACTCATTGAACAAGAGCCCCTAGCAGCTTTAATAGTAAAAATTTTGCTAGTAGGCTTCGAAACGTGGAATGATGCGCGCTGTCCGGAAGCTGACATGATTAAGACGACAGGTGCAGTCAAGTGGACTTGCAATTGGTGGTGAGAATCGGGATGGATAGTTCAAAAATCCTAGTTCCTTTGTGGATTCTGCCATGGGTGATCGACGACTTGGTGCTGGGCTGGGATTTCTTGATCAGTATAGGCAGCATCTTGGAATCAAGAAATCCGGAAACAAGGGTACAGCTGGAGGAGGAAAAAATCAGTGACTACCGTAGCATCCCAGTGGATATACATACATCAAAGGAGGTAAGCACGAAGCGCCAGCTGTCTTTTCATAAGAATGTGGAAGTGGATGCATACTTGTAACAGGAATTGTCCGAGTTTCTTTACATAAAGAGCACCACTGAACAGTGGATCACGATGTACGACAAGTAGCCTATATTGTAGTGTTATTTTCCAAAGCATTCGAAGATTCAGGCGGAAATTAATAAGCAAGTGGATGAGCTACTGGCCAAAGGTTGCATCGAGCATTCTGAGAGTCTTTACAGCACGCCGATTGCAAAGGACAAAAAGAACACCGAGCTTTAGGCGAGAAGCTGCATTACGAACTTTCAGCCGAAAGGGGTATATTGGCAAATATCTATTAAGAAATCTAGCCGGCACTGACATGATTGAAAGTATCAGTAAAGGGATTATTTCAGCGGTAGCGACGCCATTTTTAGGAAGTGATCCAGAAGCAGGCGTCTGATGATTAAGAGCGCGTAATATCCTATGCTAGTAGGACGTTGAAAAGTACGGAGCGGAACTATTCGATCACAGTAAAGAAGTGTCTGATTTGATCAAGTGTCTCATCTCTTCGGAGAGCCCTTCAGGTAGGTTTACCAAAAGGAAACGTTTCAGGATGGGCAAGCAACATGGCTGACGTGTTTTCTCGGCAGAGTAGAGACATGCCGCTCACTAGCCACTTCCAGCTAAGAAAGCGTCTCGTTGAATTCATAAGCTTTCATCTTTTCATCTTGCGAAAGTCAAGAAGACTGATCCTTGTCTGTAGTGCAGCTGTTTTGGTTGCAAGGTCAAGTACAGTCAAGCAGCTTGCATGCTTAACTGTACTTGCAATTTTTTGCTAGAGCAAATGCTCACTTCAGTGACCTGTTCGCAATGGTCAGCTTTAGTAACCTGATATCTTATGCAAGTCAACAATAAGGGAAACCACACACATTGTATTATCTTAGCTTTGCATAAACAATGCTGATACGCCGAAATGCAGTTTAGCGACCTGCACTGAGAACGGCAAGTACCGGACACTTCATATACAAGTGTTGCGCTGCGTTGCAAGGAATTCTGAGCCGGCTTGACGATCACGATTTTGTGGCGTAATGCATTGACAGTTCAGGGTAGAGATATGCTTTGATGTGCTTCTAGCTTTTTAGTTGTTGAATTACATACGCGACAACATAAGTCATTTCAATAAATACTGCTCCAACAACAGTCGGAAACGTTTATTCCTTATTGTTGTCTAAACCCAAGTCTAACAACTAAAGGCCAGTCAGCCTTCCACCCTAATCATATTTAATTCACTTACATCTGGATCTGCTACAAGGGAGTTACATAGAGACGTCAAGGGAGAGTTAGATTAGATTAACTGGTGCCCAACCACAACACGAACCTACTGGCAATTGGAACATGTATGTTTGAAAAGTGAATTCTTAGGCATGACCCAAGGATACTAAGAATTAAATCAATCGCCATGACATGACCCAAATGTGGAAGCTCACGAAACTGCCGATCATTGATTATCGGCGAAAGTATATTTGTGTAGTGTAAACCAACAGCCAATGAGTAGGGACGTGAAACTCGACTGTGACACTGAGGATATCTGGGAAGCGGAAAAAGATAGCTACATAATAGATCAGCCATTAACAAGAGACCTGCCAGCCATTAACAATGGACCCCAGTCAGATCCAATCACTCATTGACAATGCCGTCAGACAGGCATTAGCGCAGCAACAATCCCAGTTGCAATCCCAAATAAACTTTTTAGTTGCTCGGGTGCAGAGTTTACAGGTGGCAGCATCTCAGATCATTAAATATGAAAAAATATCTGTTAGACCTGATGTTATGTGCGATATTCCTCTGGACATAATCAAGTCTGTGGCAGAGTTCGCTGGTGCTCAAGATGAGTATGTGGTATGGAGGGTCTAAAACCCGATTAGTGCTGTGGTTTTCCCAGCACAACCCAAAGACCTGCCATCTGCCCTAGCTCTGGCCAGAGAGGAGAAGGCAACCATTATAAGGAGCATATTCGTATATTCTTACGCTAAGACTGTACAGGAGTGGGCTCAAGTGGCTGAAAACAGCAAGAGTCGTTCCCATGGCAAGCTAGGCAGGTTTAGCAAAGAAGACAAAAACCGGGATAGGAACCCACACTTTGTTAAGCACAAAAAGCTCAATTCTCAAGATTCTTCTTACAAGGACAACCAAGTGCAAGCTCCACAGCCAATGGAAATTGATTCGTATAGGATTAGGCTACGCACGGAACACAATATAAGCCAATCCATCGCTACAAAGCTGAAAAATTCGTCGGATCGTTTGACAGTCCCAAGACGCCGAAGGCGGTTCAGGCATACTCCAACGAACTTAAGGTAGACTACGAAAAGGCGGCAAAATGCCGACTGAGTTCATTTTTTAGATAGCACGCCTGGTTGGCGTTCATTGAACGACGGTTGGCTGGGAGAACTCTAAGAATGTTAATTGACACCATATTACCGGTCGCCAAACCATTATCGGTGAACGCAATACACGGTTCAACCGAAATTAGGCAATAGTGCCTAATTAACATTTTCGGGCACTGTTCCCCATTCTTCCTATTAGACACTTTTAGCTCTTTTGACGCCTCTTAGGCTTCGACTTGTTAACATATGCCGGGGATAAGGTAAGCAAACAATGCTCTGGAATATCAGGATACTTCTTAAAAAACTTAGTACCACAGTGCGCTGATGTATATTTCACTTATGTCAATGACATTGTAGTTGCTACCTCCATCAAAAAATAGTTCAAGAACATGATCATTAAGAGAAAGCTTTTTCAACAGAAAACGAAGCTCCCCCTGGCAACACCGCTGTCATTGCTACCATTCGTAAAGTGGACAACGAACCGGTGTACTCCAAAGCTTACCAAAATCTCATTGGTGTTTACGACTTTGTAAACAACGAAGTCAACCAAATGCTGAAAGATGGCATTATTAGGCCGTCGAAGTCGACCTACAACAGCACAACTGGGGTTGTTGATGAAAAGGGTACAGACGCCTTTGGTGACTCAAATAAGAGGTTGGTCATCGATTTCAGGAAACTGAACGAACAAACCATCCCAGACCGTTACCCAATGCCTAGCATCCCAATGATTCTAGCGAATCTAGGAAAGGTAAAATTTTTCACCACCCTTGACCTAAGTCTGGGTACCACCAGATTTATCTTGCGGAGCATGACCTCGAAAAGACTTCGTTCTCTTCTTTTTCAAAGAAAATTAGATCATGTTCTGACGGAACAAATTGGAAAGATATATAACGTCAACGTAAAGAAAACTTAGAATACCTCGGCTTCATAGTTAGTAAGGTCGGAACAAAGTCTGATCCACAAAAAGTTGAAGCTATACAAGAATACCCTCAGCGTTTACAGTGTCAGATATTTCCTAGGTTTAACAACCGACTACAGAGTATTCATCAAGGACTTTGCCGCTATAGCGCGTCCAATTACAGAGTTGTTGAGTTCAATGAGACTGAACGTAACGTATTTAAACGTCTTCGTCACACTTTAGCATCAGAAGCCGTAAATACTCATGTACCCAGACTTTAAAAACCTCTTGGCACTGACGCAATACTATCTCAAGAAGGTAGGCCCATCACAATGATATCTCGTAAACTAAAATAGGCAGAGCTAAAGTAAGCCACCAATGAAAGAGAACTGATGGCTTTTGGTTTGGCTCTGGGCAAATTGCAGAGCTTTTTGTATGGTTCGAGGAATATTAACATTTTCACGGACCACCAGCCGCTCACGTTCACGGTAGATGACAAAAGCACGAACGCAAAAATTAAAATATTTAAGCCATACATCGACCAACGACATGCCAAGGTTTTTACAAACCAGACAAAGAAAACTTTGTTGACGGGGCCCTCTTTGCAAGATGAACCCCAATCGGACGTTGCAATTCACAGCAAACTTACACTGACCTACAAGGTCGAGGCTACTGATAAGCCACTAATTGTTTTTCGCTAAAGCGGAAACTAATCCTGTTTCGCAGCAAAACATGCCACTTAATCAGTTTCACCCACAAGAGCAAGCATCTTAAAAGCTCTTAAAGAAGTCGTGAGCACTGAAGTCGTAAACGCTATTCACTGCGACCTACCCACCTTAGCAAGCTTCCAACATGGCCTAATTTCTCACTTGCCGGCCACCCAATTCCGTCACTGTACAAATTTTGTGCGAGATATATCCGATAGAAATGAGCACTTACAAATTGTCACAGCTGAACACAATCGTGTGCACAGAAGAACTCAGGGAAATTTCAAATAAGTCTTTCGTGACTACTATTTTCCCAATATGAGCAGCTTATGCAAAGAAGTGGTTGTAAACTGCAGAGTCTGCACCAAAGCCAAATATGACAGGCACCCTAAGAAACAAGAGCTCGGGGAAACCCACACCCCAAGCTACACAGGCGAAATGTTACACATTTTACATTTTCTCAACCGATAGGAAACATTTCTTAACATGTGTTGACAAGCTCTCCAAATTTGCAATTGTACAGCCAATACTGTCCAGAACGATTGTCAACATCACAGGTCTTTTGTTACAGATTGTAAACATTTTATCTAATTGCGACAATGAGGTCGCTTTCAACTCTGAAACCATAACTTCTATGCTCAGAAACATCTACGGCATTGACGTTGTGAACAGGCCGGTTCTTCATAGCTCATCAAATGACCAAGTTGAGCGGTTTCATAACACCTTAGCAGAAATCGCAAGATGTCTAAAGTTAGACAGGAAAATCAAAATTAACTCAGTCACCCGCGAGAAGCCAATTGATATTGTTTACGCAGGGGCCAATGCGCGTTGCTTGGGCATCAGAGGAAGGTTGATAAAAGCCCAGCAAGACATCATCAAAAGACGCAATACTTTCAGACAAAGCTGTATTTTTGAAGGTGGAGAAGAGGTATACCTGAAAAATAATAGGAGGTTGGGAAACCAGCTCACACCGTTGTGCACAAAACAAAAAGTGGAAGTAGACCTGGGAACATCTGTTCTCATTAAGGGGAGGGTGGTCCACAAGGACAACTTCAAATGACATCCCGATCGTAAACGGTGAGGTATTGGTGTTCGAACAGAGAGATTGCCTGAGGCACTCAAGCAATCTCTCAGAATTCGATTGATTGATGAGGCAGAAAAGTTGTCTGACTCCTTTCACAACTCCAATCACATATGTGCAAGTTACTAGATGTCAATACAGATCATTTAAGAACTCTATTGTCCTTATTCAAAATACACTATAGATTTGCGAGAAGCTTAGACTTACGTGTGGGAAGTTGGGGGGATTAATAATAAGTAAAACCACACACATTATATTACCCTAGCAAATAAGTAGCTTTGCAAAAACAATGCCGATATACAGTTTAGCGCCCTTCGCTGAGAACGGGAAGTGGTAAGCGGAAACTTCATATTCAAGCATTGCACTAACATCTGAACCTGCTGCTGCGAGAGAGTTACAGATAGACGTCAAGGGAGAGTTATATTCGATTGGCATGCAAGATCAGCGTTAAGACTTATATTGGGTCGACTTGCCGGCTGTAGCTTTAGATTCGTTTGGTATATTTGTATTTGCCTCAGTTAGCTTGCGGCTTTAGTTTCAATTCTGTTCAAGTATCCTTTACTTGTAATAAAAACTACATTACTTTGGCATTGCCGTTAAATTATATATTTCATTGCTGAGCCATAAGGCCAGTACTGTACAATGTATGCAATGACAAAAAAGCGATTCCGCTAAGGCCCATCAGGGGATAAGACAAAGAAGATTATAATATCAACCAACGTTGGTACATTGTAGAAAACACAAACAATAATTGGCGTCCAACTTCAGAAAACAACAGAAATACGTGCCGAACTGAGATAGGTGGAGTGCACAATACATGGTTTGGTCATTAATACATTAATATATATAAAGAATATGTTTAAAGTAACGCAAGAATAATTGTGAATCTTATGAATTGCAAATTCCTTACATATTAACTACAGTTGTTGCCGAATGTATTTAACCGGCCGTTATATAAAAGCGTTTGTGTGAAGTGTCAACAAGATCTTTTGTGTTGATAAAAATTGTTAAGCTTCTTGGCTTCATTCAGAGAGGTCGTCGAGTGAGTAAGGGTAAAACAGAGGTGTGATACTTAGATGAATATGGGGAAATAACAAATGAACAGCGTATATAAAAGCCGCAGGTTGAGGTTTATCAGAGAATTATAGTGAATCCAGATATTCTATTTCACATTAAGTTGGACATTATAAAATCAATACCCGAGTTCAATGGGTCTCAGGATGATTATTTAGCCTGGAGGCTGTGTGCCATGGATGCTTACAAGCTTTTAAAGTCATTTATAACTAACAGCGCATATAACGAAGGTGTTACTCTTATCAAAGAGAGAATCAGGGGTCTAGCATGATCGTTGTTAGTATCGTATAACATGATATTCAATTTTGATGAGAAAATTGTCATGTTTGATTGCATATATGTATTTCGATAAGACATCGCTACGGCTCCTGCAAAAAGGGCTAGAGATAGTCAGGCTCATGGAATATTATGATGTATTATGTTGTTCATCTAAGAAGTTGCCACTTGTCGCAAATCAGATTGTCATAACGCATAAGGCGGATACGGCAACATTGCTCAACGAAGAGGTCAGAGTTGATGCGTTATACGATTTTTCTCAGGACTTTAAAAGTCACTAAAATCAGTGGTATTTCAGCCTCAATCATAGGATTTACAATCCGCTTTAGCTTTGCCTAGAGAGGCAAAATCTAGCATAGTAGAATGTTCGAGTTCATGTCTTCTAAGAAAAAACGCTTTCCAGAACTCACTCTACATAAGATAATATAGCAGACATAATGCATAAAGCAGGTGTTCCATCTGGTCGCTATCTATATATTTATGTTAGTTTTAAGAGAACCCTTGACCGTCAAATAACCTTTTTTATGTATATTTAGGATACATGTAATGTAATGTCATAAATCATTATTGATCCTTAGACCCTAAGAAAACTGTGTATAAGACCATACAATTTACGAAATAAACCAGTATCAATATAGCAGTTGACAATAGAGCACCGTGTCTCACCCTTCACTAATTTTACTCATCCGTTGTCCAACTGGTTCAAGTAATAGTTGCGACGCCCGTAGTCACTGGTTCTGTACTAGAGGCATACAATAAAACACATAAACAAATACTAAGTCTTGGTTCTGTACCAAAAACTGAAATAAACACATAACATAGAATTTTTGCAGCTATGCTAAAACTATAGAGGTTATGAGAAGAAAAAAAATAATAATATATAATTCAAAACCAAGTAAGTAAAAACAAACAATACAAATCAAAATCCTCAAGCTGATCAAGGTCAGCCGTCAGAACCCATAGACATAAAATCTATTATGACAAAATTGAAGCAACGTTAACATACAACGATATTATGTTAAACCAGAAAGGCCAACGAAGACCAGGAATACAACAACTCGTGCACAGCCGCTTACTGAAGCCTAAGATTTGTTCAATTTTTTAATGAACGCTTTCCGCTGCTCAGCTCAGAGTTTTTACTGGCACAGGGGCGGCCAAAAAATTATGCTAAGCCCATAAACTCTAAAAAACATAGGCGCAGTCAGCTTTTCTTTCACTGCTAGTTCCATCCATGGTTCTAACCAATTCCACCACAAGTGTTTAAATAAATATTTTAAGTAAAACAGCTTAATTTTTTTTTATTGGATTCTTTAATGCCCGATGCCCAATATCTGTGAGATATTGGCCAATTTGGGTAAAGCCTAATATATTTGCCCAAACAAGACCGTGAAAAACCCACTTTCTTTGTAAATGGTGGAAAGTACGAGTTTTGTCGGTTAGAATTCGGCTTAAAGTGTCTCATACATTTGGAAATTGCAGAACGAGATGCATTTAAATGGTTATTGTCTTATCATCAGAAGGCGTTACTCAGATACTTATTTTTCCGAAAGTAAGCTTCTGCTTATGGTACTGGTGCGGTTTTGTCACAGGAGAACAGACCTACTACTATAATTTCAAGAACTTTGAAAGAGAGTGAATCCCACTATGCCACCAACGAAAGAGAATTGTTGGCGCTGGGAAAATTATAACGATACCTGTTTGGTACACGAGACAATAACATTTACACAGACCACAAGTCCTATTATTTGCTGTGTCCGACAGAAACTCAAATTCGAAAATATAAAAATCACACCCGATCATGGTGCTGTAGTTGTGTAACTTTGTAGCTTTACATTCTTTTTATTCTTTCGAATATTGTTTAGCTGCTCTCTGACTGCTTTAGCATGAATTCTGTTCAAGTAGCTTAAGCCTCCTCTTGTAATAAAATCATTACTCTGGTATTGCTGTTACTATATAACAAAGAATATAAATTATTGAGTTCCGTCCGTCCAGGGTCCGCGTTAGGGGAAGCCGTCGTTCAGAGCACAATGTAGATCAAATTGATAGGCAGATTATGATGGGATATAATTAAGATATCCAAATTACAGGCCTTGTGGCTCAGCAATATATTAATCAGCAAAATGATTTTAGTAACGGCAGTGTGCCGGAGCAATGTGTGTTTATTCGTAAATCTCTTGAACAAGACTGTACTTAAAGTAAAACTAAAATGAAATCGAAAGCTAAAAGAGACAAAAGCTACAAACTACAGTTATTCTTAAGCTACAAGAATTCGACCGACACGCCGACTCAGTATAACTGTTAAACAAATCTACTGTGAATACATATAACTGTGGTGGTGTTCAGTTGTGTAATGATCTTTATTTGTCTGAGCAAGAGTTCTTATACCCTGGCTCATGCGTATTTCGTCTCTTAACCTAAGTACATTATGTAATGAGTGGAGCTCCAAGCGGGAGACATGCTATGCTCTCCGCTATGTAGCTTCATATATATTGCTTGTATATACTTATATGCATATGGCATAAACATTAGGCAAGTGGCATATACTTTAGGCAAAGTGCGTACGCGGCATCTCCCGCGCTGCTGTAGTCTGACCATAAGTGGCTGATCATATTACATTTGCTTATCTTTGCGCTCGCCCTATGTTTATGCGTAGGGACAAATGTCACTATATGCGTATTTAGTATACACTATCATATGTTAGGCATATGACACATCTATATGCAGAATACTCTACATTGCTTCGGGTATTATGAATACGTTATTAAATATACTACAGTATGTTCATGCCTGAACATTCTGCGGGGGGCCAAATGTGACAGCTAGCAGTGGCTGCCTCTGGTTTCGCTTCTTAATCCGTGGCCTGCGTCTCCGTCTGTATAGCAACCCAATTTTTCGATGCTTCCCAGAGTTCTCTGGGACGTCCAGGCACATCGTCTGACCATAAATGGCTGATCATATTACATTTGCTTATCTTTGCGCTCGCCCTATGTTTATGCGTAGGGACAAATGTCACTATATGCGTATTTAGTATACACTATCATATGTTAGGCATATGACACATCTATATGCAGAATACTCTACATTGCTTCGGGTATTATGAATACGTTATTAAATATACTACAGTATGTTCATGCCTGAACATCTACCGTTAAACAATGTTACCGGTGCTGACTTTGTAAGGACATTGCGCTGACTCTGGCGCGTCAGCGGAATGCGCATCCGAGGGCAGTACTTATTCTACAAAGTTATAGCGCGAAGGTTACTTGTTAACTACCCCCCCACTAAGTTCGTGACCGTCCTCGGTTACATTGTACTTATTGATGGTTTCCTGAAATATTTTTGATGCTTGTCTGCGTTGGTAGAGGTGATAGCTCACGAGGATGCAGCTGAGGGAGACGCCCAAGATTATACCGCTGATGAGCCAGTTAGCTTGGGATCCGGATGACTCCAGCTCCTCATTAAACTCACTGATGACTTGTAAGTTGTGGTCGTTCATCCGATGGAGTTGCGGTAAGCTTAGAACTGGGTCATGGCTTATGATGTTGAGAAGCGGAGACCCTGCTACGGCTGGACTCTTTTTTAACGTCTCACGTTGGTTAATGATTCTCGTCCCGTTGATTATAGCGGAGCGCTCAAAAGTGATGAGATATGTGCCATTGATGTTGATTTCTGGCCCTTCATCAGAGCTTACTTCTGCCGAGTTTTCATTGATGATGATTACGCCGTCGTCTACTTCGGTGATGGTTCTCAGGTTGCTGGGTTGAGACCGGCAGTTCGCCGTGCTTCCGGCATGTAGGGCTCGAGCGCACGTTTCGCCTTTTGCTCTCTTACAGACCGCGCCAAAATTGGTTGTAGTACAATCCGAGGTCGCCAGGATGTCACCGTCACAGTCAGCTACGATGTTATCTTGGAGCTGTAGTATGATGTGGTGATGTGACTTGATGCTAGGATATGCAATTAGTACATGGACGATATTTTCGGATTGGAGGACTTTTATGGAAGAAGCTTCCATCAGGCTAACTATGGGGACTTCTGGGGGGTGTTCATGAAGTAATGATTCCAAGTCATTGTGATTAAAAATTGTTGGATTTACAATGCCTGATTTGGCGAGAGTGTTCGTGAGAATTAAATTTTGTATTTCTGTGGTAATCATTCTATTCCTTGCCAAGAGTGCCTCATACAAATGTGGCGAGTCTATGAAGTCGGCTTTTCTAGCCTTTATAATTTCGTTCACGGTAAAAGTTAATTGACTGATTTGTTTTTGTGTTTCAGAATTTATAACTATTTGCCTGTAAAGAGTAAGCAGTGCCAAAAATAAACTATTGTGTCTTAGTGCCTAACCTTAGTTACTATTTGAGGTTATCTTTATGGACCACCCTCCCTTTAATGAGAACCGTGGTTCCCAAGTCTGCCTCCACCTTTTCTTCTGAGCATAATGGCGTTAGTTTGTTCCCAAATCTCTTGTTGTTTTTTAGAAACATCGTTTCGCTTACCTCAAACACTCTGTTCTGTCTGTCTAGATTGCATCTGTCGAGTACGGCTTGTTGTGCCTTTTGAATTCTTTTCTTGACAGATAATCTAACTTCTGTTGAAGTGGCATGTATGATGTCAATCGGCTTTTGGTTTGTAACCGAATGGATTGACTTATTATATTCTACCGTTGCTCTTAATATCAGCTCAATAGTTTCGCTGGCTTTTCTATCTAACCTCAGGCTTCTGGCTATGTCCGCCAGGGTACTGTGGAACCGCTCTACTTGTCCATTTGAACTGCTGTGAAGCGGTGGTGCATTTATAATGTCTATATTGTAGCTGTTCTTCAGGAATGATGTGATCATTTCTGAGTTGAATGCCGCTGCATTATCACAATAGAGTGTTTTGATTTCAGGAAAAATGTTTATTAGCTGGATAATGGGTGTTTTTACATCTATTGCTGCTCGAGACGGTAGTGGTTGTACGACGGCAAACTTTGAAAACTTGTCAATGCAAGTTAGAAATAGTTTTTTGTCGGTGGCAAAAATGTCGATGTGCAATATTTCGCCTGCGTATGAAGGGATTGGAGTGGCACCCAATTCCTGTTTTTGCGGGTGTCTATCGTATTTGGATTTTGTGCAAACTTTGCAATTTGCAACGACTTCCTTGGCTAGGTTGGACATTTTCGGAAAATAATAGTCACGAAGGACTTGTTTAATGTTTTCCTGTGCCGCTCTATGCGCTCGGTTATGTTCTGTCAATATTATTTCTATCTGTTTATTTCTATCAGAAATGTCGAGCACATAGTTCTTGCAGTGCCAAAACTTGGTTGCAGGGAAGCTTGAAACTAGAATATGCTGGAAGCTGGCTAGTGTCGGAAGGTCGCAGTGAAAGGCATTTACTGCGTCTGTAACAATGAGAGGCTTTATTGTTTCAATTAATGAATTTTTGTCAGTGAAGGTGACCAGGTGGCGAATCTTTTGGCCAAAAAGTATCTTTTTGCGTTGTAATGGGAAACACGCTTCTTCTAAGATAATCTGGTTTTTGAAACAATTTACTGGTTTGTCGGTCGTTTCGACCGTGTAGGTCAGAGAGAGTTCGCTGTGAATCGTTGCAGCGTCCGATTGAGGTTCATTTTGTAAGGCGTTTATGTTTTGCCTAGAAAGGTCGTCAGTCACAAAGTTCTCTTTCCCTGGTTTGTAAAGTACCGTCGCGTTGTGTTCGTCTATAAAGGCTTTCCACCTTTTGATCTTGGCGTTAGTATTTTTCTCGAAAATTGTGAATGTCAAAGGCTGATACTCCGTGAAAATTTTTATATCTTGGGCACCATATAGGTAGTTACGCAGTTTACCTAACGCCCATACGATGGGTCGCGTAGTGTGTTTCGCTAGTTTTGAGAGTTCTTGAAATCATGGTTATTGGTCTGCCCCCTTGCGAAAGGACAGCTCCAATGCCACTCATTGATGCATCCGTGGTTAGGTCGAATGATTGACCGAAATCTGGATACACGAGGCAGACGTATTCTGATGCCAGAATGTTGCGTAATTTTTGAAAGGCGTTACGTTGGGTTTCATTGAAGTTTACCCCAACTTTCCTGGACATGTGTTTACTAACTTTGCCATTTTCTCCCTTGAGTATATTTGTTAGGAGAGCCGCTAAGGATGCAAAATCTTTTATGGAGACCCTATAGTAGCTGACCAGGCCGAGGAAAGACCTAAGGCTGTAGAGGCTTTTTGGTTCAATATACTCTTGGATGGTTTTGACCTTTTCGGGGTCAGTTTTTATGCCGTGTTTGGTCACTAAAAAGCCTAAGAACTCAATGCTTTCTTTAAAAAACTGAGTTTTCTCTTGTGACACTCTCATGTTGGCATCACACAGGTTCTTTAGCACTGTGACAACATGCTTTACATGGTCTATTTCGTTTTCTGAGAAAACTATCACATCGTCTACATACACGTAGAAAGTTTTCCCAATTTGTTCCCTTAGAACGTCGTCTATAGCCCTTTGAAAAATGCTTGACGCATTCTTGAGGCCAAAGGGCAACCGACAAAACTTATATTTGCCGCCATTTATTGAAAATGATGTTTTTTCACGGTCTTGTTCCGCGAGGAAAATTTGATGGCAACCCGACTTTAAGTCCAAGGTTGTAAAAAATTTTGCCTCTCCTAGGTTCGCTAGAATCATAGGGATGCTAGGCATTGGGTACCGGTCGGCAATAGTTCGCTCGTTTAGCTTTCTAAAGTCGATCACAAGGTGTTTGTTTTTGTCGCCGTTGCTGTCGGTTCCTTTTTTGTCGACAACCCAGACTGGGCTGTTGTACGGTGACCTTGATGGTCTGATTATACCATCTTTGAGTAAATATTCAATTTCTTTGTTTACAAAGTCAGATACACCCATTGGCAGGGGGTACCACTTGGAGTATATTGGTTCGCTATCTCTAGCTCTAACTGTGGCAACAACAGAGGTATTGAAAGGTAACGCCTCGTTAGAGGTCGAGAACGCTTTTTTCCTCTTTGTGACCATGTCTCTGAGGTTCTTTTTTACCGATTGTGGTACAACTATGTCGTTCACATTGGAGAAATTGACATTAGAACACTCGTAGAATCCTAACTTTTCTTGTTTGTCTAGGTATTTCAAGGTGTTACCCTGAAGGTCCAACGTGACTCCCGCCTGCGTTAGCAGGTCGAAGCCTATAATGGCGTCGAACAAGGTGAGTGTGTCTAACAGGAAAAAGGGGAATGTCTGCTCAAAAATCTTGACCAGACATTTATCTTTAACTCTACTGGAGCCGTGCATTGAGCTCACAGTGAAGGGCTTATCGGCTGGTGAAACTACTTTTAGCTCCTTTACGGGCCTGATATAGTTCTTAGCCGCCCCGGTATCTATCAAAATGTTTAAGGTTCTCCCAGCCAACTGTCGTTTAATGAACGGCAGCCGGGAGCGTTCCCTAAAAAATTCAACGAATCATTGAGATCAATGGACTCGGTTTCGTCGTCAATACAAGCTACAGCATTTTCTGCTGCCTCCTTGTATTTCTGATCTTCGTCGGCAGAGTTGTTTTGAGCTATGTTGTTAACACGTTGTCGTCTGGCGCCTTTAAAACGCACTGACGTGTTTGCCCTTTTCTGGGGGTGTGAACGTAAGTTCTGATTATTTCCGAACTCCGTGCGTTGTCTAAACTTGGAAGAGTTGTCGACTTCAATTGGCACGGGTGGATCTTCCTCGCTACTTTTCTTGCTTACCTGATGGTTCTGCTTTTTTTTTACAAAGTGAGGGTTTCTTTCTTGATTCTTGTTGTCCGTATTATTTTTGCCTAGCTTATTGTGTGAGCGGTATTTGTTGCCCTCGCTCGCCTGAGCTCTTTCTTCTAGCGCTCTAGCGTATGATGCAGAAAAGGCGCTACGTTCGATACTAGCTTCGGCCTCCCTGGCTAATGCTAATGCAGACGGTAAGTCTTTTGGTTGTGCTGGAAACACGGCTGCTCTTAGGTTCTTTCTTAGACCCGAGATGAATGCATGTAGAGCATCCGATCTAACCTCATCATTAAGCAGTTTGACTTGTTGGGGCTCATGAGACATGACGATTTTGTTCGTGACCAAAGTCAACTTTCGTTCAACTTCGTCATAGTAGCTCATGAGGCTTAGGTCACCTTGTCTGTCCAATTCTAATCCTTGTCGCAAGAGGCGTAGTGAAGTTATGTCTGCATAGGTGCAATCCAGCCTAGCTATTATAGCCTCAAAATTTAGCACAGTGTTGTGCGAAACTTACAGCACTGTCCTCGTAGGGTCTGAATAATTCATAGGCATCGGTGGCCGATTGCCTCCATGCTACGTATTCATCTGGTATGCCGTTAAAATCGGGTACCGATTTTATTATGTCAAGTGGTAGGTCACACCTAACGTTTGGGTCTACCGATATCCTTTCGTATGTTTCTACCTGAGGTACTTCTATTCGCAAGCTATTTAATTGTTGTTGTAACTGATTGAATAATAGTCGATGTCTAGCCTCTTGATACTGTAAGGCGCTATTTATTAGAGCTTGAACCTGTTCTGTATTCACTATTAGGTTGCTTAAGTTTTGTGTCTGATTAACTTCGGGGTCTGTATCCCACTCTTCGTCACTAGGGATTTCTGTTTTTATTTGCCTATTTAAATCAAAACGGCTCATTGATTTACGGAACTGCACTGAAACAAATCAATCACTGCTGTGTTTTTAAAAGCTTTATTATTTATTTAATGGCTAGCTTGGCAAAGAACATGATAACCTTGTGTTTGCTGCCAATCACGCTGGTGTATTTTTATTATTTGTCTATTCGTTTCACTTAATGTGTGGTTTGACTTGAAATTAAAACTTTATAAACTTACATTAACTGAGACATAATGTGGGTTCGTAGACTGTTTTGTTGCGCGTCAATTATTGAGTTCCGTCCGTCCAGGGTCCGCGTTAGGGGAAGCCGTCGTTCGGAGCACAATGTAGATCAAATTGATAGGCAGATTATGATGGGATATAATTAAGATATCCAAATTACAGGCTTTGTGGCTCAGCAATATATTAATCAGCAAAATGATTTTAGTAACGGCAGTGTGCCGGAGCAATGTGTGTTTATTCGTAAATCTCTTGAACAAGACTGTACTTAAAGTAAAACTAAAATGAAATCGAAAGCTAAAAGAGACAAAAGCTACAAACTACAGTTATTCTTAAGCTACAAGAATTCGACCGACACGCCGACTCAGTATAACTGTTAAACAAATCTACCGTAAAACAATGTTACCGGTGCTGACTTTGTAAGGGCATTGCGCTGACTCTGGCGCGTCAGCGGAATGCGCATGCGAGGGCAGTACTTATTCTACAAAGTTATAGCGCGAGGGTTACTTGTTATCTTATATTCCGCTATGGTTCGCCACGGTATAAGACAAAGAAGACTATAATATAACCAACGTTGGATCATTGTAGAAAACACAACATATAATTCACATATAATATATATATTTATAGGGATATTGCAAATAATGTGAAGTCATCTCATCGTATCCATTTCCATTCACCGGAGAAAAGGGCAAGACGTGAAGATATCTGAGACTAACAGCTAACTGCAATCAATGCAATGCAATGCAATGGCAGCTGATGGAATTGGCCATCGGGTAGTTGACTGTGATATCATAGTTATATTTATTAGGGGACATAAAATTAGACGGATGTCTAACATTCATGTATTCTTCCCAAGTTAAAAACTATTGTCTGACCACCGTTATGCATCATCCCATTTTTTATTAGAACTATAGTTTCTAAGTGGGCCTCTGTTCTTTTCGTCCCACTAGACGCGTACATTTATTTAATAAATATATGCTTTTTTAAGTACTCGTATTCTGTATAATTTCGTAAAGTCCTTGGAACTCGATGTCCTGGGTTTTTTGGTTTTTATCACTAATCGCAATGTCAAACTGCGTTATCTCAATTGGCTGTATTTACGTTACTGAATGTTGGTGTAATCTTATTACACTATAAAGTTCAGTGTCAGTCCAGTTTTCTACGATTTTAACTATTAACAGTATTGATTATTAGAAGTACTATGTGACTGTTAGGGTCTCAGTGTGTATACAATTTCTTGACAAACTGTGTATATAGAGTAATGGAAATAGGAGCTACACGTGGGGCTCCCAATATTTCCAAAAAAAAAAAACAATTGTGTCCTAAAATAATAGCATGGCCAGTTCTCAATAAATTGTATTAGCAACATATTTTTTCCAACAGCCCAAACCATCTCCATTAATACCTCTCTTTCTGCGTAAATTTACAAATACAACAACCTCACGGGTAGAGGATGAATTCCATTATAAGCCAGGGAAATTTCATCTTACTAATGACTACAATGCGTTTCTACGCTTGTACTACGAACGGAACTGAAAGAAGGCACAAATATTGATGACACATAAATACGGAAAACTCCCAGATAACCGATAATTGTACTGATAAATCAGCCCTCTAAGCATACTTCTGTATGCTGAGCAGACTTCGAAACTCTTAAGGCGTTATGAGAAACCAATGCATCTACGAAGCCACTGACATGTTACAGGAATATGTCAAATTACTTACTGTACTCAAATTACTGTCAAAAAAACAAATGCGCAATCGTCACATACACATTATAAAGAGAAACATTTCCGTGGTTCTCAAAAACATTACTAATATAGCAATATTGGAAAATTGTAAAGAATCATAGTTGGTAATCAAAGGGTTGGCGACAAGCATGCTCTTGCATTACAGGTATCAGGTAAACTTTATCCAATAAAGATCAGTTCATTTAGCAATGCACTCATGAATTGACATATATATCGGGGAAGCATGTTTTGTTTCTGGCTGTCTGCAGAACAATACTTCGTCGCAAATAAACCATGAATATTACTTCTAGAAAGATTGTGACTTAGATGTGTCCAATTATATTATTATATTATCATATTATTTAATTCTTTGTTGCACGAAAAAATCTGCTGATTTTATTGGTAACTTCCCGTGCATTGATCAAAATATTTTATCCAAGTTATGGGTCCAACATTTTAAAGATCAAAGTGATTTACATCGATTAACAGTGATCAACATCGGTGTGGCACAGAAACAAAGTGATAATCAGATTTGAGCGGAATTTTTAAAATTGACAAATTAGGGAAGGGCAATCGTTATTGTACATGCATAATTATGGAGTGTAGCATCAGGAGAGCTGCTATCAACAAATGATCCTGATGCTGTGAATTGGCAGGCAAGGATGATAAGGCGATGAACAGGATCAGGCTAACTGGGAAAACTTTACAATTCGGGTTCATAAAGAATTGCAAAACAAGCGCATGAGCTACATAAATAAGTTCGTGATAATTCTTGATGGCACTGGGTCAGTAGCAATTGAGCTAAATGATGAATGTATGTTTGCACACGCATGCAAAACGTTTTGTTTAATAATTCTGTTTTACTTAATAGATTTCAATGAAATTTTTAGCATATGATCTACATATTCTATTGGATTCGTATTAGGACTATTTCCCACTGAACTTAAATTTTAAGAATGTGGGGAAATTTGGAGGCGATATCCAAATTCCAACAAAAATCAAAATGGCATAAAATATACATAATAATTAATATAATATTTTGAGGCTTTAGCTCGACGCTTAGTCGTACGAGATATAATTTGTTAAGTGCATTTCGATCATGTTTTTATTCGATAGGAATTAAATGGAAATAGTTATCGAATTTATGAAACAAACTTGATATGCGAGTCTCTAGCTCATAGATGCTGTGATCCTCGCACATACGAACAGTCGGACAAGCGGACGGACAGACAGACGGACAGGGCTCGGATCGACTCGGCTTGTCATCCTTATAAAGAATATATCTGCTTTATGGGGTCTGCCACGCCTCCTTCTGCCTATTACGTACATTTGCACAAAATCATACCATGATTACCCATTTTCAATGGGATCAAGGTATAAAAAAAGAAAAAATGCGATAAAGGCAGATAATTTGAAAAAAGTATGTGGGGCTGGTATGCTTTATAACTTTTGGTTAAAAATATATTAAATTAATCCCTGAAGGTTCTCGTATTATAAAGAGAAACCACGTTGCCTATTTGCCATGTCTCAGTAAAGGAATGGTGCGCGATATTAAAAAAATGGCGTTTGCAGCGAATATGAATTAAAAAACTAGCATAATCAGTAATATTCCTGCTCAGCCATTTCCTGATGCAACTGCCAACTGGGCGCAAAACTTATTGGAATTAATTCATGCAGATGTGTGCGGGCCTTTTAACACATAGTCAATTGCGCGATCGAGATACTTGCTAACTTTCAGTAATAACCAATCTTGCGATAATGAAGGTGAATTCAAATAAGAGCCGGGCTGTCCTCTTTAACGTCTAGACCCGTGGCTACTCCGTACTAATGCGTAGGATCAAAAGTTTGGTCCTCTCAAGTATCAATCCATGAATAGTGACCTAATGACACTGGCATAATCAGACCAATTTTTTTGCATTCACTTAAGAAATCAAGATCCGCATGCCAAGCAGTTAGCTAGAAAAAAACTCATTTTGAAGTACTTAGGAGAACGGCAAATTTCAAACTACACGACGAATGAAGTCATCAGAAGCGTACTGCATCAGTGCATGCAAACTAGGTCGGTGACCGTACTATACGAATACGGTGCAGTTGACGAAAGAACAGCTGGATTTCGATATAGAGCAGTGGCTAAATAGAAACCACGGTGAATCGTCTTTTATCTACATAAGATGGGAATAAGTTCTGACACAGAGGATATTTTCTTTTACTGTGAATTGTGGTTAAAAGAAAGTGAAATTATATTAGGGACTATAATAGAGCAAATATGCAGAAACATAAATGATTGGAATAGAATCTTTAACTCCGCTGAAACCTTACTTTGGCGGAAACACTTGCACCTGGACGTAAGAGCATTTATTACAATGCTGAGTTAAGGTTCATGAAAGGCTTCATCTTTAAGTTGAAGAGGGTGTTACGCAGCCCAAGAAAAAGGGAGGGACAGCCACATGAAAGACACCGGCCAGAGTGACGACCCGACTAATATATAAGCGCGTAATAAAATTTACTTACCCCTACCCAAAATAATAAAACATGGATGTATATAAATGTAGTTGAGATCATAATCCCGCAATTGATAAGAAACCGTTTGCTAATGCGTTGCTTTTAATAGTTAATTAATTAATTAATTGCAGAAAAAAGCTCTTGGTTAAATAAAACTAATTACTTTTGCTTTATAGACAGTAAAGTAATAACCAACACAAAAAGTAACAAGTAAGAAAGCTCCAGTCGACATTGCGAGACCAGGTTTCGAACCCGGATTATTTGCGCAACGTGCACCAACTCTACCAACACCGCCACTTCATAATTAAAAAAAAAAAATAAAACAATAAAAAATTGTTCATCTCCACTGGTCTCGAACTCCGGACCGAGCTGCATACGAGCGCCGCCTCGACCAACGTAGCCACTGCTCTGCTTTTGCGAGCAGTTGCAAATTTGAACATAAGTAGCAGCTAATAATTCAGCACAATTCAAGCGCAATTTCAATTCTTGGAATAGAAAAGAATACACGCATTTGAATGTTTGTGTGCACACGCATAGGAAAAATGCGTGCGCGTGGCGCTGCTGACATGTGCTTTTGCAAATTGGCCAAACGTTTTGTTTAATAACTTCTGTTTTACTTAATGGATTTTAATGAAATTTTCAGCATATGATCTACATATCCTATTGGCTTGGTTGAAATGCAAACGCTTTCACATAATGGCCCTAGTTCCAACAAAACTTAAATTTTAAGAATTTGGGGGAATTTGGAGCCGGTATCCAAAATCCAACAAAAATCAAAATTGCATAAAATATACATAAAACTAAATTCAAAATTTGGATCTAGCTCTTAAGACGCTCGAGATATAATTTATTTACTGCATTTCAATAATGTTTTTATTCGATAACAATTAAATGCGAATAGTTATCGAATATTTGAAACAAACTTGACCTGCGCGTGCTAAACACGGACCTACAAAGAAAATTTCAAGTCTCTAGCTCTTATAGAGGCTGAGATCCACGCGTTCACACATACGGACAGACGGACGGACAGACAGACGGACAGGGCTCAATCGACTCGGCTTGTCGTCCTGATCAAGAATAAATATACTTTATGAATATATATACTCAATGGGATCAGGGTATAAAAAACAACACCAACTAATTGTTTTATTTATTAAATACTTATGGTTTTGTCTGCTAGCATAACTTATATTTACGTGCTTATCTCAGCTTGGTAGGTCTTAACGGAATGCTCATTATTTGCGATCAAAACTCAAATATACCCAAGCGTTAATGGTTTGTTCAACATTCCGTTAAATTGAAATTAAACGTATAAGATGTTGATTTAAGCGTTATCCAACTCTCATTTTCATGATCTATTTATTTATTTATCATATTAACGGAACGATTTGTAAAGAAAATGTTTTACTAAAACATGGATATTATATAGTCTTAATAATTATAAAAAATGTGGCTCAATCATATCAACATCCGGCGGGTCAGATATTCCCGAATTCACAGGTAAGTAAGATTGTGATATTGTTTAACTATATTTAAATGTGTTCATGACAATATGTGTAAAACTTTTAAGTGTAACTATAAGAAACAATAAAATAAATAAAAATAAAAACAATAAGTAAGAAACGCTGGAACTATAAAAAATTTAAGTTTCTAGCTCGTATAGGTTTGAGCTCGCTCTGTTTGGCAAATCTGGAAACTTTGTATTTTGTACAGTGTTAAGGTTAGCACCCTAAAAGTGAGCTTGTGACTTACAGATACTACAGTTAAAATGTTGCAGTTGGGCGCTACAGACTGCATATTACTCATTTACGGCAAAACGCCGACAGCTCCAAAAAGTGTAAAACATAATCTTTTTTTTTATTTCATACTAGTTCCTTCTTCTAAAGTTGTAGATCTAGAAAATATAATTAGTGAGTTACTATCAATTTCCTCTATCGATGTACCATTTAACGTTACTATAGACTAGGTGCGTGAAAAATTGAGCAAACCTACATCCTACACATATATAATTAGAAAATAGAAATGTAAGAATTAAATTTCTGTTGTCCCTCTCTTACTTGTTGCCAATGTTGCGTATTAAAGTCTGTTTCTGAAATACCAACTTTTTTCATGCTGTAGCATGTTATCGCAACAAGCAATTTTACAACTAACGAGCTTAAAGTTGCCTATGCATCTTGAATATTAAAACAACAAGAAATACGTGGCAAATTTTATACAAATTCAGTCTCAAGGCCCAAAAAATAAAAATAGAACACCTTCACTGATGTACATTCCTAGAGACACCTCATTAATAGTCGGGGTTTTACTTGTAACCACTTTAGTAATCTATTTAAGAATGGTACTCATTAATCCCAAAAAATCCTCCATTGCTGTCTAAAGTTGTAGTGTGTTAAAAGCTACTCGCACCGCTCGTCCTCTATGACGTTGTGTTAGTCCTCGTCCTTGAACTGCTAAATCTCCAAGATTAATTGTGGTTATTACTGGAATTACTTTATTAGTTATTTTCCTGCAAACGATCTCAGAGATAATCCAACCAAACTTTGACTTTTTGCTAAATAGTCCATCAATAACCATTGTATAACTTTCGAAAATATATGGGAAGCCATCTGCACCGACAATCATACAAATCCGACTGGGTTTGCTTAAATTGCGATTGGCAAGCAAGTATTTCTCCTGTTTCTCTTCCGTTTTGACATTGAACAACTTGCTTGGTAATTTTTTTGTTTTTCTTATGTATCAGCAATGCTTGAAAGCGTTTTGCGTGTCAAGTCAAGTCAATGCACATGCTGCTCAATTTGAACTAAGCCTTTTTATAGAGCAAGTCTTAAGAATTAACTAGGTTCGTCAGAAACCAATAGCCATACTGTGACCAGTAGTCTGTCTCTTCTGTTTATTATGAATTAGTTAATTTTTTTTCTGTCTTGTGGTTCTTCATGTAGAAGAGTGTCGCAAAGCTGATATGTTTATGATCGTGTGCAACTAGCAAAATTATGTAGTCCTAATTAGAGCATACTTCAATGATTCCCAAAACGTGTTCTAGCTTTTTTTTACTTCTCGTGTCTTGTAAAGCTACATCGTCATAATAAAATGTAAGCAAAGATGGGACTCGCAACTTATCCAATTTCCGTTTTCGAATGAGTTTATTAATATGCCGTATGCTGTGTAAGACTTGCTTCGAACTTTTAGTTAAGACTGTATGGGTCCAAAATGTGATTTAAAGGCTTGATGAATCCTGTACTGATCTCTCTGATCCACTTAAAAGATGTCTAACCACACTTTTTTTCTCCGTGCAATCATATTTTAATATGGTTGAGCTTTTTTGCATCACATACATCTGTCATAAGATGTTTTGTTTCCTTCAACAGCATTTAAAACGTCTGTTGCTCTTTTGATCGTCATAGAAATTTGGCAAATCCAGCTTTGGAGTTTCTGGTTTCCATTCATAGCAATCTTAATTGGTTTATACGCCTGATTACTTTGAACTTTTGCCATTGTTGACTTGAAGATATTTATTGTCCATAGCGCCCAATTTTCGCAGAGCCCTATGCAAGTTTTTAATATTTGGGGTGTACTCTTGGAAACATTATTCGTCGCGTTTGTTTTAATCAGACTTTTCAAAGTATTTATGGTTGAATGTTAGTGATTATCTTTTTTTCCATAGCTCATCCGGTTTACTACATGCGTTCTTGTAATGAATACAGAGGTATTGGATATTTTGAATTTTGTATACCTCCCCCACACAAATTCAAAATTAATATATTTGAATTAATAGAGACTATTTACCATAATTATGCTTTCAGAATTGCATTAAGAAATATAAAATTCTAGGAGAAAAGGTATTCAACAATTAATTTTTTGAACAACGCATACACGCACATACATCGGAATGCACGATCGCTCTCTCTCTCTCTCTTAATATGCAGCAGCTGCGCTTGGGCTATGCAGTATCGCCTATACAATGTGGTTCTTCTAATTTCCGGGTTTTTAGCGAGTCCTGTGAATATTTACGGCGAGATAATTATACTCAGGTAAAATGCAGGTTAAACTCTAAAAATAATTTGGAAGTTAGTGACGAATTATTTTGTATTGTATAAAGGGGTAAGTGGTTTTATTCATTCACATTAAATTTTACGTATAACTCATATGTACGTGTTGTATTAGCTGCGATTTATTCCGTTCGGTGTATGTACCTTGCAATTATTAGTCAATCGGTATGTTGCGAATAATTTATATAGCGCTTGGTGAAATCCTGATTATAAATGAAAAGGGTTTTTTTGCGCCATGTGCTAAAAGATTTTGGGTGTTTTATATCAATAATTACTTACTGGTGCCCAATAGACAAATCGAGATTGCTCGACTATTATATACCCTAAACTCTGCGAATATGTGATATACCAATTATTCTACGCTTATCTTAATTCGTATCATTAGCCCCACTGAACAGCAAAATGTCATATATGATTATTACAAAACTAATGCATTAATGTATTTTTAGGGAAAACTTTTTTCTCACATGTGAGCCAATGGACATAATCTATATACAAATTTATATAATAAACGACATCCAAAACTCAACTGATCGATAGCTTCTTAAAATTCGCTTGCACCATCCCCACACCAAACAGAAATAACATAGATATTGTATCTTGAAATATTTTATCAGCTTTTTCAGCATACCGAAATAAATGGTTTATGTTCATGGAACAGAATTCTCAAGCAACATCTTCGAAGATTACTGTAACCAGTATGACAGCCAATATTATACAAATTCATTCCAGCAGACATATAGCAACTACCCTTAGAGTGCATAATTCAGCCCTTATCGAGATCTACAGAATGATCACAACCATAACGAAAAACCAAACCAAATAATTAAATACGAAAAAATCTTATCCGATACAATCCTTACAAAGAATAATGCTGTACTCATCTACAATATGTACGCTTTTCAAACTGTTCACTGGACTAACAACGAATACTTACGAAAACTAAATTACTTTCAATTACAACTACTTCAAGTTATTTCTGTAACTCAACAAATACAGACTAGAGACACTCAATTTCCAATCCGCTTAGATTCGGACTATTTCGAAAGATAAGCATATAAAGCATAGCTTTGTAAGCTATTTATATTTGTAAAGAGTTTGCGGTCATTCGTTCCAAATTCTCTATATTCCATTTACGAATTGACAATCCAACAAAACTTAAATTTTAAGAATTTGGGGGAATTTGGAGCCGGTATCCAAAATCCAACAAAAATCAAAATTGCATAAAATATACATAAAACTAAATTCAAAATTTGGATCTAGCTCTTAAGACGCTCGAGATATAATTTATTTACTGCATTTCAATAATGTTTTTATTCGATAACAATTAAATGCGAATAGTTATCGAATATTTGAAACAAACTTGACCTGCGCGTGCTAAACACGGACCTACAAAGAAAATTTCAAGTCTCTAGCTCTTATAGAGGCTGAGATCCACGCGTTCACACATACGGACAGACGGACGGACAGACAGACGGACAGGGCTCAATCGACTCGGCTTGTCGTCCTGATCAAGAATAAATATACTTTATGAATATATATACTCAATGGGATCAGGGTATAAAAAACAACACCAACTAATTGTTTTATTTATTAAATACTTATGGTTTTGTCTGCTAGCATAACTTATATTTACGTGCTTATCTCAGCTTGGTAGGTCTTAACGGAATGCTCATTATTTGCGATCAAAACTCAAATATACCCAAGCGTTAATGGTTTGTTCAACATTCCGTTAAATTGAAATTAAACGTATAAGATGTTGATTTAAGCGTTATCCAACTCTCATTTTCATGATCTATTTATTTATTTATCATATTAACGGAACGATTTGTAAAGAAAATGTTTTACTAAAACATGGATATTATATAGTCTTAATAATTATAAAAAATGTGGCTCAATCATATCAACATCCGGCGGGTCAGATATTCCCGAATTCACAGGTAAGTAAGATTGTGATATTGTTTAACTATATTTAAATGTGTTCATGACAATATGTGTAAAACTTTTAAGTGTAACTATAAGAAACAATAAAATAAATAAAAATAAAAACAATAAGTAAGAAACGCTGGAACTATAAAAAATTTAAGTTTCTAGCTCGTATAGGTTTGAGCTCGCTCTGTTTGGCAAATCTGGAAACTTTGTATTTTGTACAGTGTTAAGGTTAGCACCCTAAAAGTGAGCTTGTGACTTACAGATACTACAGTTAAAATGTTGCAGTTGGGCGCTACAGACTGCATATTACTCATTTACGGCAAAACGCCGACAGCTCCAAAAAGTGTAAAACATAATCTTTTTTTTTATTTCATACTAGTTCCTTCTTCTAAAGTTGTAGATCTAGAAAATATAATTAGTGAGTTACTATCAATTTCCTCTATCGATGTACCATTTAACGTTACTATAGACTAGGTGCGTGAAAAATTGAGCAAACCTACATCCTACACATATATAATTAGAAAATAGAAATGTAAGAATTAAATTTCTGTTGTCCCTCTCTTACTTGTTGCCAATGTTGCGTATTAAAGTCTGTTTCTGAAATACCAACTTTTTTCATGCTGTAGCATGTTATCGCAACAAGCAATTTTACAACTAACGAGCTTAAAGTTGCCTATGCATCTTGAATATTAAAACAACAAGAAATACGTGGCAAATTTTATACAAATTCAGTCTCAAGGCCCAAAAAATAAAAATAGAACACCTTCACTGATGTACATTCCTAGAGACACCTCATTAATAGTCGGGGTTTTACTTGTAACCACTTTAGTAATCTATTTAAGAATGGTACTCATTAATCCCAAAAAATCCTCCATTGCTGTCTAAAGTTGTAATGTGTTAAAAGCTACTCGCACCGCTCGTCCTCTATGACGTTGTGTTAGTCCTCGTCCTTGAACTGCTAAATCTCCAAGATTAATTGTGGTTATTACTGGAATTACTTTATTAGTTATTTTCCTGCAAACGATCTCAGAGATAATCCAACCAAACTTTGACTTTTTGCTAAATAGTCCATCAATAACCATTGTATAACTTTCGAAAATATATGGGAAGCCATCTGCACCGACAATCATACAAATCCGACTGGGTTTGCTTAAATTGCGATTGGCAAGCAAGTATTTCTCCTGTTTCTCTTCCGTTTTGACATTGAACAACTTGCTTGGTAATTTTTTTGTTTTTCTTATGTATCAGCAATGCTTGAAAGCGTTTTGCGTGTCAAGTCAAGTCAATGCACATGCTGCTCAATTTGAACTAAGCCTTTTTATAGAGCAAGTCTTAAGAATTAACTAGGTTCGTCAGAAACCAATAGCCATACTGTGACCAGTAGTCTGTCTCTTCTGTTTATTATGAATTAGTTAATTTTTTTTTCTGTCTTGTGGTTCTTCATGTAGAAGAGTGTCGCAAAGCTGATATGTTTATGATCGTGTGCAACTAGCAAAATTATGTAGTCCTAATTAGAGCATACTTCAATGATTCCCAAAACGTGTTCTAGCTTTTTTTTACTTCTCGTGTCTTGTAAAGCTACATCGTCATAATAAAATGTAAGCAAAGATGGGACTCGCAACTTATCCAATTTCCGTTTTCGAATGAGTTTATTAATATGCCGTATGCTGTGTAAGACTTGCTTCGAACTTTTAGTTAAGACTGTATGGGTCCAAAATGTGATTTAAAGGCTTGATGAATCCTGTACTGATCTCTCTGATCCACTTAAAAGATGTCTAACCACACTTTTTTTCTCCGTGCAATCATATTTTAATATGGTTGAGCTTTTTTGCATCACATACATCTGTCATAAGATGTTTTGTTTCCTTCAACAGCATTTAAAACGTCTGTTGCTCTTTTGATCGTCATAGAAATTTGGCAAATCCAGCTTTGGAGTTTCTGGTTTCCATTCATAGCAATCTTAATTGGTTTATACGCCTGATTACTTTGAACTTTTGCCATTGTTGACTTGAAGATATTTATTGTCCATAGCGCCCAATTTTCGCAGAGCCCTATGCAAGTTTTTAATATTTGGGGTGTACTCTTGGAAACATTATTCGTCGCGTTTGTTTTAATCAGACTTTTCAAAGTATTTATGGTTGAATGTTAGTGATTATCTTTTTTTCCATAGCTCATCCGGTTTACTACATGCGTTCTTGTAATGAATACAGAGGTATTGGATATTTTGAATTTTGTATACCTCCCCCACACAAATTCAAAATTAATATATTTGAATTAATAGAGACTATTTACCATAATTATGCTTTCAGAATTGCATTAAGAAAGATAAAATTCTAGGAGAAAAGGTATTCAACAATTAATTTTTTGAACAACGCATACACGCACATACATCGGAATGCACGATCGCTCTCTCTCTCTCTCTCTTAATATGCAGCAGCTGCGCTTGGGCCATGCAGTATCGCCTATACAATGTGGTTCTTCTAATTTCCGGGTTTTTAGCGAGTCCTGTGAATATTTACGGCGAGATAATTATACTCAGGTAAAATGCAGGTTAAACTCTAAAAATAATTTGGAAGTTAGTGACGAATTATTTTGTATTGTATAAAGGGGTAAGTGGTTTTATTCATTCACATTAAATTTTACGTATAACTCATATGTACGTGTTGTATTAGCTGCGATTTATTCCGTTCGGTGTATGTACCTTGCAATTATTAGTCAATCGGTATGTTGCGAATAATTTATATAGCGCTTGGTGAAATCCTGATTATAAATGAAAAGGGTTTTTTTGCGCCATGTGCTAAAAGATTTTGGGTGTTTTATATCAATAATTACTTACTGGTGCCCAATAGACAAATCGAGATTGCTCGACTATTATATACCCTAAACTCTGCGAATATGTGATATACCAATTATTCTACGCTTATCTTAATTCGTATCATTAGCCCCACTGAACAGCAAAATGTCATATATGATTATTACAAAACTAATGCATTAATGTATTTTTAGGGAAAACTTTTTTCTCACATGTGAGCCAATGGACATAATCTATATACAAATTTATATAATAAACGACATCCAAAACTCAACTGATCGATAGCTTCTTAAAATTCGCTTGCACCATCCCCACACCAAACAGAAATAACATAGATATTGTATCTTGAAACATTTTATCAGCTTTTTCAGCATACCGAAATAAATGGTTTATGTTCATGGAACAGAATTCTCAAGCAACATCTTCGAAGATTACTGTAACCAGTATGACAGCCAATATTAAACAAATTCGTTCCAGCAGACATATAGCAACTACCCTTAGAGTGCATAATTCAGCCCTTATCGAGATCTACAGAATGATCACAACCATAACGAAAAACCAAACCAAATAATTAAATACGAAAAAATCTTATCCGATACAATCCTTACAAAGAATAATGCTGTACTCATCTACAATATGTACGCTTTTCAAACTGTTCACTGGACTAACAACGAATACTTACGAAAACTAAATTACTTTCAATTACAACTACTTCAAGTTATTTCTGTAACTCAACAAATACAGACTAGAGACACTCAATTTCCAATCCGCTTAGATTCGGACTATTTCGAAAGATAAGCATATAAAGCATAGCTTTGTAAGCTATTTATATTTGTAAAGAGTTTGCGGTCATTCGTTCCAAATTCTCTATATTCCATTTACGAATTGATGTTATTAAGTCTTGTATTCTCCGGCTCGAAGGACCAATTTTGATACACTTGATGTGGTGATGTTCAGTTCTGTAATTATCTTTATTCGTTTGAGTTAAGGTTCTTACACTCGTGCTCATGCGTATTTCATCCCTTAAATCTGGCTTATCTATTGCTGAGTGTGTAAGCCTTATCGTTGGTATGTCTAATTTTAGATTCTAAACATGTAATTTGATCTTTTCCTATTGCATTGCGTGCTAGTCGTTGAGTGCGTTAAGAATCCTAAAATCTAGTATGTTCATGCCAGAACATCTTGCTGTCATCGGCGTAATCATGATCAACCGGCGCTCGTAGATCGAGCATAAATGAGACGTTCAATTAACGCAGACATTCATGGCTATTTATTATGTATACATATAAATATTTTATGCAATTCCAATTAAAAATAAAAAACATTTTAATATTTGGCTTTGTCGGAGTCTGCACTTTATTTAAACTTAAAAAAAAATAGGCTTAAGAATTTTCAGCCTTAAGATGACTGAAGATTAAATTTTCATACTTTGTTATTTATAGCTAGTTGTGTGTGCGTTAGTAACGTTTTGTGGGATGATTTATTGGCCCAGTTTGTTAGTAGTTCACTGGTGTTATCGCAAATGCTTGTTTGTTTACTAAAGTCACCAAGCTTTGGCTTATGGTTAAATGCGTGTGCATATATATGAAGTCTCTGATATATGATTTTCCCATCTTTTAAAAAACTCTTGTTCCCTGGTTGGTATAGTAAAGGATTTTGTTCATAGTATTTAGAAGTTATATTTCTTCTATTGGTGTTTCTTGTTCGGTTTTAGTATACTTAATAAAAAATGTTTGTGGTATTGTGTCAATCGTATAGATTAAGTACATCGATATACATATGCAAGTTATTATAAATGTGGATATTGGTTATTGTTATAGTTGTATATATGTCGTAGCATATTTATTAAATTAAACATCTCAGCATTAAATATGTCTTTGTCGTAATTTTTATTTAAGAGTGACTTAAGCTTCGCAATTAAGCCCAGACCATGCATACAGAGGATCAGCACGTGTTTTCTTTTTCATTTCTTTTACTCTAATACATTGTCGGAACGAGGCTACGCAAGACAAACAAATCTGTTGGGCTCATAAAATGGTTCGAGTACTTATAAGTTCGCTCATTTACTAAAGAATCAAAAAAATATTGATCGCCTCCTAGGATATGTACCTCGAGGTGGGACCTTCCGCAAAACATTATTGCTAATCCGAAATCTACTATACATAGCTTTGTTAGCGTACAGCGTTGCTTTGTCATATAGTGCGCTCTTACTTATATTTTCATTCGCAATTTTTTTTTAAAAGTTACATAGAACTTAGGTACGAAAACAGATAGACAAAAAATTTTTGTTTTTTTATTAAATTTATTATTTCGAATCTCAACAGTATTGTTTTATTACAATTATATATATTTATATTTATACAATTATATTTCGCTATAGAATGATTGATAATTATACCTTAAAACCATTATTGAAAAGTACGTAACATGTAGCAGAAGACGAGGCATCTTAGCCCTGTCCGTTCATAGGAACGTTTCAATCTCAGAACTTATAAGAACTAATGACTTTAATTTTTTGTTGGTATGTTTATAGAACGCGCGCTTAGTTTGTCTTAAATAATCGATACCTATTTACGATTCATGTTTAAAAACATGATCAAAACACAGTTATTAAATTATATCTCGTACGGCTTATGAGCTTATGCCTCCAAATTTTGTATTTAGTTTTATATATATTTTATACAATTTTGATTTTGTCAATATCTTGGATACTGGCTCCAAGTTTCCTCGAATTCTTTAAACTTAAGTTTAGTTGGAAATAGAGTCAATATATAAAGGTGTTTGAATTTTTACTTAGCTGACAAGTTCGCCGATAGAATATGTAAACCATATACTGACAATTTAAATAAAATCAGTTAAGTAAATCAGAATTTATTAAACAAATTGTTTGGTCAATTTGCAAAAGCACGTGGCAAGCAGCTTAAAGCGTACGCATTTTTTCTGTGCATATGCGCACATACATTTTAATGCGTGCATTCTTCTCTAAGCTCTGTGTGTAATGCCAGGTGACGATCGGTAGGATTTTATTTGTTTTGTTTTTAGTGCTCAATAGAAGCCATGGAAAATATTAAAAAATAAAGATTGGATTTGGTTTAGGGTATCTTAAATCTTGTTATTTGTTAAATTTGAAGTTTCGGTGTTGGTAGAGTTGCTGCGTATTGATTAGGAGATGTTGGCTTGAGTCTTTGTGTCCTACAGTTTTTTATGTTTTGTATCTAAGTTATAGAAAATATAAAAATTTGTAGATTGGACGGAGTTCAGGTTACCTCATAGTTGGGCCTATGTGACTGGATCTATTTTATTTGTTAGTTCTGTCAAACTTGTTATTTAAATTTTGTAATCCAATCTCAAAAATTTGTATACGTTTATGCCTAATACTAAGCTATGGAGTGTATTTTATAACGCAATTCGGATGGAGTTGTCTCCAAGTCGGGCACCCCCTAGACTAGAGCTTTCTTACGTGCTATTTTATTTACGAGCACTTTTAGTGAGATTGTCAGTTCTGAATTTTCTGGCTTTTTTGTTCACATATCAAGTTAATGTTATGTTAGGCCCATATATAAGTTATGTCTTTGCAGTGATGTTCGATCAGTCCAGAGGATTTTGACGGAAATCGGCAATTAATAATTATAGCTCGGATAGAATTCATGGTTTACTATCCTACCGACTGCGCCATATATATTGTCTAATCAATCAAATATACATGTTAGGAAAACCCACATTATTCGGGTCTCATTATTTACAATGTTGATAATTTCAAGTGGACTGCGATTGAGCACCGACTAGCATACGAGTATCCTTAATACATTAAGCCATGGCGTATAGAGCCATAAAGAAAACGTTTGCTCAAATTATCTGTGAAAAACCATGGCAACAGGTAATTTATGTATAAGATTAGGGAGGTTTATTGGTAAGAATGTTCTCTCTTTGTTCTTCGGAGCGATGATAGTTAAATAATGTTTATGTAAACAAGTCGGATCTTAATCTTTCTTTAAATTGAAAAATTTGTTTAGGTTCTCCACGCTCGGAAAATCACTAAAAATACTAATATTCTTAAGATAGTATTTATAGCCCTTCATTGGTGACATTGATCGTGGATTGACATTTGTGGGAAGTTCTGATTGGCTGCGGATAATATTGAGTATTTGGCTGTTTAAGAAATGAGAGTTGATGCATTTCACCAAGATTCAGTTTTGCTAATTGTTTGGATAAGCCGCTAACATTAAAAAAAAGTAAAAAAGCTCTAAATACGATGCCCGTCTAGGAGATACTCTGATACCAAACAGATCGTTTTTAAATGTACTCCATAGCTTACATCTAGAATAACCTTATAAAATTGTTCGAGCTCGCAGTTTCCGAAAGAAATTACATGTTTGTCAAAAAAAGAAGGAAAGCCGGCATCAATGCCACAGGACTCAGCAACGCGCATACCCTCGACTTAGATCTCCACTTCATGTTTGTAAAACGAAGAAGAAAAAAGCCGATGACGCCAGAAATTGAACTCTCCGTCCCTGACTTGTCGAGATATAAATGCGGGCACTTTGAAAATAGGAATTTAATAATAGTTTTGTGAAAAGTAGGTAATAGGCAGAAGAAGGCGTGGCATACCATAAAGTTTACTTATCATAAAGTATATATATTTCTTAATAGGATTACAAGCTCTATCGATCTAGTTATATCCCTCTGTCATTCCATGTAAAAGCAGGAATTTTGTAAAACACACAAGCTGAAGAAATTTTAAATACATATTATTGTATACCAAATGGTGCAAAAGTTTATCTTTTTGTTGCGATAACTCATTCCTTACAATCGATAATCATTTAATTTAGTTCTTTAGCTTAGCGTGAATTATGGAATTTGCAAATATTTATTTCCAATATTATTATCACTTTCAAAAAATTTTATTAAAATGTCTATCTGGAAGAAGGAATTAAGTAATTAAGTAAAGCCCATATAGCGGATAACGTGACTATGCGCGTACTTGCGCTGTTCTCTGTATATAAATGGAGCGTAGTAAAATTGGCATAATCACAAAAATATATATTATATATCTGCGAGAATAGGGAACGTGGAAAACGGCAAATATCTATATCTTGTAATGTTTGAGAGATTATTCGCTCATTGAGTTACTATTGACTTCCTCTCCGGATGGACAAAAAATATTTTATGCCCGCTCGAGCCGTGAGCGAGTAGGTTGCAATTAGTGGCGCCTAGTTTGTATATTCTCTAGGTTTTTTTCTTTGGATTGTGGTATTAACTGAATTCTTTGTTTTTGCATCTCGAAATCCTAAAATTTTAATCCACTTGGTATTCTGAACCCTGGGTCATATTCCAATCGGTCTACGTTTATTTTATACTTAAGTGCATAGCAACCAACACATACAAACGCACATATAAGCTCAACAGTTATAATATTTGTACTTATTCAGGAAAAAAAGTTTAGTTCTTTTTTTTTAACCGTTTTTTTAACATGCGAAGCGGATATGCATTTTTGTATCCATACATATATACATAGAATTAGTTTGTTAAGAAAACGTAATCATGTATTTTAATTCCCATTACATTAAGAAAGTTACTTTGTAAGCTGTGGCATATTTTTATGATTGTTTTATTCATAAATATCCCAACGTAGCATATGTCTTCACAAATGTTCCATCATTGGTGCTAACGTTTCTATAATAATAGGACTTGAGCGTTAGATCAAAAATATTTTATAATATAAATGTGAAATACTTACTCATCTTCCCAGGGACATACTGCGTTATGTTCGGCTTCATCAGTTGTTGTTTGCGCGGAGGTGGTAGGCTTTTCATTCATTTTATCTCGTTCATCAAATGAGCTAAGCTTCTTAACTGTAGCATTGCGATTTTTACGCCGACGACAAACGTCATCGTTACTTAATACAGGCGTTAGTGGTCTAGCCGCTGCAGACTCATTAACGGGTTCTTCATCCACTATATCGACTTCCAGTACAGCGAGCGGTGCCATAGAAGGCACTGGCGTCGGTGCTGGCGGTGTATATCCTAGATATCTCTCTGTTTCTATAATATCATAGTCGAAAACTACGTCTTTACTTCCAAAATGCGTGCCTTCTTGATACTCATCAGTAGTGGGCGATAACTCAACATCTGCATTTTCCTGAATATGATACTCAACATTTGCTTCTACAGTTAACTGCGCTGCGCTGATTTTTATCTTTGAAACGATTCCTAACTCTTCTTTGCTACACATATAAGAATTTTTTGTAGTACCACTGTTGTAGACGGAAGACTCGATTAGTTCAATTTTAACTTCTTTTACTACATCTAAGTCTGATTTAAGCTGACGGTCAATTTTTACTGAAGGTGCGGTTGCAATGGCACAAAGCTGAGGGCCGCCCTCGTTGTACAATTGCTTCACAGGTATTGTTGAGACCGAGTGTTGCTGCTTGACTGCTGGAGCGCGTATGTCGTAATCCTTCCTTTGTAAAGGAATCTTAGTTGTTTCCGGTAGTCTCGGTAACGATTCTGCCATGGGCAAATTAGAAAAGTCAAATTCAGAAGTCTTACTACTATAATTTGACATCGATTTGCATTCCGCTTCACTGACAACTTGTAGGTCTTCAGTAATAATTCTGCTGCTATCTACACATTGACAATTGGAATTAACGATGGGTAACGTTGAGGTCAAGGAGGAATTCATGGGTGCGATCTGATACTCACACGCACTGCTGAAAAACGCGGAAACAGAAAACAAACAGATATATAAAAAATATTTGGTATTCGTTTTATGAAACGATATTCCAAGTAAAATTGAGTTAAGTATGGAAAATGAATACAAAGAGACAAGTTTTTATTTTCTGAGATTGGGAATTAGGTATAGTGATTTTAGAAAATTGTATGTAATAGGCAGAAGGATTCGTGTCGCACCCCATAAAGTATATGTTGTCGCGTTACTCATATTATTATTGTTCGGCATTGCTTTAGCGCAGCGAGTTTCGAATACGAGTATCCTTAATACTTTAAGCCATGGCGTATAGAGCCATAAAGAAAACGTTTGCTCAAATTATCTGTGAAAAACCATGGCAACAGGTAATTTATGTATAAGATTAGGGAGGTTTATTGGTAAGAATGTTCTCTCTTTGTTCTTCGGAGCGATGATAGTTAAATAATGTTTATGTAAACAAGTCGGATCTTAATCTTTCTTTAAATTGGAAAATTTGTTTAAGTTCTCCACGCTAGGAAAATCACTAAAAATACTAATATTCTTAAGATAGTATTTATAGCCCTTCATTGGTGACATTGATCGTGGATTGACATTTGTGGGAAGTTCTGATTGGCTGCGGATAATATTGAGTATTTGGCTGTTTAAGAAATGAGAGTTGATGCATTTCACCAAGATTCAGTTTTGCTAATTGTTTGGATAAACCGCTAACATTAAAAAAAAAAGTAAAAAAGCTCTTAATACGATGCCCATCTAGGAGATACTCTGATACCCAACTGATCGTTTTTAAATGTACTCCATAGCTTACATCTAGAATAACCTTATAAAATTGTTCGAGCTCGCAGTTTCCGAAAGAAATTACATGTTTGTCAAAAAAAGAAGGAAAGCCGGCATCAATGCCACAGGACTCAGCAACGCGCATCCTCGACTTAGATCTCCACTTCATGTTTGTAAAACGAAGAAGAAAAAAGCCGATGACGCCAGAAATTGAACTCTCCGTCCCTGACTTGTCGAGATATAAAGGCGGGCACTTTGAAAATAGGAATTTAATAATAGTTTTGTGAAATGTAATAGGCAGAAGAAGGCGTGGCATACCATAAAGTTTACTTATCATAAAGTATATATATTTCTTAATAGGATTACAAGCTCTATCGATCTAGTTATATCTCTCTGTCATTCCATGTAAAAGCAGGAATTTTATAAAACACACAAGCTGAAGAAATTTTAAATACATATTATTGTATACCAAATGGTGCAAAAGTTTATCTTTTTGTTGCGATAACTCATTCCTTACAATCGATAATCATTTAATTTAGTTCTTTAGCTTAGCGTGAATTAATTATGGAATTTGCAAATATTTATTTCCAATATTATTATCACTTTCAAAAAATTTTATTAAAATGTCTATCTCGAAGAAGGAATTAAGTAATTAAGTAAAGCCCATATAGCGGATAACGTGACTATGCGCGTGCTTGCGCTGTTCTCTGTATATAAAAGGAGCGTAGTAAAATTGGCATAATCACAAAAATATATATTATATATCTGCGAGAATAGGGAACGTGGAAAACGGCAAATATCTATATCTTGTAATGTTTGAGAGATTATTCGCTCATTGAGTTACTATTGACTTCCTCTCCGGATGGACAAAAAATATTTTATGCCCGCTCAAGCCGTGAGCGAGTAGGTTGCAATTAGTAGCGCCTAATTCTTATATTCTTATGGGTTTTTTTCTTTGGATTGTGGATTAACTGAATTTCTCTGTTTTTGCATCTCGAAATCCTAAAATTTTAATCCACTTGGTATTCTGAACCCTGGGTCATATTCCAATCAGTCTACGTTTATTTTATACTTAAGTACATAGCAACCAACACATACAAACGCACATATAAGCTCAACAGTTGTAATATTTGTACTTATTCAGGAAAAAAAGTTTAGTTCTTTTTTTTTAACCGTTTTTATTTAACATGCGAAGCGGATATGCATTTTTGTATCCATACATATATACATAAAATTAGTTTTCTAAGAAAACGTAATCATGTATTTTAATTCCCATTACATTAAGAAAGTTACTTTGTAAGCTGTGGCATATTTTTATGATGGTTCATAAATATTCATAAATATCCCAACGTAGCATATGTCTTCACAAATGTTCCATCATTGGTGCTAACGTTTCTATAATAATAGGACTTGAGCGTTAGATCAAAAATATTTTATAATATAAATGTGAAATACTTACTCATCTTCCCAGGGACATACTGCGTTATGTTCGGCTTCATCAGTTGTTGTTTGCGCGGAGGTGGTAGGCTTTTCATTCATTTTATCTCGTTCATCAAATGAGCTAAGCTTCTTAACTGTAGCATTGCGTTTTTTACGCCGACGACAAACGTCATCGTTACTTAATGCAGGCGTTAGTGGTCTAGCCGCTGCAGACTCATTACCGGGTTCTTCATCCACTATATCGACTTCCAGTACAGCGAGCGGTGCCAAAGAAGGCACTGGCGTCGGTGCTGGCGGTGTATATCCTAGATATCTCTCTGTTTCTATAATATCATAGTCGAAAACTACGTCTTTACTTCCAAAATGCGTGCCTTCTTGATACTCATCAGTAGTGGGCGATAACTCAACATCTGCATTTTCTTGAATATGATACTCAACATTTGCTTCTACAGTTAACTGCGCTGCGCTGATTTTTATCTTTGAAACGATTCCTAACTCTTCTTTGCTACATATATAAGAATTTTATGTAGTACCACTGTTGTTGTAGACGGAAGACTCGATTAGTTCAATTTTAACTTCTTTTACTACATCTAAGTCTGATTTAAGCTGACGATCAATTTTTACTGAAGGTGCGGTTGCAATGGCGCAAAGCTGAGGGCCGCCCTCGTTGTACAATTGCTTCACAGGTATTGTTGAGACCGAGTGTTGCTGCTTGACTGCTGGAGCGAGTATTTCGTAATCCTTCCTTTGTAAAGGAATCTTGGTTGTTTCCGGTAGTCTCGGTAACGATTCTGCCATGGGCAAATTAGAAAAGTCAAATTCAGAAGTCTTACTACTATAATTTGACATCGATTTGCATTCCGCTTCACTGACAACTTGTAGGTCTTCAGTAATAATTCTGCTGCTATCTACACATTGACAATTGGAATTAACGATGGGTAACGTTGAGGTCAAGGAGGAATTCATGGGTGCGATCTGATACTCACACGCACTGCTGAAAAACGCGGAAACAGAAAACAAACAGATATATAAAAAATATTTGGTATTCGTTTTATGAAACGATATTCCAAGTAAAATTGAGTTAAGTATGGAAAATGAATACAAAGAGACAAGTTTTTATTTTCTGAGATTGGGAATTAGGTATAGTGATTTTAGAAAATTGTATGTAATGGGATTCGTGTCGCACCCCATAAAGTATATGTTGTCGCGTTACTCATATTATTATTGTTCGGCATTGCTTTAGCGCAGCGAGTTTCGAATACGAGTATCCTTAATACTTTAAGCCATGGCGTATAGAGCCATAAAGAAAACGTTTGCTCAAATTATCTGTGAAAAACCATGGCAACAGGTAATTTATGTATAAGATTAGGGAGGTTTATTGGTAAGAATGTTCTCTCTTTGTTCTTCGGAGCGATGATAGTTAAATAATGTTTATGTAAACAAGTCGGATCTTAATCTTTCTTTAAATTGAAAAATTTGTTTAGGTTCTCCACGCTCGGAAAATCACTAAAAATACTAATATTCTTAAGATAGTATTTATAGCCCTTCATTGGTGACATTGATCGTGGATTGACATTTGTGGGAAGTTCTGATTGGCTGCGGATAATATTGAGTATTTGGCTGTTTAAGAAATGAGAGTTGATGCATTTCACCAAGATTCAGTTTTGCTAATTGTTTGGATAAACCGCTAACATTAAAAAAAGTAAAAAGCTCTAAATACGATGCCCGTCTAGGAGATACTCTGATACCCAACAGATCGTTTGTCAAAAAAAGGAGGAAAGCCGGCATCAATGCCACAGGACTCAGCAACGCGCATACCCTCGACTTAGATCTCCACTTCATGTTTGTAAAACGAAGAAGAAAAAAGCCGATGACGCCAGAAATTGAACTCTCCGTCACTTTACTTGTCGAGATATAAAGGCGGGCAGTTTGAAAATAGGAATTTAATAATAGTTTTGTGAAAAGTATGTAATAGGCAGAAGAAGGCGTGGCATACCATAAAGTTTACTTATCATAAAGTATATATATTTCTTAATAGGATTACAAGCTCTATCGATCTAGTTATATCTCTCTGTCATTCCGTGTAAAAGCAGGAATTTTGTAAAACACACAAGCTGTAGAAATTTTAAATACATATTATTGTATACCAAATGGTGCAAAAGTTTATCTTTTTGTTGCGATAACTCATTCCTTACTATCGATAATCATTTAATTTAGTTCTTTAGCTTAGCGTGAATTAATTATCGAATTTGCAAATATTTATTTCCAATATTATTATTATCACTTTCAAAAAATTTTATTAAAACGTCTATTTGGAAGAAGGAATTAAGTAATTAAGTAAAGCCCATATAGCGGATAACGTGACTATGCGCGTGCTTGCGCTGTTCTCTGTATATAAAAGGAGCGTAGTAAAATTGGCATAATCACAAAAATATATATTATATATCTGCGTGAATAGGGAACGTGGAAAACGGCAAATATCTATATCTTGTAATGTTTGAGAGATTATTCGCTTATTGAGTTACTATTGACTTCCTCTCCTGATGGACCAAAAATATTTTATGCCCGCTCGAGCCGTGAGCGAGTAGGTTGCAATTAGTGGCGCCTAGTTTGTATATTCTCTAGGTTTTTTTCTTTGGATTGTGGTATTAACTGAATTCTCTGTTTTTGCATCTCGAAATCCTAAAATTTTAATCCACTTGGTATTCTGAACCCTGGGTCATATTCCAATCAGTCTACGTTTATTTTATACTTAAGTACATAGCAACCAACACATACAAACGCACATATAAGCTCAACAGTTGTAATATTTGTACTTATTCAGGAAAAAAAGTTTAGTTCTTTTTTTTTAACCGTTTTTATTTAACATGCGAAGCGGATATGCATTTTTGTATCCATACATATATACATAAAATTAGTTTGTTAAGAAAACGTAATAATGTATTTTAATTCCCATTACATTAAGAAAGTTACTTTGTAAGCTGTGGCATATTTTTATGATGGTTCATAAATATTCATAAATATCCCAACGTAGCATATGTCTTCACAAATGTTCCATCATTGGTGCTAACGTTTCTATAATAATAGGACTTGAGCGTTAGATCAAAAATATTTTATAATATAAATGTGAAATACTTACTCATCTTCCCAGGGACATACTGCGTTATGTTCGGCTTCATCAGTTGTTGTTTGCGCGGAGGTGGTAGGCTTTTCATTCATTTTATCTCGTTCATCAAATGAGCTAAGCTTCTTAACTGTAGCATTGCGTTTTTTACGCCGACGACAAACGTCATCGTTACTTAATGCAGGCGTTAGTGGTCTAGCCGCTGCAGACTCATTAACGGGTTCTTCATCCACTATATCGACTTCCAGTACAGCGAGCGGTGCCATAGAAGGCACTGGCGTCGGTGCTGGCGGTGTATATCCTAGATATCTCTCTGTTTCTATAATATCATAGTCGAAAACTACGTCTTTACTTCCAAAATGCGTGCCTTCTTGATACTCATCAGTAGTGGGCGATAACTCAACATCTGCATTTTCCTGAATATGATACTCAACATTTGCTTCTACAGTTAACTGCGCTGCGCTGATTTTTATCTTTGAAACGATTCCTAACTCTTCTTTGCTACACATATAAGAATTTTTTGTAGTACCACTGTTGTAGACGGAAGACTCGATTAGTTCAATTTTAACTTCTTTTACTACATCTAAGTCTGATTTAAGCTGACGATCAATTTTTACTGAAGGTGCGGTTGCAATGGCGCAAAGCTGAGGGCCGCCCTCGTTGTACAATTGCTTCACAGGTATTGTTGAGACCGAGTGTTGCTGCTTGACTGCTGGAGCGAGTATTTCGTAATCCTCCCTTTGTAAAGGAATCTTGGTTGTTTCCGGTAGTCTCGGTAACGATTCTGCCATGGGCAAATTAGAAAAGTCAAATTCAGAAGTCTTACTACTATAATTTGACATCGATTTGCATTCCGCTTCACTGACAACTTGTAGGTCTTCAGTAATAGTTCTGCTGCTATCTACACATTGACAATTGGAATTAACGATGGGTAACGTTGAGGTCAAGGAGGAATTGATGGGTGCGATCTGATACTCACACGCACTGCTGAAAAACGCGGAAACAGAAAACAAACAGATATATAAAAAATATTTGGTATTCGTTTTATGAACCGATATTCCAAGTAAAATTGAGTTAAGTATGGAAAATGAATACAAAGAGACAAGTTTTTATTTTCTGAGATTGGGAATTAGGTATAGTGATTTTAGAAAATTGTATGTAATAGGCAGAAGGATTCGTGTCGCACCCCATAAAGTATATGTTGTCGCGTTACTTATATTATTATTGTTCGGCATTGCTTTAGCGCAGCGAGTTTCGAATACATTAAGATCTCAAATGCAACTGAACTGTGTCAGTCTCTTATTCATTGTGTCTTCCATCGAACCACGCTCGGCGACAGCTTCTGTAGCTGTCGCCTCGCCAAAACGGGACATTACCAAACTACAAAACACAGGCAACCAATCACATTATGTTGCAATTATGTTTCTACGAAAATGCTCGAAGACGCACCAATATATACATATGTAGTGTGACCTTCAAACATATTACCAGCACGCGCCTACAAGGCGCCTATACATTTCAACTACCTAGTCTCCGACATACTCATACATACAGTCTGTCAAGAAACACTTTACACAGTGGAAAAAATCTCAATTTTTTGACTTTATGTAAAAAAATAAAGAGTTTTTGTTTAATTTAACTAATTTTTTTTAATGGTTACCTGTTTAATAGGTATTTTTAAATCAAATTATAGAAAACAGAAACAAAAACAATAATGGTGAAACTTAAAAAACAACAAAAACTTAGATTACTCATATTTTACACTGTCAAGAAACTCTTTACACATTTTGTTCTCTTCATCTGTTTTGCTCTGATTCTAAGAAATAACGGGGCTTTACCGTTAACTATGCCTTTAGAATCTGTCTATGCATCTCTATTTTTGTGTTTATTTTTCACTTTGTGCGAAATTTGGCTGAGTACACATATAAAAGCAATACAAATTTTGATTAATAATGCCCGGAAAGAGATTAAGCTTCGATGTTGTCCAATTGATCTTCTACAATCGGCAGTTGGGCAAATCAGTTCCAGAATTAGTGGAAATGTTTTCTGTGTCAAGAAAAACCATATACAACGTTCTCAGTCGCGCGGAAATGAGGGAAGACTTGAGGCAAAGGGTGTGGGTGGCCGAAAAAAAAAGATATCTGATCGGGCAAGCCGCCTTATGATGCGAAAGATCAAATCAAATCCCCAAATCTCGACCAGAACTCTTGCCAAGGAGCTCAAAGAAGAGTGTGGTGTGGATGTGTCCCACGAAACGATCCGTCAGGCTATTCTACGGCATGGGTATTCTTCGAAAGTGGCACGTAAGAAACCCTTGCTGTCGTCGACAAATGTGGAAAAGCGCTTCTGTTTTGCTCTTACTATGCTTAGGCACCCAGAGGAGTATTGAAAGGACGTTATATTTTGCGACGAGACCAAAATAATGTTGTATTACAACGAAGGTCCGCCCAAAGTATGGCGAAAGGTCTCTAAAGCTTACGACAAAGCGAATATCATTCCAACAGTCAAATTTGGAAAGCTGTCGGTTATGGTTTGGGCCTGCATTTCCAGCCAAGGAGTCGGTGAATTGGTATTCATTGAAAACACAATGAATGCCGAGCAATATTTTTTAACCAAATTTGGCTTTATTAGTGAAAATCGGCCAACTTTTAAATTTTACCAAGACAACGATCCAAAACATAAGGAGTATAATGTACGTAATTGGTTGCTTTACAACTGCGGAAAGGTCTTGGATACACCACCCCAAAGCCCAGATCTCAACCCAATCGAACATGCGTGGTCTTATTTAAAGCAAAAGGTTGGAAAAAGGAATCCAACCAACCGTGGACAGCTAAAAGCTTTCGTACTGGAAGAGTGGCAGAAGATACCCCTAGAGTATATTCAAAACTTGGTCAACTCAATGAAAAGAAGACTCCAACATGTACAGAATGCTAAGGGGGGCCATACTAAATATTAAGTATTTCAAAATTAGTTATAATTAGTTTTACATTTTAAATTTAGAACAATATATAAGAAGTGTGTAAAGAGTTTCTTGACAGTGTAAAATATGAGTAATCTAAGTTTTTGTTGTTTTTTAAGTTTCACCATTATTGTTTTTGTTTCTGTTTTCTATAATTTGATTTAAAAATACCTATTAAACAGTTAACCATTAAAAAAAATTAGTTAAATTAAACAAAAACTCTTTATTTTTTTACATAAAGTCAAAAAATTGAGATTTTTTCCACTGTGTAAAGTGTTTCTTGACAGACTGTATGTATATAAAAAAAGATATCATGTCATTTCGTTATTATCGATAAGCGTAAGTTAAATATCCATAAAAATAGAAGCATCTGATTTCTGATGAGATGACCTCTAATAATAAGAATAATAAAAATGGCACGTCTTCGCAGGGTTTACGGTATTTCTAAGTCGAGCAGTCTCGACTAGAGCGCCCATACTTGTTCTACGCTGATCCCATTAAAAATGGGAAATCAGGGTATAATGGTTTTGTGCAAATGTATGTAACAGGCAGAAGGAGGCGTGGCAGACCCCATAAAGTATATATATTCTTGATCAGGACGACAAGCCGAGTCGATTGAGCCCTGTCCGTCTGTCTGTGCGTCCGTCTGTCCGTATGTGTGAACGCGTGGATCTCAGCATCTATAAGAGCTAGACATTTTTTTTGTAGGTTCGTGTATAGCACGCGCAGGTCAAGTTTGTTTCAAATATTCGATAAATATTCGCATTTAATTGTTATCGAATAAAAACTTTATTGAAATGCAGTAAATAAATTATATCTCGAACGTCTTAAGAGCTAGAGCCAAATTTTGTATTTAGTCTTATGTATATTTTGTGCAATTTTGATTTTTGTTGGATTTTGGATACCGGCTCCAAATTCCCCCAAATTCTTAAAATTTAAGTTTTGTTGGAACTAGGGCCACTATGTGAAGGCGTTTGCATCTCAACCAAGCCAATAGGATATGTAGATCATATGCTGAAAATTTCATTAAAATCCATTAAGTAAAACAGAAGTTATTAAACAAAACGTTTGGTCAATTTGCAAAAGCACATGTCAGCAGCGCCACGCGCACGCATTTTTCCTATGCGTGTGCAAGTTAACAACCAAGTTAACGAACAACCCTCGCGTTAAGTTCGGAGCAACCCACGCAGCTAGAACATCAACGTATCGGATTTCGGTTGCACTGCGAACGCAACGTCTGCAAAATATGCTATTGCGGGCATTAGCAGTTTTCGTTATATGTCGCAATCGCAGACATTGTAGCGCTAACATAAATATGCCGGCATAGCTCCGCGCGGCCGACAGCCCATGGCGTGATCTTTATATAATATGTATTTAGGTTTGGATTCATATTTCCCTTTTATGTACTTAGCTTTAGTCTTTTATTCATTTCATTGTCACGATCAGTTCTGTTCCAATAACGTAAGCTAACGCACGTTGAATAAACATTGCTCCGGCAATTGGCCGTATAATCTTGACTTATTAATTAATATATCACTGAGCCACAAGGCCAGTGATCTGATACTTAACTGTATCTCAACCTAATCTACATTATCAACTAACAACCTGGATCTACCCGACGGCATCCCCTTACGAGGACCACTGGAGCGGATAGACCTAAATAACTGGCGCCCAACGGGATTAACATCTAAGCACCCACACCATAAGAACATGTAAGTGACTGTTCAGTGACAAAAGAAAAAAATTAAAAATTCCGATAAATATAAAACAAAGTGGCAGCGTGAACGTAGGCGCAAGGTGACGTAATACATAAATCTGTTGAATTATTTCAAACCAAAGTATCCATACAAACCGCTTTACATAACTAACTCTATAAAATATAAACTGTGTGCGGGTTTATTGTCATTTCGATTGTTTTCTCTCTTATTGTTGGATTTTCGCCAACTGCTAACGAGTTGGACCTATAGGAATATTAAAGTGGAAATCGATAGCGACGAAGAATATAGTTTAGGCTTTGCACCCCGTACATCAAACCAAACAGAAATGGACCCAGAAACAGTTAAAGCTTTCATAGACAACGCTATCAGCAGCGCACTAGCACGCGAACAACAAATTAGAAATGAAATGCATGCCGAAATTCAAGCATTGAGAGATCAAGTGAGCTCACTTAGAGTAGAAACACCTCAAGTTCAAGTATATGAAAGCGTAACGATCGATCCCAACATTAGATGCGAAGTTAGACTAGACGTTGCTAAATCGGTACCGAATTTTAGTGGTGACCACGAAGAATATGTGTCTTGGAGACAAGCTGCCGTAGAGGCATATCAAATTTTCAAACGATATGATGGAAGTGAAACCCATTACCAAGCAGTGGCTATATTAAAAAACAAAGTGTGTGGCACAGCACGCTCAGTGCTCACATCCCACAATACTGTGCTCAACTTCAATGCAATCATCGCTAGACTTGATTGCACATACGCGGACAAAATGTCCCTGCGTGTCCTCAGACAGCGATTAGAATTGGTTAGGCAAGGTGACCTAGACATAATGCAATATTATGACGAAGTCGAGAAAACACTCACGCTCGTTACAAACAAAATTGTCATGACACATAATGAACAGGCAGCAGCTATCCTCAATGCAGAAATTAGGAATGATGTCCTGCATGCTTTTATGGCAGGCCTTAGGAGGCCTCTCAAAGCATTGGTCATACCGGCACAGCCTAAAGATTTGCCATCCGCTTTAGCGTTGGCTCGCGAGGCTGAGAACAGCATAGAAAGAAGCATGTTTGCTGCGACCTATGCCAAAGCAATCGAAGATAGGAACCACTCGAGGGAGCCTAATAAGCAAGGAAATAATTCTATACCAAAACAGGGAAAATATTTCGAGAAAAATCCACACTTCAAACAAAACCAAAATAAAACCCAACAAAGCGAACCCGGACCAAGTTCAAGCAACAGGCCCAACAACTCTAACCAAGGTCAGAGCCAGGCGCAACCCATGGACATCGATCCATCAACTTCAAAGTTTAGACAACCGACTAATTGGGGTAAACCTCAGAGTAACCCCACATACGGCGAAGCTCAAAAGAGACAGAACACGTCAGAACGTGTGTCAGGGCAAAGACGCCAAAGAATCAATAATGTAACTCAACAGAACTCTAACCAAGAGGATCAAGACTACACAAGTGCAGCAGAAGCTGCAGTTGCTGAGGCCTCCGATGAGAGTGATTCGCTAGGAGACAATGACCTATTGAATTTTTTAGAGATCGCTCCAAATTGCCGTTCGTCGAGCGACAATTGGCTGGCAAAACATTGAAAATCCTAATCGACACTGGGGCGGCAAAAAATTATGTAAAACCCGTAAAGGAGTTAAAAAACATAACACCTGTCGACACCCCATTCACTGTGAACTCCATACACGGGTCCAGTAAAATTAAAGAAAAATGTTCCATGAAAATTTTTGGAAAAAGTGCCCCATTTTTTATTTTAGACACTCTTGACACTTTTGATGCTGTAATAGGCTTCGATTTATTGACACAAGCAGGGGTAAATCTAAATTTAAACAATAATAATATCACCTACGGCAATACGACGGAGGTGTTGCAGCACCACCTATGCGATAATGTACACTTTACACGCATAGATGGCATAGTAGTCCCCGATAATGTAAGGGACAAGTTTAAAAATGTCATACTGAAAAGGATTGGCACATTTTCGACCTCTAACGAGGCACTGCCGTTTAACACATCGGTTGTGGCCACAATCCGCACCATTGACGACAAAGAGGTATACTCAAAACTATACCCATACCCGGCAAGCGTAGCCGATTTTGTTAGCAACGAAATCGCTCAATTACTAAAAAATGGCATTATAAAACCATCACGGTCTGCATACAACAGCCCTGCATGGGTTGTTGATAAAAAAGGTACAGACGCAAACGGCAACAAAAATAAGCGACTCGTCATCGATTTCCGAAAGTTAAACGAGCGAACCATCGCCGATAGGTACCCAATGCCGAGCATCCCAATGATTCTAGCCAATCTTGGAAAAGCGAAATTTTTCACAACACTAGATTTGAAATCTGGATACCACCAGATTTATCTAAATGAAAGAGATCGCGAAAAAACGGCATTTTCGGTAAATGGCGGAAAATACGAATTCTGCCGGCTACCCTTTTGGTTGAAAAAGGCGGGAAGCATCTTTCAAAGAGCAATCGATGATGTATTAAGAGAACAAATCGGAAAAATATGCTACGTCTATGTTGATGACGTGATAATATTTTCTGAAAACGAAACGGACCATGTCAAACACATTGACATAGTTCTCCAACAGCTTTACGACGCCAACATGAGGGTCTCTAAAGAGAAGACTAAATTCTTTAAAGAGAGCGTTGAATATTTAGGTTTCATTGTCTCAAGCAATGGAGCAAAAACTGATCCCGAAAAAGTCAAAGCGATCCAAGAATTCCCTGAACCAAAAAACCTCTTCGCATTAAGATCGTTTTTGGGACTTGCTAGTTACTACAGGGTGTTTATTAAAGACTTTGTGTCAATTGCGAGACCTTTAACTAACATGCTTAAGGGCGAAAACGGCATGGTAAGCAAACACATGTCCAAAAAGGTTCCAATTGACTTTGACAATACACAACACAGATAATAATAAGAGCAACTATAGAATATAATAGAACAATTCATTCAGTTACAGAACAGAGACTATAGACGTCATTCACTCTCAAAATATCGAGTTACAACATAATATCAAAGACAGGATAATCAAAGCCCAGCAAGATCAACTCATCAGATATAACACAAATAGGCAAAATAGGGTATTCGATGTAGGTGAAAAAGTATTCGTAAAAAACAACAAGAGGTTAGGAAACAAGCTGACCCCATTATGTTCTGAGGGACACATACAAGCAGACCTAGGGACGGCTGTACTTATTAAGGGGAGGGTGGTCCATAAGGACAACCTTAAATAAACTACAACATTTTTTTGGTTCCACACAGTTAATATAACTTCGCTTCACATTTCCTACAGGTTGACCATCATAATACTGTCAATTCTAACCGCAACGGGGGCGCGCATCACCGACTTCTCAAATGCGAAATACATTCCTGTGCTAGACGGTAGTGTTCTACTATGGGAGCAAAGTAAATTCATACGACACTCGACTAACTTGACAGAATTCTCAGCCATCATAGACGATACCATAAAATTATCCGAACTATTTCCCCTCTCTCACATGCGAAAGCTTTTAGAAGGAGACATAGAACACGTCCAAAACTTATTGTCCACTCTAACAATACACCACAGGATAGCAAGAAGTTTAGACTTCCTAGGCACAGCACTAAAAGTAATAGCTGGAACGCCTGATGCGTCTGACTTGGAGAAAATTCGAAATTCGGAAACACAATTAATAGAATCAAACAATAGACAAATTGTAATCAACACAGAAACTCAGAAACAAATCAACCTGCTCACAGAGTCAGTTAATAGAATAATCAAAGCTAAAAAGACTGAAATGGTTGACACCCCACACTTGTATGAAACACTTTTAGCAAGAAATAGAATGCTTATCACAGAAATTCAAAACCTTATGCTTACAATTACGCTTGCCAAATCAGATATAATAAATCCAACTATTTTTGATCATAAAGCTTAAAATCTATTTTCACTGAACAGCTCACAGAGGTCTCCATAGTTAGTTTAATGGCAGTATCAAAAATTAAAATATTTCAATCCGACAGCACCCTTCATATAATTATAGAATACCCTAATATAAGATTTGTTTGTAAAAAGATCATAATTTTTCCGGTGGCACATCAAAACACCGTGCTACAATTACACGATAACATAGTAGCTGAATGCAAGGACGGAGTGAAAGCTGCCACCGATTGCGTCACAACTAACCACGCAACATTTTGCAAGCTAGCCGCGCATGATACATGCGCCCGCGGATTACACTCAGGCGAATCAGCCATATGCCGAACGCAGCCCAGTCACCTGGAACCTATGACAAGGGTTGACGAAGGAATGATCATCATCAACCAGCCTGCGAGCGTTAGTATAGATGGAAGCCCCACAATATATGTCAGGGGAACTAATCTCATAACGTTTGAGCGCAACGCCATGGTAAACGACACCACGTATCTCAACCACGATAAAACTGTCGATATGGTTCCTTGCATTCCGACTTCACCTTTACTGAACATTACGGGACACGATCACGTGCTAAGCGTACCCCTACTTCTGCGAATGAATGAACACAACCTGCACGCCATTAGGGAATTAAGCGACGACATGTCATCTAACGGATCTCCCAAGTTCTGGTTCGCCATTGGAGTAATTATCAGCCTCCTGTTCTGTAGCCTCATCGTAGTTGGCCTATGTTGTTATCGGAAGAACACCTCGATTAAGTTGCAGAGATTCATCCAGGAGTTGCGCATCACCGAGGACGGCAATGAACTTAAAGGGGGAATAGTTAACAACCAAGTTAACGAACAACCCTCGCGTTAAGTTCGGAGCAACCCACGCAGCTAAAACATCAACGTATCGGATTTCGGTTGCACTGCGAATGCAACGTCTGCAAAATATGCTATTGCGGGCATTAGCAGTTTTCGTTATATGTCGCAATCGCAGACATTGTAGCGCTAACATAAATATGCCGGCATAGCTCCGCGCGGCCGACAGCCCATGGCGTGATCTTTATATAATATGTATTTAGGTTTGGATTCATATTTCCCTTTTATGTACTTAGCTTTAGTCTTTTATTCATTTCATTGTCACGATCAGTTCTGTTCCAATAACGTAAGCTAACGCACGTTGAATAAACATTGCTCCGGCAATTGGCCGTATAATCTTGACTTATTAATTAATATATCACTGAGCCACAAGGCCAGTGATCTGATACTTAACTGTATCTCAACCTAATCTACATTATCAACTAACAACCTGGATCTACCCGACGGCATCCCCTTACGAGGACCACTGGAGCGGATAGACCTAAATAACTTGCACACATACATTCAAATGCGTGTATTCTTTTCTATTCCAAGAATTGAAATTGCGCTTGAATTGTGCTGAATTATTAGCTGCTACTTATGTTCAAATTTGCAACAGCTCGCATAAGAAGAGCAGTGGCTGCGTTGGTAGAGGCGGCGCTAGTATGCAGCTCGGTCCGGGGTTCGAGACCAGTGGAGATGAAAAATTTTTTATTGCTTTTTTTTTTTTTAATTATGAAGTGGCGGTGTTGGTAGAGTTGGTGCACGTTGCGCAAATAATCCGGGTTCGAAACCTGGTCACGCAATGTCGATTTTTATTTGTTTTCTTTTTTTTTTGAATACTCGATACAAACTACGGAAAATTAAAAAAACTCAGAGGACTGGGATCAGGGTATCTCCTAGTCGGGCACCCCGACTAGAGCTTTCTTACTTGTTTTTTTTTTTTTTGTTTTCGCTAGGTATATGTTTTAACTAATTGACACGACGTTAATTATAACACATTGTTTTGAACTTGGTCCTTTTGACTTTGTGATCATGTTTATATAAAAGTTTTGTTTCATGCTTTGTACTATGAATTTCTAATGTCACTCGGGCCGGTCTGTAGTCAACTATACTTTAGCGACCAGCAACGAAGATGCGCAGTGTGAGAACCCCACACGATTAGACGAAAATTGACAAAGTATTTTTTAAGTGCAGTTAATTGATAAAACAAAGAGCTAAAAAATGTGAGCATGTAATAACGTAATAATATAAGTATTTCCTGATGAATTAAATCTATAGTAGCAGATCTCGACTGACGTGTCAATAATCGAAAGTCTTCAAAGTTAGCTGATTATCTTTCTGTTGACTCCATGTCACGCACCTGGATGGTGATTAGTCCGTTCCTTTCTCATGCGGACACCTTCCCCAGTCATACACGAATATTTCTCGATTTTTCCGTGCGGCAATTGCGACGATTCGAATACATTAGCCTACCAAGCATTATTTCATACGTTGTTATTCTAAAATTTTAAAAGAAGATCTATAGCACTCAAAAGTCAAATTTGTTTAAAATAATGACTTATCCAATGTACATGAAACCTAATTAAATGTTTATCATATTCAGTTCATATTCATGTCTTTGAAGCTTAATTATGCTTTTTGTTTATTTTATATTTAAAATACCATCTCCTCACAAAAATGGTTGAAATGGAAATTATGTTCCAAAAATAACTAATATGTGAATAGGGTTTAATTTGTTTTGATATACCACTGCTTGTTAACACATGTTTAAATCATAATAGAACAAAGACATATAATAGCAATTTTCATGAAACAGGCTCGAACAGTATAGATCGCTGTAGCTCATTCTTTTGTATTCAACATACAGTGGACCAATAATGTCTTCGTACAGCAATAATTTTTTTCTTTGGCAACGAATAAGTGATACAAGATAGGCAAAAATTAAAAATTTAAATTTACAGATTTATTAACTAATATTTTAACAATTTGGAAAAAAATAATATCCCCCATACCATCACACCACCACCACTATGCTTTACTATCTTAATTGTGTTTTTTGGATCTAGTGCCTCTCCAGCTCTTCTCCACACAAGCAGTCGTCCATCTGATCCAAATATATTAAACTTTGATTCGTCTGAGAATAATATATGACGCCAGAACTCAATTGGTGCATTTTTGTACTGATGAGCAAACTCCAAACGTTTTTTACTATTATCCTTACTTATAAATGGTTTTCGTTTGGGAGTGCACGACTTATACCCGCTAGCAACTATGGCTTTTCGAATAGTTTCTGGATGCACTTCCTTGTTCGATGACTTCAAAAGCTCTGCACTTATCATATTTTTACTAATAAATGGATCTGAGGATACCATTCGTTTTATATTCAGCTGATCCGAGCTTGTCAAAATTTTCGGTCGTCCTGATTTTTGCTTATTTTCTACTCGCCCTTCATATTTAAACCTTCCAATGACAGATTGTACTGTAGAACGACTTCGACCAATTATTTCCGCAATTTCCGAATAGGATTTTTGTTGCTTAACATGCATACTTAAAATAATATGGCATTCTTCAATTGTTAAATGTTTTCCTGGCATTTTTAATCAGTTTTTGTCCACTCGCCAACTAAATGTACATAAAAAATACTTCGAATTTATTTCGCTATGCGTAAAATACATAAGCAACATTTCGCAAAAAACCGTTATCATTTTCGCTTTTTGTCTGCAGTTAAAGTTCTAGGAAAGTACGCTGTACGAAGACTATTGGAGACACTCCCAGATCGAAATGATGGGATCCAATTTCAAAAAGAAAAATTTAAAGTATCCAAAATCAGCCTATAAATATAGCGACAACCAGTAATAAGATTATGTGATGATCATCGGACTACAAAAATGTATTGCACAATAAAAAGTCTGCGATGAGCATCAGCAATCAGGCATCAGGCAATAAAACGTAACGAGCCAGATTCTTCAAAGAGGTACAGCGGCATCAATATCAAAATTGAAAATCTACTATTTTGACGTTTTTCAACCAATTATGTACACCATAAAATTGTCAAAGTGAAGAAAAGGTTCGACGCACAGCATCATTATTGTTCGTTGCCAACAGGTGAAACAATCGCTGGTCACGTGTAAGTTAGTACTTATTGAAATGTCACGCTGAGCCAAAGAAAAAAAATTATTTCAAAATTGTTTTTTCTGAGAAGCTGAGAAGCAGATCAACTATTCGACTTCACGCGTCATCTTTACCATCGACGCAATACATTGTCTGCTCGTAAAGTTACAAATACTTAACGGAACCTATTAACCACGGAACCTATTAAGCCTTGACTTTTCATAAAATCAATTGCTATCATTGCTAGAATTTCGAAAATATATATTTACTTTTGTTTTAGATTATACAGTATTTGATCTATTTGACGCAAGTCACAGACGAAATGTTCAAATTATTAATTTAAATGTGTAATTGCATCTGTTTTTCTGTAAGTAATATATATGGGTGTAAGTAATATATATATTTATTATATATATATTTATTTATTAATTCTTCGGGGATCTACATATAAACAAATTTTCTGAGATCAACTGCAGATAGAAAAACGGGTATATATATATTGTATATCATCGAAGAATCAATAAATATTCATGTCATCGAACTGCAGTTATTGAATAATATCGCTTAAATTTTTCAAAGAGGAATCTACAAATTTTTAATTTACTTTCATGTAGATTCTTAACAGTTTTTGGTTTTACAGTAACTAAATATTCGAAGATAGACACCCTCATATTGCTTAGATGTATGTAATTTTTTAAGCCAATAAAGAAGGCCACTAGTAATTGGGTCGTTAAATTTAGAGTTATAAGCTTTTAAAATGTAGAATATACAAAGTTAAACACTCCTCTTTCTGCGTATTACAGAGAATTGAATAACTATTACGACTAATTTCTCAAAGGCTACTAAAAATAAAATAAAACAAGTAATCAAGCTCTAGTCGGGGTACCCGATTAAGAGATATTCTGAATTTATTCCTATTGTAATATTTCCCATAGCTTGTATCGAACATAAAAAAAAACAATTACAACCGAAATTAGGACACCAAAATGAAATTTTCAGCATATGATCTACATATTATATCGGAGTAATTGTCAGCTAAGTAAAAATTCAAACTCCTCCTTCTGCCTGTTACATACAGTTAACAAAATCAGGGTATAATGAAAAAAATCTACGAACTCCCTTTTTTTGGGTAAAATATGATACCTGTGCGTTAACGAAATGGAAGCACGACGTTGCTCGATTAAGTTTGCTGTTGGAATCCGTAAGCACGCCTCTGCACAATCTTTGGTTGCCTGATGTCGTATGCAAAAGTTCCGTTGCATACGTTCCAAAACTTCACAGCTTTCTGAATTGCTATTTTAACAGTTAACTTATTATATACTAATAGATTGTTTGATCATTTACCTGTTAAACGGCATTGATAGCTCATCGACATTAGTACTACTGGACCGAGAAGGTAATAGAACAGCTATATTTATATTATTAGGTGGAATCACAGGTACATCAGATGCTAAACTTATATTTGGCTCATCCCATGGACATATAAAAATATCTGATAGTGCTGGCTGGATATCCACAGAAGTGTCTAATTGAACGAGTTTTATGTTCGGTGATTCTCTGCGTTACATGAAAACAACCATTTTAGAATATATAATATATTTAGCAGTTAGTTCAATAGAGTGGATGAGTAATTCTTTCAGATAATTGGACTTAGTTTACATTTTTTAGTTTGTGTGCGTTCTCGTTTCCAACAAGTAAGAAAATTCAAGTCGGGGTGCCCGACTAGGAGATACCCTGAACCCTGTTCTGTCCGCGTCTGTTTGATATTTTTACATAGCTTGTATCGAGCATAAAAAAGAAGTCAAAACATACCCTAGAACACCAAGATTCGAACCACTTTACCAATTAAAAAACAAAAAACGTCCCGCCGCCGCCATTGCACACAAAGCTTCTCGGCAACAAGCGCCGCACTGCACTGCACTGCTTGTGTAAGAAGTTAAAAATCACAATTAAAGTAGCAGCTTTCAGTTCAAACACAATTCAATCGTAATTTCGAATGTCTTCGAATATAAAAGAATGTACGCATTTGTGAAGGAAAAATGCGCACGCTTGGCCAAATGTTGGCCAAACTATTCCGTTTTACTCAACGGATTTGAATGAAATTGTTATATGATCTGCATATTCTGTCGAAGTACTCGTCTGCTTAGTAAAACTGCAAACTCCTTTACATATTGGTTCTATTTCCAACTAAACTTAATTTAAAGAGCTGGCGTGCAAATTATAACAAAATAAGAATTGTAGAAAATATACAGAAAGCTTAATACAAAATCATTGGAGATATAAATAATAACTATATATCGACCATGTTTTTAATCGATAACTATAAAATAAAAACAGTTATCGATTATTTGAAACAAACTGGCTACGCGCGGGTTATACCGGGACCTATATAATTTCGAGACTTTACCTTTGATATGGACAGACGAGCAGGTGGACGGACGGACAGCCAGACGGAAAGGTCTCAATAAACTCGACTTGTCATCCGGATCAAGAATATATATATTTTATAGGCCCTGACGCCTCCTTTTATAGAATTAAAACAACATCATTAAACCTTTATTTCCCATTTTCAATGGGTTTAGGGTATAAAAAGTATTTTTTGCCCATTGAATATTATAACTAAATATTATTGATTTGGAATTGGTGATCCAAAAACAGTAGAGCTACTTAACACGTGGACTTTGACATAGGACAATATGATTGAAATTCTGATAACATTTTTTACTATTTTTACTTAATGCGCCGTGCTGATCAACAATATATATTTTTATGAGGTATCTCATACATTCTTCTGCCTACTGCATGCAATGTGCACAAAAAGATTACATGCTGTACTCAGAATTTCAATGAACCAATAGTATGACCGAGTACAACTGTATCTTTGCTAGTTTTACAATTGCAATTTCGAAATATAGCAATTGGCTTACTGTTGACCTTCTCAGATCGACTAAAAATAGAAATCCACGCTTAAGTGGGAATGGAAAATCCTATTTACCGCTGACATGCCAACCATATCGGGCACTAGATTACTGGGTGCCAGTTATACCAACTCACCAAAGACCGCCAGTAACATAGACACACCATTAACACCTGGCTAAAAAGATGGAATGTGATGATCAATTTTAAGAATTTAACTCTAACCACTTTTGCGTTAAGAAGAGGAGACTGTTCTTCCGTCCAATTGGACGGATCTACTTCCCTTAGCAGTGAATGCTGCTTAACAAAAAACGAACCCGGATGCCTTCCCTAATTAACAAAAAAGCAATTCACTACAAGACTGAAGAATCATCTCTGGTTTGTCGGAAAAAGATCTACCTTACGGCTGCGCGTCAAGCTACTAGGATACCACCAGCATACTATAACATTATAAGAATATTACAACACTGCATTTTGAATATTTTTAACCGATAACAGTGTAACTGAAATAGCTATTGGTTATTTGAAGCAAAATTGATATGCGCATGGTACATAACTACAAATAAGTCTAAAGCTCTTATTTGTTCTGAGATCTACGCATTCATACATACGGACAGAAAAGACTGACGGGCACATACACAATACATAGTTTTTGTCGTCAAAAAATTTTTAAAGTTCTGATTTTGTTCAGGCGTGCAAATACAGCATATTCAATAATTCTACGTTTGCCGTCTATGCCCTCAACCACTTGCAAGGAGTCCAATAAGAATAGATCAAATTACATGCTTAGAATTTAAAATTAGACATACCAACGCTGAGTCTTACACACTCAGTATAGATAAGTTACATTTAAGGGATCAAATACGTTTGAGTTCGGGTATAAGAACTATAGCTCAAACGAGTAAAGATCATAACACAACTGACCACCACCACAATGGCGTTTACCTTTTTATGTGTACAATCTACAAGGCTACGTTTGTGATAAGTGTAAAAGTGAAGTGAAAAATTGTTTAAAAAATTTTCTTTGGCTTACCAATTCGAGCTGTGAGTAGAGGCACAGCACGATCAGCCAGGAGATCAAAACAAAAACACCTCCAACCTATCAAGCCAAAGACTAAATCAGGAACAAATTTTCACACGAAACAACACAATCAAAATGCTGTCGGAAAAAACTCTGGAGTTGCTTAAAAAGCAATCAGAGATCTATGACAAGATCCGGCAGAGCATCACAAACAAGGATGAGTTTACTGCCAATAATCTAACGCTGATTATTTGTATTATGAATGTAATTGTTGTTGTTGTCATTAATCTTAGTTTCTAGAGTGAGTAGATTGTATATGTGTAAATGACTGTATTGGGATTGCCCCGTTCCTTATTCGTATTTTCAACGGTTTCTTTTAATCTTTTTACGATTCACTACACTGTCTAACTTGTATTGTTTTTGATTGACTTCTTCTAGTATTGATGTTTTTTGGTTCGTACAATGGTGTAGGTGTGGGGAGTCTTTTCATGATGTTTGTGTCATAGTTGGTCAGGTTAACAACGTGTTCCAATGCTCTTAATCCGGCGATATCTCTTGAAGTCTCCGCATTTATGAACAAGATTGGTTGTTTACTGTCCAATAGCTAGAAGTCTAAGAGCTGTCCATGTAGTGTTGTGCGTATGTAAATCAGTTTGTAGTGTTAGTTAGTCGTTAAATGGTTTTGCGAATTTTTTTTTTTATGTATTTTTTGGTTTCTGGCTGTTATAACAGGGTCGGGCCGCTATCTTCTTTAACTTTGTGTTTTGTAAATCTAGCTGTTAATTTATTGCGTCAATTTTTTCGCCTGAAGACAACGTCGTTTTCTTCTAAAGTGGGTGGGTTAGGTATATTGTCGTTGGTTTTTTCTACAAGTTTGATTTTAGCTTGATGCATTTTCTTTTGTAATTGAGAATAGATTTTGGCGCGGAATTCGTTGAATTTAGTTAGGTAATAATGCTCGTTATTTATCTTAATTGCAAATAGTTCAAAGGGTGTGGTTTGTACTAGAATGTACGGCGTTATTGTATGTGATTAGGCATTCTGTCAAGATTTCATCATGTTCTATTTTTGATTTTGTCTGTTTAAATTTGTCTTCGATGAGTCTATAGATTTCTGTCAGAGTCGAGTGGAATCTTTCGATGGGCGAGTTGTTTGAGGACTGTTGAAAGGAGGTCGTATTGTCGTTTTGTATATTGTATTGTCCGCAAAAATCACTGAATAGTTTCCCTGAAAATTCTGTGCCTTGGTCGTAGACAAGTTTTTGTGGTATGCCGAAAAGGCTGAAAAAGGGATTCAGGTTCTTAACAATGTTGACTGTATTTCTGCTTAGGAGGGGGTAGGCTTGTGTGAATTTAGCAAATTTATCTATTATAGTTAGATTACAATTGTTATTTATTGTGTAGACGTCTAGGTGAACTATCTTTAAAGGCATGTTAGGTGTTTCGGTTAGTAGTTGGGGAACTGGTTGAGGTTGTCTGTCGTACTTTAGAGTTAAACAAGTGTCACAGTTTTTTATGAGGTTTGTTATTTTGCTTTCATTTGTGGGAAATAGTACTGTCGTTTGAGGTGTGCATACGTGTCGTCGATGCCCCTATGATTGTTGTCAATGTGATATTTTTCAATAGTTTTAGTTTGGTCTTCTGTGCCAGTGATGTCTTCGAGTAGGGATTCACAACGTACAATTTTGTATAGTTTATTGTCGGAGAAATATTTATTGAAGGATTCTTTAATGAGTTGAAAAATATCATCCGTTGTGAGTACTGCAACTACTTTGCGTGGTTTTAAAATTAGTTTCAGCATTTTGGTTACTTCTGTCAAGTTGTATGTTTGTCGGGTTATTGTTTGTCTTAGCTTGTTTTTGAAAGTTGCCATTGAAGTGATGTTAGGATGTTGTCCACTCTTTATAATGCATTGGGTACTGAAATCGTTAATGACGTTCTTTGTAGGTACACTACTTTCGAGCTGGTCTTAGCTATTGTCTTTCTGATTTAGGTGTATTTCTATTCTGCTGAGGGCGTCAGCAATGACATTTTGTGACCCTTTTTTGTATATAACGTCAAAGTCGAATTCGTTAAGGCGAAGCTTCCAACGAACCAACTTTGAGCTAGGATCTTTAAAGTTCATAAGCCACGTTAGTGGTCTATGATCTGTTACGATCGTAAACTTTTTGCCAAAAAGGTATGGCCGGAAATACTTGGTTGCCCATACAATCGCTAGCATTTCTTTTTCAACCGTTGAGTAATTTACTTCAACTTCCGTCAGAGTTCTGCTGGCGAAGCATATTGGTCTGTCATTGTTTAAGCGTACCTGTGACAAAACGGCACCTAGAGCAAAGTTATTTGCATCTGTCGTTAGGGTGAATGGCCTTTCGTAGTCGGGATATTTAAGTATGGGGTCGTTGCAAAGGAGGGTTTTTTAGAGCTAGAATGCGTCCAAGAAATCTTGATCTATAACAATGGGCTTTATCCCTTTTAATTGGGTTTGGAAATTTTCGCGAAGTCCTTAATAAATTTACGATAGTACCCGAGCAAACCTAGGAAAGACTTAATGTCTGCGATTTTTGGGTAATGGAAAACTTTTTACAGCCTCAATTTTTGTTGGGTTTGGTTTTATCCCATCCTGTGTAACAATGTGTCCAAGGAACTCGAGTTCTTTTTTTAGGAAGTGGCATTTTGAAGATTTAATTTTTAGGTTTGCCTTCCTAAGCTTGGAGAATATTATTGAAATATCATTTATTGTAGTTGTTGTTGTAGTGATTTTGAAAAAATAATATCATCTAAATACACTAGACATATGTTTCCTATGGAGTCGCTCAAAACGTTATCCATCACCCTTTGGAATGTGGCTGGAGCGTTTTTTAATCCGAAAGGCTCTCGGAACTCGAAGTGTCTACTGTCTACAGAAAACGCAGTTTTTGGGATGTCTGCGGAACTCAACTGGATTTGGTGGAATCCGCTGGCCAAGTCTAGTGTTGTGAAATAAGATTCCTTACCAACATTATCTAAAATTTCACTAATGTTTGGCATTGGGTATCGATCAGAAATTGTTTTTTCGTTAAGCTTTCTGAAATCAATAACGAGTCGCCATTTCTGTTGTATCTCTTTCTCTGTTTTCTTTGGAACAACCCATGCGGGTGCACTCCAAGACAAAAAACTATTTCTTATTAGTTTTTGATCAATAAGTTCAGAAATTTGTATCTTTATTTCTTGTTTATGAATAAATGGCTGACGATAAGACTTAACGTGGATTGGAATATTACCTGTAGTTGGGATCGAGTGTGTTATTTCGCTACAGAAGGTTAGTTGGGTGACTTCTTTATAAAATATGTCTGAAAACTCTGAGCAAATTTGGATGAGATGTGATTTCTCCTCTTTATTTAGGTTTTCCGTACTCAGAATGTTGGGTTTAGACTGCGTAAGGCCTTCGAGGGTTGGTGCATTCACAAGGTTGTGGAAGTGGATGAACTCGTTGTTATTGAAAGGTTGTGTGGGTAAGGGGTCTTTAATGCAAACAACTTGATCGCCGGTTGATTCGTTGACCAATTCGAGGTTTGCAACACCTTTGGTAGCAGTGTATAATCCACCAGAAATGGTAAAGTGTTTTCCTAGTATTGTATTTGGTAAGTAGAAGTCGCCGTCTGGCGTTTGGACTGGCAAAGGTAATAATGTCTTGCTAGAGCTACAAATTTCGTAGACGTGAATGGTAGTGTCGACTTTCGTGAAGATGGGTAAAGTCACAAGAGGGGTTACTAGCTGTCGTGTTGGTAAGTCAATTTTTTGCACTTAGTTTTGTTAGTATGTCCATACCTAGAATGCCGTTAAAGAAGGTGTGGAATTTGAAAATTAATAGTTGTATGTTTGTTGACTCGTTGAATTCTTTGAATAGAGGAATATTTGTAGAGTTTGTAATTTCGTGACTGCTAAGAACAGTATTTATTCTAATGGGTAAGTCTAGTGTTGTCATCTTGTCTATCGTTATTAGATTTGGTTCAATAAAAGAAAAGAGTTTGTTGATCCAGTATCTAACAGGAATTTTAATGGTGTATTATTAAACGAAGTTATTATTTGTATGGTAGACATGCTTTGTATTTAGGTAGAGTCAAATATTTTTCGGGGGCGGAGAGGCAGTTGTAAAAAAATTTGTGGAATCGTTGATGTTGCATGAATTAGTGTCTTGCGTTACTATATTGCTTAAATGTCTCTGCTCATTGTTGCTAAAAGGGTTTTGAGGTTGGTTATTATAATTATTTGATCGTGGGTTGTCTGTGTTATAAGGGATATGGTTGTTATTGTGTTGTCCATTGTGACTTGATTTTTGATTGTAGTGACTGTAATTGTTAGACCTCTGGTTGTTATAATTATAGTTTCGGCGTCCGTCAGTGTATCTCGGTTTTGAGTACGTAAGTTCAATGTGACATATTTCGTATGCCCGTTCTAAAGTACTGGGGTCTCTAGCCCTGATAACCGATCGGAGAGGATCGCGTAGTTCCATAACGAATACATTAAGGGCAACGTCGTTGTACAGTCGTTTCTTTATAGCTTGACCCTCTGGGCTTTCGGTACTGTTTCTGAGCAAAGAGTAAAGTTGCTCCCTGATTTTGGATATGCCGAAGAAAAGTTTCCCCAAAGATAGGCCATCTTGGAGAGTCTGCATTTCCATAAGGTAGCTTCGGATTTTTGTTGCCATACAGCCTATACAAATTTTCATTGATATTATCCCACACTTGGCTGGTGTTAGCTAGTGTCAATCCCTCGTCAGCTCTTCCTATTATTGTATTACGAATAGCTCGGAGCACAAGTTGTTCGTAAGGTGTTTGATCCGTGCCCCTGATTAACATAATAATTTCTTTGACGTTTGTAATAAATTTGTCCAATGTTGTTGGTGTTCCGTCAAATGTTGGTAGTTCTTTTACAAAGGCTAAAATGTCGGTCGGAGTGAGTATTGTGCAGATGTTTGTGGTACCACTAACAGTTGGGGTTAGCGGGACCGAAGATCTACCCGAGTCCATTCTTGCTTGTGAGGCTTGAATCGTTTCCTGGTGGGTCATCTCAACTATTTCTTCTTGTTCGGCTACTAGCGGAAGATTTTGGCTGCTAGGTCCTGACCTAGTTCTTCCCTTAGTATTTGGGAGAATCTTTGGAAATAATATTTTTGACATTGACATTTTGTTTGTTTGTGTGGAGATCGGGTTGTAGCCTCGAACTCAGTGTGTTGTCTGTAATCTGTGTGATAATTATGAAAATAGTTTATATTTCTGTATATATGTATAGGATTGTTTGTAACGACAGACTATGAAATTGTGCATTTTTTTTTATATAGCTTATGTATGCGTTTATGTAATGCAATGTAATGTAACTTCCATCGTGAGAATTAGTGAAATACAGTTGTCAAAGTTGTCGTGTATATGTATATGACAATGGTGGCGTGGTATTTGTCCTTTATTTCGGCAGCGACTTCAATTAATGTGATTCACTACGTAGCAAACGGCACCGTTATCTTTAACCATTTGGAAACCACAAGGTTAATATGTTTCATGCGTGTGTATATTGTTTTGTTTCTATTCAATCGTATGTATGCATATGTATATGTATATTGAATTTTATGTTTAATTTTTTTTTTTGCACATTTTCATGTTTGCCGCTACATACCCTTACAGTATTAGTAGTAATGTTGTTGGTAACATTGATTTCCGCTGTTTTCCGTTGTTTTTCCGGCTGCGCCAGTTACCATCCCGAGCGTATGGGCGATGCCACCGTGGCCGAGGTTATGTGTTACAATCGTTGGTGTAAATAAAACGCTTTAATTTTAATTGTGTTCGTGGTTTTATGTTTAATTTTTGTTGCTTAATTAATGTGCTCCGTTCAATGTCCAGCATGAGAGTGTTCTTTGTTCTCTGGCAGTCGTAGGTTTTTGCTTTTATTCGCGCCGAACTTCACTCGGCGCCAGACGCTGAAACGGGACTTTTTCCAAGCTACAGCGCTAGATAGGCTGATGCAAAATTTGTCTCTTCTTGAGAAAATGTCCGAAAACGCATTAACTCAATGTAGCTGCGCACATATATTTTTTTAGCGTGCACCGTCGCGGCGTCAGTGTCTTCAGCTACTTATGGTCCGTTATGTTGAATGTGTCCGAGTTGGCACTCATGGTCGTAGTTAGCTTTTGTTGCGAAGGGGCTTAGGTGGGAACAGCGTAGTATTATCCGTTGTTAACTCTGGCGACTGCGCTCATCCAGATTAAAAATAAGTCTCGAAAATACGAGCAGCTAAAGGCTCTGATAGATGGAGGCTCCTAAAAAACCTTAATATCTGAAGAAGCCGCACAACAATTAAAACTGCGCAGAACCAAACGGAAAGTGGAAGTTCGAGAAATTTTGCAAAATGTGAAATTCTTAAAAATAGTGTTCGCTTAGCAATCAAACCCAAGTTTAAAAGCAAATTCGTCACTAAAACACAGCACTTGTTATGCAAAAACTTCAGAGAGCTCTTCCGACCAAAAAAAAGTGAGATGAATGTCAAAAGGGATAGGAATATCTGCGAGCTAGCAGACCCACATTTTAACGAGCCCCTTAAAAATGATATTGTTATTGGCGTTGATTTACTTCCCCTAATAATGTTGGGAAAACTAAAGAAAATCAACAAAACCCTAGGACATAAGAAACAAACTTGGAGCGCATCAACAACGATGAGCCTGGACGTCCCAGAGATCTGCAAAGCATCGAAAAATTGGGATGCTTTACAGACGAAGACACAGGAAACGGATTAAGAGGAGAAACTAGAAGCAGCAACTGCTATCTGTCACATTTGGCCTCCGAAGAATGTTCAGGCATGAACATACAGCATATTACGTCTACGCCCTAAACCACTATAAGAATAGATCAAATGACATGCTTAGAATCTAAAATTAGACATAGCAACGCTGAGCCTTACACACTCAGCATAGATAAGTTTCATTTAAGGGATGAAATACGCTTGAGTACGGTTATAAGAACTCTAGTTCAAACTAATAACGATTATTACAAAACTGAATGCCATCACTGTCAAGTGTATTCCCTGATTAAGAATGAACGCAATTATAAACTTTCTAACAGATCATGCGCTCTGCTTACTGCGTCAAGATTATACGTTTCGAATTTCAAGTCTATATTTGGTGGACACAGCGCCTAGTCAAATATATTTACTTTATCTGCCTGTTACATGCATTTTCACAAGACCATTATATTATACTCTTATCAATGAATAAAAATAAAAGCATAACATGATTTCGTATCTTCACAATCAAATTATATTTTAAACCTAATATCGAGTTTGCCAAGAAGAGAGCCAACGCCTCTAATTGGCAAAATACGGATAGTACCTCAAAAGACGTAAGCCATGTGCTTTTATAACTGAAGGTTGACTGTTCATTAATCGACTACATTGAAACAGGAAAGTTTTTTGAAACAACTTGCTGTAGCTAACATAAAAAACTGAAATCGAATCATATATATCCAATACTCGAGAAACATTTAAGAGGGTGCCCGAAATTTTATGCATTTATTTAAAAAAAAAACACACGCGGTTACAATTTTGTACATGCACACCTAAATATATGGCAGATACGGTTTTACACTTACACTTCTAAAGATTCCTTAGGAAGAGCCAAAACTAATATGTCTTTGCGTACTAGAGTGTGGAAAATCGAAAAAATTGTATCTTCTACAGTTTAACGTGTAGAACTGGATATTTGACGACAAAGTTCCTGCTGACCTCCTCTATTGATTTACCAAAACTTATATCTATATATATATGCTTCTTTAAATTGTAGAAGCTCGGTAAAAAAATATATTTTCTAAATTGTACGAGCTGGCAATGTTTTGACCGCAAATGACTATTATGTAGTCGTTAATGCCGGACTGCAGCATTTTTGTATATTTTTACTAGGAACGATTAATATCAATAAATCAAACAACTTGGATTGGTATAACTTCGCCGATTGAGGATGGAATAGAACTGATATTTATCAAATTATAATAGATCTTACCTGTAAGAAAGCTCACATACATTATTTTGCGAATGAGAGTGCGGCACTTTGGAACTACCACTCTTATCGACAGCAATGACTGCTAGCTCAAGCGCCGAGCCAGAAAGACTGCGGTCGCTACCGCGACGTCGCGCTAGATTACCTGAAGGTGGTGTATTGGTAACAGGACAAATACCGCAAGCTGTACCGGCTGTAGATGTGTTCTTAGTCACCTCGCCTACATTTGGTTGACTTGAAAGGGCGGCAGTCATCTTCTTTTTCGCTCCACTCACGGTTCCAAAATTAAAGAAACGTTTTTTATGCGATGGCTGGATGCCACTATCAATAAGTCGTTTGTAGTGATCTGAACGTATAAAGCGTGGATAGCAATCTTTCTTTAAAAGAAGCATGTAAATATGCTCTGAGGCAGAGTCAAAAGTGAATCGCGAAGGATTTTGAAGACCACGTAGGACGCTTTCCATGGTTTTGCCATCGATATTAATTTCGCAAGGCGCTCCAGGTTTAAGGAACTCTCTGAAAATAAAAATTTTTATTATGCTTCCATTTATGCGGGTAAGAATTTTCTCACTCAAATATCTCGTTAACATTGCGCGCCACTTGCGAGTGAGCTGCTCGACGAAGACGATTGACTGCAATCCAGAATCGTATGTTTTCGTGAGAGTACTCTTTTTCTAAAAACATAGTAAACTCCTGCAACCCTGTGGGATCAGACACAAGTTCTTCTATAGAAATAGCCCATCGTTTTACACGCTTTTCTGTAGGTATGTCCACAAACGTATTGTTTAGCTGCCAAAATGTAATATCCTCAGTTACCCAAGGATTGGAAGGCAGCGCTGGCTGCAAAAAGAAATCGTACTCGTAAAACGTCTCCGAGTAGCTAACAAGCGATTCACAGGCTTGTGACATTTTCATTCGTGTTCTATTTAGGGTTTTGCTCAGAAATTCCACTTCACGTTGTATATCATCAACAGTCTTTTTTTTGTTAGGTTTCTGGCCCTGACGATCTCGTGACGGCACCGGACACGGCTCAAGTGGTGTAAATTGCCCAGGTGGTGGACGGTGTACGCGCCAATAAGCACGCTCTTGTGAGTCGCCTACAATTTTGTCCCCTTTCTTACGCTCCTTGGCAAGGCGTACTTGCTCCTCTGCTTGCATTGAAATAAAGTCCCACTTGCCTTTAAGGTTCTTGTGGAGCGAGGCGAAAGCCTCAGCCTCGTAATCCTCTAATGCATGGCGCTGTTTATTACGAAGTGAACGTTTTGCCAAATAAATAGCATATTCCACATTGTCCGGTGCCTTGTGTTGCCAGGGCCAGTAGTAAGGAGTCTGGAAGCGATAAAGAGATGAGTCGTCTTTAACTGTCAGAGTCTTCGAATCATTGACGGGGAAAAAGTAGCCATGTAGGCACAGCTGATTGGCAATGTTTAATGCCTCCGACTCCTCTATTTGGAGATGGTCCATAAGCCATTCAATTAAATCATACCCTGTGTGGTAATAAAATAGCGTATCTAAAGTTGCAATCCTTATTAGATTAAATGTCGTACTTACCCATAAAAGCATATGGAATAGATGTAAGAAACATCTTTTGCTGACGAACTGGCACACCATGCTCCTGATCTTGCATTTCCCGTACTAGAACCTCCATCTAAAAAATGCAAAAATATTTGGCAAGTCAGTACGTCTTGTTAAGTGATTCCATAACTGTTGTCTTAAACGACATGCTCTTTAAAATAATAATAAAATTAGTCAGATCTAAATATTTATTTAAAACAAAGAATTTTTATAGCTAGGTTATTGGTTACATTGAACGAGGTGGCAATTTGTCTACAATTTTGAATCTGGAAGATAAGTTTTTTGTTGGATCTGAAAAGAGGTTCCGTGTGTCACTACATATGAGTTTATTAGACTACACAGTATGCTCAAAAAATAAGGGGACTTTTTATTTAAATCATGAAACACGTAACACCATCAATTAAACATTGATAGCATTAGAAAGGTACAGGTATACGCGCTTTTTAATGACATTATTTTTTGTTCTTGTGTCGTAAAAATACAACGGAACCAAAAGCAAATGTTAAGTTTTGTTTTAAACTTGGAAAAACATTTAGTGAGACGAACGAGTTGATGCAAAAAGTGTATGTTGATGATTGGTTACCTCTTTCGAAAGTTTATTAGTGTTTTTTTTTATCGATTTATAAATGGTCGTGAAGATTTGAATAATGATTAATGATGAAAGTCCTGGTCGTCCAAAAGTAATTAATCTTGCTGAATTGGTGAAAAAGTCCCCGAAATCATTGCTGTCGACGGTAATTTCACTGTTAGAATGTTGGATGAAAAATTAAATGCATCTACTGGTACTATTTGGACTATTTTAACTGACGATTTGGGTAAAAATAACGCTCGTGTATAGCATTGTAAAGACATCATTTCAACAGCTGAAAACAATTCAGGTTTTTTTGATCCGATCATAAGTGGACTCTTTTAACTGACAATTCGGGTAAAAATATCGCTCGTGTGTAGCATTGTAAAGACATCATTTCAACAGTTGAAAACATTTCAGATTTTTTTTATTTGATCATAAGTGGTGATGAAGTATGGCGCTTTAAATATGACCTTGAAACTAAGAGTCAATCTGTGTTTTCAGTCCAGAATGAAGACAATGTTGATCACGTTTTACGATTCCAATGATATTGTAAAAAGGAATTTGTTCCAGAAGGTCAAATTGTTGATGGAGAATACTATTTACTATTTACCACTTCCCAAAACCAAAAAAGTTCGTGACTATTTTCTGTTCCTGCACATATGAAGTGTCCCATATATGACTCCCCCATTCTTAATAAAAGTACCTTTGATCAAATGGATACAACAGGTTATAGAGAGTGGTTTTCCTCAACTACAATATTTTGAATTTCGGTTTGCTCTTTGGAGTTACTTGTACATCCCAATTGAAAATAGGAAATCAGGGTATAATAGTTTTGTGCAAATGTATGTCCGTATGTGTGAATGATCTCAGCATCTATAAGACCTAGAGACTTGAAATTTTTTTTGTAGGTCCGTGTATAGCACGCGCATATCAAGTTTGTCTGAAACATTCGATAAGTGTTCCCGGCTTATTGTTATTGAATAAAAACATGATCGAAATGTAGTTATTAAATTATATTTCGTACGTCTTAAGAGCTAGAGCCTCCAAATTTTGTATTTAGTTTTATATTATATTATATTATGCAATTTTGAATTTTTTTAGTTTTTGGATACCTGCTTCTAAATTCACCAAATTCTTAAAATTGAGGTTCAGTTAGAAATAGGGCCATTGTGTGAAGGCGTTTGCATCTCTACTAAGCCAATAGAATATGTAGATCATATGCTGAAAATGTCATTTAAATCCATTAAGAACCTAACAGAATTTACTAAGCAAAACGTTTGGCCAATTTACAAAAGCACATATCAGCAGCGCCAATGGCACGTATTTATGCGTGTATTATTTTTTATTCGAAGAATCGAAATTGCGATTGAATTGTGCTTCATTATGAGCTGATGCCAAAGTTCAAATTTACAACTCTTCTCTCAAGAGGTGAATTCGCAAGAGGTGAATTAGCGGTGTTGGAAGAGTCGGCGCTCGTAAGTGGCTAATCCCAGGGTCTGATCCCGGCTGCGTAAGAAGATTTTTTATTTTTTTTTTAAATTTTTTTTAATTATGAGGTGGCGGAGGTATGCGCGCTGCGTAGAAATTGTGGGTTCGAATTTTGGTGTCGTTTCCATTTTATTTATTTTTTTAAATACTCGATAGGAATGGGATCAGGGTATCTCCTAGTCGGACACCCCGACTAGAGTTTTCTTGTTACTTAACAATTAGGTTTTGTGGTAGTACCCTGAATTTATATATTGAATACAATGATAACAAAATAGTTGTAACAAATTATAGCAATAGTTTTATATATATAATTGTGATATAATATTTCTTTCTTTTGTGTGTAGGACATTGCTTTTAGTTTAGTAATGTTGTTTGTAATGTTGTTTTTTTTGTTTCACTGAACAATCGGAGATTATTACTTGTTGTTGCCCTATATTATTAATTTATTGTCAACGAAGCTTAAATTTAAGTTTGTCTTGAATAAAAAATAATGCACACATGTGAATGTTGAATGAGTTACATATTTACTAACTGCATTTTAAGCAAGATCTTAAGAGTTATCGCACACATAGCTGTACGGACTTTCTAATAGTCTGAGATCGATGCGTTTATACATACAGGCAGACGGACAGTCAGACGGACAGGACTAAATCGACTAAGCTTGTCTTCCTGATTAAGAACATATAAAGTTATGGGGCCTGCTATTCCTCTGTCTGTCTGTAAAACACACTTTAACAAAACCATTATTCCCTGATTCTTAACAATTCTTAACTATAGCTGGTCAAGTTCAACTTCAATCGCGTTACAAAATTGCACGCAGCCGACTTCACACAAAGAAAGTAATTATTATTTTTGTTTCCGGTTGTATCTTCGCCAGACTAAGACCGACGTGATCACACGGAAATAAAGCATCTATCATTAATACAATCTTAATACTTTACTTAATTGGCCACCAACAGACAAACGAGCCTATGCCGTTTATACCCTACGGATTAGTTCTTAGCTAAGAGATAAAATGTAATCGCTGTGTAAAAATAGGGTATTTCTAGCAGACTGAATAATTAAGCAATCAAACTGTCATAATCGGAATAAAGTGAAATTTTATCAAAGTACTCATAACTTCGTATGCGAACTTGTTGGCAACCAATAGATAATTATTTTTCTTTGGTTATTTCTCTTTGGTGAAAATATATAACGAGAAAATTCCTTTATTCGATTTTGATTGTGACATGCAAAACCACAGAAATTCTTTTGGTTATTACGCATTAATTCGTTTAATTTGTTCACCCAATGGTGCAGAGTTAAATGAGTAGTGACGATACGGGCTCACTAGACTTTTTGAGATAATTAATTAAGACATTAATTCCAATTTACCAAAACGAGATAACATGAACGCTGAACAGTGCAATCACCAATGCCGCAGTTTATGCAGCCTTACGTGCCCAGAAAACAGATTTTGAACAAAGATTACAGGAATTGACAGACCGTGTTAGTCAGGTGACAGTAATTCAGCTAAACATAAAAGAGTATGAGGATGTTTCAATAGTGAAGTCTGTCCCGGAGTTTAATGGCACACAAGATCAATACGTGACTTGGCGCCAAGTACCAAAGGCTGCCTACAAACTGTATAGTGACTGATAGGAACATTTTCATTTAACACAAAGTTGAATTTCGACGCTATTATTAACAGAATAGATTTTACCTATGCAGACAAGCGTCCAGTACATTTAGGCAAACAAAAGATGAGAACCCTTAGACAGGGTAATATGACGGTATTGGACTTTTACGATGATGTTGAGATAAGGCTCACACTCCTTACCAACAAAACTATTATGTCATATGATGCGGCTATTGGTATTGGAATTTTGGATAAAGCTCACACTCCTCACCAACAAAACTGTTATGTCACATGATGTGACTATCATCAATCATATGCATGAAAAATACAGAACGGATGCACTCCGTGTGTTAATCTTAGGAAAAGATTAACCAATGCCTTATATGTAGCTCAACCCAGTAGTTTGCCGAACATACTTGCGTTGGCACAGCTAATCATGAAGCTATCATGACATGAAGAGCACAAACCTTTGAGAAAATGTAACAAAAGAGGTCTAAGACTTTTGCAAACCCAAACGAGTCCTAACCATAAAATACGGCAATCGTTGGTACCATCAAAACAATCCACGACGAGCCTATTTATATAAAAATGTCCCCATTCCCAGCGGGTGAGGCAAATTTTGTCAATAAAGATATTTATGATCTCTTAAAAAATGGTATTATCAGAAAATCCCGGTCCCCGTACTGTTGTACCACCAATACGTGGTACCACCCATATGGGTGGTCAACAAGAAAGGCATCGACGAGTTTGGTGAAAAGAAAAAAGTTTGGTCATTGATTTCAGGAAGTTAAATGAATAAATGGTATCCCATCCATATCTGGATAATATTAGTAAACTTGGGACAAGCGAAATACTTCACGATCATCAGATCAATCTTGCAGAACGCAACGGAGGAAAATGAGTTTTGCAGGTTAACTTTTGACGTATTGCGCGATCAGATTGGAAGGTCGTGCGATTTTTATGTCGATGACGTAATTGTTTTCTTAAAGAATGAAGAAGATCATATCAGACAGGTGGATTTGGTACTGGAAAAACTTCTAGAAGCCAATATGAGAGTGGGATTAAAAAAATCTCAATTTTACAAAGCATGTGTCAAGTATTCTTGGTTTCATTGTAACCAATGCAGGTGCAAGATCCGACCTCAAAAAGTTAAGGTCCATCCGCGAATACTCTGAACCAAAAAACCTTTACGAGTGTAAAACCTCTATGTTGTCTTATACCTGAGAAATTCTTCAAGTCGACATTTTTTCGACAAATAAAAAACTCTTAACCAGCATTGACAAATTTTTCAAATTCAATAGATGTTAAAATTGCACTAATTCAGTTGATGAACATCTACCCCCATACTAAATCGACGATAAAACCAATGTTGTCAAACATCTTTGAAACGTCAATAAGCTTTGCATCCCCGCTCCACAGCATATCGAATGGAAAAGTGGACGTTTCCACAGCACGTAAGCAGACATAGCAAGGAGCCTAGAGATGGAGGATGGAAAGTAGCCCTAACACAGTACAACTAGTTTTTAGGGCCAGTGAAGTAGAATCAATAAGAAGAGGCAAAATCGAGTTTTCGATGTAGGCAAGATGTAGGTAAAAAGCACCAAACGCCTGGGTAATAAGTTGATACCTTTGTATGAGAAAGAGAAGAAAGAAGCAGATTTGGGGACAACTGTTCTCACTGGATCCACAATATATTATTATTATTATTATTATTATTAATTATTAAAAAAAATAAATAATAATACTAAAAAGCATATAAAAAGGAATATACATAGGTCGCACTTGACAGAAAAGATAGTAGTAGCTGGAATGACCGACGAAGTTGACCTTAGGGAAACCCAAACAACGCAGAGCGAATACAAACACTCACAAATAAATTAATGCGCTAACCGTAATTGTCAATGAGCTTTTAAAGCTAAAAAATAAAACAACAAAGGAAACGAATAAGAAAACTCTAGTCTGGGTGCCCAACTAGGGGATACCCTGATCCCACTTTTATCTGCGTTTTTTAATATTTTCCGTAGTTCGTATCGAGAATTCAAAAATAAAACAAATAAAAACTAGCATTATGAAACCAAGATTCGAATCCAAATTGTTAACTTAGCGCGCATCAATTCTACCAACACCGCCGCCTCATAATTAAAAATTAAAACACAACAAAATATTCTTCGCCGCGCAGCACGAACCCAGATATTATTGCTTACGTGCGTCGCCTCTACCAACGCAGCCACTGCACTGCTTACGCATGAAGTTGCAAATTTGAAGTTAAGTAGCAGCTGATAATTCAAGCAGTATTCAATCGCAATTTCGATTCTTCGAATAGAGAAGAATACACGCATTTGAATGTATGTGTGCAGATTGACATGTGCTTTTGAAAATTGGACGAACGTTTTGTTTAATAACTTCTATTTTACTTAACAGATTTTGATTACATTTTTATTGGCTTGGTAGAAATGAAAACTCCTTCACATAATGGCCCAATTTCCCACTGAACTTATATTTTAAGAATTTGGGGAAATCTGGAGATGGTATCCAAAATCCAACAAAAATCAAAATTGCATAAAATAACTAACTAAATATAAAATTTGGCTCTATAATTTATTAACTTTATTTCGATCATGTTTTTATTCGATGAGAATTAAATGGAAATAGTAATCGAATATATGAAACAAATTTGATATGCGCGTGCTATACACGGACCCACAAAAAATTTCAAGTCTATAGCTCTTATAGATGCTGAGATCGACGCGTATACCTATACGGACAGACGGACGGAGCTCAATCAACTCGGCTTGTCGTTCTGATCATGAATATGTATACTTTATGCGGTCTGCCACGCCTACTTCTGCTTGTTACATACATTTGCACAAAACCATTATACCCTGATTTCCCATTTTCAATGGGATTAGGGTATAAAAACAAATTAAAGACAAAAAGCAATAGGCAAAAGCACAACAATCGGCCGTACGATGGAATTATGGGTGCCGCAAAGTCACTGTCTTATCAGACACTGTTGGACTTTGACGCTATGTTAGCTAGCTGAGACGACACATACGCGGATAGAACAGCTCTACGGGTCCTAAGACAAGACGTAGAGAAAGTTTAACAAAATAATGACCCGCTAATGGAGTTTCCAGCGAAAGCTTACAATGGTCACCAATAAGTTCTCAGCATCGTACGAAGTAGATAGAACCGCTACATTGAACGAGAAGGTTAGAGAAGATGCGTTGCACACATTTGTCACCAGCCTTAAAAAAATTGAGAGCTGTAGTTCTTCCAGCTCAAATAACAAAATCTGCCGTCTGCTCTGGATTTAGACAGAGACTCAGAGGCCAGCCTAGAGAGATGCGCTTTCTCAGCATCTTATTCTAGGGCGAAGCAAGAAAAAGAGAATTATAAAGTTGATAGGAAGCAAAAACGCTCCCAAACGAGCCAATCTCCTGGAATGCAAGAAAAGAATCCCTATTATATGAAACATGAACAGCACAGCAATGCACAGTCTAATAATATACAAAACAACCAAACCCATGCCAAGTCGGCAAAGCCCATGGCCGTTGACCCTTTAGTGTCAAAGTTTAAGCAGCAGACAGGTTACAATAAAAATAAGTTCAGTAACTGGATCCAAAACGAAGAGAAGAGAAGACTAAAGTTTCTTATCGACACGGGTACGGCAAAGAATTACATCAAAGAGAAGAAGAAGACAAGAAGAAAAAAAAAAGAAGTTGAGAGATATAATATTCGTAAAATCCTCATTCACCGTCAGTTCCATTCATGGCTCTGATAAAATCAGCCAGAAATGCTGTTTAAACATTTTTGGTAAGTCATCTACTTTCTTTTTATTAAGTTCATTTGCCACACTCGACGCCATTATAGGTTTCGACCTGGTAAATCCAATTGGAGTAAATATTAATGTGAAGGGGAAATCAAACAACTATAAAAATGGTTCCGAGATGCTTAAATTCTACTACTGCGTCGACGTCAACTTCACCAGTGTAGATGACACAGTCGTCCTAAATTCGGTTAAAACGACATCAAAAGTGTGATCATGAACAGGAAAAAAGCGTTTCCGACTTTTAACGAGGCATTACCTTTTAATACTGCTGTTGTGACCACAATTGAGATAATACATGCCTCTTCTGCAGAACTTTAGCGAAGCTTTGATGTAGGGTCTTTGTAAAAAGAAAAAAAGACTAGGATATAAGCTTATCCCTTTATGTTCAGAAGAAGTTATTCAAGAACCTAGGAACGTCTCTTTTCATTAAAAGGAGGGTGTTCCATAAAGACAACCTACAGTTGTCTTTTCCCCGTAAGGCTGGCAACAGCGAAAGCTCGGATCGCCGACTATTCACACTCCAGATACATACCGAAAGTTGAAGTAAACAAAATATGAAAAGCAAACAGAAGTGAGTTTGTAGACACTCAACATCTCTATGAAACGCTTTTAGTGAGGAATTGAATGTTGATTACTGAAATTTAGAATCTGATGCTCACAATTACACTTGCCAAGTCTAATATTATAAGTCCTATCATATTGGATCACACAGATTTAAAAGCCGTAATGTCTGAACATCCTACAGAGATACCCATAGTTAGCCTATTAGAGACCTCATCTGTTAAGTTCCTTCAATCACATAGTATTGTTTATATAATAATTAATTATCCAAAGATTAAGTCTGTCTACATAATTGTCTACACTTTGGAGGAACGGATCACTGTCTTTCTCAGCCGAGCCACTTGTACCCAGTCTCAGTCATAGATGACGGTATCGTCATCGTAGTGTTAAATGAGAGCAAAGAGTCAAAAAGTGCAAAAGTCAAAACAGATGAGGGGGGCGGAAGTATCAGTTAACGGCTCTCACTTAATTACCTTCGAGCGTAAGGCTATGATTAACGGAGTTGCGGCTTAACATCATCAGCCGTGAGCTGATCCTAAGCTTGCCACTCCTGCACAGGATGAATCATCAAAACCTCGATACCATCCGAGGGCAGCGAGAAAGAATTGAGGATGCAGAATCGCCCAAGGCATAATGCGCTATAGGACTTGGACTCAGGTTTTTGTTCCTTTCACTCGTCTTACGCATCCAACTGACTGTAGTTAATTTTCTAGAGAGCTAGTAACTAAGAAAAATTCTGCGTCAATTTGATGATTGTGACCAGATTGCTGCCAGACGTTGTTGGCAAAGTTGTCGCCAGCAAGAACAGCAAATTGCTATCCTCATGCTGCTTGAAAAGTGATAGCTATTGCATGACTAAGTCTACTTATATATATTTACTAATCGTATTGGTAACTATGGTTTGATTATAATTTCTGCGCGAATTAATAATGATTTTATTGTTTCTTAAGGTGTGCTTCCAAGTAGAACCGATAAAACTTAGTGATCGAAATTGTCTCTTATAAACGAACGATTTAATTTTGATTGAAATACAATAACTGTTTTTGAGGTTGGTCTGTGTGTGTTGCTTAGGGAAATATGTGTGTAGGATTCAGACTTGTGAACTAACTGAAACTTACGAATTTCTTCAATCTTCCTTGATCCGGGACGATTTTTGTATTTTTATTTCGTTTCTTGGCTTTTTTTATATTTTATTAAATAATAAACTACAAATGCGGCGGGAGAAAAATCCTTCTTATGCTATTTTCGTTTTAGTTTTCCATTGTTGTCCTGTCCACTTATCTCATACATTTCCAGATCTATTGCTTTTGTTTTTTCTTGAAAAAGACTGTTAATTGTTGTCTTTTACTGAGTGTACTGAATAACTATAAGCGCAAACATTATTAATTAATTCTGTTAACTGTTGCTATATTTTCACACATCTCATGATGTGAGAGGGTTGAATGGTACCTTTCGATCTGTCCATTCAAAAACCCTTTGTTGGGAAGAGTTTTAAAGATTTGTATGTTTGAGTTAAGTGGCTTTTTGTTATCCATTACTACGCATTTGGGGAGTTTGACAATTTGTCTATTATTATGAGATTTTTTTCGATTGAGTAGATCTCAATATTTTGGATATGTCCGGGATATTCCGGAAGCCGTGTTTCATTGTAGTCAGTTGAGACATGGTATTTCTGTGGAACGTGAGGTTTCCAATTTGTAGGCAGCTGGTTTTTCTTTATAATGAATATTTTCAAAAGCGTTGAAGGGTGATTTTGTTGGCTTTTTATTGGTATTTTTTATAGTAGCTACTACATTTTGATTGTAGAGTAATTCTTAATTGTTTCCATCGAGATATGACTAATTGCAACCTTGGGTTAATGATTCATCATCTGTATAGATCTTTACTTAGAAACTTGTAGAGTAATTCCATATTGTATTCGTCGAGGTATGATTTCCATCTATGTTACGTCCCTCTTTCTATGAAAATGATCTGTTAATGATTAATTATTTGTATAGATTTTTATTATACAAATACCAACGGACTGCCTTTTCTGTCCAAGTAATTGCTTGGATTTCCCTTTTTGCTGTTTCGTAGATTACTTCGGTTTTTAATACGTTTCTTGAGATAAATGCGATTCGTTTATTATTTTGTGAAGGTACTGCTCAAATTAAAACATCTAAGGCATCTGCGATCAATGTAAATTCTTTATTAAAATCAACTTACCCACTATACATCTTAATCATGTACCCGATTTTATTTAATATTAGAGAAAAATGCCTATTGTTGGGCACCCGGGGTTATTGTAGATGATCATACTATACTGGTACTAGAGAGTAATCAGATAGCGCTTGATGAGGGATCCAACGTTTGGATATTGCCCTCAAATTTAATGGTGTACTGTAACATTCTATGGCAACACTTCCCATAATTTTATTACTCTACGTATAAAACTCCGAAATATTTTGGATTACCTTCTTGATACGCGTATACTGATAAAATCCCACCGAACCATTTCTTCCATGACCTGAACTCAGCTGGGCTTTCGTAAAATTCGCGAAGGCTTTTGACAATGTCAGATACTTTATCTAAATTGTTCATATTATTCAGCTGTTGTGGTTAAATTCCCTAAGTATTTAATCTTGTTGGATTAACTCTGTAATCTTTCTTCTCTGGTAATCGTTCTTCTAAAATTCTTTTGATTGTGGCTTTAATTTCCTTTGCGGTTGCCAAATTTCACAATTGTTAATTTATGTGCTGATGATTAATTTGATATTACACTGATTGTTGACCAATTTGATCTAATATAAGTACTGGTCTTATTAAGTTGGATTGATTTGTTTTTCGGACTACTAAAAATATTTTTAAGGTTTAGGGTAAAATATATCAATACTTAAATAATTTCCAAAACTGTGAGATATAATTTGAAAGTGAAATTCATTGTATCAAATATGATATATATGTATGCGAATAATGTAGTTTTAAGTGTAGTAAAAATTTGCAATATATTTTGCTTTTATTAATAATTTAAATTATAATATCAATTATAATTTAAAGTGTTTTTAAAGCTTATTTTACTTTGAATTTTACTTCAATGTAATTTTTTCTCGTTTGTGTTAAATTGCTTGCTATCACTAAATATCTAATTTTTATGTCAATTTTAGAGAGTAAGGTATATGCTATATAAAACTTCAATTTGTTAATGTGTGACAGCAAGCCGCGTATGGCAAAGTTATCGTCTGCTGCTGTTTGCAAGCCGTCGCCAGCAAGCCATTATTGGCAAGCTATTATTGATATAGACCCGTCGCCAGTAAGCTGTTTCTGGCAAGCCAACTCAACCCGTTTTACAAGGGCGAGGTTCTGGATATGTAGGTCGAATTGGAATAATATAACAGTGGCTTGTACGTTAGAATAAAATTTAAGAATAGGCAGCAAAAAATTCAATAGGTTAGCCAAGAGAAAACGGATAACCTTCCAGAGGTACCTAAGATTCAACTGCAAATATTTTGTGGTGAACATAAAGATTGGTTCTTATTCTCAAAGCTGTGATCTATACTATGGTATTAAATCAAATTATTAAATAATCATCATCAAATAGAGAAGCAAAGAATATGGTTGCTTATTTGTTGATGCGTTCCGAAGAAAAATATAAAGTCGCTTAGGAAGCTAAAGTATAAAAAGTATTTTCATAATAAAGTATTTCCACATAAATAATTAGAAGCCTCAGTAAAGAAGCATCACAATTAAATTAAGACCAAATAAAATTAAAAAAACACATTCAGTAACAGAAGTCAAATAAAGATGAATAGAAAATCTTTAGAATCGGGATGCCTGACTAGGAGATACCCTGATCCCAGTTCTATCTGCGTTTATTAATACTTTCCGTAGTTTGAATCAAGTATTTCAAAAGAAAAAAAATACGACATTACGAGACCCGAATTGTTTGCGCAACGTACACCAACTCAACCAACACCGTAACTTTTTAATAAAAAATAAAAAAAAAAACAATAAAAAATGTCGATTATTTGAGACCAACTTGATATGCGTGTGCTATACACGACTTATAGATGCTGTCATCGACGCGTTCACACTTACGGACAGATGAACAGAAGGACAGGCCTAAATCGATTCGACTAGTAGTCTTAATCAAGTCTATATATATACTTATGCTTGTTACATATATTTTAACATACTAGCATGTATACCCTGCTTTTCCATTTTAAATGCGTTCAGGGTATAAAAGTGTCATCCCATATTATATATATATATAAGCCTTATGAAGCTATAATCTTCAAATTATTCAACGATTCTTTTCTACATACATTACAATTAACAGTGCAGACTAGAATAGGACTTTACTGTGGAAAACGAAATCAAATTATCGATATTACGGAAATGGAATAAGTTATCGAAAGAAGAAATATTAGCTCGGCTCGACCTCTAGCATCAAAATATAATATATATAAATATTGCATCGATTTGTAGATGATCTAATCAGAAACTCACAAATTATAGTGTTCTAGCTCTAAAACTAAAGATAAATTTTTTGCTGACTTACCACACCCCCAATAGGCATATCGTAAACCACAAAAGCTAGAGACAAAATTTTATATGTATAGTCATACGTATAGCATACTCAGATTACTTTTATTTGTTTTTCGATAAATATTTATTTATTTTTTTTAAGCGTGCTTTGAAACCCATTCTAATATGGTTTGCTTCTTTTTATACCCTTATCCCATTGAAAATGGGAAATCCGGGTATTATGGTTTGTGCAAATGTATGTAACAGGCAAAAGTATATATATACCGTCAGTTGGAAAAAAGGCTAATGACATAGTTTGCGTTTTTACTAAATTCCAATAATATGTAGATCATAGATCGTAAAATAACAGTAACGTTTGGCTAGTTTACAAAAGCACGTGGTTCACAAAAGCACGTACGCCAAGCGTATGCATTTTTCTTATATACATACATATGTGCACACATTCATTCAAATGCGTGCATTCTTTTTTATTCGAATAATCTAAATTGCGATAGACTTATGATTGAATTATCAGCTGATACTTAAGTTCAGATTTGCAGCCTCTTGCACAAGCAGAGCAGTAGTAGTGTTGGTAGAGGCAACGCTCAGAGACGACGAGCCCTGTATCTTCTAGTTGGGCACCCCGACTACAGCTTTCTTACTTGTTCTTATTAGATTTCTTTTTAATTCTCTCTATAGTGAAGATAGTCAGGTACTTACCTTATCGAAAGCCATTGGACGAGAAAGCTTTTCAATGGTTTGCTGATGGGCTAGTTGAGAGAAGCCACTGAATCCAGTATCACTACCATGACTGGGATGGTTATTTAAACCAGGCTGCTGGTGGTGCGTCTGATGATGGTGCTGTCGATAGTTATGCCCCAACGAACTGCCACTGAAACCAGTAGCTGCCTGTGTAGTGGCTTTAATGGTTGCTGCAGTTGAAGCCAATGCTGGACTGCTTTCATCGTTCGTATTGTTAGTGGTACTTCGATTTACTGTTGTTAATGTACCCAAATTTTTTTGTGTTGAGGGTTGCATGAACGTTTGACGTGAAATCAATGGTGGTGAGCTTTTTGTATATTGTGATATTCGAACAACATGTTCCTGCGTTTGCTTTTGTGTTTGAATATGATGCTCTGTTGCTGACGTTGGCAACGTTTCGACTGTGATAAACGGACTGCAAAGAACCAACTGTTGTTCTCTTTTCGGCTGTAACCGGCTAGGTGGCTCCATTGCTTTTTGTGTACTTTTATCTGATAAATGTTTCTTGGCGTACGAAGATTATATATATTAGTTTCTATAAATTTTGTGCTTGTACATTTTGTTTACCACATTTTTTTACATGAAAGGTCGATGTTTCTATTTAAATTCCTGTGTATATGCTATGAATAGAGTAAAGGGTATAGTTGAAATTAATTATTGAGCAAATCTTCGTAACATATATTTTAAGCATTTATTATTCCGTTTTATGTGGTAAAAAATATAATTTTTAAACGCATTAACGAAGTGAAAGAATATATTGGTTTTGTGCAAGGTCAGTCGTGCTGTCTGTCTATAAAGCTGTCCACCTGATCGAAACCCATTTGACCACTATTGAAGCTAAAGCTTGAAATTTGGAATATATACTTATGAACACATAGTCCGAGGCATTTTTAACATTAAATTATAAATATAAATATTTATTGCTCGTATAAGTAGTTAAGAAAATATCTACATTATTGGTGAAAGCTGATAAGCTTTTTCGGTAAGTCTAATACAAATTATTTACAAAGGTTGAATTTAAGATTTTTATTTAAATAGTACAATTATGTTATTGTTTACTGATTTAATGCTTTAAATGCCGTGACCGTTTGAATTTAATTAGGACAAACATACAAAACCTAAATATAAGTTATGAATAGCGCTGTAGAGTATTACATTAGTTTGCTAGGAGTACTAGTAGTAAATGAACGCGACACATTAAAAGAGAAGTAATGAGTGATTATTAGATGTTGCGCGTTGAAGGACCAAATTTTTTTAAAAGAGCATTAATGGCAAGGACGCACAGATTATTGGCAATTTAACGTGTATCACCAGTAGACGTGCGAAAATCAGAACTATCACAGAACCGTTAGCTCTAGTAATGTTTTACACGACTTGGGGTAACAGATGTTTTAAAGGAGGATCATTTTCATACTTATCGTTTACGACATCGTTTAATAGAAGGCTGTGGGATGTAATATGTTATCAGCGATTGAGACACTTTTAGGTGAGCACAATAACGTCTGACTCCATAAGTGGTTCACAAATTAGGAAATGTGATGAAGTGAGAACTTCAAGATTATCGAGATTTTCTAAAAGGGTTACAAAAGTACGAGCATCGAGTATCGTCTAAATTTTGCACCAATGTTCGTTGTTCGTCGAAACAAGAAGTGGCAATTCCAAGGAGCGATATATGAGTTGCTTAGCTTTAGTGCTGCTTCATATTTCAAATCGGAACTGCTATTGACGTTGTAGTTACGCACTTAAGCGCGTTGTTCCTTGCTCAGAAATCACAACCGGCAGACTTGATCATTACATCCATAACATTGGTGGCAAATTTCTGAATAGAGTGCACGTAAATGCAAAAGCCATAAGGTTAAAGACTAGCAGTGCAGAAGGCATATCGTTCGACTCAAACGTGAAGTTGGAGTATATAAAGTAGTAATGTTGATTGGCGCATGTAACCAAAGTTCTTAGAAAACTTTTTTTATTGGTAGATTTTTATTTCATTGCAGTTTGCCTTGCTTGTCTGTTATTCAATTTTAAGGTAATGCGTTGGTGTGTGGGATGGTCGATAAATGAACATTTTCTTCAATTGATGTTGCTGGTCAGAAGGATGTATGTCGATTTTTTCTTCATTTTCGTCACTATAATTTTGATGTTCGTAATTTAGGTCATATTTCATTAATCATTCAGATGTTCTACATGATGATATTCGTCGGTGCTTTGGAACGAGCATCACTTTGTTAGTTTTGTATATTTTTGTTGAAATTTTAATTATTTTTGGAATTTGTAATAGTACAGACGGATGACATTGATCTTTCAACAACGTAATTTTATTCTACTTTTCCTTTAGAGTTATGCTATACATTTACATAAAAAGCCAAGAAAATGGACATAAATGTTGGAATTTGTTTTAATCGCTTTGAATTTTAATCGCAATTGAATTGTTGAAGGTAGTTAATGCTGTTCAATCATGATCGATTATAATTTTTTTTGTAAAAAAAATGTTTTTTTGTGTTGTACAAATTCTGTTATATTTTGAGCTTAAAGAAATTTGGAATATAAATCAGCGTCTATATATATTTAAATTATTACAGGGTGCTGGCAATCCACAGGGTCTCTATCTTTTAAAGTCTTAGAGCTAGAATCCCTTAAATTAGATTATTGAGTTATTGTTCTATTCTATATATGCACAAAAAATGGGCCTATTTGGGGGAAAATTTTACCGTTTTGGAAGCTTAGCTCCAAATGTAACTATTACAGTAGACTGTTTCTAAAGATTTATTAAAAATTAAATGTTCACAACCTATTTCTTCTTCTATCTGTTGTGTTATACACTTTTTGAAGACGATATTAACTTGCCGATTCTTATTGATAATAAGGAAAAAGGATAAGTTATCGAAACCAAATTATAATCACGTAATCTACACAAGAAAATTTCCAATAAAAATAAAGTACTTAATTTTTGTCATTAGCCATTAGGAGCTGACATTTTAATATTTATTACACTATGCCTGATAAATTTTAGGTTACAAATTCCTAATCTAACATTAAAAATTAAATTCGCTTTTTCATATTTCATAAAGCTTTTAATGTTATATATGAAAAGGTCGACTATTTTATTTCAAAGTAATTTATCTTTGATATTATTTATTTTTTTATAGCTTCGTTTTTGAATTTCTTACTTTTTTTAAGCTGTTCATTTTAATTGTTAAACTTCTAATGCTCGAATCTTTAGCTCAACGAATTCTTTATCGTCAATTTCTAAGATCCCACATCAATGTATATCAATCTTTCTTAGTTTCGATAGCTGTTCCCGCTTTAATGTTATAGATTAAAAACATGATGGAAATGCTGTTATTAAAATATATCTCGTACTTAACGATTAAAGTTTAAGAGCTAGAGCCTGCAAATTTTGTATTTAGTTTTATGTAAATTCTTTACAAATTTGATTTTTGTTATATTTTGGATACCCGTTCCAATTTTCTCCAAATTCTTTAAATTTAAGTACAGTTGGAAATAAGGCCAATATGTGAGCTTGCATTTTTACTCAGCTGACTATTATTTTAATCGAATACGTAGATCACAAGCTAAAACAGAAGTTATCAAACAAAACGTTTCGACAATTTCCTAATCGAGCACCTTGACTAGAACTTTCTTACTTGTTTTATTCATAAAAAGGAATCCTTTTTCCTGAAGTATTTTAAGCCGGGCCATTCCAGAGCAGATCGTCCATCTGATCTTTTCTTATCTGACGCAGAGCCGTCCACGTGTTGTTGGTTAAACTGGTTCCCGACGGGCGAGATACATCAACATAGTATATTTTATGTTTTGCTATTGCAACCTATTTGTACGCCGTTGATCATTGGAGACTTTGTGTTCCTGCCGCTGTAGCTTTTTGGAGAACTTTGCTCGTCACAGTCTATTTATTGGCTACCGATATGCCTCTTTATAGGTTAATGAGCGTCGCAGACTTTTATGGTACTTCAAACATTCCTTTAAATTTCTCCATTTCTTTCTTTGAATATCTTACCACTGGTTCCCCACAGCATGTAATTTGAGGATAGGGAATTATACCCCTAGACTCCTCGCAGTCCAGGAGATAGGCGGCAATCACATGCTCATGCTTGAACACTAACTGTTCAGGTATGAACATACAACATATTCAAGAATTCTACGCATGTCGTCTACGCACTCAACCACTTGCAGGGAGTGCAATAAGAATATATCAAATTACATGCTTAGTATCTAAAATTAGACATACCAGCTTTACACTTTCAGCATAGATAAGTTAGATTTAAAGGATAAAATACACTTGAGTACGGGTATAAGAACTGTAGCTCAAACGAAAAAAGATCATAACATAACTTAACGCCACCACAATGGCGTTCACATTTTGTGTATTCACATTTTGGTCCTTCGAGTACAATCTACAAGGCTACGTTCGTGATAAGTGTAAAAGTGAAGTGAAAAATTGTTTAAATAATTTTCTTTGGCTTACCAATTCGAGCTGTGAGTAGAGGCACAGCACGATCAACCAGGCGATCAAACAAAATTACCTCCAACGGGTCAAACCAAAGACTAATCAAGAACAAATTTTCACACGAAACAACACAAGCAACATGCTGTCGGCAAAAACTCTTGAGTTGCTCAAAAAGCAATCAGAGATCTATGACAAGATCCGGCAGAGCATCACAAACAAGGATGAGTTTACTGCCAATCATCTAACGCTGATCAAAATCGGTGTCGTCGACCATCAATATTTTAAGGAGAAAATATATGATGACATAATGGAAAACATCAGGAACTACGACGAGTCTCTGATGAAAGTCCAAGTTGCCGACCACGCCATAGACACCGACCAAACAGTATCCACCCAACCAGAGACATCCAAGACACAGCACAGGCAGCAGGAAATAATAGTTTCCCGAAGAAGCTCGAGCCCAATGGATGTGATGGTAGACCTTGTGTACAAACGAGCTCTAAAAGTAAGGCAACACATGCAAGAAGTGTATGCCAATATGGAGCTCAGTAGCCAGGGATAAATCCTTAACTATAAAGATAGGTAGATTTTCCTGTGGAACAAAGTTCACTCAACGCTCACGGACAACGCTCTCTGACTTTGATGAGATCGACGAGCTGGAATGCAATGTCACCATACTCACAAGAAAACTAAGTGACTAGGAGTAGGTGACTTGCAAAATATAAAAGAAGACGTTACAGAGCTACCGAAAGTGGATCTTCCTCGCTTTAATGAAAGTCCTAAAGAGTGGTCAGCGTTCTTCGAACTATTCTGCGAGGTGACTCACTAGGGGAAAGATATCAGCACCACAAGGAAGCTGAACTACCTGAAATTATGCCTCAAAGGAGAAAACAAAATGGCCGTAGGCCATTTATTAATTGGTTCGTCTGCTAGCTACAATTCAGCGTGGGAACTTATATGCAAGCGCTATGAAAAAAGCGCAAAATATTTGGAAACGCTGTTAACCAGCTAGTGAACATGGAACTGCTGAGGAACAATGATGAAGGCAGTATCCGTCAGTTCTTGGACTCAGCAACAGAATGTATTTTCATTATCAATGAAAAAGGTCAATTTGGTAATAAAACTGACGTTCTATTTGCTAAAATTCTGTTGCGTCGATTCTCTACGGAGGTCATACAAACTTACGAGCAACATGTATTGAAAGCTAGAGAAATTTAGTTCTTGGATAATGTGCTGGAGTTTATTGAGCAAGTATATAATTCAATAGACTCAGTGGAAAAGAGTGCCGTTCATACGTCGATGGAAGCAAAGACAACGAGCTACAAAATATTAAATTTTTTGCCAATTGACACTAACCAGGTGACAGAGACTCAGAGCTGAACCTTGGAAGGCGCAAGGAGTTTGTGTATAAAAACACGCTCTGCTATAAATGTCGTGGCACCCATAGCATTGAAGATTGCAAAAAGAATTGGAAGTGCAATCAATGCACCAAAGCACACAACTATTTGCTTCACGAAGATGCAAATAATAAAGAGACCGTCAGCAGCAACTGTCCAAATGAAAATAAAAGGCAATAAACGGTGCTGGGGACTGCGCTCATCCAGATTAAAAATAAGTCTGGAAAATACGAGCAGCTAAGGGCTCTTATAGGTGGAGGCTCCCAAAAAACCTTAATATCTGAAGAAGCCGCACAATTAAAACTGCGCCGAACCGAACTGAAAGTGGAAAAAATAGTGTTTGCAAATCAATCAATCAAACAAAACAATCAAACCCAGGAAAAAAATCCGTCACTAGAACGCAGCTCTTGTTATGCAAAAACTTCAGAGAGCTCTTCCGACCAAAAAAATTGAAATGGATGGCAATAAGGATTGGAATATTTGCGAGCTAGCAGACCAACATTTTAACGAGCCCCTTAAAAATGATGTTGTTATTGGCGTTGATTTACTTCCCCTAATCATGTTAGGAAAAGTAAAGAAAATCAAGAAAACCCTAGGACAAAAGAACGAACTTGGATGGATTGCCTCTGGCAATATAGCTGGATTATCAACCAACAAGGTAATCAGCGCATCAACAACGATGAGCCTGGACGTCCCAGAGATCTCTGCAAAGCATCGAAAAATTGGGATGCTATACAGACGGAGACACAGGCAACGAATTAAGAAGAGAAACCAGAGGCAGCAACTGCTAGCTGTCACATTTGGCCTCCGCAGAATTCCAGAACTCTACGCATGCCGTCTACGTCCTCAACCACTTGCAGGGAGTGTAATAAGAATAGATCAAATTACATGCTTAGAGTCTAAAATTAGACATACCAACACTCTGAGCATAGATAAGTTACATTTAAGGGATCAAATACGGGTATAAGAACAGTAACTCAAACGAATAAAGATCGTTACACAACTGAACGCCACCACAGTCAAGTGTATTCATACTAACTTTAATCAATTACGAAGGTTGAATTAAAAACATTTGCGTAAATAGTATAATTAGATAATTGATTATTGATTATTTAATTTATATGCCGTGACTTCACTGTAAAAAAGTTTATTCAATCAATAAAAAAATATGCTTCAGTAAGCTTATTAGTTGAGCAATTTATATTAATCATTTGGGTATTCGGAAAAAATTAAGAAAGACAAGAAAGTTGCGCTCGGCCTGCATAATACGCATTTACGGTCTAATCAATGTCAGCTCTAAATGGAAAATATGGGGCTTGATACATATATCAGTTTTGGTAATTTTGTCGTTCAGAGTTCGTATCTAGCTGTAAAACGGTAAGTTATACAATATTCACGAATAGACACGGCCTCAGTGGGTTCAAAAATTTGGGGCTTAGTCTGACAAAGTTTGGAAATCACTGGATATTTTCAAATAGCCCCGCTCCCAAAGGGCCGTCCCATTTTTTTTTGTATCGATAATAATGATTAAATAATAATAATAATTAAATAATTTAATGTTTAAGTTTCTTACTCTATAACACTGCATCTTTAGAACATATAAATTTTTGTGAGTTCTAACGCTCCTGTTGTCATAGATGTACAATCTAAATATTTGTTGATGCGGGCGATTCTTACGAGTAGATTCCCAAATTTCTTTAAGTACCAAGATAGGAGTGAACAGAAGACCGACTCTGTAAGTTTTGCTTAACTGTCCCTCTGAGGCTCATCTGTTCATTCTTGTGAACACTGTGCACTCATCTTGAGCTCTGAGCTTGCCTATATTGGCGTCTGGGGACCCACTGCCTCTCCTCCGGCTGTTCCCTTGTTTGCTGGTTTAATGGATCGCTCCCCGCTTGCAGTATCAGAAAAGGGACAAAGATTTGCTAACTCCTCAGTCTGAGCTTTGCCTCAATTTGCGAGTCCACCTGACTGCAGCTGCTGTCTGCCAGAAGTATTACACATTTCTTTTTGGGGCCAACAACTGTGTGCTTTCAATCTGACGCGAGCCTACTAACGCCTGGGGTCTCCTCGTTGTTGCTCTCACTCGCCCCTGAAAACTGCTGGTCACCTCCCAATTTAACACTCTATAGCCATGTGGCACGTTGGGCCATACATCCGACATGCGCTGGCTAAATTCTGGAAATATTTTCGTTGAATCGGCGTGCATGTCTTTGGGGCAGATCTAGGTCTTCATTTGCCATGCTCCGATGGTAATCAAGGGTCCTCAGCGTTGCATTTTATTTGAGCACTGATGCTGCCGTAACTTACTCCATTTCCACCATATATATCTTGAATACCTCACCCACCTTGGTCTTCGACGAGTGACTATGTCCTTCAAGCTCTTAAAGTGGCAGAAAATACTCTTTGAAGCTGCTAATAATTGTTGTTCACGTTGTCCAGTGTCTGTTACTTGTCACATATCACTTCTTGGCCATATCTTCCTACAGCTCCAGTATCACCATCAGCATCAGGTCCAGATCCAGACCGAAGATGACTGCTAGGCCACCTGATCTAGTAACGAAAATAGCTTTGTCCTGCCATCGAAGCGCATAACTCCATCTGTGCTCCTGTTTGTCGATTTTTTTGGTATTCTGGAGCAGAGCTGCTTGCTCCTCGACCTCTTATTTCTTGTTGTGGGGCAAATGTGGTCAACATAATCCTCGCTGCGCTTCCTGAGGGCGAGCGACAACACTAACCGCGCCACTTTAACGATACGCCTATCGCCTTCCATGTCGTCTTCCACAGCTGCGGCTATTACTTTACTTCACTTTGCGTCAAATAGCGACCATGAGAATTTGCAATCCCCCTATCCTAATGTTGTGTGCTATCCTATTCTCCATTCGCCAAATGTCTTTCAAATATACATCTAAGTTCGTACTTAAGACTTGAAGACTTATTTTTTTTTCTTCGCGAAATTTCTTTCAAATATTCTTATTTTTTTCTTGACTAGCAAAGGATTACTCCTGCACAGGATTCATAAGCTCTAAGCGCTCTTTTCAGCTACTCCACTGTTGTTTGTGGATCCTTTTCACTGTGTCTATGTCCTTGATAGGCATCTTAGGTATTTTGCCTGATGTCCTTAGTATCGATGTCCCTTATTTGATCACATTGCTCGCACTGAATTTCGGATTTCTTTTAATTCTTTAACTTTTTATTATATTTTTGCTGTCCTTTATGCTGAGCTGCGGCCGCCTTTTATAACCCAGACGCAGGACCTACATCGCTCTGGAGAGCAGCATGCCTGTTGTTCGTGCCAAAATGACGACAACAAACGGCAACATCGCGTACTCTGCTGTGACGGCAGCATCTCTTGATTATGTTGCAGCCTCCCAGTTACTGAAGCACCTTATGCTAAGACAGCGACAGTTGTGTGGCAACGAACAGTACTTCGACTAATGTTCCTCGATGGCCGTAGTGTTCGCGACATGTGTCTATTGCTGTATTTGTAGAAGTGAAAGCTTTAAACTCCAGTTCGCAGTTGAAACTGACCACCGTTTTGAATGTATGTTGGAACCCACAAATGTATACAAAAAAAATTCTTATTGTTACGCTGCGGCCGATTTTTGGGGTTTCCTGATTGAATTACCAGCTCTCCTATTGGAGCTTTATTGTGAAATTGCGAGTTCAAACATTTTCATAAACTTATAATAGATAAAAGTAATGAAGTATATTTATCAAGTAAGAAAACTCTAGTCGGGGTGCCCGACTAAGAGATACCCTGATCCGAGTCCTATCAGCGTTTTTTAATATTTTCCGTAGCTTGTATCGAGTATTAAAAAAAAACAAAAAAAATCTGATATTACCACACCAAGATTCGAACCCACAATTTTTACGCAACTCTACCAACACCGCCAATTCATACTAAAAATAAAAATTAAAACAAGAAAAAAATTCTTTAACCCAGAGACTAATCGCTAATGAGCGCTGCCTCTACCAACGCAGCCACTGAACTGCTTACTTAAGCAGTTGCAAATTTGAAGTTAAGAATTCAGCACAAGTCAATCCCAATTTCGATTCTTCGAGTAGAAAAGAATACACGCATTTGAATGCATAGGAAAAATGCGTGCGCGTTGCGCTGCTGACATGTGCTTTTGCAAAATGGTCAAACGTTTTGTTTAATAACTTCTGTTCGACTAAAGGGATTTTAGTGAAACTTTCAGTATATGATATACATCTTCTCTTGACTTGGTAGATGTGCAAACGCCTTCACATAATGGGCCCATTTCCTACTGAACTAAAATTTTACGAATTTGGGGAAATTTGGAGCCGGTATCCAAAATCCAACAAAAATCAAAAATTCATAAAATAATAAGTAATAAAATACATAAAACTAAATACAATTTGGAAGCTCTAGCTCTTAAGACGTCCGAGATATAATTTTTTAACTGCATTTCAATGATGTTTTTATTCGATAACAATTAAATGCGAATAGTTATCGAATATTTGACTCGATATGCGCGTGCTATACACGGACCTACAAATAAAATTTCAAATTTCTCTAGCTTTCATAGAAGCTGAGATCGACGCGTTCACACATACGGATAGAAAGACAGACGGGCAGGGCTCAATCGACTCGGCTTGTCGTCCTGATCAAGAATATATACTTTATGGGGTCTACTACGCCTCCTTTTGCCTGTTACATACATTCGCACAAAACCATTATACCCTGATTTCCCGTTTTCAATGTGATCAGAGTATAAAAACAGCAGATCGGACAGGGTTCAAGTTATCCCCTAGTCAGTAACGTCTGAGTAGAACTTTATATCTGTTAAGGTTGTGTTTTGAATTATGCCGAAATGTATACATTATGTGCAGTTCGTATGCTGGTTTTATTTAGTGTAGCAAGTTATGCATATAACTGTATAATGAACATATATTTATATAGATATAAGAATAATATTAAATAAATAGTTTATAATTTTTTTTAAATTTTTTTTCGCCAAGTTTTCTTTTAGCTAATTATTATTCCGAAATTTATATTCGATATTTTATAGACATATGTACAAATTTGATAACTTATTAGAATATCTATCTTTTTTACCATCATTGTAATTAGTTTCTAATATCTAAAAACTCACATACACATTCGTGGTGGGATGATTGATATATTATTCATTACGACTACGAGCCGTCTGTATGTACGAAGTGGCGGCGATGATACAGGTGAGGCGTAAGGCCGAGGAGTCATAGGTTCGATGCCTGGCGGGGACGAGTACTGTTAAAATGTAGTAGATATTTAGAATTATGTCGGTACGCCTAATGAGAGCGTGGCAAATCGAAAAAATGTATATCTTCTACTGTTTTAGAAATTTAAAAATTCGATAATCGACTTACTGTTGACCTGTTTATTGTATTGAATTGACAAATATTTATTATGCCCTTTTGAGGCGAAATTTGTTAGTTAGCTTGGACACTTCTTCTAAGGACGTACCAAAAATTATAAATCACTGCCTACTAAGAAGAGTTGCAAATTGCAATTGTATTAATTTTCTAATTCAACTTCGAGTAATTAAAATATCCATTTGCGTTACACGACTATACATTTATATATAAACATACATGTATGTACTAGCTTTATTTCAATTTACTATAAATATTTTTGTGTATGTATGGCATTACTAACCTATAATCAGAATGAATTTTTACCTAATTTCAGTGAGGAATACGTAAATATATTATTTTGTGTGTTATCTTATGATAAATATGAAACAGCAAAAGAGAGATAAAATTGCGTTATTGTTTTCTGTTCTAAATTCGTATACGTCCTTGTGGCGTAATTACCCTGGTACAATCACGTTACCTTTTTCTTAAATATCGGTTATATACTTGGTTGCTATAATTTTAGGGAATAATAAAAGTCAAGTTTCCCACAATCGATATATTAATTAAAGTCCCATTTGTATTTGCTATTAGTTCAGTTAAACTACAAAGCCATAAATCACATATATGTATGTTTATTTATCTGTTTCTGCTTTTATGATAATTTGAAATGCCTTTAGCAAACGTAAACATACTCATACATAAAATTCTCAACAAGCTCACCGGAATTAGTAGTACACAAGTTTTTCCATTACATTTGTGTATTACCCATCGGTTTTTATAAACTTTTTTGTTCACAACATGAACTAAACTATTCTTAAGCGGGTAGTAATTCACATATTCACGAAAAAAAATATGTTATATAACAATGAAATGAATTTTTTCTCAAATATTTACCAATTTTATATACCAATTTTCGTTTGCATTTATAGTTATTTAAAGAAAATTTTTTTTCTGTCTCAGTGTTTGACTTAACGCTGATAGTCCGAGTAAATGATGCACTCACGACAAGGACGTCCGCAGAACATGAGACACAGACTTTGTATTCTCAGCGAGGAAATATGGAATATGGATTTTGCTGCGCAGTGGCTCGACTGTCTGCGCAGAACTCTTTCAGAGAAATAAAGTGAAAGAGAGAAAAAAGTACGGTATGTATTGCCTAAGAGAAAATTATGCAGCTCTCAAATCCTATTTTAGTTACATAGATATTTAAAAACATACCCTCTGACTAAAGGAACTTCGCTGTTGATATTTTTGCGGTCATATCACGTCGTTGCACAGCAGAACAACAAAAATATTCTCATGAATGCTGAAAAATATTTGCATTTCCCTTTTAAAGTAAAATATACAAATAGTTGATATTTTGGTGTCGGTAGTTTCTGATTTTGTGCTTATTGACAACAAATTAATTTCAGTAATTTAATCTAAATTCTAGATGTCTTCAGTTAACTTCCATGTTTTACTGACTATTTAATCTTTATGAGAAAATAAATTTCAAGGATTATCTTACACTAACCACCGATTTATTGATACCTTTTAACCTATGTGGTTTTTCCGAAAATTAATCATTACAAAAAATACTAAATATTCATAATTGATTAGTTATAATTTTTTTAAATTTTTTAAAAACCTTTTAATTTAACAATATAGTATACCACATACGCCTTCTCATAAAAGAATATAAATTTTGGTCTTGACTAATGGTTGTTTGGCTGAATATAAATATAAATATATACTTTTGTGAACTTTCACATAATAAATATATGAACTTCATGTATATATTCTGAAGCTAGATGCGTATTTCAATTTACGTATTGACTATATCTATAATTGAACTTGAATTTGATCAAAATAAATTTCAAATTTGGTTTCTTTAACTCTAAAAACATGAGAGATATGTTAAAGCATTAACCAGGAATTCCCGACCATCACCAAGATCTAAAACGATCGAGTGTAGGGCCACAAGTAAAACACTTAGTATTTTCTATTTTCAATGGATTCTGAATATAGATAATAATGGAATAACTGTTTTGTATATATGTACATAAGAAGAAGGAGATACCCTGATCCCAGTCCTATCTGCGTTTTTTTATATTTTCCGTAGTTTTTATCGAGTATTTAAAAAAAATAAAATAATAAATAAAAATCGACATTACGACATATATATTCGAATATAGATTTTTACGTAACGCGCACCAACTTTACCAACACCGCCACTTCATAATTAAAAATTAAAACAATAAAAAATTTTCCATCGCCACGAGGCTGGAAGGCAAGGATTAACCGCTTACGAGTCTTCTCCACCAACGCAGCCCCTGCACCGCTTTCGAGAAGAGTTGCAAATTCGGAATTAAGTAGCAGCTGATAATGCAAGCAGAGAGTACACAAGAAAAGAGTACAGTCATTGGAATACTTGCGTGCGCGTGTCGCTGTTGACATGTGCTTATGCAAATTGGTCAAACGTTTTGTTTAACAACTTCTGTTCTACTTAACGGATTTTAATGAAATTCTCAGCATATGATATACATATTCTCTTGACTTGGTAGATGTGCAAACGCATTCACATAATGGCCCTATTTCCCACTGAACTTAAATTTTACGAATTTGGGGAAATTTGGAGCCGGTATCCAAAATCCAACAAAAATCAAAATTGCATAAAATATTCATAAAACTAAATACAAACAAGTATGACAGCTCTAGTCGGGGTGCCCGACTAGGAGATACCCGGATCCCAGTCCTCTGAGTTTTTTAATATTTTCCGTAGTTTGTATCGAGAATTCAAAAAAAAAAAGAAAACAAATAAAAAACGAAATTGCGAGACCAGGTTTCGAACCCGGACTGTTTGCGCAACGTGCACCAACTCTACCAACACCGCCACTTCATAATTAAAAAAAAAAAAATAAAACAATAAAAATTGTCTCGTCGCCGCGAGGATTGAACCCGAGACTAAACACTAACGAACGCCGCCTCTACCAACGCAGCCACTGCACCTCTTGCAAGAAAAGTTGCAAATTTGAAGTTGAGTACAAGCTGATAATTCAAGCAGTATTTAATCGCAATTTCGATTCTTGGAATACGTTGGCCAAACGTTGTGTTTAATAACTTCTGTTTTACTTAATGGATTTTAATGAAATTTTCACCATATGATCTACATATTCTATTGGATTGGTTGAGATGCAAATGCCTTCTCATAATGGCTCAAGTTCCAACTAAAAAAGCCGGTATCCAAAATCCAACAAAAATCAAAATTGCGTAAAATATACATACAACTAAATACAACATTTAGCTCTTAAGACGTTCGAGAAATAATTTTTTCACTGCATTTCAATAATGTTTTTATTCGATAACAATTAAGTGCGAATAGTTATCGAAGAACGGACGGATAGCAGACGGACAGGGCTCAGTCAACTCGGCTTGTCGTCCTGATCAAGAATATATATACTTTATGGGGTCTGCCACGACTCCTTCTGCCTGTTACATACATTTGTACAAAACCATTATATCCTGATTTCCCATTTTTTATGGGATCAGGGTATTAAAATGCTCTAGCTCTTAAAACGTACGAGATATAATTATTAACTGCATTTCGACTGTGTTTTTATTCGATAACAATTAAATGCGAATAATTGTCGAATATTTGAAACAAACTCGATATGCGCGTACTATACACAGACCTACAAAAAAGTCAAGTCTCTAGCTCTTATAGATGCTGAGATCGACGCGTTCAAACATACGGGCAGACAGCCGGACATTAAATCGACTCGGCTTGTCATCCTGATCAAGAATATAAATCCTTTTTGGGTGTGCCACGCCTCCTTCTGCCTTTTACATACATTTGCTCAAAATCATTACACCCTGATTTAACATTTTCAATTGGATCAGGATTTAAAAATATGCTGGTTTGGGCATAAGTTCTTGATCAGGATAATATAATAAAATGAAGTTCGCCAATTTTTGGGTATAAATATATATATATATATATATATATATATATATATATATATATATATATATATATATATATATATATATATATATATATATATAGATTATGATTAGTTTGTTTTAAATAATCGATAACTCAACGTTTTATTCTTATCGATTAAAAACATGATCACAGTGCCGTTATTTAAGTCTATCCCAGACGGCTAAAGCTAGAGTCACCAAATGTAGTTTTTTTAATATTTTATACAATTTTGGTTTTTATTATATTATATACCGGCTGCAACTCTGTTATTTTTTAAATTTGAACTTCTGTGGGAAATAGAGCCAATATATGAAAGAGTGTACCTTTTTACTAACGATCTTATTCGACAGCTATTCCCGGTTTAGTATTTTTTACAATTTTAGTTTTTGTTATAATTTTTATAACCACTTCAAATTCTTTAAATTTAAATTCACTTGGAAATAGGAGTTCACATTTTTATAATTGATAATTACTCCAATAGAATATGTAGATAATTTTTCCTATACATGTGCACATATACATTCACATGCGTGCCATTTTTTTATGGGTAGCATCGAAATTTGCGATTTAATTGTATTTGAACTGTCAGCTGGTAGTTTACTTTAGATCTGCAAACTTGGCGTGTAAGTGCTTTGTCCCTTTTGGGTAGACATAGTGCTTATTGCCGAGAAATGTTATGAATGGCTTTATCTTTGTTTTTTGATGATATTTTAAGTTTTTGTCTCCTAATATCGAATTTTATTTCTATATTTTTAAAGCTCAATAGCTATACAAACTATGGAAAAAGTTAAAAAAAATGCAAATAGGACTGAGCTTAGTGTATCTGCTACTCGGGCAGCGCCGACTAGACATTTCCTATTTGTTTTAGTATCTCTTTTAATCAAGATTTTATAGATGCTGATTGAAGTAAGTTGTGAACCACTTTATGTATGTATATTCATTCATTCAAAATTTCACTGACACGCGCATCGGTTTGGCGCATTATAAACAACGGTAGCACTTGTTGTATAAATTGTATATGTTTTGTGAAACTCATATATAAATATATTTATTAAAATTTCAATCCTATACTGTACATCTTTTATATAATACATTTCTTTATTATCGATATTCTGAACTGGGACAAAGCTAAAAAAAAAAAAAATATATATATATATACATATATATATATATATATATATATATATATATATATATATATATATATATATATATGTTGTCCAGTATACAGGAATTCCAATTCAGTACTGTTTTACCACCCTTGAACTTTTGTTTTCAAAACAAAAACGATCGATTCTTTCAATAAATCTGCGGTTCGTGAAACTTTGTGTACATTACACATTTTGTGACAAATTAATACTTTTCTTTAAGAATTTCAAATAAAGCTCTTAATTAGAAATATGCGTATAAAAGTCTCTTAGCATACATTGAAGAGAAACACGTTATAAATCTGTATTTATATTCACAGATATATGTATGTATGCATGTTAAGCATGCGCAAAAGTACTGGGATTGTATTAAATTACTCCTGTCTCATCAAATATCAGCAGTTGAACAGTAAAATTTTTTAATTAATTACACTAAAGGCCAATTCGATAAATCAACAATATGTTTGAAACCATGCAGTATATACGAGTTCAAATTGTGACTACCTAAATATCGCATGAGTGTACCTCATTGTGGCATACTATAAACTTATTCGGCCCTAGTGCGGCAGAAGTTCACAAATACACTTTTCTTAGCCTCGCATTGAGCAAGAAAACAAACATCAGACATCATGGCTTTGGAGCACACATTTCTTGGAACATGGGAGGTAACATATTTCAAAATTATATTCACAAAACTTTCGGACTTTAAATTTTATTTACGACACAGATAATTTCATGTAAATTTGAAGGCATGCGCGAGTTATCTGGACTAGAGGGGTAAGTCTCTTAATGAACGTGGAAATATAATCTAAGACAATGGCCTCGTTCTGTGCAGCATAAAATTTCGCCTAGATGATACTAGTGACATTACCTGGTATAATGATCTAGTCAGTCCACTTCCTGAAATAACTGACAGCAGCACTTGCTATGATTCAGCAAGAATTTTATTTAGTTGTGAAACGTTTGATGTACACGAGGCTAATCCTCGTCTCGTCTTTGGCGCTTTTGATGGCCACAGTATTGAGTTCAATGTGAGTAGTTTCCATTTCAATCGATTATGTCAATAATACTGTTTTTATTTGTGTAAAACATATGTAGACTAGTACGATAATGCCAACTGACTCCCTAATACTTAGTTGCGAAAACTGGTATTCACTTGAATGCAAGAGGCTCCAGAACGATCGAGCAAATGGTCAGGAAAATCAATTTAGTTTTGGTGAAGCACTACTGGACCCTTATTTTAGCGATGTTTTAGTGAAAAGTGGTACTGGATTAGAATATGCTCTTCATTCCTCAATATTGCGTCTCAACGGATTTGATTGTAGTATGTGTACAAACAATACCCTGTTCTCAACATCTCAAAACTTACAGCCTTTGCGTCTTATATCAAATACGTCAAATACTAATCCTATAAAAATATCGATTGCGATTGTTGATGCTGGCAAAAAGCAAACAAAAAAATTTCATGACATAAGTTTATCCTCCGTATATATGCAGCCAATCTGCGATTATCAGCTTTTGACTCCAAACACAGGATTAGAGGCGCAGCGTGTGCATCATTTTAGTAGCAGTTTTAGCTGCTTAAGCAATGGTAATGAAAAGGATTCGCCTGGAACATTTTGCGATATTGATGTTGGACTCTTACGTATGAAAGGTGGTGGCTTGCGTCGATTTCCATCAACTTCCCATTCCGATTCACATCTGGAGTCGTCTCAAATAGAATGCAAAAATATTTTTAATTTCTGTCAGGAATCGATGTTACTACCCATGTCATCGTCTAATCCTCAAAACGACAGCAGCACTGCGAATCTGGCTATATGTAATACACGCCGACCACCACTGTCTCCTTACCGAGCCCGCAGCCCTTTTCCGTTTATCAATTCAATGGATACACCGCCGTCGTCACCACTGACACCAGTTGGAGTACTTTTCAATTTATCCACATTTCTTTTAAATCCGATCCTGCATTGGCTTTATACAGAATCCTTGCTTCCTGAAATGGATGAGGACGTTTGTGAGAAGCTAATAAACTTTTGCGAAGCGCAACCTTCCCTAACAAAGCTGGTGCCACCAGCTCGCACATACTTGCGTTTACTACAACTTAAAAAATGTGAGTACAACTTTCCAAACGTAATACATTTCCCAAAATATTCTTTTTTCTATATTGAAAGTTGTCGTAAATATAACAATGGATCTGCACAACATCCTCAACCGTCTAATACAGTACCTAGATCCTGCTACAATATCTCACACGCCAGCTTTACTATACGCGACGTTTCAAAATGGATTCCGAGAATGTGCAATAGGTAAAACTCATTTTTTATGATAATACACTTTAGGGCAAATAATATATAAAAATTAACTCTCGTCGGGTGAGCCATATCTACGAGATTCCCTAACTCCGAAATTTATGCGTTTTGAAAAATATTCCATAGCTTATATCTACTCATAGACACTCAAAGCAAAACTCATACAGTTTTAATTGTACATGCACTCTTACATTATGTACGTATTTAAGCATAAAAAAGTGACGGTTTAAAAAAAAATAGCCGACCAAAATAAAACATGCTCAGCTCACGATTCGAATTCGCATATTTACAATATTTGTCATATATGTAGTACAAGTAAGAAAAGTAATTAAAAACGTTGCAGCCGGGCGCTACCGACTGCATAATAATCATTGACGGTCTAAGCGCTTCCAAAACATTGGACGATTTTGTTTGGGGGTTTGACGCCCTCTAGAGGCTTATATATTTATTAATATTGGTAGAAAGGTACAGGTCTACGCGCTTTTTAATGACATTATTTTTTGTTCTTGTGTCGTAAAAATACAACGGAACCAAAAGCAAATGTTAAGTTTTGTTTTAAACTTGGAAAAACATTTAGTGAGACGAACGAGTTGATGCAAAAAGTGTATGTTGATGATTGGTTACCTCTTTCGAAAGTTTATTAGTGTTTTTTTTTATCGATTTATAAATGGTCGTGAAGATTGGAATAATGATTAATGATGAAAGTCCTGGTCGTCCAAAAGTAATTAATCTTGCTGAATTGGTGAAAAAGTCCCCGAAATCATTGCTGTCGACGGTAATTTCACTGTTAGAATGTTGGATGAAAAATTAAATGCATCTACTGGTACTATTTGGACTATTTTAACTGACGATTCGGGTAAAAATATCGCTCGTGTGTAGCATTGTAAAGACATCATTTCAACAGTTGAAAACATTTCAGATTTTTTTTATTTGATCATAAGTGGTGATGAAGTATGGCGCTTTAAATATGACCTTGAAACTAAGCGTCAATCTGTGTTTTCAGTCCAGAATGAAGACAATGTTGATCACGTTCGTTGACCGTTCGTGTTAGACTTGAATATCCAGAGGGGAAACAGCTGCTTTTATTGCATAAAAAGGCACCACCTCACAAAAGTCAAAAAAGTTCGTGAATTTTTGATGAAAAAACTGATTTCTCTCACCACCTTCCGTATTTTCTTGATCTATCACCATGCGACTATTTTCTTTTTCCTGCTGAATGGAGACTATTTCGAATAAGAAATACCTTTCAAATATAGTACGATACGTGTTTTAAAAATACCCTCATTGTGTTTGGACATACTGTGTACATACATATATTTGTGCGTGTATATTTTTAACTACATGCTTTCTATATATGTTTATATGTATTCAAGGTATTATGTTAAAAACGCCGATTGACTAGAACTTATTAAATTAAAAATGAACTGCACCTAAAAATATCAAACTAAAACAATTGACAAGAACTATTAATTTGTTCTATGCATTTCCCTTCAAAAGGCTGCGCTAAAGTACTGCAATTTTGCAAAATCTTTATAAAAGATGCCACTCACCTGTCTCGTTATCAGAAAAATGAAATCGTCAAATTTGTGCGAACCCGCATACCAATATTTATGTCGCAAGTACTGCAATTGCTGCGAAATGCTCTGGAAATATTTATAGGATTAAGCATTTATGAGAAGGAAGAATTGGTGAATTATCTTGTACCTGAGGTAAGATCCTAAGCTAAAATTCAACATCAGCTTGTCTTATGTTTCCATCTTTATTAGATTGAATCTACTTTATTAATTTTAACCACTGTGATAGAGGAAATCAAAAAGTCTTTGGGAACTATGTGTAAGGTAAGAGAAAAAACTGATCGTTATTTTTAATATATATATATATATATATATATATATATATATATATATATATATATATTTAAATCAATATTGTTATAATTTAACGCAAAACCAAAGCATAAAAGGAGTAGAATATTTTAGTTAGAAAGTCTAAACTAGATTGGCTAGATTGGCGTTATATGTACGTCCACTAATGGCCAAGAGGTTTAATACTAATTTTCGAAATAAATTGGTTTTGTACAATGCCCGTCTATTTAATGTTTGTATTAAGATAAACACTTTTTCTAATATGCCAGAAACGCTATTAGTTTAAGTGCTAAATACTGGAAATTTGGAGTATATACTCATATATACTCATGTAAACAAGTATTTTCAGTCGATAGCGCCAGTATTTATTTATTCTTCATTGGACGATGAGCTAAGTGGATCTAGTCATGCCCTTCTGTCTGACCGTATAAATTCGAAAGCCACAAAATCTATATATTTGCATTTTAAATGTATTGTACATGTATTCTTTATCGTTAATACCCTGATGAACCCATTGAAAATGCGAGATATAATAGACAGATCGAGGCGTAACCGACCCCATAAAGTATTTATATTGTTGATTAAGACGACAAGCCAAGTTGATTTAGCCCTTTTCGTCTATTTGTCTGTCCGTCAGTGTATCGGAGCGCGACGATCGCCTTCTTTAGACTTAATTTTTTTTTTAGGTCCGTTTATAGCTAAAGCTTGAAATTTGGCATATATACTTATGAACACATAGTCCGAGGCATTTTTAACATTAAATTATGAATATAAATATTTATTGCTCGTATAAGTAGTTAAAAAAATATCTACATTATTGGTGAAAGCTGATAAGCTTTTTCGGTAAGTCTAATACAAATTATTTACAAAGGTTGAATTTAAGATTTTTATTTAAATAGTATAATTATGTTATTATTTACTGATTTAATGTTTTAAATGCCGTGACCGTTTGAATTTAATTAGGACAAACATACAAAACCTAAATATAAGTTATGAATAGCGCTGTAGAGTATTACATTAGTTTGCTAGGAGTACTAGTAGTAAATGAACGCGACACATTAAAAGAGAAGTAATGAGTGATTATTAGATGTTGCGCGTTGAAGGACCAAATTTTTTTAAAAGAGCATTAATGGCAAGGACGCACAGATTATTGGCAATTTAACGTGTATCACCAGTAGACGTGCGAAAATCAGAACTATCACAGAACCGTTAGCTCTAGTAATGTTTTACACGACTTGGGGTAACAGATTTTTTAAAGGAGGATCATTTTCATACTTATCGTTTACGACATCGTTTTAATAGAAGGCTGTGGGATGTAATATGTTATCAGCGATTGAGACACTTTTAGGTGAGCACAATAACGTCTGACTCCTTAACTCCTTAGCACTTAAGCGCATCCATAACATTGGTGGCAAATTTCTTAATAAAGTGAACGTAAATGCAAAAGCCATAAGGTTAACGACTAGCAGTGCAGAAGGCATATCGTTCGACTCAAACGTGAAGTTGGAGTATATAAAGTAGTAATGTTGATTGACGCATGTAACCAAAGTTCTTAGAAAACTTTTTTTATTGGTAGATTTTTATTTCATTGCAGTTTGCCTTGCTTGTCTGTTATTCAATTTTAAGGTAATGCGTTGGTGTGTGGGATTGTCGATAAATGAACATTTTCTTCAATTGATGTTGCTGGTCAGAAGGATGTATGTCGATTTTTTCTTCATTTTCGTCACTATAATTTTGATGTTCGTAATTTAGGTCATATTTCATTAATCATTCAGATGTTCTACATGATGATATTCGTCGGTGCTTTGGAACGAGCATCACTTTGTTAGTTTTGTATATTTTTGTTGAAATTTTAATTATTTTTGGAATTTGTAATAGTACAGACGGATGACATTGATCTTTCAACAACGTAATTTTATTCTACTTTTCCTTTAGAGTTATGCTATACATTTACATAAAAAGCCAAGAAAATGGACATAAATGTTGGAATTTGTTTTAATCGCTTTGAATTTTAATCGCAATTGAATTGTTGAAGGTAGTTAATGCTGTTCAATCATGATCGATTATAATTTTTTTTGTAAAAAAAATGTTTTTTTGTGTTGTACAAATTCTGTTATATTTTGAGCTTAAAGAAATTTGGAATATAAATCAGCGTCTATATATATATAAATTATTACAGGGTGCTGGCAATCCACAGGGTCTCTATCTTTTAAAGTCTTAGAGCTAGAATCCCTTAAATTGGATTATTGAGTTATTGCTCTATTCTATATATGCACAAAAAATGGGCCTATTTGGGGGAAAATTTTACCGTTTTGGAAGCTTAGCTCCAAATGTAACTATTACAGTAGACTGTTTCTAAAGATTTATTAAAAATTAAATGTTCACAACCTATTTCTTCTTCTATCTGTTGTGTTATACACTTTTTGAAGACGATATTAACTTGCCGATTCTTATTGATAATAAGGAAAAAGGATAAGTTATCGAAACCAAATTATAATCACGTAATCTACACAAGAAAATTTCCAATAAAAATAAAGTACTTAATTTTTGTCATTAGCCATTAGGAGCTGACATTTTAATATTTATTACACTATGCCTGATAAATTTTAGGTTACAAATTCCTAATCTAACATTAAAAATTAAATTCGCTTTTTCATATTTCATAAAGCTTTTAATGTTATATATGAAAAGGTCGACTATTTTATTTCAAAGTAATTTATCTTTGATATTATTTATTTTTTTATAGCTTCGTTTTTGAATTTCTTACTTTTTTTAAGCTGTTCATTTTAATTGTTAAACTTCTAATGCTCGAATCTTTAGCTCAACGAATTCTTTATCGTCAATTTCTAAGATCCCACATCAATGTATATCAATCTTTCTTAGTTTCGATAGCTGTTCCCGCTTTAATGTTATAGATTAAAAACATGATGGAAATGCTGTTATTAAAATATATCTCGTACTTAACGATTAAAGTTTAAGAGCTAGAGCCTGCAAATTTTGTATTTAGTTTTATGTAAATTCTTTACAAATTTGATTTTTGTTATATTTTGGATACCCGTTCCAATTTTCTCCAAATTCTTTAAATTTAAGTACAGTTGGAAATAAGGCCAATATGTGAGCTTGCATTTTTACTCAGCTGACTATTATTTTAATCGAATACGTAGATCACAAGCTAAAACAGAAGTTATCAAACAAAACGTTTCGACAATTTCCTAATCGAGCACCTTGACTAGAACTTTCTTACTTGTTTTATTCATAAAAAGGAATCCTTTTTCCTGAAGTATTTTAAGCCGGGCCATTCCAGAGCAGATCGTCCATCTGATCTTTTCTTATCTGACGCAGAGCCGTCCACGTGTTGTTGGTTAAACTGGTTCCCGACGGGCGAGATACATCAACATAGTATATTTTATGATTTGCTATTGCAACCTATTTGTACGCCGTTGATCATTGGAGACTTTGTGTTCCTGCCGCTGTAGCTTTTTGGAGAACTTTGCTCGTCACAGTCTATTTATTGGCTACCGATATGCCTCTTTATAGGTTAATGAGCGTCGCAGACTTTTATGGTACTTCAAACATTCCTTTAAATTTCTCCATTTCTTTCTTTGAATATCTTACCACTGGTTCCCCACAGCATGTAATTTGAGGATAGGGAATTATACCCCTAGACTCCTCGCAGTCCAGGAGATAGGCGGCAATCACATGCTCATGCTTGAACACTAACTGTTCAGGTATGAACATACAACATATTCAAGAATTCTACGCATGTCGTCTACGCACTCAACCACTTGCAGGGAGTGCAATAAGAATATATCAAATTACATGCTTAGTATCTAAAATTAGACATACCAGCTTTACACTTTCAGCATAGATAAGTTAGATTTAAAGGATAAAATACACTTGAGTACGGGTATAAGAACTGTAGCTCAAACGAAAAAAGATCATAACATAACTTAACGCCACCACAATGGCGTTCACATTTTGTGTATTCACATTTTGGTCCTTCGAGTACAATCTACAAGGCTACGTTCGTGATAAGTGTAAAAGTGAAGTGAAAAATTGTTTAAATAATTTTCTTTGGCTTACCAATTCGAGCTGTGAGTAGAGGCACAGCACGATCAACCAGGCGATCAAACAAAATTACCTCCAACGGGTCAAACCAAAGACTAATCAAGAACAAATTTTCACACGAAACAACACAAGCAACATGCTGTCGGCAAAAACTCTTGAGTTGCTCAAAAAGCAATCAGAGATCTATGACAAGATCCGGCAGAGCATCACAAACAAGGATGAGTTTACTGCCAATCATCTAACGCTGATCAAAATCGGTGTCGTCGACCATCAATATTTTAAGGAGAAAATATATGATGACATAATGGAAAACATCAGGAACTACGACGAGTCTCTGATGAAAGTCCAAGTTGCCGACCACGCCATAGACACCGACCAAACAGTATCCACCCAACCAGAGACATCCAAGACACAGCACAGGCAGCAGGAAATAATATTTTCCCGAAGAAGCTCGAGCCCAATGGATGTGATGGTAGACCTTGTGTACAAACGAGCTCTAAAAGTAAGGCAACACATGCAAGAAGTGTATGCCAATATGGAGCTCAGTAGCCAGGGATAAATCCTTAACTATAAAGATAGGTAGATTTTCCTGTGGAACAAAGTTCACTCAACGCTCACGGACAACGCTCTCTGACTTTGATGAGATCGACGAGCTGGAATGCAATGTCACCATACTCACAAGAAAACTAAGTGACTAGGAGTAGGTGACTTGCAAAATATAAAAGAAGACGTTACAGAGCTACCGAAAGTGGATCTTCCTCGCTTTAATGAAAGTCCTAAAGAGTGGTCAGCGTTCTTCGAACTATTCTGCGAGGTGACTCACTAGGGGAAAGATATCAGCGCCACAAGGAAGCTGAACTACCTGAAATTATGCCTCAAAGGAGAAAACAAAATGGTCGTAGGCCATTTATTAATTGGTTCGTCTGCTAGCTACAATTCAGCGTGGGAACTTATATGCAAGCGCTATGAAAAAAGCGCAAAATATTTGGAAACGCTGTTAACCAGCTAGTGAACATGGAACTGCTGAGGAACAATGATGAAGGCAGTATCCGTAAGTTCTTGGACTCAGTAACAGAATGTATTTTCATTATCAATGAAAAAGGTCAATTTGGTAATGAAACTGACGTTCTATTTGCTAAAATTCTGTTGCGTCGATTCTCTACGGAGGTCATACAAACTTACGAGCAATATGTATTGAAAGCTAGAGAAATTTAGTTCTTGGATAATGTGCTGGAGTTTATTGAGCAAGTATATAATTCAATAGACTCAGTGGAAAAGAGTGCCGTTCATACGTCGATGGAAGCAAAGACAACGAGCTACAAAATATTAAATTTTTTGCCAATTGACACTAACCAGGTGACAGAGACTTAGAGCTGAACCTTGGAAGGCGCAAGGAGTTTGTGTATAAAAACACGCTCTGCTATAAATGTCGTGGCACCCATAGCATTGAAGATTGCAAAAAGAATTGGAAGTGCAATCAATGCACCAAAGCACACAACTATTTGCTTCACGAAGATGCAAATAATAAACCGTCAGCAGCAACTGTCCAAATGAAAATAAAAGGCAATAAACGGTGCTGGGGACTGCGCTCATCCAGATTAAAAATAAGTCTGGAAAATACGAGCAGCTAAGGGCTCTTATAGGTGGAGGGTCCCAAAAAACCTTAATATCTGAAAAAGCCGCACAATTAAAACTGCGCCGAACCGAACTGAAAGTGGAAAAAATAGTGTTTGCAAATCAATCAATCAAACAAAACAATCAAACCCAGGTAAAAAATCCGTCACTAGAACGCAGCTCTTGTTATGCAAAAACTTCAGAGAGCTCTTCCGACCAAAAAAATTGAAATGGATGGCAATAAGGATTGGAATATTTGCGAGCTAGCAGACCAACATTTTAACGAGCCCCTTAAAAATGATGTTGTTATTGGCGTTGATTTACTTCCCCTAATCATGTTAGGAAAAGTAAAGAAAATCAAGAAAACCCTAGGACAAAAGAACGAACTTGGATGGATTGCCTCTGGCAATATAGCTGGATTTTCAACCAACAAGGTAATCAGCGCATCAACAACGATGAGCCTGGACGTCCCAGAGATCTCTGTAAAGCATCGAAAAATTGGGATGCTATACAGACGGAGACACAGGCAACGAATTAAGAAGAGAAACCAGAGGCAGCAACTGCTAGCTGTCACATTTGGCCTCCGCAGAATTCCAGAACTCTACGCATGCCGTCTACGTCCTCAACCACTTGCAGGGAGTGTAATAAGAATAGATCAAATCACATGCTTAGAGTCTAAAATTAGACATACCAGCTTTACACTTTCAGCATAGATAAGTTAGATTTAAGGGATAAAATACGCTTGAGTACGGGTATAAGAACTGTAGCTCAAACGAAAAAAGATCATAACATAACTGAACGCCACCACAATGGCGTTCACATTTTGTGTATTCACATTTCGGTCCTTCGAGTACAATCTACAAGGCTACGTTCGTGATAAGTGTAAAAGTGAAGTGAAAAATTGTTTAAATAATTTTCTTTGGCTTACCAATTCGAGCTGTGAGTAGAGGCACAGCACGATCAACCAGGCGATCAAACAAAATTACCTCCAACGGGTCAAACCAAAGACTAATCAAGAACAAATTTTCACACGAAACAACACAAGCAACATGCTGTCGGCAAAAACTCTTGAGTTGCTCAAAAAGCAATCAGAGATCTATGACAATATCCGGCAGAGCATCACAAACAAGGATGAGTTTACTGCCAATCATCTAACGCTGATCAAAATCGGTGTCGTCGACCATCAATATTTTAAGGAGAAAATATATGATGACATAATGGAAAACATCAGGAACTACGACGAGTCTCTGATGAAAGTCCAAGTTGCCGACCGCGCCATAGACACCGACCAAACAGTATCCACCCAACCAGAGACATCCAAGACACAGCACAGGCAGCAGGAAATAATATTTTCCCGAAGAAGCTCGAGCCCAATGGATGTGATGGTAGACCTTGTGTACAAACGAGCTCTAAAAGTAAGGCAACACATGCAAGAAGTGTATGCCAATATGGAGCTCAGTAGCCAGGGATAAATCCTTAACTATAAAGATAGGTAGATTTTCCTGTGGAACAAAGTTCACTCAACGCTCACGGACAACACTCTCTGACATTGATGAGATCGACGAGCTGGAATGCAATGTCACCATACTCACAAGAAAACTAAGTGACTAGGAGTAGGTGACTTGCAAAATATAAAAGAAGACGTTACAGAGCTACCGAAAGTGGATCTTCCTCGCTTTAATGAAAGTCCTAAAGAGTGGTCAGCGTTCTTCGAACTATTCTGCGAGGTGACTCACAAGGGGAAAGATATCAGCGCCACAAGGAAGCTGAACTACCTGAAATTATGCCTCAAAGGAGAAAACAAAATGGTCGTAGGCCATTTATTAATTGGTTCGTCTGCTAGCTACAATTCAGCGTGGGAACTTATATGCAAGCGCTATGAGGAACAATGATGAAGGCAGTATCCGTAAGTTCTTGGACTCAGCAACAGAATGTATTTTCATTATCAATGAAAAAGGTCAATTTGGTAATGAAACTGACGTTCTATTTGCTAAAATTCTGTTGCGTCGATTCTCTACGGAGGTCATACAAACTTACGAGCAACATGTATTGAAAGCTAGAGAAATTTAGTTCTTGGATAATGTGCTGGAGTTTATTGAGCAAGTATATAATTCAATAGACTCAGTGGAAAAGAGTGCCGTTCATACGTCGATGGAAGCAAAGACAACGAGCTACAAAATATTAAATTTTTTGCCAATTGACACTAACCAGGTGACAGAGACTTAGAGCTGAACCTTGGAAGGCGCAAGGAGTTTGTGTATAAAAACACGCTCTGCTATAAATGTCGTGGCACCCATAGCATTGAAGATTGCAAAAAGAATTGGAAGTGCAATCAATGCACCAAAGCACACAACTATTTGCTTCACGAAGATGCAAATAATAAAGAGACCGTCAGCAGCAACTGTCCAAATGAAAATAAAAGGCAATAAACGGTGCTGGGGACTGCGCTCATCCAGATTAAAAATAAGTCTGGAAAATACGAGCAGCTAAGGGCTCTTATAGGTGGAGGCTCCCAAAAAACCTTAATATCTGAAAAAGCCGCACAATTAAAACTGCGCCGAACCGAACTGAAAGTGGAAAAAATAGTGTTTGCAAATCAATCAATCAAACAAAACAATCAAACCCAGGTAAAAAATCCGTCACTAGAACGCAGCTCTTGTTATGCAAAAACTTCAGAGAGCTCTTCCGACCAAAAAAATTGAAATGGATGGCAATAAGGATTGGAATATTTGCGAGCTAGCAGACCAACATTTTAACGAGCCCCTTAAAAATGATGTTGTTATTGGCGTTGATTTACTTCCCCTAATCATGTTAGGAAAAGTAAAGAAAATCAAGAAAACCCTAGGACAAAAGAACGAACTTGGATGGATTGCCTCTGGCAATATAGCTGGATTATCAACCAACAAGGTAATCAGCGCATCAACAACGATGAGCCTGGACGTCCCAGAGATCTCTGCAAAGCATCGAAAAATTGGGATGCTATACAGACGGAGACACAGGCAACGAATTAAGAAGAGAAACCAGAGGCAGCAACTGCTAGCTGTCACATTTGGCCTCCGCAGAATTCCAGAACTCTACGCATGCCGTCTACGTCCTCAACCACTTGCAGGGAGTGTAATAAGAATAGATCAAATTACATGCTTAGAGTCTAAAATTAGACATACCAACACTCTGAGCATAGATAAGTTACATTTAAGGGATCAAATACGGGTATAAGAACAGTAACTCAAACGAATAAAGATCGTTACACAACTGAACGCCACCACAGTCAAGTGTATTCATACTAACTTTAATCAATTACGAAGGTTGAATTAAAAACATTTGCGTAAATAGTATAATTAGATAATTGATTATTGATTATTTAATTTATATGCCGTGACTTCACTGTAAAAAAGTTTATTCAATCAATAAAAAAATATGCTTCAGTAAGCTTATTAGTTGAGCAATTTATATTAATCATTTGGGTATTCGGAAAAAATTAAGAAAGACAAGAAAGTTGCGCTCGGCCTGCATAATACGCATTTACGGTCTAATCAATGTCAGCTCTAATTGGAAAATATGGGGCTTGATACATATATCAGTTTTGGTAATTTTGTCGTTCAGAGTTCGTATCTAGCTGTAAAACGGTAAGTTATACAATATTCACGAATAGACACGGCCTCAGTGGGTTTAAAAATTTGGGGCTTAGTCTGACAAAGTTTGGAAATCATTGGATATTTTCAAATAGCCCCGCTCCCAAAGGGCCGTCCCATTTTTTTTTTTGTATCGATAATAATGAGTCAACAGTAATTAAATAATTTAATGTTTAAGTTTCTTACTCTATAACACTGCATCTTTAGAACATATAAATTTTTGTGAGTTCTAACGCTCCTGTTGTCATAGATGTACAATCTACAATATACGTTGATGCGGGCGATTCTTACGAGTAGATTCCCAAATTTCTTTAAGCACCAAGATAGGAGTGAACAGAAGACCGACTCTGTAAGTTTTGCTTAACTGTCCCTCTGAGGCTCATCTGTTCATTCTTGTGAACACTGTGCACTCACCTTGAGCTCTGAGCTTGCCTATATTGGTGTCTGGGGACCCACTGCCTCTCCTCCGGCTGTTCCCTTGTTTGCTGGTTTAATGGATCGCTCCCCGTTTGCAGTATCAGAAAAGGGACAAAGATTTGCTAACTCCTCAGTCTGAGCTTTGCCTCAATTTGCGAGTCCACCTGACTGCAGCTGCTGTCTGCCAGAAGTATTACACATTTCTTTTTGGGGCCAACAACTGTGTGCTTTCAATCTGACGCGAGCCTACTAACGCCTGGGGTCTTCTCGTTGTTGCTCTCACTCGCCCCTGAAAACTGCTGGTCACCTCCCAATTTAACACTCTATAGCCATGTGGCACGTTGGGCCATACATCCGACATGCGCTGGCTAAATTCTGGAAATATTTTCGTTGAATCGGCGTGCATGTCTTTGGGGCAGATCTAGGTCTTCATTTGCCATGCTCCGATGGTAATCAAGGGTCCTCAGCGTTGCATTTTATTTGAGCACTGATGCTGCCGTAACTTACTCCATTTCCACCATATATATCTTGAATACCTCACCCACCTTGGTCTTCGACGAGTGACTATGTCCTTCAAGCTCTTAAAGTGGCAGAAAATACTCTTTGAAGCTGCTAATAATTGTTGTTCACGTTGTCCAGTGTCTGTTACTTGTCACATATCACTTCTTGGCCATATCTTCCTACAGCTCCAGTATCACCATCAGCATCAGGTCCAGATCCAGACCGAAGATGACTGCTAGGCCACCTGATCTAGTAACGAAAATAGCTTTGTCCTGCCATCGAAGCTCATAACTCCATCTGTGCTCCTGTTTGTCGATTTTTTTGGTATTCTGGAGCAGAGCTGCTTGCTCCTCGACCTCTTATTTCTTGTTGTGGGGCAAATGTGGTCAACATAATCCTCTTTCAAATATTCTTGTTTTTTTCTTGAGTAGCAAAGGATTACTCCTGCACAGGATTCATAAGCTCTAAGCGCTCTTTTCAGCTACTCCACTGCTGGCAACTGTTGTTCGCGGATCCTTTTCACTGTGTCTATGTGCTTGATAGGCATCTTATTTATTTTGCCCGATGTCCTTAGTATCGATGTCCCTTATTTGATCACATTGCTCGCACTGAATTTCGGATTTCTTTTAATTCTTTAACTTTTTATTATATTTTTGCTGTCCTTTATGCTGAGCTGCGGCCGCCTTTTATAACCCAGACGCAGGACCTACATCGCTCTGGAGAGCAGCATGCCTGTTGTTCGTGCCAAAATGACGACAACAAACGGCAACATCGCGTACTCTGCTGTGACGGCAGCATCTCTTGATTATGTTGCAGCCTCCCAGTTACTGAAGCACCTTATGCTAAGACAGCGACAGTTGTGTGGCAACGAACAGTACTTCGACTAATGTTCCTCGATGGCCGTAGTGTTCGCGACATGTGTCTATTGCTGTATTTGTAGAAGTGAAAGCTTTAAACTCCAGTTCGCAGTTGAAACTGACCACCGTTTTGAATGTATGTTGGAACCCACAAATTTATACAAAAAAAAATTCCTATTGTTACGCTGCGGCCGATTTTTGGGGTTTCCTGATTGAATTACCAGCTCTCCTATTGGAGCTTTATTGTGTATTTGCGAGTTCAAACATTTTCATAAACTTATAATAGATAAAAACAATGAAGTATATTTATCAAGTAAGAAAACTCTAGTCGGGGTGCCCGACTAAGAGATACCCTGATCCGAGTCCTATCTACGTTTTTTAATATTTTCCGTAGCTTGTATCGAGTATTAAAAAAAAAAAAAATCTGACATTACCACACCAAGATTCGAACCCACAATTTTTACGCAACTCTACCAACACCGCCAATTCATACTAAAAATAAAAATTAAAACAATAAAAAATGTCTTTAACCCAGAGTCTACTACTGCTCTGCTTGTGAAAGAGGCTGCAAATCTCAACTTAAGTAGCAGCTAATAATTCAGCACAATTCAAGCGCAATTTCGATTCTTCGAATAGAACATAATACACGCATTTGAATGTATGTGTGCACACGCATAGGAAAAATGTGCTTTTGCAAATTGGCCAAACGTTTTGTTTAATAACTTCTGTTTTACCTAATGGATTTCAGCATATGATATACATATTCTATTTGTTTAATAGAAATGCAAACCCCTTCACATAATGGCCCAATTTCGAACTGAAATTTAAATAATTTTGGAAAGTTTGGAGCTGGTATCCAACATCCAACAAAAATCAAAATTGCATAAAATATACATAAAACTAAATACAACATTTTGAGCCGCTAGCTCTTAAAACGTACGAGATATTATTTACTAAAAACATTTCAATCATGCTTTTATTCGATAACAATTGAAACAAAACTTGATATGCGCGTGCTATACACGGACCTACAAGTCTCAAGTCAAGTCTCTAGCTCTTGTATATGCTAAGGTCGACGCGTTCACTCATACGGACAGACGGACGGACAGACATACGGACAGGGCTCAATCGACTCGGCTTGTCATCCTGATCAAGAATATATATACTTTATGGGGTCTGCCACGCCTCCTTCTGCCTGTTACATACATTTGCACAAAACCATTATACCCTGATTTCCCATTTTTAATGGGATCAGGGTATAAAAAAATTAAAAAACAACATTACGTCACCAAGATTTGAACCCACATTGTCAACGCAACGCACATCAATACTACCAACACCGCCACTTCATAATTAAAATATTAGAAAGCAAAAAAAATTTCCCTTTGCCGCCAGGCTCGTACTCTGGCATTGTCTTCATGGCTTGGAAAGAAATTTGCAACTTAAGTGAACAATTCAAGCACAATTCAATCGAAATTTCGATACTTGGAGTAGTATGTTTTTGGTGGGAAGGGAGCGAAGTATCCAAAATCCAAAACATACACAATATCTTTATTTACTACAGGTCCAAACTGCACAGTAAATCTGAAATCTTAAAAACTTACGGTATTCAAGCTACGCTTAAGTTGATCTTGATCGATAATAAAAAAATGGGTTAATTTATCAAAACAAAAATGATAAACTTGTAATGCGTATGATATATGAGTATACATTTAAAATTTCCACTGTATAGTTTTTGGGATATCTGGGATAGAAAAAAAGTATATTTGATGCATGAATAGAGGAGGCTAACAGTGACTCACTAAACGAGCTTTTAAGTTTCCAGATCTAACAAACTAAAATATATACATTGATAGATTTGAATATTAGCGTTTCTGATATACCGGATATAGTATGGCTCGATTTGACATATCCCAACATTATAACACAGGGGTGTACCCATAAGTATATATTCTAATTTCAAGTGGCTTACGTTCATACAAAAAGACAGCGTTGCACAAACCCAATTTACTGTCTCACTTCATTGGAGATTATAGATTAATATTGACTACTACCAGAGCATCAAAACTAATTCAACATGTTTTATTTATTCTACATTTGAGTTTAATTCTTTTTCGAATAGAACTTAAATTGCACTCATTTAGATCGGACGCAGAAGCAGCAACATTTGAATGATGATATTGCTATGCAGCAGCGATTTGTTAACGGCGTAATAATGTCGCCTAGGCCACGTCATGGTCCACCCGTCGGTTCTGCACTTTATGACAATCATTCAGAGCAACGCATCGGCTTCGCAGAAAACGATCTAAAGTTTGTATTATATATGTACGAAGTTCGAAAAATGCGTGACATTTATGGACGTATCACAACTGCCCTGGAAATAATTAAAGACAAAAAGTAAGCAAATGTTTATATGTTTATATTTCTAACTTTTTCGACCTCATTCTTCTATTAAGGAGCACCTTTTGTGAAATGGACATTTTTAGTAAGCGCAGCACGATTAAACAGAATCTCGAAAAGCTTATTGTGGACATACCTGCTTACATATCGACTATAGAGAATCTTTCAGATCGCCTAGATGACAAGCTGGGATGGAAACAATTTAAATTCTGCTTTAAGTTGGCTACCAGTCAAATTGTGAGTAATTGCTTTATATATTTCATATACTTGAACCTTAAATATACATACACTCTAAACAATTATCACTAGCACATCATATGTCCACTTTTTCGCCCAGCTGTTATATCAAAACTAGGAACTTTGTAAAATCAGATAATACTTTTCGAACGTAAGAAGATTCTTATAACATTATCACCCATTTCTTATATAATTGTCGACTATTCCAATTTGACTAATATTTATTATAATATAATATACAATAATATTATAATATTAGTAAACCTACGAAAGTTGTCAATAAGTGTACCATAAACTGTACAAAATCTTGCTTAAAGCTATGACAACACCTAATCATTTTAAGATCAATGATACCAAATTTAAAATTATATTTGCTCTCAAATGCATGCGAAACTAAACTCTCCCTATTGAACAATTATCATGGCATAGTTGTGAATACAACATTACTCGAATTAAGACTCGGGGTGACATCTCGAAGGTCTGGTGAACCCTGCAAGAGATGATGTTTCCATCGTTATACTTTTTTTTATACATACATTACAAACAATACCTCTTACGTGTGCATACACAAGTATGTTTAACCACGGTCTCTGTTTAATGTGCAGTTTACGCAGTGATTCCGCTTGGCCTGAATTGTTGAATAATTTTCCTCCTACATGGACTTTATTAAAAAATGTTTAGAGCATGATGACATCTAGATTTGTGTTTTTCTCATACGTATTTGAAATAATATACTAAGTTTGTGTATTCATATCATAAATGCCCCTAGAGAAATTGTTTCCGATATTCAAGCTAGGCTTAAAAAACATTATATTTTCATTTTATATCAATAATGAGGTAAGGTAATAAGATAATGGTATACAGGAATAAAAATTTCAAATTCCTTAGCAAAAGACTACGCACACGAACATAACAAATACGTTAATATGACTATATTACCAAAGGCCACTTTACTTTACTTTACTATTCTAAACAAAGTACAATACAGAAACAAGTAAGAAAGCTCTAGTCGGGGTGCCCGACTAGGAGATACCCTGATCCCAGTCCTTTGAGTTTTGTAATATTTTCCGTAGTTTGTATCGAGTATTAAAAAAAAAAAGAAAACAAATAAAAATCGACATTGCGAGACCAGGTTTCGAACCCGGATTATTTGCGCAACGTGCACAAACTCTACCAACATCGCCACTTCATAACCTCGAACCCGGACCAAGCTGCACACGAGCGGCGCCTCTACCAACGCAGCCACTGCCCTTCTTACGCGAATTGTTGCAAATTTAAACATAAGTAGCAGCTAATAATTCAGCACAATTCAATCGCAATTTCAATTCTTGGAATAGAAAAGAATACACGCATTTGAATGTATGTGTGCACACGCATAGGAAAAATGCGTGCGCGTGGCGCTGCTGACATGTGCTTTTGCAAATTGACCAAACGTTTTGTTTAATAACTTCTGTTTTACTTAATGGATTTTAATGAAATTTTCAGCATATGATCTACATATCCTATTGGCTTGGTTGAGATGCAAACGCCTTCACATAATGGCCCTAGTTCCAACTAAACTTAAATTTTAAGAATTTGGGGGAATTTGGAGCCGGTATCCAAAATCTAACAAAAATCAAAATTGCATAAAATATACATAAGACTAAATACAAAATTTGGAGGCTCTAGCTCCTAAGATGTTTGAGATATAATTTATTTATTGCATTTCAATAATGTTTTTATTCGATAACAATTAAATGCGAATAGTTATCGAATATTTGAAACAAACTTGACCTGCGCGTGCTATACACGGACCTACAAAAAAAATTTCAAGTCTCTAGCTCTTATAGATGCTGAGATCCACGCGTTCACACATACGGACAGACGGACAGACGGACGGACAGACAGACAGACGGACAGGGCTCAATCGACTCGGCTTGTCGTCCTGATCAAGAATATATATACTTTATGGGGTCTGCCACGCCTCCTTCTGCCTGTTACATACATTTGCACAAAACCATTATACCCTGATTTCCCATTTTTAATGGGATCAGGGTATAAAAAACAAATAAGAAAGTCGGAGGTGCCCAACGTTAATTGACTTAGCTAAAAAGCATATGTATTTGACGACCAGCGACGACAAGGTGGGTCGATTTTGTCCGTATGAATTAAGGCGTCGATCTCAGAAGTTATAAGAGAGATTGAGTATATCAAATTATCAATAAATATTCGATATTTGATATTCGATAAATAATATTGCTGAACTTAGATACTAAATTATATCTCGCACGTAATTTTAGCTTTATAAAAATTTTAATTTTCTTTAATTATTTGCCAACAACAAAATACCCTGAATCTGCTATTTCAATCATCATTCTTTTCATTTATATATAGGTTACAAGCAACACATGTGCACATACAAACACATGCACACATAACCACGCATTCCGATGACTACGAACTTTACGCAGTTGCTGCTCTAATGTGTTTTACTATGGGAAATTAATTATTCAACAACTTTTGTTATAATTACACTTTTTCAATTAAATTCAGAGCGTAATAGTAAGGTATGGTATTGAAGCTCTGCTTAATAAAAATCGAATTTTTGAATAATCGATTTTTGTCGATAATAATGAAACGGATTGCGTTATTAGCTCGTACTGTGTATAGTATACAGAAATATACAATCAAAATTCAAGTCCTTGGCTTTGGTTGCTTACGAGCTCGCTTACTAATTAATTAATTAATTAATTGATTTGGCCATACATGGCTATGCAGACTTAACCCTTCATCCTGATCAAAACTATATATACTATATGGGGCCTTCTGCGCGTCTTTCTGCATGTTCTGAAAACTAGTATACACTGAATTCCGATTATATGATGTGATGTGGGAATGTGGTGTTAAGTAGTTTCTCATTTTTTATAGAATGGCGTTTTTGTAAAGTTATTGGATCACAAATCAGCGCTTCGAGAAGCTATTGAGGAAATATGTAAGGTGGTCCGAAAACAAGAATTTTTGAAGTCGATTATTGAGCTCGGATTTTTGGAGCCATCTAACCAGCTACAACATGATCTCAAGCTGGCTGACCAGGAAAATAATTTGGATTTAGGTCAGAGCAGTAGCAAAACGATGCCCACGAATCAATATTATGACTACAGAAATTTTAAGGTAAATATGTGCAACAAATATTTAATCCATACCGTATAAAAACATAAGATCGGTTTTATTTACATACAGCTTAACTTAATAAGACATTTGTGTGAGCCGCCCATTGCAGCCCAAAGCAACCTATCAAAAAATGCATTACGCTTGCTTCACTCAGCGCAAATGGCGGATATGGAATTTGAAGTGCACACATATGCGTCATCCACAATTAGCGACAGGAGTTGGGCTACATTGATGGCGACGCACACTGAACTAAAAAATGTGTCACTGCAAATTCATAGCTTTAAAGCACATCGTGTAATTGTGGCCGCGCGCTGTGAATGGTTTAAAAAAGCATTAATGTCCGGAATGAAGGAATCGATCAACAGAAAAGTCATTATAACAGACACTTCGCCAGTTATCTTTCGAAGACTGCTACTTTACATTTATGGTGCTCCTATAGATCGTACTGTGGGAGCTGATCAAATATGCGAACTTATGCTGCTGGCTGATAGATACTCAATTGATAATTTAAAGGTAGTTTAGCTGGGTTCTTAATCATTTCTCTTAATTGTTCTCTCGTTTTTACTTTATGTCTCTTGTCCTTATGTCCTTCTCTTTCTCTAACTGCTTGGTTTCTCAGTCTCACATTTTCGATTGTCTATATTTATAGGAAATATGTGAAAATACACTGAATTCATTGATAGATGAGGATTCCGTAGTCTGTCTATTAGGCATAGCGGATCGTTACGTAGCAACAGTGCTCAAGTCCAGTTGTATTTCTTTTTTATCGCAACACGCTTATCTTACCAAGTCTGAAATATTCAAGGAACTACCGCAAGTTCTTCAAGTAAGCATAAAATTAAACTAAATTATAATTTTTATAATATAATTTGAATTGCAGCTAGAAGTGATTGACCTAGTAAACTGGTTTGGACGCGCATCAGAACCATGGGATAGTTACAATTTTAAACCACGCAGCAGCTCACGTCACAGTCTAAAAAGCACATCGAAGTCTCATTCACGATCCCGTAAATCATCACCGTCTTTTATGTGACTATGTGCCAGCAATAACACTAATGTGATTATAACTCTTTAGCTGTAACAACCTTATACAATGGAAACAGTATTAATATAAAGTCCTTATTACCGAATTTCCGATCCCAACCATTTCTAAATACAAAGCATATTGTTATCTAAATAATATAAATAGTGTAACTACATGTATGGATCAGCCTTGATCAGCGTCTGATCATATTTTTATTGATCGGACCTGAAAGTGAGGAAACCAAACAAGTACGAATTTTACAGGTATCGAGTGTGACAGGTTTGAGCGTTGAAAAGTCTGTATGGTATAATAGTTTTGTTAGTTTATATGTAACAGTTCGTGTGGCATTGCTTTAGCGCAGCGAGTTTCGATTGCACTCAGACCCCAAATATTCATCACTCAACACATAGAATATCATTTCAACCAAAGGATTGTTAATTTTTACATTGCTAAGTATTTGCAATGTACTACAAATGTTGTCATTGCCAATACGCTTCAATAGTACTACATTGATAATTGTTTTACCAACGAACTTTGCACTTATCTTTTGTTTAATTAAAGAACATTCCACTCCAGAGTCAAATGTTGTCATTGAAAGCTGGCGTGTGAAAGCTTTAAGCTCGGTCTGTAACTCACTCCTGGTGCGCACGTTTGAAGTAAAGATTAGACGTTGCAATCTGGTATCAATATGAGACAACTGAGCAAGCGTCACAGAAACAGCAATCTCCATATCACGCCATTTAGTGATGAGTGAGGTCATCATGCGACTAGCATAATTGGAGAGACAATCTCCGTCGGACGGGCTAGTTGATAACATTGTCAAAAACATAGCTGCTGGTGTTTCTGCACTGGTAAAGCACTGAACGAAAAGTTCCTTGAACTCAGCCCAATTTACTTCGGGATAACATATGTGCGAGAGCCACTGCGACGCACTGCCTTCCAACGCTGCACTCAGAGCCGTCACTAACGCACTGCCTCGCATGTTATTTTCAGAGCCAATAAGATAGACGTTAAATTTCGGCAACTGCCTTATTAATTGTTGCTACAGATGGCGCTGATTTTAATGCTTTTACAAGTTCAATTAAATTTTTGTTTTGCATGTCCATTAACACTCGCCATGGATCATTTGACATATTAGGTAGAGAGCCATATTCCACTTCTAATGTTGCAGCGTCACTAATATTATTTTCGTTTGACATTGCTTTAGCGCAGTGATTTTCGATTGCACTCAGTTCTCAAATACAGCTGAACTTTTGTCAGTCTCTCATTCCGTGTGCCTTCCATCGAACCACGCTCAGCGACAGCTTCTGTAGCTATCGCCTCGCTAAAACGGGACTTTACCAAACTACAAAACACAGACAAACAATCACAACGCACAAAAAGGATGATGCAATATCAGCATAATGTTGCAGTTCTAACGAAAATGCTCGAAGACGCACCATACGCAGTGCGATCCTCACACATTACTAGCACGCGCCGACAAACTACTTAAGCACGGCTATCCTGACCACAACACAACCTCATGTAATTCCATGAAAATGCTTTACTGCATAAATCATTTTATTCATAAATTATCGAATAGAATTTTACATTAACATTTTCATTTTTCATACAACTGTATCAATTGCAACTACAATTCAACTTCTAGAATATTAAATTCAACTCTTTATTTCATTCTTAAAGTAATATAAAATTAATCTTTAAATGAATTTAACTTTCTTAATAATTTTTTCATTATCATAAACCCATCTTATTTCCATCTTATGCGACACACGCCATGATCAAAACATTTTTGCTATTGTGCTTGCATTATGACAAATTCTTTCAAGATTTATAATCAGCCTTTCAGGCATCCATACTGTCTCTTCCAACAGTTTCAATTATTTCAATCTCTCTCAACAGTTTCTTTTTCAATCATTTCATTTAAAGCCTCTTCACTACTTTCTAGCTTAACTGGTACATACTCCTTTGGCAATTTTCTTATTATCTTATTATCTTATTATCTTCGTGAGCATACTTGTATTTCCTATTATTTGTCATTGATCTAAGGATATCTATCTCCGTCTAACAACTCAGCTATTTGTATAGGTCCTCTAAACTTTTGTCGCAATTAAATGCAAATTTATTTTTTGTTGAGAACAAAACTCACTAAAGAGCTAGAGCTGGCAAAACACTTACCCTGGTCTGCTATTAAGCGGTTTGTTACTCAAAAAAAAGATACAACTAATTTCACAGCACCTATACTGTTGTCAGCATCAATCTTGAGTGTGTGTGTTAAATAAACAAATTTAGTAAAAACGTTCACTTGGACAATGACATACTCTTTTTTATCAGACTTGTCAGTCAACTTTCCAGTCATGTCTATGTGTATCATGTGTGTCAATCTTTGGTATTGGATGAAGTCTAGCCTGAATTTTACCTGATGATGACTTTGACATTTTGCAAGTAATACAGTTTTCAACAAACTTTTGCATGTTCTTAGACATGTGATCGAACCAGTAATAATCATGGGCCTTATCTAAAGTCTTCTCCCAACCTAAGTGCATGATTGACTTATGAATTAGATTTATTACAGATCATCTAAATGGTCTTGGAACAATTGGCAAAGATCGAATTCTACCATTTCTCTGAATTTTCCGATAAATTATTCCTGCTCTTAGCTCATAAGTTTTTGCAATGTCCTCTGCAAAGAGTATTATCTTTTAGTTTATTCACAATATTAATAATATCGGAATCTTTGCGCTATTCAGCCATAAGCCATTCACTAGATATCTCCGCCAGATTGACTCGTCTCTGAGAAATTTTACAAGTACCAATCGTATCCATGGATGGGAGATTTCTGGAAAAGAATTCAGCATGAGCCATTCGCTTACTCTCCCTATACTGTAAATCAAACGAGATCGACTGTAAGCCCACCATCTTTGGACCCTGGGAGATAGGTCACGTTTGGATCTTGATGCTTTAAGTGAATTACAATCGGTAAAAATAACAAAATGTCTACCTGTTAAATAATGACGGAAATGCTTTATAGCCATGACAACCGCAAGTCTCCAATTCATAAGAATAGTATCGTGCCTCAGCAGGTGAAGCAGCCTTACTGAAAAACTCGATATAAGGCTTATTATTGATTTTATGTAATAAGATAGCACCGTATCCACGAGAACTTGGATATTGGTGAGCAACTTTCCCTTATGACATTTTATTCCAACAGCTCTTCAATCTTGTCCCGCCTTAACTCCCTTTCATTTAGGCCAAGTCTGTGTTCTCATCTTTGAACAACTTTTCTAGGGTCTGCTAATTTAATTTTAATTAATTTGAGCTAAGAAGTTTTTCAATAAATTGTTTAATTTATCTTTATCTTCACCGACAAAATAAGTATGCAGAAAATAGATCGTTATTTGAACAATAGCTTACAATTTTTGATCTGACAATTTCTAAATTTCCGGGTGACATAATGACATGAAAACCCTGCGATAATATTTCTCGACCAATCACAATTTTGTTCTTCAAATCTTCATCGTCCAAAACATGGAATCGCATTTCAATACAATGATTGTTAATTTCTACATTGCTAAGTATTTATAATGTACTAAAAATGCTGTCATTGCAAATACCCTTCAATAGTACTACATTGTTAATTCTTTTACCAACTAACTAGTCTTATCTTTTGTTTCATTAAAGAATATCCCGCACCAGAGTCAAATGTTATCGTGAAAACCACGCCATGATGAATCATCTCTCCTTTGGGCTCAACAACTTCATAAATCTGCACTCTCTTCACCTGATGCGTATCCTTGACCTTGTCCATCTTTTACTTACTGCAATGGGTTGAAATGTGTCCAACTTCGCCACACTTGAAACAGATTTAATTTGATTGCTATTGGCGACCAAACACGCTCTTATCACTATGCTCACAACACGGGAAGAAAGTCTTTGTTGCTGTCTAGTTCTACATTTAGCCACCTTGTGACCCAATTTTCCACAAAAATGACATTTTATTGTTGACAATTTCTGCCGTTTTATGTCAGCTGCAGCTGTTTTTTTCTTGTAAAGATTTCTTCTGTTTGTTGAATGTGAAAGCTTTAAGCTCGGTCTGTAACTCACTCCAGGTGCGCACGTTTGAAGTAAAGATTAGACGTTGCAATCTGGTATCAATATGAGACAACTGAGCAAGCGTCACAGAAACAGCAATCTCCATATCACGCCATTTAGTGATGAGTGAGGTCATCATGCGACTAGCATAATTGGAGAGACAATCTCCGTCGGACGGGCTAGTTGATAACATTGTCAAAAACATAGCTGCTGGTGTTTCTGCACTGGTAAAGCACTGAACGAAAAGTTCCTTGAACTCAGCCCAATTTACTTCGGGATAACATATGTGCGAGAGCCACTGCGACGCACTGCCTTCCAACGCTGCACTCAGAGCCGTCACTAACGCACTGCCTCGCATGTTATTTTCAGAGCCAATAAGATAGACGTTAAATTTCGGCAACTGCCTTATTAATTGTTGCTACAGATGGCGCTGATTTTAATGCTTTTACAAGTTCAATTAAATTTTTGTTTTGCATGTCCATTAACACTCGCCATGGATCATTTGACATATTAGGTAGAGAGCCATATTCCACTTCTAATGTTGCAGCGTCACTAATATTATTTTCGTTTGACATTGCTTTAGCGCAGTGATTTTCGATTGCACTCAGTTCTCAAATACAACTGAGCTTTGTCTGCCTCTCATTCCTTGTGCCTTCCATCGAACATTGGTGCATTCTGAATACCAGCTCAAAATGGTAAAAAAATTTTTACATTAAGTTCTGTTGCAAATATAAGCTGGCAAATATTTCAATTGAATAAGTAGAATTTCGTTGAAATCAGTTGAGTAGGACCGAAATTATTAAGAAAAACGACTGATACTACATTAAGCCCATGCATTTTTCATTTACTTGTGCGTACATATATTCTAATGCGTGCATTCTTCTCTTTTTTAACAACAACAATTGCGATAAAATTGTGATTTTATGGTCAGCTGATACTTTTACTTAGATTTTCCGCTTAGCTTTTGCGTAATGAAGTGCCGGTGTTAGTAGATGCGATGCCTGTTAAATAGGATGACCGAGAAGTTATAATTCCTGAAAATTTTGATTTTTTTTTTTATATCTTATATATATAATTTTTTTATGTTGCCTTTGGTTTTCATTAAATCTTCTTATAATAAAAAGACTAATTATAAGTTTTCAAAAATTATTAGCATACCTTAACTAAAAGTTATTTTTTTGACTGTATCCTGAATGCGCGTGCCGAAGACTCATCGCTGTGTTGGTAAGTCGTTACGGCAAAGTCTGGATTGGTTAGACAACCTTGTAAGTTCTGAGAGTTTGCCTGCTGTCTGGGAGAATGCTTAAATCTCTCCCTATGTTTAGTTATGGTTCTCAACAGCTTCGATTGGGCTCTTTGGGCAACATCGATTCTGCTGATGCTAACGTTTTGCCATAACTGGCAGATCCAGAATGATTCTAGAAGTTAGGTGCAGAGCAGGAAAAATGGAACATTTATAAGCCAATGGAGGTTTTTGCCTTTCAGTCTTGTGTTCTTTTATATTTAGTATGTGGACATAGCAATGGCCCAAGTACACTACATTGTGGAATACCAGATTCAATACTGTGCTCATCGGACACCGCAATGATATATCTTACTTATCTTATCTACTCATATTATCTTAGACTTCGTGTCGAAGGCTTTCACAGCTTATGTGTTTTGCTTGAGGGCATTGGTTTGATTTTATACATCAGACCTTTTAATTAAACTATTCATAGCGTCGCTATTCATAGTCTCGCTTTACGAATGCTTCGTATTTCCTTGCTTTGGTTTCATTTGATATTTTTTGATAACTTTTAATCTCTCTGGGAATTGGCCAAATTTGGTAATGACATTGAAAAGCTGGACACTAATGTAGTCGGCACAACAAGGAATCACAACAATCATCTTTAGGGTTATTAGGTCACAGTCTGGAGACTTTTAGATTCAATATTCATTTGGGTGAGACGCAGTTGGCTCATGTTGAATCTATGTAAAAACGCTTTTGTTGCAGGAACAGGTTAGGTCAGTTGTGCCCAGAGAGTTTTTGGAACTGGATTTTCATAATTGCTCAATTTAACAGCGTTGAGTATTGTCTTCCTGCTTAAATGCTTTGGGGAATTTACGTTCTTTTGTCTAGGCGGTGATCTGTAGGTTTACCATTCTTCGTCGTAAGCACCAATTTTCGTGAACGACGATCCCTGGCCACGAAAGTTTCTTTGTTTACCCTGAACCCTTTAAAAATGGTAATTCAAGGCATAACACACGGTGTTGATAGAGGCGATGCGCCGAGAAATTGCGAGTTCGACTGATGGGGGCATTGCTTCCTTTGTTTTTTTTTTTTTGTTTTTGACAAGCATGAAACTTGATTGTGAAGATACGAATTTGAATGATGTGGGGAAAATGTTTTTTTCCTTAAATTTATTTAAGTTTGCATACATATAGCTGTGGATGTAAAAGTGTAATCACGTGTTTTATGTAACTACATATGTATATATATATTTATAAACGAATATATTTATATATCTCTTATATATCGAACGTGCCATACTATGAGACTGTTCTCTTAACGGCTCGCTTAATCATGGTTCTATCGTAGTAAGAAACTGACCATCGTTCAATTAGTGCAAGTGCTCATGCCATTACAGCTCTGCAAATTTGTTTAGAATGACAATACTCCATGTATATAGTAGAAGTCAGCACAACATTCAAAGGTGCTTGCTCGCGTTTAAAACAAAGTAAACATTTAGTGTCTAAATTTTGTTTAAATTGCTTTAAATCAACATGAAAAATCTCGCTATGCTAAGTAACATATCACGCGCTTAAATGTACGCGTCTATATGGCTCTTCTTGCCACGTGCTTTTGCCATTTGGCCAAATGTATTGTTTGATCTTGTGTCCCTTAACGGATTTCAATGAAATTTTCAGCATATGATTTCCATATTCTATCGGAATATTAACATATATATTTGAGGAGAATTGCGGAAAAATTTGGGCTTATTAACAATAAGTCAAATTTCAAATTCTATCAACACATATAATTTTGGCAAGGTTGTTGAGACACCTTCCCAGAGTCCCGTTCTGAACATTTGTAGGCATACTTAAAGAAAAGAGCGGGAAAATGGAATCAAAGGAACCGCATAGTGACAAAAGATCCCTCTTGAATACCTAACGTTAATTTCAATGAAAAACGCCTCCAAATTGTGTTAAATGCTACGAGATGTCAAAGTAATTTTTAAAATTCATATAACATTAAGTTAAGATCAATCAAAGTATTTTGTTTAAACAATTAATAGATAGTTTGACAAATGGGTAATTTAAATTATTTTTGTTTTGTTATCCTTTTTATAATTATATAAATACATATCAATAAACAGTTAAGTATAAGAACAATTTCGAAAATTTGAGTAAAAGACTATTATTTTTGCGTCTAAAGTAAATTCCCATTTTCAATGGTTTCAAATAAAGGTAGAATCATCATTTATATTTTAGTTTATTAGTTAATTTAGTTTCTAATCTGATTTACTGGAACCATAAAAATGTTCGATTATTAAGACCGGACCTGATGTGTACGTGCTACAAAAAGACGTTGTGTACAATTTCAAAATTCTAGTTCATTGAGTCTGAGATTAAGGTGTTCATAAACGAATACACAGACACGGCTAATTCAAATTGGATAGTCTTTTTGTCGGCCAACATCGAGAATAACGTTTTCTGTGTTACAGTTTTTGCCTTCAAAATTGAGGAAATATGTATATGCCTTTTTATGCTATTAGTGTATTACATGATAAAATTGTCAAAACAAGGCATTCTTCTAAGAAATTTTTATTGCAATTAACTGAAGAGCGCAGAGCTAATCTTTTTATGGGAATTTATGGGCATTTGTGTGTAAATTGGAAAAGTTAAAATATTGGCGTTTTCATTTTTTTGAAATTTGTTTTTGATTTTTTTAAGCAAATATTTACAGCAAATCAAATTAAGATGTATTGCTTCTGTGTGAATTTATAATTATAACGCGAAATACATAAAAATATATATGCATATGGTCAATGTTTTATATACATACAATGTTTAATCTGATAATCTGATATTCTCATTCTCAATTCACGACTTTTTCATGGTCGTTGTAGAAGCAAATATCCCGTTGGTTCTAAGCAAAACATGTCATAACTATAAATATACTTACAAATGTATTATCATCAACTATCGACTGTACTTACATAATGGGGCCATTATATTGAACAACACATACAACTTTATATAGATCTGATGGGTACTTATGCTTGCTGATTAATATAATAATAAAACCATTAAGTCAGTGATTTGTCCAAAATGTTTTTTTAATATTTCATTACTCTAGATATACATAAATTAATATATTTACTTATGGACAAGGATTAAAAATAATTGTGTTTAATTCATAACAGCAAAAAAAACTACACTTGTTTCATTACTTTAGAATATGTCCACATAAACGGACTAAATTTTGTTAGATCTAAGCAAATTTAAAATGATGAATTTAAAATTAATTATTATACACAGATAAAGGCAAAGAACGTATAAATGTCGTTTGTTGCATGTTTTTACATATGAAACCAAACAATTTATTGCTAGATAACACACATACATTGCACATAAAATTATTTCCAGAACAATAACATTTTTAAACAAGTAAGAAAACTCTAGTCGGAGTGCCCGACTCCTCTGAGTCCCCCCAGTCCTCTGAGTTGGTATGGAGTGTTCAAAAAAAAAAAAAATAAAATAAAACAAATAAAAACGACATTGCGAGACGAGGTTTCGAACCAACACCGCCACTTCATAATTAAAAAAAAAGAAACAATAAAAAATGTTTCGTCGCCGCGAGGACTGAAGCCGAGACTGACTGAACGAGCGCCGCCTCTACCAACGCAGCCACTGCACCTCTTGCAAGAAGAGTTGCAAATTTGAAGTTGAGTAACAGCTGATAATTCAAGCAGTATTCAACCGCAATTTCGATTCTTGAAATAGAAAAGAATGCACGCATTTGAATGTATGTGTGCAAATTATTGAGTTCCGTCCGACCAGGGTCCGCGTTAGGGCAAGCCGTCGTTCGGAGTACAATGTAGATCAATTTGGATTATGGATTCCGTTCGTCCAGGTTCCACGTTAGGGGAAGCCGCCGATCGGAGCGCAAGTTATATCAAATTGATAGGCAGATTATGATGGGATATAACTAAGAAATCCAAATTACAGGCCTTGTGGCTCAGCAATATATTAATCAGCAAATGATTTTAGTAACGGCAGTGTACCGGAGCGATGTGTGTTTATTCATAAAACTGTTGTACAGAACTGAACTTAAAGTAATAATAAAAATGGAATCAAAAGCTAAAAGAGACAAAAGCTACAAAACTACAGTTATTCTTTAGCTACAAGAATTCGGTCGGCGCGCCGACTCAGCATAACTGATAACGCTGCTCTTGCGGTACATGCAAAGTATCAGGTTACCGACGCTGACCGTATGATTCGGGCGATGAACTGAGCTTCTGCAATATCAGCGTTTATGATTGCTGTTGTTTTAGTCTAAACAATTGGGTGCGAGGGGCACTCGTTAACTACTCCACCCTCAGAACTATGACCGTCCTCGTTCATCTTATAATTGTTGATGTTCTGTATTTGTCTTGAGGCTCTCTTTCTCCTCAGACTCTGGCGGAGGAGGATGGAACCGTTGAAAACGAGGCCGAGACCAACTACAGCTATGGACCAATTTTTAGGCGATCCGGCTGATACTACTTCTTCTTGAAGTTTGTTGATGATGTGAAGGTTGGTTGTTCATCTTCTGTAGGAACGGCATGCTCAGAACTGACTCGTGGCTAATGATGTTGAGCAATGGTGAGGCTCCTATGCCAGAGTTTCTGTTTAGGACCTCACGCCGGTTTACGTACTTAGTTCCGTTTATGAAGGCTGTTCGTTCGAAAGTGACGAGGAAGGTGCCGTTGCCTGCGATCTCGGGGCTGTCATCGGTGCTGATTCGCGCTGGGCTTTCATTCACCACCACAATGCCATCATCCACGACTGTAATAGGTTTCAAATGGCTGGGCTGCCGTGCCTCCAGCGTGTAGTTCACGCGCGCAAGTGTCATGGGAAACCAGTTTGCAGATCGATGCGTAGGTTGTTACGGCGCAGCATGTTACTTCAAAAACTTCATTGTTACATTCAGCCACGGTGTCATCTTGCAGTTCCAACACAGTTTGTTTGTGGGATACGGGGAGGATGCTAACCTTTTTACATATGAATTTAATTCTAGGATACTCTATTAGTATATGGATAATGTTTTCGGATTGAAGGACCTTAATATTAGATGCCTCCATCAAACTTATTACGGGGACTTATGTGGGGTGTTCCATAAGCACAGACTTCAAATCATTATCTGATTAACCGTATCGGTTAACTGGTTTATCTGTTTCTGAGTTTCGGAATTTTTTACTACCTGTCTATTGTTTGAGTCGACTAACTCTGACTCAGTTGTTCTAATTCTTTCTAAGTCTGTGGCATCTGGTGATGCCACAACCTTGAGTACTGTACCTAAAAAGTCTAAACTTCTGGCAATTCTATGGTGAATTTTTAAAACAGACAAAAGACTTCTTATATGATTAATGTCAACATCTAATAGTTTTCGCATGTGCGATTGAGGAAAGAACTCGGACATTTTTTCTGTTTCTTATGCTATTTTCATGAATTCGGTTAAGTTGCTTGAGTGCCTGACATGGTCACGTTGTACTGTATTGTACTGTATTTCTTAACTTATTGTCTTACCTAAACTCCTATTATTGCAGGTTGTCCTTGTGGACCACCTTCCCTCTAATAAGAACAGACGTTCCTAGGTCTGCTTGAATAACTTTCTTGCTACACAGGGGTGACAGGTTGTTCCCCAGTCTCTTGTTGGCTTTCACAAAGATCTTTTCCCCTACATCAAATACTCTGTTTTGTCTGTTCGGGCTTACTCTTCCTAATTGTACTTGTTGAGCGTTTTCGATCTTGTTTGTGATGGTCTCCCGAAATTCATTAGTAGACGCGTGAATTATTTAAATTGGTCTCATGCCAGTTACTGAGTGTAATGATCTATTGTACTCTAATGTCGCCTGTAAAATTAGGTCAACTGTGTTGTCAATCTTTTTTTCCAATTTAAGGCACCTGGCGAGATCAGAGGTTGGTGGTCTGTATAAATGTTTATGTCCCTAGTACCGTATAGGCATTGTTGTAATTTTCCAAGAGCCGACACTATGGCTAACAATTCTCTTTCGTTGGTAGCATAGAGTGATTCACTTTCTTTGAGTGTCCTAGAGATCATGGTGATGGACCTCTTTTCTTGTGACAGAACTGCACCGATATCGTTTGCAGAAGCATCCGTCGTTAAGTCGAATGGCTTCTTGAAATCCGGATACTTAAGAATTTCATCCTCAGAAGCCCTTTGTGAATCATCAAATTCAATTGGAGTCTTCTTTGACATATGTGCATATGGATCCATTTTCTCCTTTAAGCAAGATTGTCAAAGGTCTTGCTATTGCCGCAAAGTCTTTTACAAAACACCGGTAGTAGCTGGCTAATCCCAGGAATGACCTAAGCTCGTATAAGTATTTTGGTTCTGGATAGCCCTGAATGGCCCTTACCTTTTCTGGATCAGTTTTTGAGCCTCCCATGGTTACTATGAACCCAAGGTACTCTACACTTTGTTTAAAAAAATCGAGTTTTTTCCTTGGAAACTTTCATGTTTGCGTCTACCAAGCTCTTTAAAACCCAGTCTATATATCTGACATGAACTGTTTCATTTTCGGAAAAAATGATGACATCGTCTACGTAAACATAGCAAGTTTTGCCAATTTGTTCACGTAAAACATTTTTCAAACCGAACGGGAGTCGACAAAATTCGTACTTTCCGCCGTTTACAGAAAAAGACGTTTTTTCGCGATCGTGTTCGATGTTCGATATATTTGATGGTAGCCGGATTTCAGATCCAGCGTCGTAAAATATTTGGCTCTACTCAAATTTGCCAGTATCATGGGGATGTTGGGTATCGGGTATTTGTCGGCAATGGTTCGCTCACTTAGTTTCCTAAAGTCGATTACCAAACGCTTATTTTTGTTACCCTGCTCAACGCAACATTTTTTATCAACGGCCCAAGTTGGATTGATGTAGGGTGTCTTCGAGGGCCTAATGATATCATTCTCTATCAAGTTTTTGATTTCTTTTTTGACGAAGTCAGCATATATATCGCATATATATGAATATATCGGCTTGTCGTCAACTGTACGTATTGTAGCCACTAAAGACGTATTGAATGGTAATGCCTCGTTGGAGGTTGAGAAGGCCTTTGATCTGCTCAAGATCATGCTTTTGAATTCCTTTTTTACTGTCTTTGGCACGATAATATTATTCACGTTAGTAAAATTAACATTATTACAATAATGATGCCGTAATCTCGGACACAGAACCATAGTTGATTGTACCACTGTCTGTATCCAAAGTCTCTCCTACTTGCTTTAGCAAGTCGAAACCTATTATACCATCAATGGCGTTAAAGTATCCAATAGAAAAAACGAAACTGACTTACCGAAAATGTTCATTGAACACTTCTGGTGGACTTTGTTAGAACCATGGATGGAATTAACTGAAAAAGGGGATCTAACCGGGCCTACATTTTCTAGCTCCATTATGGGCCTAATGTAGTTTTTGGCGGCTCCTGTGTCTATCATAATTTTTAGTTTCCTCCCAGCCAACTGTCGTTCAATGAACGGGAGCCGGGAGCGTTCCCTAAAAAATTTAACAAGTCGTTGCCACTTGTGGAGTCAGACTCTTCGTCAATCTCATCAACTGCGGCTGTGGCGACGTTATTGTATTTAGTTTCTTCGCTATTTGGGGCATGCTGTATAGTATTTTGCACTCGCTGGCGCCTCTGGACCGTCATGCGTTCGGAACCTTGCCTTGTTTGGCCCTGCCCGCTCTCATTTTGAACGTTGGCATTTCTATTTCCAAAGGAAGTGGATTGTTTGAATTTTGACATAGTAGATCCTATGTACATGGGCTCTGGTGTCTGCCTTTGTCCCCCTTTAGAAACCTGATTAGCATCATTTTGTTGCTTATTCTGTTTTCTAAAAATGGGATTTATGTTTTGGTTATTTTGTACCCCGGAACTCTTTCCCTGTTTTTCCTGAGGTTTCACGTGGTTCCTATTATACTCATTTGTCTGGGTTCTGTCTTCCATAGCTTTCGCGTATGTGGCTGCGAAAATACTACGCTCTATGCTAGCTTCTGCCTCCCTAGCCCTAGCCCAGCCCAAAGACTTACCATCTGTCTTGGCTATAACAGATGGTAAGTCTTTGGGCTGGACCGGAAATACAATTGACTTCAATGACCTTTTAAGCCCTGAAATGAACGCATGCAATGCATCGTCTCTGATCTCTTTATTAAGCAGCGTGGCTGTGTTAGGTTCATGGGTCATGATAATCTTGTTAGTCACGAGCGTCAGCTTTTGCTCAACCTCGTTATAATATTGCATGAGACTGGAGTTTCCTTGCTTGACCATCTCTAGTCCTCGGCGTAGGAGGCGCAATCGGCATACGTGCAATCCAGCCTAGCTATTATGGCATCAAAATTTAGTACCGTGTTATGTGATACCAACAATGCTCTCGCTGGACCTCTGATTTTGTTTCTAATAATCGTAACAGCTTGATAATGTGCGCTGCTACCTACAAATGGCTTAAAAAGTTCGTCCGCATGTCAAGTTGTGAAGTTTTATCTCACATTGGATATTTGCATCCACGAAAATTCTTTGGTAAGCTTCGACCTGCGGCACTTCTATGCGCAAACTGTTCACTTGTTCTCTCGCCCGCTACTAAATCTTGCAACTGGGTAATGTCCATGTCTGTCGGATTTCTTTGCGCTGGTTGAAACCCTTCTGATTGTAAGTCCCACCCGTCGTCACTATCGTATTCTTGCTTGATTTCCCTGTATAGGTCTAATAATGTTTAATTCGTGCAACTATAGATATTTCTGTCTCGTTGCAGACAAAGGAAAAAAAAAACTTTAAATGCAATATTTAACACAAGGTCACAATTACGCTTGCTTACTTTTAGTTTGAAAATTTTTTTTCTTCTCTCTTTATTTTTCTTTAACAGTTGCTTATTGAACACTCCACTCACACGTTTATGCCCACTGTCTATCGAAAAAATGTTGCCTGTGGGTTCTTATTATTGTTGGGCGCCAATTATTGAGTTCCGTCCGTCCAGGTTCCACGTTAGGGGAAGCCGCCGATCGGAGCGCAAGTTACATCAAATTGATAGGCAGATTATGATGGGATATAACTAAGATATCCAAATTACAGGCCTTGTGGCTCAGCAATATATTAATCAGCAAATGATTTTAGTAACGGCAGTGTGCCGGAGCGATGTGTGTTTATTCATAAAACTGTTGTACAGAACTGAACTTAAAGTAATAATAAAAATGGAATCAAAAGCTAAAAGAGACAAAAGCTACAAAACTATAGTTATTCTTTAGCTACAAGAATTCGGTCGGCGCGCCGACTCAGCATAACTGATAACGCTGCTCTTGCGGTACATGCAAAGTATCAGGTTACCGACGCTGACCGTATGATTCGGGCGATGAACTGAGCTTCTGCAATATCAGCGTTTATGATTGCTGTTGTTTTAGTCTAAACAATTGGGTGCGAGGGGCACTCGTTAACTTGCACAAGCATAGGAAAAATGCGTGCGCGTGGCGTTGCTGACATGTGCTTTTGCAAATTGCCCAAACGTTTTGTTTAATAACTTCTGTTTTACTTAATGGATTTTAATGAAAGCATATGATCTACATATCCTATTGGCATGGTTGAGATGCAAACACCTTCACATAATGACCTTATTTCCAACTAAACCTAAAATTAAAGGAAATTGGGGAAATTTGGTATCCGGTATCCAAAATCCAACAAAAGTCAAAATTGCATAAAATATACATAAGACTCAATACAACATTTGGCTCTAGCTCTTCAGACGTTCGAGATAAAATTTATTTACGGCATTTCAATAATGGTTTTTTTCGATAACAATTAAATGCGAATAAATATCTAATTTTTGAAACAATATTTGAAACAGACGGACAGGGCTCAATCGACTCGGCTTGTCGTCCTGATCAAGAATATATATACTTTATGGGGTCTGCCACGCCTCCTGTTACACAAATCATCAGGATCAGGGTATAAAAATACAAATATTTAACTTTTCCTTTAAATCAGAGTCTTCTGTTGCATCGCTAGAATTTTTTTATATTACAATTTAAATTTTGTTAGGTCAATGAAATTATTTTCGATACAAAGTGATTTCGATTTTGAATGCGAGGTATAAGTAGTCCAGATCGCAGCAGCGAGGAAAAGTACATTAGCTCCTATATAAATATAGAGCAAAAAGTAAAATGAACTTGCAGCGCAGATGCGCCTAGCTCTCGAACGGCAAACACAAGTTTTTGAACAAAAATTAGCTGTTCTAACAGAACAGTTAAATGAACTTAAGGGATCAGCCCCGCCAAATTGAGACTTTTACAGAAATAAAAATAGTGCCAGGAATCAAGTGCGACGAATCCCTGAACATCCCGGAATTTGACGGGAAGTAGGCGGGCTACGTCTCATGGAGACAGGACGCCAGCGCGGCCTACAAAGTATTTAAGCCTTATGATAACAGCTCCGGACACTATCAGGCAGTTGCTATAATACGCAACAAGGTAAGGGGTTCAGCAGACGCAGTACTGGCCTCATTCAACACAGTGTTTAATTTTAGAGCAATAATTGCCAGATTGGATTTCATATTCAGTGACATAACGCCAGTGCATGTGATGTAACAGCAATTAAGCACGCTAAGGCAAGGTAACCTTTCTTTGTTAAAATACTATGACGAAGTTGAGAAAAAACACACTTTTAACAAACGAAACTTTAATAACTCATGACCCAGCCACAGCGGCTGTTTTAAATGCAAAATTCAGGAGCGATGCTCTCCACACTTTTGTCTCGGGACTAAGAAAGTGAGATGGCCCGTCTTCCCGGCACAACCCCAACATCTTATACTACTTTAGCTCTGGCACACGAAGCCGTGTCAAGCAACGAAAGATGCATTTTTGCAAAACACCTTGAAGAAAGCTTTCAGAAAAATAATAGCCAAAAGACCCAAAACTGGCGTCAAAACGGCCAACAGGAAAATGACGGCGGTTCTCAGAAAAAGAACCTCCATTTTCAGAAAACTCAGAATAACCAAGGTCAACAGAAAGCAAGCAGTTCAAAGCAACGCTTTCAATCCCAAAAACCACAGGGGTGTGGCCCCGAACCAATGGTGATAGATAACTCCTCCCGCTTCCCGCTTCGCAACACGAGGTAGAGGCGGTCGAGGACGACCTGTCAGGTGCTGAAACTTGCAATTTTGTAGTGGAAAGTCCCTGCTCCCGTTTGTAAGAAAATAAGACTTCTGGTAAACACAGAAGCATCTATAAATTTTATAAAACGCCTTCCCGAACTGGGACATTGGATCCCAGTCGATAGCCCATTTCAGGTCAAATCAATCCACGGGCACACCAAAATTGAGCAGAAATGTCTCATTCACCTCTTCGGACTCAATGAAAGAAAGAGAAAAAAGTCAACGGTCAAAAAGTCAAGTAAATCTAAACAGCAATGTCATTAAATGTGACCAAGGAATGGATAAAATGGAGTTCACAACGTGTCAACAGTTAAACCATTTCGAAATGGATGACGCGGATGTTCCTGCCGCGGTCAAGCCCACTTTCAATCGTAAGATTGGCCGGATGATTAACGCCTTTACAGACGTTATCGAATCCCTGCCTTATAATATAAATTCTATCGCCACAATCCGAACGGACGGCGAACCGGTATATTCCAAATTATACCCATACCCAATGGGCGTGTCTGAATTTGTCAATGCAGAGGTAAAACAACTTCTGGTGGACGGCATTATTAGACAGACCCTCAAAGCTGATATGGGTTGTGGACAAAAAAGGCATTGACGACTCCGGTCATAAAAGAAAGCGTCTAGTAATTGATTTTCGGAAGTTAAATCAAAAACAATCGACGATAAATACCCTATAAAAACGATTTCCACCATATTGGCAAATATGGGGAAGGTTCAGTATTTATCTCAAATCGGGATTTCATCAGATAGAACTGATAGAAAATACATGGAGAAACACAGCTTTCTCTGTAAACAACGGGAAGTATGAATTTTGCAGGCTTCCTTTCTAGTTAAAAACGCCGCTAGCATTTTTCAGAGAGCAATAGACGACGGCCTCAGGGACAAGATTGGAAAAACTTGGATGACGTAATAATTTTCTCCCCAAACAAAGAAGAATACATCAATCATATTGAGTGGGGTTTAAAAAGCTTTAGGGACGCAGGCATGCGGATTTTTCAGGAAAAAACTAAGTTCTTTAAAAAGAGCGTAGAATATCGTCGGATTTCCAACCACCTAAAACATTGTTTAGCCTTCGATCATTTCTCGGGCTAGCGAGTTATTATAGGTGCTGTATTGCAGGTTTCGCCAGCATCGCAAGACCCCTAATGGAGATCTTGAAAACCATTCGAGAAAGGTTAAACTCGAACTTACTCCAGAGCAATTGAATGTCTTTAACAGGTTAAGGAAGATGCTAGCGCCAGAGGATGTGATATTGTCATTCCCGATTTCAAAAAAGCATTTGACCTTACAACAGACGCGTCATGTTACGGGCTCGGAGCAGTGCTGTCCCACTGCGGCCGCCCGATCACAATGATCTCACGCACATTGCGAGATAATGAGATTAATTTCGCCACAAATGAGCGAGAGCTTCTCGCCATTGTGTGGGCATTGAAATATCTCAGAAACTACCTGTACGGAGTTAAAAATTTAAACATCTATACAGATCACCAGCCTTTAACTCTTGCCGTATCGGAGAGAAATCCGAACGCTAAGATAAAACGCTGGAAGGCCTTCATTGATGAGCATAACGCTAACATAATTTATAAGCCTGGCAAAGAAAATTTTGTAGCAGACGCCTTGTCTCGCCAAAATATCAACGCTTTGGAAGATTCGGCAGATTCTGATGTCGCTACAATCCATAGCGAGGAGTATTTTACTCACACAATTCAGACGAGACACAAGCGAGTTAACTGCTTCTGAAACCAAATAATACTGGAGGAAAACACCATTCTACAACATAGGACTTACATCTTGTTTACAACAAAAACCAGACATGTCATACAGTTTTCCGATCGGAACTCATTGTTCCAAACTCTGCAAGAAGCCGTGAACGCAGAGGTGACCAACGAAATACTTTCCGAGCTTCCCATTCTGGCCTTTATTCAACACAAATTGGTCAAAGAATTTCCCTCGACTACATGTCGACTCTCAAAAAGTATGGTTATAGACATCCCAGACACAACAGAACAAAGGGAAATCGCTATAGCTAAGCATAATCGTGCTCACCGCGCGGCACAAATACTTCGGGACTATTTTTTGCTAAAAATGGATCGTCTTACGGCGGAAATAGCGGCAAACTGTCGTGTGTGCGCAATGAGTAAACACAATCGTCGCCCAATCCGAAAAAAGATAGGGAAGACCCAAATACCGTCATATGCCGGATAAATGCTACACGTAGACATTTACTCCACTGATCAGAAATATTTTTTAACTTACATTGACAAATTTTCTAAATTTGCAATCGACCAGCCCATTCGTTCACGCGCGATCGTGGACATAAAGGCTCCACTGCTACAACTTCTGAACGTTTTACCAAAAACAAAGACGATTTACTGTGACAACGAAAGGTCTCTAAATTCACAGACCATTAGATCAATGTCTAAGCACGTCTAACGGGTAGGTCGAGCGTTTTCACGGTACTTTACGGGATGTAAGTCGTTGTCTTAAAATTGGAAATTACATTAAAGACACTGTCGACAATATCCTTCTCATGACAATAAAATACAATAGGTCGATTCACTCGGTTTCGAAAAGGAAGCCAATAGAAATTATCCATTCAATGCCTACTGAGGTTGCGATGAAAATAAGGGAGAAAATCGCGGCAGCACAAGGAAAATCGTTAGAGCACCAAAATAAGAACAGGGTCCTGAAAACATACAATGTGGGCGAAAAAGTATGGTTAAAATCCAACAAGAGATTAGGAAATAAACTTTCGCCGCTATTCACTAAATCAACAGTGGAAGCGGACCCAGGTACGATAGTTCTAATTAAAGGGATAGATTAATAAATTCGGAAAATAGGCAAATCGAAATCAACAACAAGTTTCAAGTATGACTTAACGAAGTTTCGAGGGCATGTAATGCAATTCTCAAAACTGATGCGGAAGTGTAGCATCTCTATTCAACAATTCTAGCAAGGAACAGAATGATAATTACAAATCTTGAAATCTAATTCTTGCCAAAATAGATTTGATTCACCCACTCATCCTGGACAGCATTAGGAATTGTTAAATGAGCAACTTACAAATATTAGTGTAGGGGACCTTTTAAAAGTATCTTACATTAAACTTTTATATTTTCTTATAAAATATCCCCAACCTAAGGTAAATTTTAAGAAAATTGACATTTATCCCGTTCAGCATAATAACGTAATAATACATCTAGAAAACGGTAACATTGTGGCCGATTGCTGAACAAAGACTTTCGCTGTGTGCAACTGCGCTACTACTCTGAGCACCATTTTCTGCAAGAGATTATAGAACGCATAGTGTGCACAGCACCTTGTGTGAGGAACCGCCGCACAATGCGCATCGCGACCTGCGCACCTCGAGCCCATAACAACGATTGAGGATGGTATCATTATAATAAACAGCGCAACAGTAAATGTGGTGGACAACACTGGAAGCAGTCAACAAGTCACGGTAACTTTCCTGACCACTTTTGAAACCAAGTATCTGTATCGTGTACTTGGTATCGATACTTTGTATCGAAACTTGGTATCGACACTACGTATCGATACTTGCTATCGATACTGAGTATCGATAATTGGTATCGAAACTAGGTAACGATACTCGGTATCGAAACTTGGTATCGAAACTTGGTATCGATACTCGGTATCGAAACTTGGTATCGATACTTGGTATCGCTACTTGGTTTCGATACTTGGTACCGGTACTTGGTATCGATACTTGGCATCGATACTTGGTATCGAGACTTGGTATAGATACTTGGTATCGATGCACGATATCGAAACTTGGTATTTATACTTGGTATCGATACTTGGTATCAACACTTTGTATCGATACTTGGTATCGCTACTTGGTATCGATACTTGGAATCGACACTTTGAATCGATACTTGGTATCGAAACATGGTATCGATACTTGGTATCGAAACTTGGTATCGATACATGGTATCGAAAATTGGTATCGATACTCGATATCGAAACTTGGTATCGATACTCGGTATCGAAACTTGGTATCGATACTTGGTATCTTGGTATCGTTACTTGGTATCGAAACTTGGTATCGTTACTTGGTATCGAAACTTGGTATCGATACATGGTATCGAAACTTGGTCTCAATACTCGATATCGAAACTTGGTATCGATACTTGGTATCGAAACTTGGTATCGATACTTGGAATCAACACTTTGTATCGATACTTGGTACCGCTACTTGATATCGATACTTTGTATCGATACTTGGAATCGATACTTGGAATCAACACTTGGTAACGATACTTGGAATCAAAACTTGGTATCGATACTCGGTATCGATACATGGAATCGAGACTTGGTATCGATACTTGGTATCGATAATTGGTATCAACACTTTGTATCGATACTTGGTATCGATACTTGGTATTGATACTTTGTATCGAAACTTGGAATCGACACTACGTATCGATACTTGCTATCGATACTTGGTATCGATACTTTGTATCGAAACTTGGTATCGACACTACGTATCGATACTTAGTATCGATAATTGGTATCGAAATTTGGTATCGAAACTTGGTATCGATACTCGGTATCGAAACTTGGTATCGATACTTGGTATCGAATCTTGGTATTGATACTTAGTTTCGATACTCGGTATCGAAACCTGGTATCGATACTTCGAATCGATACATGGAATCGACACTTGGTATCGATACTTGGTATCGATACTTTGTATCGAAACTTGGTATCGATACTTGGTATCGATACTTGGTATCGATACATATAATCAACACTTTGTATCGATACATGGTATCGACACTTGGTTTCGAAACTTAGTATCGATACTTGGTATCGACACTTAGTATCGATACTTGGTATCGATACTCGGTATCGAAACTCGGTATCGAAACTTGGTATCGATACTTGGAATCGATACTTGGAATCGAGACTTGGTATCGATACTCGGTATCGAAACTTGGTATCGATACTTGGTATCGAAACTTGGTATCGATACTTGGTATCGATACTCGATATCGAAACTTGGTATTGATACTTGGTATCGATACTTGGTATCGATACTTGGAATCAATACTTTGTATCGATACTTGGTATCGCTACTTGGTATCGATACTTGGTATCGATACTCGGTATCGAAATTTGGTATCGATACTTGGAATCGATACTTGGAATCGAGACTTGGTATCGATACTTGGTATCGATACTTGGTATCAAAACTTGGTATCGATACTTGGTATCGAAACTTAGTATCGATACTCGATATCGAAACTTGGTATCGATACTTGGTTTCGATACTTGGTATCGATACTGGGTATCGATACTTTGTTTCGAAACTTGGTATCGACACTGCGTATCGATACTTGCTATCGATACTTTGTATCGAAACTTGGTATCCACACTACGTATCGATACGCAAGTACTTAGTATCGATAATTGGTATCGAATTTTGGTATCGAAACTTGGTATCGATACTCGGTATCGAAACTTGGTATCGATACTTGGTATCGAATCTTGGTATTGATACTTAGTTTCGATACTCGGTATCGAAACCTGGTATCGATACTTCGAATCGATACATGGAATCGACACTTGGTATCGATACTTGGTATCGATACTTGGTATCAAAACTTGGTATCGATACTTGGTATCGAAACTTAGTATCGATACTCGATATCGAAACTTGGTATCGATACTTGGTATCGATACTTGCTATCGATACTTGGTATCGATACTTTGTATCGAAACTTGGTATCGACACTACGTATCGATACTTAGTATCGATAATTGGTATCGTTACTTTGTATCTAAACTTGGTATCGATACATTGTATCGAAACTTGGTATCGATACTCGATATCAAAACTTGGTATCCATACTTTGAATCAACACTTGGTATCGAAACTTGGTATCGCTACTTGGTATCGAGACTTGGTATTGATACTTGGTATCGGTACTTGGTATCTAAACTTGGTATCGATACTTGGTTTCGATACTTGGTATCGATACTCAGTATCGAAACTTGGTAGCGATACTTGTTATGAATACTTGGTTTCGATACATGATATCGATACTTGGTGTGAATACTTTGCATCGATACTTGGTATCGATACCTGGTATCGATACTTAGTATCAATACTCGGTATCGAAACTTGGTATCGAAACTTCGTATCGATACTTCGAATCGATACATGGAATCGACACTTGGAATCGATACTTGGTATCGATGCTTGGTATTGATACTTGCAATCGATACTTGGTATCGAAACTTGGTATCGATACTTGGTATCGATACTCGGTATCGAAACTTGGTATCGATACTTCAAATCGATACTTGGAATCGACACTTGGAATCGATACGTGGTATCGATACTTGGTATCGAAACATGGTATCGATACTTGGTATCGAAACTTGGTATCGTTACTTGGTATTGACACTTTGTTTCGATACATGGTATCGAAACTTGGTATCGATACTCGATATCAAAACTTGGTATCGATACATGGAATCAACACTTTGTATCGATACTTGGTATCGAAACATGGTATCGAAACATGGTATCGAAACTTTGTATCGATACTTGGTATCGCTACTTGGTATCGCTACTTGGTTTTGATACTTGGTATCGGGACTTGGTATCGAAACTAGGTATCGCTACTTGGTATCGAAACTTGGTATTGATACTTGGTATCGAAACTTGGTATCAATACTTGGTATCGTTACTAGGGTTCGATACTTTATATCGATACTTGATGTGGATACTTGGTATCGATACTTGGAATCGACACTTGGAAACGATACTTGGTATAGAAACATGGTATCGATACTTGGTATCGAATTTTGGTATCGATACTCGGTATCGAAACTTGGTATCGATACTTGGTATCGATACTTGCTATCGATACTTGGTATCGATACTTTGTATCGAAACTTGGTATCGACACTACGTATCGATACTTAGTATCGATAATTGGTATCGTTACTTTGTATCTAAACTTGGTATCGATACATTGTATCGAAACTTGGTATCGATACTCGATATCAAAACTTGGTATCCATACTTTGAATCAACACTTGGTATCGAAACTTGGTATCGCTACTTGGTATCGAGACTTGGTATTGATACTTGGTATCGGTACTTGGTATCTAAACTTGGTATCGATACTTGGTTTCGATACTTGGTATCGATACTCAGTATCGAAACTTGGTAGCGATACTTGTTATGAATACTTGGTTTCGATACATGATATCGATACTTGGTGTGAATACTTTGCATCGATACTTGGTATCGATACCTGGTATCGATACTTAGTATCAATACTCGGTATCGAAACTTCGTATCGATACTTCGAATCGATACATGGAATCGACACTTGGAATCTATACTTGGTATCGATGCTTGGTATTGATACTTGCAATCGATACTTGGTATCGAAACTTGGTATCGATACTTGGTATCGATACTCGGTATCGAAACTTGGTATCGATACTTCAAATCGATACTTGGAATCGACACTTGGAATCGATACGTGGTATCGATACTTGGTATCGAAACATGGTATCGATACTTGGTATCGAAACTTGGTATCGTTACTTGGTATTGACACTTTGTTTCGATACATGGTATCGAAACTTGGTATCGATACTCGATATCAAAACTTGGTATCGATACATGGAATCAACACTTTGTATCGATACTTGGTATCGAAACATGGTATCGAAACATGGTATCGAAACTTTGTATCGATACTTGGTATCGCTACTTGGTATCGCTACTTGGTTTTGATACTTGGTATCAGGACTTGGTATCGAAACTAGGTATCGCTACTTGGTATCGAAACTTGGTATTGATACTTGGTATCGAAACTTGTTATCAATACTTGGTATCGTTACTAGGGTTCGATACTTTATATCGATACTTGATGTGGATACTTGGTATCGATACTTGGAATCGACACTTGGAAACGATACTTGGTATAGAAACATGGTATCGATACTTGGTATCGATACTTGGTATCGACACTTGGAATCGATACTTGGTATCGATACTTGGTATCGAAACATAGTATCGATACTTGGTATCGAAACTTGATATCGTTACTTTGTATCGACACTTTGTATCGATACATGGTATCGAAACTTGGTATCGATACTCGATATCATAACTTGGTATCGATACATGGAATCAACACTTTGTATCGATACTTGGTATCGAAACATGGTATCGTTACTTTGTATCGATACTTGGTATCGCTACTTGGTATCGCTACTTGGTATCGCTACTTGGTTTTGATACTTGGTATCGGTATTTGGTATCGAAACTTGGTATCGCTACTTGGTATCGAAACTTGGTATTGATACTTGGTATCGAAACTTGGTATCAATACTTGGTATCGTTACTTGGGTTCGATACTTTATATCGATACTTGGTGTGGATACTTGGTATCGATACTTGGTATCGATACCTGGTATCTATACTTGGTATCGAAACTTGGTATCGTTACTTGGTATCGATACTTCGAATCGATACTTGGAATCGACACTTGGAATCGAATCTTGGTATCGATACTCGATATCAAAACTTGGTATCGATGCATGGAATCAACACTTTGTATTGATACTTGGTATCGAAACATGGTATCGATACTTGGTATCGAAACATGGTATCGTTTTTCAGTATCGAAACTTGGTATCGATACTTGGTATCGATACTCGGTATCGAAACTTGGTATCGATACTTCGAATCGATACTTGGAATCGACACTTGGTTTCGATACTTGGTATCGAAGCTTGGTATCGATACGTGGTATCGATATTTGGTATCGAAACATGGTATCGTTACTTGGTATCGCTACGTGGTATCGATACTTGGTTTTGATACTTGGTATCGGTACTTGGTATGGATACTTGGTATCGATACTTGGTATCGAAACTTGGTATCGATACCTGGTATCGATACTTAGTATCAATACTCGGTATCGAAACTTTGTATCGATACTTCGAGTCGTTACATGGAATCGACACTTGGAATCGATACTTGGTATCGATGCTTGGTATTGATACTTGGAATCGATACTTAGTATCGAAACTTGGTATCGATACTTGGTATCAATACTCGGTATCGAAACTTGGTATCGATACTTCAAATCGATACTTGGAATCGACACTTGGAATCGATACTTGGTATCGAAACATGGTATCGATACTTGGTATCGATACTTGGTATGGAAACATGGTATCGATATTTGGTATCGATATTTGGTATCGAAACATGGTATCGTTACTTGGTATCGCTACGTAGCATCGATACTTGGTTTTGATACTTGGTATCGAAACATGGTATCGATACTTGGTATCGATACTTGGTATGGAAACATGGTATCGATATTTGGTATCGAAACATGGTATCGTTACTTGGTATCGCTACGTAGCATCGATACTTGGTTTTGATACTTGGTATCGGTACTTGGTATGGATACTTGGTATCGATACTTCGCATCGATACTTGGTATCGATACCTCGTATCTATACTTAGTATCAATACTCGGTATCGAAACTTGGTATCGAAACTTCGTATCGATACTTCGAATCGATACATGGAATCGACACTTGGAATCGATACTTGGTGTCGATGCTTGGTATTGATACTTGCAATCGATACTTGGTATCGAAACTTGGTATCGATACTTGGTATCGATACTCGGTATCGAAACTTGGTATCGATACTTCAAATCGATACTTGGAATCGACACTTGGAATCGATACTTGCTATCGATACTTGGTATCGAAACATGGTATCGATACTTGGTATCGAAACATGGTATCGATACTTGGTATCGACACTTGGAATCGATACTTGGTATCGATACTTGGTATCGAAACATGGTATCGACACTTTGGATCGATACATGGTATCGATACTTGGTATCGAAACTTGGTATCGATACTTGGTATCGACACTTGGAATCGATACTTGGTATCGAAACTTGGTATCGATACTCGATATCAAAACATGGTATCTATACATGGAATCAACACTTTGTATCGATACTTGGTATCGAAACATGGTATGGAAACATGGTATCGAAACTTTGTATCGATACTTGGTAACGCTATTTGGTATCGCTACTTGGTTTTGATACTTGGTATCGGTACTTGGTATCGAAACTAGGTATCGCTACTTGGTATCGAAACTTGGTATTGATACTTGGTATCGAAACTTGGCATCAATACTTGGTATCGTTACTTGGGTTCGATACTTTATATCGATACTTGGTGTGGATACTTGGTATCGATACTTGGAATCGACACTTGGAAACGATACTTGGTATCGATACTTGGTATAGAAACATGGTATCGATACGTGGTATCGATACTTGGTATCGATACTTGGTATCGAAACATGGTATCGATACTTGGTATCGACACTTGGAATCGATATTTGGTATCGATACTTGGTATCGAAACATGGTATCGATACTTGGTATCGAAACTTGGTATCGTTACTTGGTATCGACACTTTGTATCGATACATGGTATCGATACTTGGTATCGAAACATGGTATCGATACTTGGTATCGACACTTGGAATCGATACTTGGTATCGATACTTGGTATCGAAACATGGTATCGATACTTGGTATCGATACTTAGTATGGATACTTGGTATCGATACTCTGTATCGGTACTTGGTATCGATACTTGCTTTCGATACTTGGTATCGATACTCAGTATCGAAACTTGGTATCGATACTTGTTACGAATACTTGGTTTCGATACATGATATCGATACTTGGTGTGAATACTTTGCATCGATACTTGGAATCGACACTTGGAATCGAATCTTGGTATCGATACTCGATATCAAAACTTGGTATCGATGCATGGAATCAACACTTTGTATTGATACTTGGTATCGAAACATGGTATCGATACTTGGTATCGAAACATGGTATCGTTTTTCAGTATCGAAACTTGGTATCGATACTTGGTATCGATACTCGGTATCGAAACTTGGTATCGATACTTCGAATCGATACTTGGAATCGACACTTGGTTTCGATACTTGGTATCGAAGCTTGGTATCGATACGTGGTATCGATACTTGGTATCGAAACATGGTATCGTTACTTGGTATCGCTACGTGGTATCGATACTTGGTTTTGATACTTGGTATCGGTACTTGGTATGGATACTTGGTATCGATACTTGGTATCGAAACTTGGTATCGATACCTGGTATCGATACTTAGTATCAATACTCGGTATCGAAACTTTGTATCGATACTTCGAGTCGTTACATGGAATCGACACTTGGAATCGATACTTGGTATCGATGCTTGGTATTGATACTTGGAATCGATACTTAGTATCGAAACTTGGTATCGATACTTGGTATCGATACTCGGTATCGAAACTTGGTATCGATACTTCAAATCGATACTTGGAATCGACACTTGGAATCGATACTTGGTATCGATTCTTGGCATCGAAACATGGTATCGAAACATGGTATCGATACTTGGTATCGATACTTGGTATCGATACTTGGTATCGAAACATGGTATCGATACTTGGTATCGATACTTGGTATGGAAACATGGTATCGATATTTGGTATCGAAACATGGTATCGTTACTTGGTATCGCTACGTAGCATCGATACTTGGTTTTGATACTTGGTATCGGTACTTGGTATGGATACTTGGTATCGATACTTCGCATCGATACTTGGTATCGATACCTCGTATCTATACTTAGTATCAATACTCGGTATCGAAACTTGGTATCGAAACTTCGTATCGATACTTCGAATCGATACATGGAATCGACACTTGGAATCGATACTTGGTGTCGATGCTTGGTATTGATACTTGCAATCGATACTTGGTATCGAAACTTGGTATCGATACTTGGTATCGATACTCGGTATCGAAACTTGGTATCGATACTTCAAATCGATACTTGGAATCGACACTTGGAATCGATACTTGCTATCGATACTTGGTATCGAAACATGGTATCGACACTTTGGATCGATACATGGTATCGATACTTGGTATCGAAACTTGGTATCGATACTTGGTATCGACACTTGGAATCGATACTTGGTATCGAAACTTGGTATCGATACTCGATATCAAAACATGGTATCTATACATGGAATCAACACTTTGTATCGATACTTGGTATCGAAACATGGTATGGAAACATGGTATCGAAACTTTGTATCGATACTTGGTAACGCTATTTGGTATCGCTACTTGGTTTTGATACTTGGTATCGGTACTTGGTATCGAAACTAGGTATCGCTACTTGGTATCGAAACTTGGTATTGATACTTGGTATCGAAACTTGGCATCAATACTTGGTATCGTTACTTGGGTTCGATACTTTATATCGATACTTGGTGTGTATACTTGGTATCGATACTTGGAATCGACACTTGGAAACGATACTTGGTATCGATACTTGGTATAGAAACATGGTATCGATACTTGGTATCGATACATGGTATCGATACTTGGTATCGAAACATGGTATCGATACTTGGTATCGACACTTGGAATCGATATTTGGTATCGATACTTGGTATCGAAACATGGTATCGATACTTGGTATCGAAACTTGGTATCGTTACTTGGTATCGACACTTTGTATCGATACATGGTATCGATACTTGGTATCGAAACATGGTATCGATACTTGGTATCGACACTTGGAATCGATACTTGGTATCGATGCTTGGTATCGAAACATGGTATCGATACTTGGTATCGATACTTAGTATGGATACTTGGTATCGATACTTGGTATCGGTACTTGGTATCGATACTTGCTTTCGATACTTGGTATCGATACTCAGTATCGAAACTTGGTATCGATACTTGTTATGAATACTTGGTTTCGATACATGATATCGATACTTGGTGTGAATACTTTGCATCGATACTTGGTATCGATACTTGGAATCGACACTTGGTTTCGATACTTGGTATCGAAGCTTGGTATCGATACGTGGTATCGATACTTGGTATCGAAACATGTTATCGTTACTTGGTATCGCTACGTGGTATCGATACTTGGTTTTGATACTTGGTATCGGTACTTGGTATGGATACTTGGTATCGATACTCGGTATCGAAACTTGGTATCGATACCTGGTATCGATACTTAGTATCAATACTCGGTATCGAAACTTGGTATCGAAACTTTGTATTGATACTTTGAATCGATACATGGAATCGACACTTGGAATCGATACTTGGTATCGATGCTTGGTATTGATACTTGGTATCGATACTTGATATCGATACTCGGTATCGAAACTTGGTATCGATACTTCAAATCGATACTTGGAATAGACACTTGGAATCGATACTTGGTATCGATACTTGGTATCGAAACATGGCATCGATACTTGGTATCGATACTTGGTATCGAAACATGGTATCGATACTTGGTATCGATACTTGGTATCGATACATGGTATCGAAACTTGGTATCGATACTCGATATCCTAACTTGGTATCGATACATGGAATCAACACTTTGTATCGATCCTTGGTATCGAAACATGGTAGCGAAACATGGTATCGAAACTTTGTATCGATACTTGGTATCGCTACTTGGTTTTGATACTTGGTATCGGTACTTGAAACGAGGGATCGCTACTTGGTATCGAAACTTGGTATCGAAACATGGTATCGATACTTGGTATCGATACTGGGTTTCGATACTTGGAATCGATACTTGGTATCGATACTTGGTATCGAAACATGGTATCGATACTTGGTATCGAAACTTGGTATCGTTACTTGGTATCGACACTTTGTATCGATACATGGTATCGAAACTTGGTATCGAAGCTTGGTATCGATACGTGGTATCGATACTTGGTATCGAAACATGTTATCGTTACTTGGTATCGCTACGTGGTATCGATACTTGGTTTTGATACTTGGTATCGGTACTTGGTATGGATACTTGGTATCGATACTTGGTATCGAAACTTGGTATCGATACCTGGTATCGATTGTTAGTATCAATACTCGGTATCGAAACTTGGTATCGAAACTTGGTATCAATACTTGGTATCGTTACTTGGGTTCGATACTTTATATCGATACTTGGTGTGGATACTTGGTACCGATACTTGGAATCGACACTTGGAAACGATACTTGGTATCGATACTTGGTATCGAAACATGGTATCGATACTTGGTATCGATACTTGGTATCGAAACATAGTATCGATACTTGGTATCGACACTTGAAATCGATACTTGGTATCGATACTTGGTATCGAAACATGGTATCGATACTTGGTATCGAAACTTGATATCGTTACTTGGTATCGACACTTTGTATCGATACATGGTATCGAAACTTGGTATAGATACTCGATATAAAAACTTGGTATCGATACATGGAATCAACACTTTGTATCGATACTTGATATCGAAACATGGTATCGTTACTTAGTATCGACACTTGGAATCGATACTTGGTATCGATACTTGGTATCGATACATGGTATCGAAACTTGGTATCGATACTCGATATCATAACTTGGTATCGATACATGGAATCAACACTTTGTATCGATACTTGGTATCGAAACATGGTAGCGAAACATGGTATCGAAACTTTGTATCGATACTTGGTATCGCTACTTGGTTTTGATACTTGGTATCGGTACTTGGTATCGAAACTAGGCATCGCTACTTGGTATCGAAACTTGGTATTGATACTTGGTATCGAAACTTGGTATCAATACTTGGTATCGTTACTTGGGTTCGATACTTTATATCGATACTTGGTGTGGATACTTGGTATCGATACTTGGTATCGAAACATGGTATCGATACTTGGTATCGATACTTGGTATCGAAACATGGTATCGATACTTGGTATCGAAACTTGGTATCGATACCTGGTATCGATACTTGGTATCGATACCTGGTATCGATACTTGGTATCGATACTCGGTATCGAAACTTGGTATCGATACTTGGAATCGAATCTTGGTATCGATACTAGAAATCAAAACTTGGTATCGATACATGGAATCAACACTTTGTATTGATACTTGGTATCGAAACTGGGTGTCGATACTTCGAATCGATGCTTGGTATCGATACTCGGTATCGAAACTTGGTATCTTTACGTGGTATCGAAACTTGGTATCGATACTCGATATCAAAACTTGGTATCGCTACTTGGTATCGAAACTTGGTATTGATAGTTGGTATCGAAACTTTGTATCGATACTTAAAATGATACTTGGTATCGAAACTTGGTATCGCTACTTGGTATCGATACTTGGTATCGAAACATGGTATCGATACTTGGTATCGATACTTGGTTTCGAAACATGGTATCGATACTTGGTATCGATCCTTGGTATCGAAACATGGTATCGATACTTGGTATCGAAAGTTGGTATCGTTACTTGGTATCGACACTTTGTATCGATACATGGTATCGAAACTTGGTATCTATACTCGATATCAAAACTTGGTATCGATACATAGAATCAACACTTTGTATCGATACTTGGTATCGAAATATGGTAGCGAAACATGGTATCGAAACTTTGTATCGATACTTGGTATCGCTACTTGGTTTTGATACTTTGTATCGGTACTTGGTATCGAAACTAGGTATCGCTACTTGGTATCGAAACTTGGTATTGACACTTGGTATCGAAACTTGGTATCAATACATGGTATCGTTACTTGGGTTCGATACTTTATATCGATACTTGGTGTGGATACTTGGTACCGATACTTGGAATCGACACTTGGAAACGATACTTGGTATCGATACTTGGTATCGAAACATGGTATCGATACTTGGTATCGATACTTGGTATCGATACTTGGTATTTGAAACATAGTATCGATACTTGGTATCGAAACATGGTATCGATACTTGGTATCGAAACTTGATATCGTTACTTGGTATCGACACTTTGTATCGATACATGGTATCGAAACTCGGTATAGATACTCGATATCAAAACTTGGTATCGATACATGGAATCAACACTTTGTATCGATACTTGGTATCGAAACATGGTATCGTTACTTAGTATCGACACTTGGAATCGATACTTGGTATCGATACTTGGTATCGAAACATGGTATCGATACTTGGTATCGCTACTTGGTATCGCTACTTGGTATCGCTACTTGGTTTTGATACTTGGTATCGGCATTTGGTATCGAAACTTGGTATCACTACTTGGTATCGAAACTTGGTATTGATACTTGGTATCGAAACTTGGTATCAATACTTGGTATCGTTACATGGGTTCGATACTTTATATCGATACTTGGTGTGGATACTTGGTATCGATACTTGGTATCGATACTTGGTATCGAAACTTGGTATCGATACTTCGAATCGATACATGGAATCGACACTTGGAATCGAATCTTGGTATCGATACTCGAAATCAAAACTTGGTATCGATACATGGAATCAACACTTTGTATCGATCCTTGGTATCGAAACTGGGTGTCGATACTTCGAATCGATACTTGGTATCGATACTCGGTATCGAAACTTGGTATCCTTACGTGGTATCGAAACTCTGTATCGATACTCGATATCAAAACTTGGTATCGCTACTTGGTATCGAAACTTGGTATTGATAGTTGGTATCGAAACTTTGTATCGATACTTAAAATGATACTTGGTATCGAAACTTGGTATCGCTACTTGGTATCGAAACTTGGTATTGATGCTTGATATCGAAACTTGGTATCAATACTTGGTATCGATACTTGGATTCTATTCTTTGTATCGATACTTGGTGTGGATACTTGGTATCGATACTTGGTATCGATACCTGGTATCGATTCTTGGTATCGATACTTTGTATTGATACTTGGTATCGAAACTTGGTTTCGATACTGAGTATTACACTTGGAATCGATACTTGGTTTCGATACGTTGTATCGATATTTGGTATCGATACTCAGTATCGAAACTTGGTATCGTTACTTGGTATCGACACTTTGTATCGATACATGGTATCGAAACTTGGTATCGATACTCGATATCCTAACTTGGTATCGATACATGGAATCAACACTTTGTATCGATCCTTGGTATCGAAACATGGTAGCGAAACATGGTATCGAAACTTTGTATCGATACTTGGAATCAACACTTTGTATCGATACTTGGTATCGAAACATGGTATGGAAACATGGTATCGAAACTTTGTATCGATACTTGGTAACGCTATTTGGTATCGCTACTTGGTTTTGATACTTGGTATCGGTACTTGGTATCGAAACTAGGTATCGCTACTTGGTATCGAAACTTGGTATTGATACTTGGTATCGAAACTTGGCATCAATACTTGGTATCGTTACTTGGGTTCGATACTTTATATCGATACTTGGTGTGTATACTTGGTATCGATACTTGGAATCGACACTTGGAAACGATACTTGGTATCGATACTTGGTATAGAAACATGGTATCGATACTTGGTATCGATACTTGGTATCGATACTTGGTATCGAAACATGGTATCGATACTTGGTATCGGCACTTGGAATCGATATTTGGTATCGATACTTGGTATCGAAACATGGTATCGATACTTGGTATCGAAACTTGGTATCGTTACTTGGTATCGACACTTTGTATCGATACATGGTATCGATACTTGGTATCGAAACATGGTATCGATACTTGGTATCGACACTTGGAATCGATACTTGGTATCGATGCTTGGTATCGAAACATGGTATCGATACTTGGTATCGATACTTAGTATGGATACTTGGTATCGATACTTGGTATCGGTACTTGGTATCGATACTTGCTTTCGATACTTGGTATCGATACTCAGTATCGAAACTTGATATCGATACTTGTTATGAATACTTGGTTTCGATACATGATATCGATACTTGGTGTGAATACTTTGCATCGATACTTGGTATCGATACTTGGAATCGACACTTGGTTTCGATACTTGGTATCGAAGCTTGGTATCGATACGTGGTATCGATACTTGGTATCGAAACATGTTATCGTTACTTGGTATCGCTACGTGGTATCGATACTTGGTTTTGATACTTGGTATCGGTACTTGGTATGGATACTTGGTATCGATACTCGGTATCGAAACTTGGTATCGATACCTGGTATCGATACTTAGTATCAATACTCGGTATCGAAACTTGGTATCGAAACTTTGTATTGATACTTTGAATCGATACATGGAATCGACACTTGGAATCGATACTTGGTATCGATGCTTGGTATTGATACTTGGTATCGATACTTGATATCGATACTCGGTATCGAAACTTGGTATCGATACTTCAAATCGATACTTGGAATAGACACTTGGAATCGATACTTGGTATCGATACTTGGTATCGAAACATGGCATCGATACTTGGTATCGATACTTGGTATCGAAACATGGTATCGATACTTGGTATCGATACTTGGTATCGATACATGGTATCGAAACTTGGTATCGATACTCGATATCCTAACTTGGTATCGATACATGGAATCAACACTTTGTATCGATCCTTGGTATCGAAACATGGTAGCGAAACATGGTATCGAAACTTTGTATCGATACTTGGTATCGCTACTTGGTTTTGATACTTGGTATCGGTACTTGAAACGAGGGATCGCTACTTGGTATCGAAACTTGGTATCGAAACATGGTATCGATACTTGGTATCGATACTGGGTTTCGACACTTGGAATCGATACTTGGTATCGATACTTGGTATCGAAACATGGTATCGATACTTGGTATCGAAACTTGGTATCGTTACTTGGTATCGACACTTTGTATCGATACATGGTATCGAAACTTGGTATCGAAGCTTGGTATCGATACGTGGTATCGATACTTGGTATCGAAACATGTTATCGTTACTTGGTATCGCTACGTGGTATCGATACTTGGTTTTGATACTTGGTATCGGTACTTGGTATGGATACTTGGTATCGATACTTGGTATCGAAACTTGGTATCGATACCTGGTATCGATTGTTAGTATCAATACTCGGTATCGAAACTTGGTATCGAAACTTGGTATCAATACTTGGTATCGTTACTTGGGTTCGATACTTTATATCGATACTTGGTGTGGATACTTGGTACCGATACTTGGAATCGACACTTGGAAACGATACTTGGTATCGATACTTGGTATCGATACTTGGTATCGATACTTGGTATCGAAACATAGTATCGATACTTGGTATCGACACTTGAAATCGATACTTGGTATCGATACTTGGTATCGAAACATGGTATCGATACTTGGTATCGAAACTTGATATCGTTACTTGGTATCGACACTTTGTATCGATACATGGTATCGAAACTTGGTATAGATACTCGATATAAAAACTTGGTATCGATACATGGAATCAACACTTTGTATCGATACTTGATATCGAAACATGGTATCGTTACTTAGTATCGACACTTGGAATCGATACTTGGTATCGATACTTGGTATCGATACATGGTATCGAAACTTGGTATCGATACTCGATATCATAACTTGGTATCGATACATGGAATCAACACTTTGTATCGATACTTGGTATCGAAACATGGTAGCGAAACATGGCATCGAAACTTTGTATCGATACTTGGTATCGCTACTTGGTTTTGATACTTGGTATCGGTACTTGGTATCGAAACTAGGCATCGCTACTTGGTATCGAAACTTGGTATTGATACTTGGTATCGAAACTTGGTATCAATACTTGGTATCGTTACTTGGGTTCGATACTTTATATCGATACTTGGTGTGGATACTTGGTATCGATACTTGGTATCGAAACATGGTATCGATACTTGGTATCGAAACTTGGTATCGATACCTGGTATCGATACTTGGTATCGATACCTGGTATCGATACTTGGTATCGATACTCGGTATCGAAACTTGGTATCGATACTTGGAATCGAATCTTGGTATCGATACTAGAAATCAAAACTTGGTATCGATACATGGAATCAACACTTTGTATTGATACTTGGTATCGAAACTGGGTGTCGATACTTCGAATCGATGCTTGGTATCGATACTCGGTATCGAAACTTGGTATCTTTACGTGGTATCGAAACTTGGTATCGATACTCGATATCAAAACTTGGTATCGCTACTTGGTATCGAAACTTGGTATTGATAGTTGGTATCGAAACTTTGTATCGATACTTAAAATGATACTTGGTATCGAAACTTGGTATCGCTACTTGGTATCGATACTTGGTATCGAAACATGGTATCGATACTTGGTATCGATACTTGGTTTCGAAACATGGTATCGATACTTGGTATCGATCCTTGGTATCGAAACATGGTATCGATACTTGGTATCGAAACTTGGTATCGTTACTTGGTATCGACACTTTGTATCGATACATGGTATCGAAACTTGGTATCTATACTCGATATCAAAACTTGGTATCGATACATAGAATCAACACTTTGTATCGATACTTGGTATCGAAATATGGTAGCGAAACATGGTATCGAAACTTTGTATCGATACTTGGTATCGCTACTTGGTTTTGATACTTTGTATCGGTACTTGGTATCGAAACTAGGTATCGCTACTTGGTATCGAAACTTGGTATTGACACTTGGTATCGAAACTTGGTATCAATACATGGTATCGTTACTTGGGTTCGATACTTTATATCGATACTTGGTGTGGATACTTGGTACCGATACTTGGAATCGACACTTGGAAACGATACTTGGTATCGATACTTGGTATCGAAACATGGTATCGATACTTGGTATCGATACTTGGTATCGATACTTGGTATTTGAAACATAGTATCGATACTTGGTATCGAAACATGGTATCGATACTTGGTATCGAAACTTGATATCGTTACTTGGTATCGACACTTTGTATCGATACATGGTATCGAAACTCGGTATAGATACTCGATATCAAAACTTGGTATCGATACATGGAATCAACACTTTGTATCGATACTTGGTATCGAAACATGGTATCGTTACTTAGTATCGACACTTGGAATCGATACTTGGTATCGATACTTGGTATCGAAACATGGTATCGATACTTGGTATCGCTACTTGGTATCGCTACTTGGTATCGCTACTTGGTTTTGATACTTGCTATCGGCATTTGGTATCGAAACTTGGTATCACTACTTGGTATCGAAACTTGGTATTGATACTTGGTATCGAAACTTGGTATCAATACTTGGTATCGTTACATGGGTTCGATACTTTATATCGATACTTGGTGTGGATACTTGGTATCGATACTTGGTATCGATACTCGGTATCGAAACTTGGTATCGATACTTCGAATCGATACATGGAATCGACACTTGGAATCGAATCTTGGTATCGATACTCGAAATCAAAACTTGGTATCGATACATGGAATCAACACTTTGTATCGATCCTTGGTATCGAAACTGGGTGTCGATACTTCGAATCGATACTTGGTATCGATACTCGGTATCGAAACTTGGTATCCTTACGTGGTATCGAAACTCTGTATCGATACTCGATATCAAAACTTGGTATCGCTACTTGGTATCGAAACTTGGTATTGATAGTTGGTATCGAAACTTTGTATCGATACTTAAAATGATACTTGGTATCGAAACTTGGTATCGCTACTTGGTATCGAAACTTGGTATTGATGCTTGATATCGAAACTTGGTATCAATACTTGGTATCGATACTTGGATTCTATACTTTGTATCGATACTTGGTGTGGATACTTGGTATCGATACTTGGTATCGATACCTGGTATCGATTCTTGGTATCGATACTTTGTATTGATACTTGGTATCGAAACTTGGTTTCGATACTTAGTATTACACTTGGAATCGATACTTGGTTTCGATACGTTGTATCGATATTTGGTATCGATACTCAGTATCGAAACTTGGTATCGTTACTTGGTATCGACACTTTGTATCGATACATGGTATCGAAACTTGGTATCGATACTCGATATCCTAACTTGGTATCGATACATGGAATCAACACTTTGTATCGATCCTTGGTATCGAAACATGGTAGCGAAACATGGTATCGAAACTTTGTATCGATACTTGGTATCGCTACTTGGTTTTGATACTTGGTATCGGTACTTGGTATCGAAACTAGGTATCGCTACTTGGTATCGAAACTTGGTATCGAAATATGGTATCGATACTTGGTATCGATACTTGGTTTCGAAACATGGTATCGATACTTGGTATCGATACTTGGTATCGAAACATGGTATCGATACGTGGTATCGACACTTGGAATCGATACTTGGTATCGATACTTGGTATCGAAACATGGTATCGATACTTGGTATCGAAACTTGGTATCGTTACTTGGTATCGACACTTTGTATCGATACATGGTATCGAAACTTGGTATCGATACTCGATATCCTAACTTGGTATCGATACATGGAATATACTTATATCGGCATTTGGTATCGAAACTTGGTATCACTACTTGGTATCGAAACTTGGTATTGATACTTGGTATCGAAACTTGGTATCAATACTTGGTATCGTTACATGGGTTCGATACTTTATATCGATACTTGGTGTGGATACTTGGTATCGATACTTGGTATCGATACTCGGTATCGAAACTTGGTATCGATACTTCGAATCGATACATGGAATCGACACTTGGAATCGAATCTTGGTATCGATACTCGAAATCAAAACTTGGTATCGATACATGGAATCAACACTTTGTATCGATCCTTGGTATCGAAACTGGGTGTCGATACTTCGAATCGACACTTGGTATCGATACTCGGTATCGAAACTTGGTATCCTTACGTGGTATCGAAACTCTGTATCGATACTCGATATCAAAACTTGGTATCGCTACTTGGTATCGAAATTTGGTATTGATAGTTGGTATCGAAACTTTGTATCGATACTTAAAATGATACTTGGTATCGAAACTTGGTATCGCTACTTGGTATCGAAACTTGGTATTGATGCTTGATATCGAAACTTGGTATCAATACTTGGTATCGATACTTGGATTCTAAACTTTGTATCGATACTTGGTGTGAATTCTTGGTATCGATACTTGGTATCGATACCTGGTATCGATACTTGGTATCGATACCTGGTATCGATTCTTGGTATCGATACTTTGTATTGATACTTGGTATCGAAACTTGGTTTCGATACTGAGTATTACACTTGGAATCGATACTTGGTTTCGATACGTTGTATCGATATTTGGTATCGATACTCAGTATCGAAACTTGGTATCGTTACTTGGTATCGACACTTTGTATCGATACATGGTATCGAAACTTGGTATCGATACTCGATATCCTAACTTGGTATCGATACATGGAATCAACACTTTGTATCGATCCTTGGTATCGAAACATGGTAGCGAAACATGGTATCGAAACTTTGTATCGATACTTGGAATCAACACTTTGTATCGATACTTGGTATCGAAACATGGTATGGAAACATGGTATCGAAACTTTGTATCGATACTTGGTAACGCTATTTGGTATCGCTACTTGGTTTTGATACTTGGTATCGGTACTTGGTATCGAAACTAGGTATCGCTACTTGGTATCGAAACTTGGTATTGATACTTGGTATCGAAACTTGGCATCAATACTTGGTATCGTTACTTGGGTTCGATACTTTATATCGATACTTGGTGTGTATACTTGGTATCGATACTTGGAATCGACACTTGGAAACGATACTTGGTATCGATACTTGGTATAGAAACATGGTATCGATACTTGGTATCGATACTTGGTATCGATACTTGGTATCGAAACATGGTATCGATACTTGGTATCGACACTTGGAATCGATATTTGGTATCGATACTTGGTATCGAAACATGGTATCGATACTTGGTATCGAAACTTGGTATCGTTACTTGGTATCGACACTTTGTATCGATACATGGTATCGATACTTGGTATCGATACATGGTATCGATACTTGGTATCGACACTTGGAATCGATACTTGGTATCGATGCTTGGTATCGAAACATGGTATCGATACTTGGTATCGATACTTAGTATGGATACTTGGTATCGATACTTGGTATCGGTACTTGGTATCGATACTTGCTTTCGATACTTGGTATCGATACTCAGTATCGAAACTTGGTATCGATACTTGTTATGAATACTTGGTTTCGATACATGATATCGATACTTGGTGTGAATACTTTGCATCGATACTTGGTATCGATACTTGGAATCGACACTTGGTTTCGATACTTGGTATCGAAGCTTGGTATCGATACGTGGTATCGATACTTGGTATCGAAACATGTTATCGTTACTTGGTATCGCTACGTGGTATCGATACTTGGTTTTGATACTTGGTATCGGTACTTGGTATGGATACTTGGTATCGATACTCGGTATCGAAACTTGGTATCGATACCTGGTATCGATACTTAGTATCAATACTCGGTATCGAAACTTGGTATCGAAACTTTGTATTGATACTTTGAATCGATACATGGAATCGACACTTGGAATCGATACTTGGTATCGATGCTTGGTATTGATACTTGGTATCGATACTTGATATCGATACTCGGTATCGAAACTTGGTATCGATACTTCAAATCGATACTTGGAATAGACACTTGGAATCGATACTTGGTATCGATACTTGGTATCGAAACATGGCATCGATACTTGGTATCGATACTTGGTATCGAAACATGGTATCGATACTTGGTATCGATACTTGGTATCGATACATGGTATCGAAACTTGGTATCGATACTCGATATCCTAACTTGGTATCGATACATGGAATCAACACTTTGTATCGATCCTTGGAATCGAAACATGGTAGCGAAACATGGTATCGAAACTTTGTATCGATACTTGGTATCGCTACTTGGTTTTGATACTTGGTATCGGTACTTGAAACGAGGGATCGCTACTTGGTATCGAAACATGGTATCGATACTTGGTATCGATACTGGGTTTCGACACTTGGAATCGATACTTGGTATCGATACTTGGTATCGAAACATGGTATCGATACTTGGTATCGAAACTTGGTATCGTTACTTGGTATCGACACTTTGTATCGATACATGGTATCGAAACTTGGTATCGAAGCTTGGTATCGATACGTGGTATCGATACTTGGTATCGAAACATGTTATCGTTACTTGGTATCGCTACGTGGTATCGATACTTGGTTTTGATACTTGGTATCGGTACTTGGTATGGATACTTGGTATCGATACTTGGTATCGAAACTTGGTATCGATACCTGGTATCGATTGTTAGTATCAATACTCGGTATCGAAACTTGGTATCGAAACTTGGTATCAATACTTGGTATCGTTACTTGGGTTCGATACTTTATATCGATACTTGGTGTGGATACTTGGTACCGATACTTGGAATCGACACTTGGAAACGATACTTGGTATCGATACTTGGTATCGAAACATGGTATCGATACTTGGTATCGATACTTGGTATCGAAACATAGTATCGATACTTGGTATCGACACTTGAAATCGATACTTGGTATCGATACTTGGTATCGAAACATGGTATCGATACTTGGTATCGAAACTTGATATCGTTACTTGGTATCGACACTTTGTATCGATACATGGTATCGAAACTTGGTATAGATACTCGATATAAAAACTTGGTATCGATACATGGAATCAACACTTTGTATCGATACTTGATATCGAAACATGGTATCGTTACTTAGTATCGACACTTGGAATCGATACTTGGTATCGATACTTGGTATCGATACATGGTATCGAAACTTGGTATCGATACTCGATATCATAACTTGGTATCGATACATGGAATCAACACTTTGTATCGATACTTGGTATCGAAACATGGTAGCGAAACATGGTATCGAAACTTTGTATCGATACTTGGTATCGCTACTTGGTTTTGATACTTGGTATCGGTACTTGGTATCGAAACTAGGCATCGCTACTTGGTATCGAAACTTGGTATTGATACTTGGTATCGAAACTTGGTATCAATACTTGGTATCGTTACTTGGGTTCGATACTTTATATCGATACTTGGTGTGGATACTTGGTATCGATACTTGGTATCGAAACATGGTATCGATACTTGGTATCGATACTTGGTATCGAAACATGGTATCGATACTTGGTATCGAAACTTGGTATCGATACCTGGTATCGATACTTGGTATCGATACCTGGTATCGATACTTGGTATCGATACTCGGTATCGAAACTTGGTATCGATACTTGGAATCGAATCTTGGTATCGATACTAGAAATCAAAACTTGGTATCGATACATGGAATCAACACTTTGTATTGATACTTGGTATCGAAACTGGGTGTCGATACTTCGAATCGATGCTTGGTATCGATACTCGGTATCGAAACTTGGTATCTTTACGTGGTATCGAAACTTGGTATCGATACTCGATATCAAAACTTGGTATCGCTACTTGGTATCGAAACTTGGTATTGATAGTTGGTATCGAAACTTTGTATCGATACTTAAAATGATACTTGGTATCGAAACTTGGTATCGCTACTTGGTATCGATACTTGGTATCGAAACATGGTATCGATACTTGGTATCGATACTTGGTTTCGAAACATGGTATCGATACTTGGTATCGATCCTTGGTATCGAAACATGGTATCGATACTTGGTATCGAAACTTGGTATCGTTACTTGGTATCGACACTTTGTATCGATACATGGTATCGAAACTTGGTATCTATACTCGATATCAAAACTTGGTATCGATACATAGAATCAACACTTTGTATCGATACTTGGTATCGAAATATGGTAGCGAAACATGGTATCGAAACTTTGTATCGATACTTGGTATCGCTACTTGGTTTTGATACTTTGTATCGGTACTTGGTATCGAAACTAGGTATCGCTACTTGGTATCGAAACTTGGTATTGACACTTGGTATCGAAACTTGGTATCAATACATGGTATCGTTACTTGGGTTCGATACTTTATATCGATACTTGGTGTGGATACTTGGTACCGATACTTGGAATCGACACTTGGAAACGATACTTGGTATCGATACTTGGTATCGAAACATGGTATCGATACTTGGTATCGATACTTGGTATCGATACTTGGTATTTGAAACATAGTATCGATACTTGGTATCGAAACATGGTATCGATACTTGGTATCGAAACTTGATATCGTTACTTGGTATCGACACTTTGTATCGATACATGGTATCGAAACTCGGTATAGATACTCGATATCAAAACTTGGTATCGATACATGGAATCAACACTTTGTATCGATACTTGGTATCGAAACATGGTATCGTTACTTAGTATCGACACTTGGAATCGATACTTGGTATCGATACTTGGTATCGAAACATGGTATCGATACTTGGTATCGCTACTTGGTATCGCTACTTGGTATCGCTACTTGGTTTTGATACTTGGTATCGGCATTTGGTATCGAAACTTGGTATCACTACTTGGTATCGAAACTTGGTATTGATACTTGGTATCGAAACTTGGTATCAATACTTGGTATCGTTACATGGGTTCGATACTTTATATCGATACTTGGTGTGGATACTTGGTATCGATACTTGGTATCGATACTCGGTATCGAAACTTGGTATCGATACTTCGAATCGATACATGGAATCGACACTTGGAATCGAATCTTGGTATCGATACTCGAAATCAAAACTTGGTATCGATACATGGAATCAACACTTTGTATCGATCCTTGGTATCGAAACTGGGTGTCGATACTTCGAATCGACACTTGGTATCGATACTCGGTATCGAAACTTGGTATCCTTACGTGGTATCGAAACTCTGTATCGATACTCGATATCAAAACTTGGTATCGCTACTTGGTATCGAAACTTGGTATTGATAGTTGGTATCGAAACTTTGTATCGATACTGAAAATGATACTTGGTATCGAAACTTGGTATCGCTACTTGGTATCGAAACTTGGTATTGATGCTTGATATCGAAACTTGGTATCAATACTTGGTATCGATACTTGGATTCTATACTTTGTATCGATACTTGGTGTGAATTCTTGGTATCGATACTTGGTATCGATACCTGGTATCGATTCTTGGTATCGATACTTTGTATTGATACTTGGTATCGAAACTTGGTTTCGATACTTAGTATTACACTTGGAATCGATACTTGGTTTCGATACGTTGTATCGATATTTGGTATCGATACTCGGTATCGAAACTTGGTATCGTTACTTGGTATCGACACTTTGTATCGATACATGGTATCGAAACTTGGTATCGATACTCGATATCCTAACTTGGTATCGATACATGGAATCAACACTTTGTATCGATCCTTGGTATCGAAACATGGTAGCGAAACATGGTATCGAAACTTTGTATCGATACTTGGTATCGCTACTTGGTTTTGATACTTGGTATCGATACTTGGTATCGAAACATGGTATCGATACTTGGTATCGACACTTGGAATCGATACTTGGTATCGATACTTGGTATCGAAACATGGTATCGATACTTGGTATCGAAACTTGGTATCGTTACTTGGTATCGACACTTTGTATCGATACATGGTATCGAAACTTGGTATCGATACTCGATATCCTAACTTGGTATCGATACATGGAATATACTTATATCGGCATTTGGTATCGAAACTTGGTATCACTACTTGGTATCGAAACTTGGTATTGATACTTGGTATCGAAACTTGGTATCAATACTTGGTATCGTTACATGGGTTCGATACTTTATATCGATACTTGGTGTGGATACTTGGTATCGATACTTGGTATCGATACTCGGTATCGAAACTTGGTATCGATACTTCGAATCGATACATGGAATCGACACTTGGAATCGAATCTTGGTATCGATACTCGAAATCAAAACTTGGTATCGATACATGGAATCAACACTTTGTATCGATCCTTGGTATCGAAACTGGGTGTCGATACTTCGAATCGATACTTGGTATCGATACTCGGTATCGAAACTTGGTATCCTTACGTGGTATCGAAACTCTGTATCGATACTCGATATCAAAACTTGGTATCGCTACTTGGTATCGAAACTTGGTATTGATAGTTGGTATCGAAACTTTGTATCGATACTTAAAATGATACTTGGTATCGAAACTTGGTATCGCTACTTGGTATCGAAACTTGGTATTGATGCTTGATATCGAAACTTGGTATCAATACTTGGTATCGATACTTGGATTCTATACTTTGTATCGATACTTGGTGTGGATACTTGGTATCGATACTTGGTATCGATACCTGGTATCGATTCTTGGTATCGATACTTTGTATTGATACCAAGTATCCACACCAAGTATCGATACAAAGTATAGAATCCAAGTATCGATACCAAGTATTGATACCAAGTTTCGATATCAAGCATCAATACCAAGTTTCGATACCAAGTAGCGATACCAAGTTTCGATACCAAGTATCATTTTAAGTATCGATACAAAGTTTCGATACCAACTATCAATACCAAGTTTCGATACCAAGTAGCGATACCAAGTTTTGATATCGAGTATCGATACAGAGTTTCGATACCACGTAAGGATACCAAGTTTCGATACCGAGTATCGATACCAAGTATCGATTCGAAGTATCGACACCCAGTTTCGATACCAAGGATCGATACAAAGTGTTGATTCCATGTATCGATACCAAGTTTTGATTTCGAGTATCGATACCAAGATTCGATTCCAAGTGTCGATTCCATGTATCGATTCGAAGTATCGATACCAAGTTTCGATACCGAGTATCGATACCAAGTATCGATACCAAGTATCCACACCAAGTATCGATATAAAGTATCGAACCCATGTAACGATACCAAGTATTGATACCAAGTTTCGATACCAAGTATCAATACCAAGTTTCGATACCAAGTAGTGATACCAAGTTTCGATACCAAATGCCGATATAAGTATATTCCATGTATCGATACCAAGTTAGGATATCGAGTATCGATACCAAGTTTCGATACCATGTATCGATACAAAGTGTCGATACCAAGTAACGATACCAAGTTTCGATACCAAGTATCGATACCATGTTTCGATACCAAGTATCGATACCAAGTATCGATTCCAAGTGTCGATACCAAGTATCGATACCATGTTTCGATACCAAGTATCGATACCAAGTATCAAAACCAAGTAGCGATACCAAGTATCGATACAAAGTTTCGATACCATGTTTCGCTACCATGTTTCGATACCAAGGATCGATACAAAGTGTTGATTCCATGTATCGATACCAAGTTAGGATATCGAGTATCGATACCAAGTTTCGATACCATGTATCGATACAAAGTGTCGATACCAAGTAACGATACCAAGTTTCGATACCGAGTATCGATACCAAATATCGATACAACGTATCGAAACCAAGTATCGATTCCAAGTGTAATACTAAGTATCGAAACCAAGTTTCGATACCAAGTATCAATACAAAGTATCGATACCAAGAATCGATACCAGGTATCGATACCAAGTATCGATACCAAGAATTCACACCAAGTATCGATACAAAGTATAGAATCCAAGTATCGATACCAAGTATTGATACCAAGTTTCGATATCAAGCATCAATACCAAGTTTCGATACCAAGTAGCGATACCAAGTTTCGATACCAAGTATCATTTTCAGTATCGATACAAAGTTTCGATACCAACTATCAATACCAAGTTTCGATACCAAGTAGCGATACCAAGTTTTGATATCGAGTATCGATACAGAGTTTCGATACCACGTAAGGATACCAAGTTTCGATACCGAGTATCGATACCAAGTGTCGATTCGAAGTATCGACACCCAGTTTCGATACCAAGGATCGATACAAAGTGTTGATTCCATGTATCGATACCAAGTTTTGATTTCGAGTATCGATACCAAGATTCGATTCCAAGTGTCGATTCCATGTATCGATTCGAAGTATCGATACCAAGTTTCGATACCGAGTATCGATACCAAGTATCGATACCAAGTATCCACACCAAGTATCGATATAAAGTATCGAACCCATGTAACGATACCAAGTATTGATACCAAGTTTCGATACCAAGTATCAATACCAAGTTTCGATACCAAGTAGTGATACCAAGTTTCGATACCAAATGCCGATATAAGTATATTCCATGTATCGATACCAAGTTAGGATATCGAGTATCGATACCAAGTTTCGATACCATGTATCGATACACAGTGTCGATATTGATAGTTGGTATCGAAACTTTGTATCGATACTTAAAATGATACTTGGTATCGAAACTTGGTATCGCTACTTGGTATCGAAACTTGGTATTGATGCTTGATATCGAAACTTGGTATCAATACTTGGTATCGATACTTGGATTCTATACTTTGTATCGATACTTGGTGTGGATACTTGGTATCGATACTTGGTATCGATACCTGGTATCGATTCTTGGTATCGATACTTTGTATTGATACTTGGTATCGAAACTTGGTTTCGATACTTAGTATTACACTTGGAATCGATACTTGGTTTCGATACGTTGTATCGATATTTGGTATCGATACTCGGTATCGAAACTTGGTATCGTTACTTGGTATCGACACTTTGTATCGATACATGGTATCGAAACTTGGTATCGATACTCGATATCCTAACTTGGTATCGATACATGGAATCAACACTTTGTATCGATCCTTGGTATCGAAACATGGTAGCGAAACATGGTATCGAAACTTTGTATCGATACTTGGTATCGCTACTTGGTTTTGATACTTGGTATCGGTACTTGGTATCGAAACTAGGTATCGCTACTTGGTATCGAAACTTGGTATCGAAATATGGTATCGATACTTGGTATCGATACTTGGTTTCGAAACATGGTATCGATACTTGGTAGCGAAACATGGTATCGATACTTGGTATCGACACTTGGAATCGATACTTGGTATCGATACTTGGTATCGAAACATGGTATCGATACTTGGTATCGAAACTTGGTATCGTTACTTGGTATCGACACTTTGTATCGATACATGGTATCGAAACTTGGTATCGATACTCGATATCCTAACTTGGTATCGATACATGGAATCAACACTTTATATCGATACTTGGTATCGATACTTGGTATCGATACTTGGTATCGAAACATGGTATCGATACTTGGTATCGATACTTGGTATCGAAACATAGTATCGATACTTGGTATCGACACTTGGAATCGATACTTGGTATCGATACTTGGTATGGAAACATGGTATCGATACTTGGTATCGAAACTTGATATCGTTACTTGGTATCGACACTTTGTATCGATACATGGTATCGAAACTTGGTATAGATACTCGATATCAAAACTTGGTATCGATACATGGAATCAACACTTTGTATCGATACTTGGTATCGAAACATGGTATCGTTACTTAGTATCGACACTTGGAATCGATACTTGGTATCGATACTTGGTATCGAAACATGGTACCGATACTTGGTATCGCTACTTGGTATCGCTACTTGGTTTTGATACTTGGTATCGGTATTTGGTATCGAAACTAGGTATCGCTACTTGGTATCGAAACTTGGTATTGATACTTGGTATCGAAACTTGGTATCAATACTTGGTATCGCTACTTGGGTTCGATACTTTATATCGATACTTGGTGTGGATACTTGGTATCGATACTTGGTATCGATACTTGGTATCGATACCTGGTATCGATACTTGGTATCGATACTTGGTATCGAAACTTGGTATCGATACTTCGAATCGATACATGGAATCGACACTTGGAATCGAATCTTGGTATCGATACTCGAAATCAAAACTTGGTATCGATACATGGAATCAACACTTTGTATTGATACTTGGTATCGAAACTGGGTGTCGATACTTCGAATCGATACTTGGTATCGATACTCGGTGTCGAAACTTGGTATCTTTACGTGGTATCGAAACTCTGTATCGATACTCGATATCAAAACTTGGTATCGCTACTTGGTATCGAAACTTGGAATTTGTATTGATACTTGGTATCGAAACTTGGTTTCGATACTTAGTATTACACTTGGAATCGATACTTGGTTTCGATACGTTGTATCGATATTTGGTATCGATACTCAGTATCGAAACTTGGTATCGTTACTTGGTATCGACACTTTGTATCGATACATGGTATCGAAACTTGGTATCGATACTCGATATCCTAACTTGGTATCGATACATGGAATCAACACTTTGTATCGATCCTTGGTATCGAAACATGGTAGCGAAACATGGTATCGAAACTTTGTATCGATACTTGGTATCGCTACTTGGTTTTGATACTTGGTATCGGTACTTGGTATCGAAACTAGGTATCGCTACTTGGTATCGAAACTTGGTATCGAAACATGGTATCGATACTTGGTATCGATACTTGGTTTCGAAACATGGTATCGATACTTGGTATCGATACTTGGTATCGAAACATGGTATCGATACTTGGTATCGACACTTGGAATCGATACTTGGTATCGATACTTGGTATCGAAACATGGTATCGATACTTGGTATCGAAACTTGGTATCGTTACTTGGTATCGACACTTTGTATCGATACATGGTATCGAAACTTGGTATCGATACTCGATATCAAAACTTGGTATCGATACATGGAATATACTTATATCGGCATTTGGTATCGAAACTTGGTATCACTACTTGGTATCGAAACTTGGTATTGATACTTGGTATCGAAACTTGGTATCAATACTTGGTATCGTTACATGGGTTCGATACTTTATATCGATACTTGGTGTAGATACTTGGTTTCGATACTTGGTATCGATACTCGGTATCGAAACTTGGTATCGATACTTCGAATCGATACATGGAATCGACACTTGGAATCGAATCTTGGTATCGATACTCGAAATCAAAACTTGGTATCGATACATGGAATCAACACTTTGTATCGATCCTTGGTATCGAAACTGGGTGTCGATACTTCGAATCGATACTTGGTATCGATACTCGGTATCGAAACTTGGTATCCTTACGTGGTATCGAAACTCTGTATCGATACTTGATATCAAAACTTGGTATCGCTACTTGGTATCGAAACTTGGTATTGATAGTTGGTATCGAAACTTTGTATCGATACTTAAAATGATACTTGGTATCGAAACTTGGTATCGCTACTTGGTATCGAAACTTGGTATTGATGCTTGATATCGAAACTTGGTATCAGTACTTGGTATCGATACTTGGATTCTATACTTTGTATCGATACTTGGTGTGGATACTTGGTATCGATACTTGGTATCGATACCTGGTATCGATTCTTGGTATCGATTCTTTGTATTGATACTTGGTATCGAAACTTGGTTTCGATACTTAGTATTACACTTGGAATCGATACTTGGTTTCGATACGTTGTATCGATATTTGGTATCGATACTCGGTATCGAAACTTGGTATCGTTACTTGGTATCGACACTTTGTATCGATACATGGTATCGAAACTTGGTATCGATACTCGATATCCTAACTTGGTATCGATACATGGAATCAACACTTTGTATCGATCCTTGGTATCGAAACATGGTAGCGAAACATGGTATCGAAACTTTGTATCGATACTTGGTATCGCTACTTGGTTTTGATACTTGGTATCGGTACTTGGTATCGAAACTAGGTATCGCTACTTGGTATCGAAACTTGGTATCGAAATATGGTATCGATACTTGGTATCGATACTTGGTATCGATACTTGGTATCGAAACATGGTATCGATACTTGCTATCGACACTTGGAATCGATACTTGGTATCGATACTTGGTATCGAAACATGGTATCGATACTTGGTATCGAAACTTGGTATCGTTACTTGGTATCGACACTTTGTATCGATACATGGTATCGAAACTTGGTATCGATACTCGATATCCTAACTTGGTATCGATACATGGAATATACTTATATCGGCATTTGGTATCGAAACTTGGTATCACTACTTGGTATCGAAACTTGGTATTGATACTTGGTATCGAAACTTGGTATCAATACTTGGTATCGTTACATGGGTTCGATACTTTATATCGATACTTGGTGTGGATACTTGGTATCGATACTTGGTATCGATACTCGGTATCGAAACTTGGTATCGATACTTCGAATCGATACATGGAATCGACACTTGGAATCGAATCTTGGTATCGATACTCGAAATCAAAACTTGGTATCGATACATGGAATCAACACTTTGTATCGATCCTTGGTATCGAAACTGGGTGTCGATACTTCGAATCGATACTTGGTATCGATACTCGGTATCGAAACTTGGTATCCTTACGTGGTATCGAAACTCTGTATCGATACTCGATATCAAAACTTGGTATCGCTACTTGGTATCGAAACTTGGTATTGATAGTTGGTATCGAAACTTTGTATCGATACTTAAAATGATACTTGGTATCGAAACTTGGTATCGCTACTTGGTATCGAAACTTGGTATTGATGCTTGATATCGAAACTTGGTATCAATACTTGGTATCGATACTTGGATTCTATACTTTGTATCGATACTTGGTGTGGATACTTGGTATCGATACTTGGTATCGATACCTGGTATCGATTCTTGGTATCGATACTTTGTATTGATACTTGGTATCGAAACTTGGTTTCGATACTTAGTATTACACTTGGAATCGATACTTGGTTTCGATACGTTGTATCGATATTTGGTATCGATACTCGGTATCGAAACTTGGTATCGTTACTTGGTATCGACACTTTGTATCGATACATGGTATCGAAACTTGGTATCGATACTCAATATCCTAACTTGGTATCGATACATGGAATCAACACTTTGTATCGATCCTTGGTATCGAAACATGGTAGCGAAACATGGTATCGAAACTTTGTATCGATACTTGGTATCGCTACTTGGTTTTGATACTTGGTATCGGTACTTGGTATCGAAACTAGGTATCGCTACTTGGTATCAAAACTTGGTATCGAAATATGGTATCGATACTTGGTATCGATACTTGGTTTCGAAACATGGTATCGATACTTGGTATCGAAACATGGTATCGATACTTGGTATCGACACTTGGAATCGATACTTGGTATCGATACTTGGTATCGAAACATGGTATCGATACTTGGTATCGAAACTTGGTATCGTTACTTGGTATCGACACTTTGTATCGATACATGGTATCGAAACTTGGTATCGATACTCGATATCCTAACTTGGTATCGATACATGGAATCAACACTTTATATCGATCCTTGGTATCGAAACATGGTAGCGAAACATGGTATCGAAACTTTGTATCGATACTTGGTATCGCTACTTGGTTTTGATACTTGGTATCGGTACTTGGTATCGAAACTAGGTATCGCTACTTGGTATCGAAACTTGGTATCGAAACATGGTATCGATACTTGGTATCGATACTTGGTTTCGAAACATGGTATCGATACTTGGTATCGATACTTGGTATCGAAACATGGTATCGATACTTGGTATCGACACTTGGAATCGATACTTGGTATCGATACTTGGTATCGAAACATGGTATCGATACTTGGTATCGAAACTTGGTATCGTTACTTGGTATCGACACTTTGTATCGATACATGGTATCGAAACTTGGTATCGATACTCGATATCAAAACTTGGTATCGATACATGGAATCAACACTTTGTATTGATACTTGGTATCGAAACTGGGTGTCGATACTTCGAATCGATACTTGGTATCGATACTCGGTATCGAAACTTGGTATCTTTACGTGGTATCGAAACTCTGTACCGATACTCGATATCAAAACATGGTATCGCTACTTGGTATCGAAACTTGGTATTGATAGTTGGTATCGAAACTTTGTATCGATACTTAAAATGATACTTGGTATCGAAACTTGGCATCGCTACTTGGTATCGATACTTGGTATCGAAACATGGTATCGATACTTGGTATCGAAACATGGTATCGATACTTGGTATCGAAACATGGTATCGATACTTGGTATCGATACTTGGTTTCGAAACATGGTATCGATACTTGGTATCGATACTTGGTATCGAAACATGGTATCGATACTTGGTATCGACACTTGGAATCGATACTTGGTATCGATGCTTGGTATCGAAACATGGTATCGATACTTGGTATCGAAACTTGGTATCGTTACTTGGTATCGACAATTTGTATCGATACATGGTATCGAAACTTGGTATCAATACTCGATATCAAAACTTGGTATCGATACATGGAATCAACACTTTGTATCGATACTTGGTATCGAAACATGGTAGCTAAACATGGTATCGAAACTTTGTATCGATACTTGGTATCGCTACTTGGTTTTGATACTTGGTATCGGTACTTGGTATCGAAACTAGGTATCGCTACTTGGTATCGAAACTTGGTATCAATACTTGGTATCGTTACTTGGGTTCGATACTTTATATCGATACTTGGTGTGGATACTTGGTACCGATACTTGGAATCGACACTTGGAAACGATACTTGGTATCGATACTTGGTATCGATACTTGGTATCGAAATATGGTATCGATACTTGGTATCGATACTTGGTATCGAAACATAGTATCGATACTTGGTATCGACACTTGGAATCGATACTTGGTATCGATACTTGGTATGGAAACATGGTATCGATACTTGGTATCGAAACTTGATATCGTTACTTGGTATCGACACTTTGTATCGATACATGGTATCGAAACTTGGTATAGATACTCGATATCAAAACTTGGTATCGATACATGGAATCAACACTTTGTATCGATACTTGGTATCGAAACATGGTATCGTTACTTAGTATCGACACTTGGAATCGATACTTGGTATCGATACTTGGTATCGAAACATGGTACCGATACTTGGTATCGCTACTTGGTATCGCTACTTGGTTTTGATACTTGGTATCGGTATTTGGTATCGAAACTAGGTATCGCTACTTGGTATCGAAACTTGGTATTGATACTTGGTATCGAAACTTGGTATCAATACTTGGTATCGCTACTTGGGTTCGATACTTTATATCGATACTTGGTGTGGATACTTGGTATCGATACTTGGTATCGATATTTGGTATCGAAACTTGGTATTGATGCTTGATATCGAAACTTGGTATCAATACTTGGTATCGATACTTGGATTCTATACTTTGTATCGATACTTGGTGTGGATACTTGGTATCGATACCTGGTATCGATACTCGGTATCGAAACTTGGTATCGATACTTCGAATCGATACATGGAATCGACACTTGGAATCGAATCTTGGTATCGATACTCGAAATCAAAACTTGGTATCGATACATGGAATCAACACTTTGTATTGATACTTGGTATCGAAACTGGGTGTCGATACTTCGAATCGATACTTGGTATCGATACTCGGTATCGAAACTTGGTATCTTTACGTGGTATCGAAACTCTGTATCGATACTCAATATCAAAACTTGGTATCGCTACTTGGTATCGAAACTTGGAATTGATAGTTGGTATCGAAACTTTCTATCGATACTTAAAATGATACTTGGTATCGAAACTTGGTATCGCTACTTGGTATCGAAACTTGGTATTGATGCTTGATATCGAAACTTGGTATCAATACTTGGTATCGATACTTGGATTCTATACTTTGTATCGATACTTGGTGTGGATACTTGGTATCGATACCTGGTATCGATTCTTGGTATCGATACTTTGTATTGATACTTGGTATCGAAACTTGGTTTCGATACTTAGTATTACACTTGGAATCGATACTTGGTTTCGATACGTTGTATCGATACTTGGAATCTGCACTTAGTATCGATACTTGGTATCGATACGTGGTATCGATACTTGGTATCGATACGTGGTATCGATACTTGGTACCGATACGTGGTATCGATACTCGGTATCGATACTTGGTTTCGATACGTGGTATCGATACTTAGTATGGATACTTGGTATCGATACTTGGTATCGGTACTTGGTATCGATACTTGCTTTCGATACTTGGTATCGATATTCAGTATCGAAACTTGGTATCGATACTTGTTATGAATACTTGGTTTCGATACATGATATCGATACTTGGTGTGAATACTTTGCATCGATACTTGGTATCGATACGTGGAATCGACACTTGGAATCGATACTTCGAATCGATACTTGGAATCGACACTTGGAATCGATACTTGGTATTGATACTTGGTATCGAAACATGGTATCGATACTTGGTATCGAAACATGGTATAGTTACTTAGTATCGAAACTTGGTAGCGATACTTGGTATCGATACTCGGTATCGAAACTTGGTATCGATACTTCGAATCGATACTTGGAATCGACACTTGATTTCGATACTTGGTATCGAAGCTTGGTATCGATACGTGGTATCGATACTTGGTATCGAAACATGTTATCGTTACTTGGTATCGCTACGTGGTATCGATACTTAGTTTTGATACTTGGTATCGGTACTTGGTATGGATACTTGGTATCGATACTTGGTATCGAAACTTGGTATCGATACCTGGTATCGATACTTACTATCAATACTCGGTATCGAAACTTGGTATCGAAACTTGGTATCAATACTTGGTATCGTTACTTGGGTTCGATACTTTATATCGATACTTGGTGTGGATACTTGGTACCGATACTTGGAATCGACACTTGGAAACGATACTTGGTATCGATACTTGGTATCGAAACATAGTATCGATACTTGGTATCGATACTTGGTATCGAAACATAGTATCGATACTTGGTATCGACACTTGGAATCGATACTTGGTATCGCTACTTGGGTTCGATACTTTATATCGATACTTGGTGTGGATACTTGGTATCGATAATTGGTATCGATACTTGGTATCGATACCTGGTATCGATACTTGGTATCGATACTCGGTATCGAAATTTGGTATCGATACTTCGAATCGATACATGGAATCGATACTTGGAATCGAATCTTGGTATCGATACTCGAAATCAAAACTTGGTATCGATACATGGAATCAACACTTTGTATTGATACTTGGTATCGAAACTGGGTGTCGATACTTCGAATCGATACTTGGTATCGATACTCGGTATCGAAACTTGGTATCTTTACGTGGTATCGAAACTCTGTATCGATACTCGATATCAAAACTTGGTATCGCTACTTGGTATCGAAACTTGGAATTGATAGTTGGTATCGAAACTTTCTATCGATACTTAAAATGATACTTGGTATCGAAACTTGGTATCGCTACTTGGTATCGAAACTTGGTATTGATGCTTGATATCGAAACTTGGTATCAATACTTGGTATCGATACTTGGATTCTATACTTTGTATCGATACTTGGTGTGGATACTTGGTATCGATACCTGGTATCGATTCTTGGTATCGATACTTTGTATTGATACTTGGTATCGAAACTTGGTTTCGATACTTAGTATTACACTTGGAATCAATACTTGGTTTCGATACGTTGTATCGATACTTGGAATCTGCACTTAGTATCGATACTTGGTATCGATACGTGGTATCGATACTTGGTATCGATACGTGGTATCGATACTTGGTATCGATACGTGGTATCGATGCTCGGTATCGATACTTGGTTTCGATACGTGGTATCGATACTTAGTATGGATACTTGGTATCGATACTTGGTATCGGTACTTGGTATCGATACTTGCTTTCGATACTTGGTATCGATACTCAGTATCGAAACTTGGTATCGATACTTGTTATGAATACTTGGTTTCGATACATGATATCGATACTTGGTGTGAATACTTTGCATCGATACTTGGTATCGATACGTGGAATCGACACTTGGAATCGATACTTCGAATCGATACTTGGAATCGACACTTGGAATCGATACTTGGTATTGATACTTGGTATCGAAACATGGTATCGATACTTGGTATCGAAACATGGTATAGTTACTTAGTATCGAAACTTGGTAGCGATACTTGGTATCGATACTCGGTATCGAAACTTGGTATCGATACTTCGAATCGATACTTGGAATCGACACTTGATTTCGATACTTGGTATCGAAGCTTGGTATCGATACGTGGTATCGATACTTGGTATCGAAACATGTTATCGTTACTTGGTATCGCTACGTGGTATCGATACTTAGTTTTGATACTTGGTATCGGTAATTGGTATGGATACTTGGTATCGATACTTGGTATCGAAACTTGGTATCGATACCTGGTATCGATACTTACTATCAATACTCGGTATCGAAACTTGGTATCGAAACTTGGTATCGAAACTTGGTATCAATACTTGGTATCGTTACTTGGGTTCGATACTTTATATCGATACTTGGTGTGGATACTTGGTACCGATACTTGGAATCGACACTTGGAAACGATACTTGGTATCGATACTTGGTATCGAAACATGGTATCGATACTTGGTATCGATACTTGGTATCGAAACATAGTATCGATACTTGGTATCGACACTTGGAATCGATACTTGGTATCGATACTTGGTATCGAAACATGGTATCGATACTTGGTATCGAAACTTGATATCGTTACTTGGTATCGACACTTTGTATCGATACATGGTATCGAAACTTGGTATAGATACTCGATATTAAAACTTGGTATCGATACATGGAATCAACACTTTGTATCGATACTTGATATAGAAACATGGTATCGTTACTTAGTATCGACACTTGGAATCGATACTTGGTATCGATACTTGGTATTGATACTTGGTATCGAAACTTGGTATCAATACTTGGTATCGTTACTTGGGTTCGATACTTTATATCGATACTTGGTGTGGATACTTGGTATCGATACTTGGTAGCGATACCTGGTATTGATACTTGGTATCGATACTCGGTATCGAAACTTGGTATCGATACTTCGAATCGATACATGGAATCGACACTTGGAATCGAATCTTGGTATCGATACTCGAAATCAAAACTTGGTATCGATACATGGAATCAACACTTTGTATCGGTACTTAAAATGATACTTGGTATCGATACTTGGTATCGCTACTTGGTATCGAAACTTGGTATTGATGCTTGATATCGAAACTTGGTATCAATACTTGGTATCGATACTTGGATTCTATACTTTGTATCGATACTTGGTGTGGATACTTGGTATCGATACTTGGTATCGATACCTGGTATCGATTCTTGGTATCGATACTTTTTATTGATACTTGGTATCGAAACTTGGTATCGATACTTAGTATTACACTTGGAATCGATACTTGGTTTCGATACGTTGTATCGATACGTGGAATCTGCACTTAGTATCGATACTTGGTATCGATACGTGGTATCGATACTTGGTATCGATACGTGGTATCGATACTCGGTATCGATACTTGGTTTCGATACGTGGTATCGATACTTAGTATGGATACTTGGTATCCATTTTGGAATCGATACTTCGAATCGATACTTGGAATCGACACTTGGAATCGATACTTGGTATTGATACTGGGTATCGAAACATGGTATCGATACTTGGTATCGAAACATGGTATCGTTACTTAGTATCGAAACTTGGTATCGATACTTGGTATCAATACTCGGTATCGAAACTTGGTATCGAAACTTTGTATCGATACTTCGAATCGATACATGGAATCGACACTTGGAATCGATACTTGGTATCGATGCTTGGTATTGATACTTGGAATCGATACTTGGTATCGAAACTTGGTATCGATACTTGGTATCGATACTCGGTATCGAAACTTGGTATCGATACTTCAAATCGGTACTTGGAATCGATACTTGGTATCGATACTTGGTATCGAAACATGGTATCGATACTTGGTATCGATACTTGGTATCGAATCATGGTATCGATACTTGGTATCGATACTTGGTATCGAAACATGGTATCGATACTTGGTATCGACACTTGGAATCGATACTTGGTATCGATACTTGATATCGATACATGGTATCGAAACTTGGTATCGATACTCGATATCATGACTTGGTAGCGATACATGGAATCAACACTTTGTATCGATACTTGGTATCGAAACATGGTAGCGAAACATGGTATCGAAACTTTGTATCGATACTTGGTATCGCGTCTTGGTTTTGATACTTGATATCAGTACTTGGTATCGCTACTTGGTATCGAAACTTGGTATTGATACTTGGTATCGAAACTTAGTATCAATACTTGGTATCGTTACTTGGGTTCGATACTTTATATCGATACTTGGTACCGATACTTGGAATCGACAATTGGAAACGATACATGCTATCGATACTTGGTATCGAAACTTAGTATAGTTACTTGGTATCGATACTTCAAATCGATACTTGGTATCGATACTCGGTATCGATACTTGGTATCGATACTTGGTATCGAAACATGGTATCGATACTTGGTATCGACACTTGGAATCGATACTTGGTATCGATACTTGATATCGATACATGGTATCGATACTTGGTACCGATACTTGGAATCGACAATTGGAAACGATACATGCTATCGATACTTGGTATCGAAACTTAGTATAGTTACTTGGTATCGATACTTCAAATCGATACTTGGTATCGATACTCGGTATCGATACTTGGTATCGATACTTGGTATCGAAACATGGTATCGATACTTGGTATCGACACTTGGAATCGATACTTGGTATCGATACTTGATATCGATACATGGTATCGAAACTTGGTATCGATACTCGATATCATGACTTGGTAGCGATACATGGAATCAACACTTTGTATCGATACTTGGTATCGAAACATGGTAGCGAAACATGGTATCGAAACTTTGTATCGATACTTGGTATCGCGTCTTGGTTTTGATACTTGATATCAGTACTTGGTATCGCTACTTGGTATCGAAACTTGGTATTGATACTTGGTATCGAAACTTAGTATCAATACTTGGTATCGTTACTTGGGTTCGATACTTTATATCGATACTTGGTACCGATACTTGGAATCGACAATTGGAAACGATACATGCTATCGATACTTGGTATCGAAACTTAGTATAGTTACTTGGTATCGATACTTCAAATCGATACTTGGTATCGATACTTGGTATCGAATCTTGGTATCGATACTCGAAATCAAAACTTGGTATCGATACATGGAATCAACACTTTGTGTTGATACTTGGTATCGAAACTGGGTATCGATACTTCGAATCGATACTTGGTATCGATACTCGGTATCGAAACTTGTTATCGTTACGTGGTATCGAAGCTTGGTATCGATACTCGATATCAAAACTTGGTATCGTTACTTGGAATCAACACTTTGTATCGATTCTTGGTATCGAAATATGGTAGCGAAACATGGTATCGAAACTTTGTATCGATACTTGGTATCGCTACTTGGTTTTGATACTTGGTATCGGTACTTGGTATGGATAATTGGTATCGATACTTGGTATCGATACATTGTATATAAACTTTGTATCAATACCTGGAATCGATACTTTGCATCCATACTTGGTAACGATACGTGGTATCGATACTTAGTATGACACTAGGAATCGATACTTGGTGTCGATATTTGGTATCGAAACATGGTATCGCTACTTGGTATCGAAACTTGGTATCAATACCTGGTATCGATACTTGGTATCGATACTTGGTATCTATACTTGGTATCGATACTTAGTTTCTAGAGAAAGTCTGAGAAATCTCCGTCACATCGGGGACCCCAAATCAGACATATCATCAAGGTCGTTTGGCTGCCTAATCCTCATTACTCTTCTCCTTCTGTTAAGTGCATAGAAACTATACCACCGCAAAGCGCTCAAAGAGAAACCCAAGGAGAAACCCAAGATTTTCAACTTTGATCAACCTAACAATGTTGCTGATAGATCAATTGGGCCGGATACCATTGCGACGGAGGTGAAACTTAATACCATCACGCCTAAGCAGCCTGATCGACCGCAAGAAGCGCCGACTCAGCGGTCTGCCAGCCTGTCTGCCAACAGCGGCGGCTTCATAGAATCGTTTAAGTTACTTTAAGTTTCCGTTTAAGAATTATTCTCAAACAACTCAAACGAGTTGCCAATAAAGATAATTCCACAGTACATGTTTGGTGTAATTTGTACAATTTCAAAATTCTAGTTCATTGGCTCTGAGATTAAGGTGTTCATACATACGCCTCGATAAACGAATACACGGATACGGCAAATTCAAATTGGATGTTAGTCTTTTTGTCGGCCAACATCGAGAATAACGTTTTCTGTGTTACAGTTTTTGCCTTCAAAACAGAGAAAATATGTATTTGCATTTTCATGCTATAAGTGTATTACACGATTAAATTGTCATAACAAGGCATTCTTTTAAGAAATTTTTATTGTAATTAACTGAAGAGCGCAGAGTTAATTTTTTTATGGACATTTGCGGGAGTTCATTGTGGGTAAATTGGAAAAGTGAAAATATTGGCGCTTTCATTTTTTTGAAATTTGTTTTTGATTTTTTTAAGCAAATATTTACAGCAAATCAAATTAAGATGTATTGCTTCTGCGTGAATTTATAATTATAACGCGAAATACATAAAAATATATATGCATATGGTCAATGTTTTATATACATACAATGTTTAATCTGATAATCTGATATTCTCATTCTGAATTCAGGACTTTCTTCCGGGTCGTCGTAGAAGCAAATATCCCGTTGGTTCTAAGCAAAACATTTCATAACAATAAATATACTTACAAATGTATTATCATCAACTATCGACTGCACTTACATAATGGGGCCATTATATTGAACAACACATACAACTTTATATAGATCTGATGGGTACTTATGCTTGCTGATTGATATAATAATAAAACCATGAGATCAGTGATTTGTCCAAAATGTTTTTTTAATATTTCATTACTCTAGATATACATAAATTAATATATTTACTTATGGGCAAGGATTAAAAATAATTGTGTTTAATTCATAACTGCAAAAAAAGGTACACTTGTTTCATTACTTTAGAATACGACCACATAAACGGACAACATTTTGTTAGATTTAAACAAATTTAAAATTATGAATTTAAAATCAATTATTATATACAGATAAAGGCAAAGAGCGTCTAAATGTCGTTTGTTGCATGTTTTTACATATGAAACCAAACAATTTATTGCTAGATAACACACATACATTGCACATAAAATTATTTCCAGTGCAATAACATTTTTAAAATAGAAACATAACTAATTTATTAAGCTATCGATCAACCGATTTATAAATATGAGACACCTTGAGATTAACTCTTTTTGCAATATTTGCCTCAGTGCTAAATTCAAAGTTATTGTTTATAACTTGTGGTTTTGTAATAACATACAGTTTTCAGCATTGGATTACAGTGCAGTTTAAAGTCTCAAATTTCAATTGAGGAAAAAATTACATTAATTTTGCATATTATTATTAACGGTTTGCGACAGTCACATCGCAAGTGTTTCATTAATTATATGTTTTATTGCATTTCCCTTTGAAGAGGCTGTCGGTCCAGAGGTCGAAAAATCCAATTTAAACAAATAAGGCTGTATATCCGGAAATGATGTATCAAAAATTAGATCTAGCTCGCTTTGACTTGGAGTCTTTCGTACATAATCATGACGGGTCATTAATTCTGTAATGTATATACCTTTCTCTGTGAATAAGTCGTTCTCATGCTTAATTAAATCCAGATGTACTGTCCACACTTCCCAGGGAATACTCGTGTGTAAAGAGCCAGCAAATTTTTTATTCTGAAAAAGTTTTATCTTAATGTGAGCCACAACTGTCATTTGAGCGAAACTTTTCACTAAGCTCGTTTTACCTTGAGCGCAAAGACTACACGAATTACAACAACCATAGGTGAAGTCAATAAAGTCACAATGTTAATCGGAATAACCCACGGTACCTATAGAGTATACATATATTTATCCGTACAGCAATGAAAAAGTTCTGTATGAAAGATGCTAGCCACTGCTTCATCCACCTGTCGACCTTCCATGATAAGATCAAATATCTGTGAACGTGCATTCATTGTTAAAATTGTTTCTTATATTTAAGAGCGTACTGTGGAGATATTTTCGTATACTCGACCTGGGATTATGTCTTAATCTAAATACCGTATTATAAATACATGATAATATAATTTGTCATAAATTAAGTTTACATATATAATTATTTGTTTCCACTCTAAGTTTGATTGTTATCTAGATTTCTTTGTTAAAGCGTTCAATATTTTAATAACCCATTTACTTTTCCCCACTTAAAAACGAAGTTCTTTAAAGATTGTATTCACATATTTGAATGTCGTACTTATTGCTTAAACCAAAATGAACAGACTGTTCTTCGGTTTGACATCCTGATTAATTACAACAGCCTTGAGTAGAAAGTCTGGATAAAACAAGTAAGAAAGCTCTAGTCGGGGTGCCCGACTAGGAGATACCCTGATCCCAGTCCTCTTTGAGTTTTTTAATATTTTCCGTAGTTTGTATCGAGTATTCAAAAAACAAAAAAGAAAACAAATAAAAAACGACATTGCGAGACCAGGTTTCAAACCCGGACTCTTTGTGCAACGTGCACCAACTCTACCACCGCCACTTCGTAATTTAAAAAAATAGAACAATAAGAAATGTTTCATCTCCACTGGTCTCGAACCCTAAGCTGCAAACGTGCGCCGCCTTTACCAACGCAGCCACTGCACTGCTTACACTGGCAATTGCAAATTTGAACATAAGTAGCAGCTAATAATTCAGCACAATTCAAGCGCAATTTCAATTCTTGGAATAGAATAGAATACACGCTTTTGAATGTATGTGTGCATACGCATAGGAAAAATGCGTGCGCGTGGCGCTGCTGACATGTGCTTTTGCAAATTGGCCAAACATTTTGTTTAATAACTTCTATTTTACTTTATGGATTTTAATGAAATTTTCAGCATATGATCAACATATCCTATTGGCTTGGTTGAGATGCAATCGCTTTCAAATAATAGGCCCAGTTCCAACAAAAAACTTAAATTTTAAGAATTTGGGGGAATTTGAAGCCGGTATCCAAAATCCAATAAAAACCAAAGTTGCATAAAATATACATAAAACTTAATACAAAATTTGAAGGCTCTAGCTCTTAAGACGTTCGAGATATAATTTATTTACTGCATTTCAATAATGTTTTTATTCGATAACAATTAAATGCGAATAGTTATCGAATATTTGAAACAAACTTGACCTGCGCGTGCTATACACGGACCTACAAAAAAAATTCACACATACGGACAGACAATCGACTCGTCTTGTCGTCCTGATCAAGAATATATATACTTTATGGGGTCTGCCACGCCTCCTTCTGCCTGTTACATACATTTGCACAAAGCCATTATACCCTGATTTCCCATTTTCAATGGGATCAGGGTATAAAAATTTATATATCCTCAAAAATAGCTTAAGCAAAAATAGCATACCCATTGACAATGACTGAAATGTTTTTGTAAATATCAATAGAACATGTACAAACAAGTAAAAACCAGAAAGAGTACTTTAGTCCAGACTAGGAATACCCTCAAACCTGCAAACCTGCAAATATGCCCAGTAAGCCAAGCGCGAGATTATGCATTATTAATCTCGCGCTTGGCTTACTGCATTTATACTGCATACATACAACTGATTGTTAATTGCAGTGGGTTTTTTGGGCTTTACTAAGGGAACTTAACTATTAAATATCTTTTCTTCTATATGGAATTTGAATTATATTTTCAGGACAGGAGTGGTTTCCAAAATCCAATATACATAAAATCTTTCTAGGACTAGGAAATACCCTGAACCTAGTCCTTTCAGGGATTTTTTTAATAGCATATATCAAGCAAAAAAAACACCAAAATTGGGAAAAACATTGCCTAAGCAACGCGTATCGACTCTACCAACACCGCCAGATCATAATTTAAAAAAAACGAGAAAACTTCCATTCGCTGGCAGGCATTGAACCCAGGTTGGCATCTTAACGCTGCTTGCCACGTGCTTTTGCAAAATTACCAAACGTTTTGTTTAATAAATTCTGTTTCATTTAATGAATTTTAAAAACTTGACTTAAATTTAAAGAATTTGAGGAAATATATGGCCGGTATCCAAAATATAACAAAAAAAACAAATTTGAAAAACATATAAACAAAACTAAATACCAAATTTGAAGGCTCTAGCTCAAGTTTATAATCGATACCAAAAAAAAGAAAGCAGATATCGATTATCTGAAACACAGACATGCAACATTTTCTCTCATAGATGCTGAGGTCGATGCATTCACACATACGGACAGACGACCAGACTTAAGGACGGACAGACAGACTCAATCGACTCGGCTTGCCGTCCTGATCAAGAATCAAGTCGCTTAGGCAGCGACTGCACCTGGGATGTGGACTGCAGTATGGATTTCACTATGGTAACGTAACTGTTGAATAACCTTCCTGTTAGATGGACGTCCTTTAATACATTTTTCAGGGCACATTAGCACCATCCCCATATACTTGCCTTATATTTTCCGAATCACAACTTTATAGTATGTGCAATACGTTATTTGTTAGTTTGAGAGGAAGGGAAGACGTATCCAACATCAAAAATGTACAAAATCGCTGTACTTATTACGAGAATTGGTTTACCATATTCAAGTTACGCATAAAAACCATAAAAGCCAAATTGTCGTTTATTGTCAATAATAAAATAATGGCATGCGTTATCGAAAATAAGATAGTATGCACGAGGATATAAAAATTATAGCCTTAGAATTACTTATACAGACCTGCGGACTGGCACGCATATATTGTTACGTATGATTCAGCGAGGTAATGCGCTTCGAACTAACACATCGATTCCGTCAGCCAACAGTTTTGTCCCCGTGTCTCCATTTTTTATACCCTGATCCATTGAAAATGGGAAATCAGAGTATAATGGTTTTGTGCAAATGTATGTAACAGGCAGAAGGAGGCGTGGCAGACCCCATAAATTATATATATTCTTGATTAGGACGACAAGCCGAATCGATTAAGCCATGTCCGTCTGTCTGACTATCCGTATGTGTGAACGCGGAACGCTTCTATAAGAGCTAGAGACTGAAATTTTATTTGTAGGTCCGTGTATAGCACGCGCATTGGATACCGGCTACAAATTTCCCCAAATTCTTAAAATTTAAGTTTAGTTATAACTAGGGCCACTATTTCATTAAAATCCATTAAGTAGAACAGAAGTTATTAAACAAAACGTTTGGCCAATTTGCAATAGCACATGTCACCAGCGCCACGCGCACCCATTGTGCGTGTGCAAGTTATCACATCCGGTCAGACAAAGTCAACGACTGCAGTTCTGCGCGATCAGCAAAGCTGCAACAATGCTTAATACCAACTATGCCAAACTCCACACTACGCTGCGTCAACATTCCATGCGGCGTTGCGACGTTGAAACATAATCCATTCAACATAATCGCACATTCCATGCGCCGTTGCGACATTGAAACATAACCCATTCAACATAATCGCTGACACAGCGATTATAGGTCAGGGCTAGCCTAATATAAGAATATTTTGTCACTTAGCTTTTAGTATGGATTTGACCAATAAACGGATAAGATTAAAATTATTTTCACTGCTATTGTTTCGTGCCGAGATCACAAGCAAGCTATCAGAAATATAATTACTAACTGGCGCCCAACAGTGGTTCTAACCTGCTCACCCAAAAATCCACAAGCAAGGAGGCAACATCGTTGGATCGACATCGTTGGACTTGCGGACGAGAAAAAAAAAAAACAAAAAAAGGAGGAGAGATACAACAACATAATTAAAAACCATAGCTTTTAACACAAAGAAATGTGAGTAGAGTGCTTACTTAAAATAAATAAAAACAAAATAAAGGAATTTAAATAAAGTGTGTTTGTAAAATAATCTTTGCGACGAAAAAAAAAATGTTTTCTTAAACAATACTGAATAAAATTGGAAAATCTTATGAGCAAATGTGAGGAAGAGGAATACGACGCGGAATTAGAAGAATTAATAAAAGACATAAAAGATAAACTAGTGCCAGAAAAAATAAAATGTCAGTGAGTGAAGAAAATTTGAAAGCGCTGCTTGAGTATGCCGTAAACACTGCATTACAAAATCAAGCGCAAGTGTTTGAAAGAAAAATGGATGAAATAAGAAATGAGTTTAGGAACGCAACAGTGTCCGTACCCGAGGTTGAAGTGTTTAAAGATGCGGAAATTATTGTAGGTATCAAATGTGACGAAACACTGGACATAGTAAAATCGGTACCAGACTTTGAGGGAAAGATCGAGACTTATGTTTCGTGGCGGAAAGCCGCAAATACTGCATATAAAATTTTTGATAATTATGTAGGAAGTTCAAAGCATTATCAGGCACTGGATATAATTAGGAACAAAATCAAAGGCCCTGCTGATATGGTACTGTCGTCATATGACGCACCACTGAATTTTAAAGCAATTATAAACAGACTTGACTTTACATACGAAGATAAACGTCCCATCTATATAATTGAACAAGAGTTGTCCGTTCTACGTCAGGGAACCCTGACAATAACCCAATATTACGAGGAAATTGAAAAGAAATTAACATTACTTATAAACAAAACAATTATGACTTACGATTCCACTTTGGCTGCTTTTCTAAACGAAAAATACAGAGCAGATGCATTGAGAGTCTTAATTTCAGGCAGAGTCTAATTTTCAGCAAGACCAAAAGATTTGCCATCAGCACTAACACTTGCACAGGAAGTTGAGGCTAATCATGAACGCTTCCAATTCGCTAGTAGTTTTGCTAGGAATAATGACGAAAGAGCTCAACGTCAGGAACAGAGACAGCAACAGCAGCCCACTGTAGAAAGTACACCAAACCAAGTGGCACTGGATATAATTAGGAACAAAATCAAAGGCCCTGCTGATATGGTACTGTCGTCATATGACGCACCACTGAATTTTAAAGCAATTATAAACAGACTTGACTTTACATACGAAGATAAACGTCCCATCTATATAATTGAACAAGAGTTGTCCGTTCTACGTCAGGGAACCCTGACAATAACCCAATATTACGAGGAAATTGAAAAGAAATTAACATTACTTATAAACAAAACAATTATGACTTACGATTCCACTTTGGCTGCTTTTCTAAACGAAAAATACAGAGCAGATGCATTGTGATTCTTAATTTCAGGCAGAGTCTAATTTTCAGCAAGACCAAAAGATTTGCCATCAGCACTAACACTTGCACAGGAAGTTGAGGCTAATCATGAACGCTTCCAATTCGCTAGTAGTTTTGCTAGGAATAATGACGAAAGAGCTCAACGTCAGGAACAGAGACAGCAACAGCAGCCCACTGTAGAAAGTACACCAAACCAAGTGCGCCACGCGCACCCATTGTGCGTGTGCAAGTTATCACATCCGGTCAGACAAAGTCAACGACTGCAGTTCTGCGCGATCAGCAAAGCTGCAACAATGCTTAATACCAACTATGCCAAACTCCACACTACGCTGCGTCAACATTCCATGCGCCGTTGCGACATTGAAACATAACCCATTCAACATAATCGCTGACACAGCGATTATAGGTCAGGGCTAGCCTAATATAAGAATATTTTGTCACTTAGCTTTTAGTATGGATTTGACCAATAAACGGATAAGATTAAAATTATTTTCACTGCTATTGTTTCGTGCCGAGATCACAAGCAAGCTATCAGAAATATAATTACTAACTGGCGCCCAACAGTGGTTCTAACCTGCTCACCCAAAAATCCACAAGCAAGGAGGCAACATCGTTGGATCGACATCGTTGGACTTGCGGACGAAAAAAAAAAAACAAAAAAAGGAGGAGAGATACAACAACATAATTAAAAACCATAGCTTTTAACACAAAGAAATGTGTGTTTGTAAAATAATCTTTGCGACGAAAAAAAATGTTTTCTTAAACAATACTGAATAAAATTGGAAAATCTTATGAGCAAATGTGAGGAAGAGGAATACGACGCGGAATTAGAAGAATTAATAAAAGACATAAAAGATAAACTAGTGCCAGAAAAAATAAAATGTCAGTGAGTGAAGAAAATTTGAAAGCGCTGCTTGAGTATGCCGTAAACACTGCATTACAAAATCAAGCGCAAGTGTTTGAAAGAAAAATGGATGAAATAAGAAATGAGTTTAGGAACGCAACAGTGTCCGTACCCGAGGTTGAAGTGTTTAAAGATGCGGAAATTATTGTAGGTATCAAATGTGACGAAACACTGGACATAGTAAAATCGGTACCAGACTTTGAGGGAAAGATCGAGACTTATGTTTCGTGGCGGAAAGCCGCAAACACTGCATATAAAATTTTTGATAATTATGTAGGAAGTTCAAAGCATTATCAGGCACTGGATATAATTAGGAACAAAATCAAAGGCCCTGCTGATATGGTACTGTCGTCATATGACGCACCACTGAATTTTAAAGCAATTATAAACAGACTTGACTTTACATACGGAGATAAACGTCCCATCTATATAATTGAACAAGAGTTGTCCGTTCTACGTCAGGGAACCCTGACAATAACCCAATATTACGAGGAAATTGAAAAGAAATTAACATTACTTATAAACAAAACAATTATGACTTACGATTCCACTTTGGCTGCTTTTCTAAACGAAAAATACAGAGCAGATGCATTGTGAGTCTTAATTTCAGGCAGAGTCTAATTTTCAGCAAGACCAAAAGATTTGCCATCAGCACTAGCACTTGCACAGGAAGTTGAGGCTAATCATGAACGCTTCCAATTTGCTAGTAGTTTTGCTAGGAATAATGACGAAAGAGCTCAACGTCAGGAACAGAGACAGTAACAGCAGCCCACTGTAGAAAGTACACCAAACCAAGTAAAAACTCCATTTTACAAACAAAAATCTCAATACAATAGCCCGAATGTAAAGCAAGAACCACCACAACCTATGGACGTTGACAGTTCATCTCGGTTTAGGCAAATAACTCAATACCCAAACCAAGGCGGTTCCTACCAAAATCAGGTGCCAAAAAGAGCAAATAGTGGAACTACTAGAAATACCGGTCCCAAACAACAGAGAATTAATCATCTCTCACAAGATGAAAGTTCTGAAAGTCAATCGGAACAAGAGTACCAAGCAGTAGCGGAGACTGAGGTATCAGATTTGGAAGATGAGGATCAGATTCAAGAGGTCAATTTTTTAGAAATTGCTCCCTCTTACCGATTGTAGAGCGAACGATAGCAGGCAGACCAGTCAAATTACTCATAGACACAGGCGCTTCGAAAAACTATATAAAACCAATCCCAGAACTTAAAAATGTAACTAATGTTAAAGAAAAATTTTTAGTTAAGTCACTTCATGGCTTTAACTCTGTTCGAGAGAAATGTCATATGCACCTTTTTGATACAACAACCACATTCTTCTTACTTCCCAGCTTATCAAGCTTTGATGGAATAATAGAACTTGATCTTTTAAAAAAAATTAATGCAAATCTAGATTTGAAAAATAACATATTAAAAACAAAGAATGGATCCGAAATAATTCAATATAAAAAAAGCTCAAATGTTAACTTCACTGAAGTAGAAAATATAAAAGTTCCCCAAGAAATTGAAAAAGAATTTAAGAAAATGCTAGAGGAAAAAATAAATGTTTTTGCTGAGCCTAATGAAGGAAGAATCCTTACAACACAAATATTATCGCTACAATTCGAACAGAGGACGAAAAAGCAGTGTACTCTAAACTTTACCCATACCCATTAGGAGTATCAGAGTATCTATAAAAAATTTTGCATCTATAGCCAAACCATTGACAGACAATGGGTGATAATGGTAAAACAAGGGCAGGAAAATCGAAAAAAATTCCAGTCAACCTAGATGAAAAACAGATAGCTACCTTCGAGAAATTAAAGAATATCTTAAGCTCTGAGGATGTAATGCTCCTATACCCTGATTACCAAAAGCCATTTGATTTGACGACAGATGCTTCGTCCTCTGGCTTAGGCGCTGTTTTATCACAAAACAAAAAGCCGATAACCATGATTTCCAGGACTTTGAGAGACAACGAATTAAATTTCGCCACAAATGAACGTGAGCTACTTACGATAGTGTGGGCCCTAAAATCCCTAAGAAACTATCTGTACGGTGAAACAAATTTAAGTATTTATACCGATCACCAGCCACTTACATTTGCAGTCTCAGACAAAAACACTAATGCGAAAATTAAGAGATGGAAATCCTTTATCGACGAGCACAACGCTCAAATTTTCTTCAAGCCCGGTAAGGAAAATTTTGTAGCTGATGCTCTATCAAAACAAAACCTTTACGCTCTAGAAGAAGATGATCCATCAGATTTAGCCACTATGCATAGTAAATTGTCATTGACATACACTATCGAGTCTACTGAGAAACCGATTAATTGTTTCAGGAACCAAATAGTTATTGAAGAAAATATTATAGCTTCCGAAAAAATTATTATTATGTTCCGACAAAAAAACAAGACATATCATACACTTCTCAAATAGAGAAAACTTAATAGAGAAAGTGTGTGATGCGGTTAAAAAAGACGTAGTGAATGCAATCAAATGCGACTTGCCGATACTAGCATTTATACAAAACAAACTAGTTGAGACCTTCCCTTCAACCAAATTTTGTCACTCAAATAAATTGGACATCGATGTTCATGATAAAAATGAGAAAAAAGAAATTATAGTCGCAGAACATGGCAGAGCACATAGAGCAGCGCAGGATAATATAAAACAAATTCTCCAAGACTATTTTTTCCCAAAAATGACTCGGCTAGCAAATGAAATAGTTGCAAATTGTAGGACTTGCAATAAAGGAAAATATGACCGACACCCACAAAATCAGTACATTGGCGAAACGCCAGTCCCCAACCAGGTAGGAGAAATTCTCCACATTGACATTTTCTCTACAGATAAAAAATATTTTTTAACTTGTATCGATAAATTTTCTAAATTTGCCATTGTCCAACCCATAGCTTCCAGAACGATAATAGATATCGAGTCGCCCATCTTACAGCTCATGAATTTCTACCCCAATACTAAAATTGTCTACTGCGATAATGAACCATCATTAACTCAGAAACAATTAAGTCTCTTTTAAAAAACCGTTTTAATGTTGATATTGTAAATTCTCCACCATTACATAGTACTTCAAATGGACAGGTAGAAAGATTCCACAGTACCCTTGCAGAAATTGCCAGATGCTTGAAACTAGAAAAACAATTAAATGACACAACAGATATTGTACTTCAAGCAACAATAGAATACAATAAATCAATTCACTCAGTCGTTAATAAAAAACCAATTGACATGATTCATGCATCCCCACCAGAATTTGAAGCAGAAATAAGAGATAAAATATCTAAAGCACAAGATCTGCTACTGAAAAGACAAAATGCGGACAGATTAAATAGAACTTTCCAAGTAGGCGACAAAGTGCTTATGAAACTAAATAAAAGACTTGGTAACAAGTTAACTCCTTTATAAAGGGGAGGGAGGTACACAAGGATAACATAGGGTAAAAAAAAAAAAAAAAAAAAAAAAAAAAAAAAAATTAAAAATAATTATCCTTCCAGTATTCATTCTGCCATGTATCTTATCTTTACTAGGGTTTGGATTCTTCGCCTTATACTTCTAGTAGCAGCAGCAGTTGGAAAGATTACAAACTACTCGAACTCGAACTATATCCCCATCATGGACGGAAATGCGGTTATTTGGGAAAATTTTAAAATGCTAAGACATTCTTCTAACCTTACAATGTACTCGGAAATTGCCGAGGAAACAAATTCACTTATGAAACATTTCCCACAGTCCCATATGAGACAAATTCTCGAATCAGATTTAGGTCATATTAGGTCATTGCTAGAGACAGTTAATGTCCACCATAGACAGGCTAGAAGTATAAATATTTTAGGAACAGCTTTAAAGATAGTAGCAGGGACCCCTGATTTTGACGACTTCGAACATCTGAAATTTCACCAGCAAAAACTAACTGACTCAATTAAACAACAGGCAGTTATAAATACAAAAGTACAAGAAAAAATTAACGACTTAACGGAATCCATAAACAAAATAATTAAATTTGCAAAAGAAAAACAGATCGTGATAGGAAACCTTTACCAAACATTACTCACAAGAAATAGAATTATAATTTCTGAACTCGAAACACTAATGTTGTCTATTACGCTTGCAAAGATTCAAATTATAAACCCAGCAATACTTGATTCTAATGACCTGAGCAAAGTTTGAAATGAGCACTCTACAGATTTAACTATAACTGATTTAATTGAAATAGCTTATATAAAAGTCTTTTTAGATCATAATTTTGTACACTTCCTTATCAAGTACCCAAATCCTAGCGTAGTATGTAAAAAATTAACCATGTTTCCTGTTCAGCATAATGGAACAATACTTGACTTTGAGGAAAATAACAACGTCGCAGATTCTGGCAATAATATCTTAGCAATTGGAAACTGCCCCGCTACTCTCACCTCTACATTCTGCAAACAACTGAAATCAACAACATGTGCGCAGCAACTACATTCTGGAGGTATAACGCATTGTAAGACTCGTCCCAGCCACCTACAACCGTTGATGGTAATTGACGATGGTATCATTATTGTCAACGAAGCTACAGTTACAATACAGATGGACAACAGCTTAGATAGAGTCATCCATGGCACACACCTACTGACGTTTGATGAGAAAATCTATGTGAATGGGTCTCTTTATGAAAATACCAAGAACTTAGTCAGGCGTCACCCAGGCTCGGCAATCTCGGCTACCATAAACATAACTGGTCATCGAGAGATTTTGAGCATGCCCTATCTTCAGAGGCTGAACTTTGAGAATCTTCAATATATTGACAACATCGAAAAAAACTGTCAATATGGCCTATGATGTTTGCAGCATCTTTTGTCACTCTGATCATCGGTCTCGTAGTCTGCAAGGTTTATCAAAAATGCAAAAAGAATAAACAACAAATCTCGATACGAGCTGCCATCGACTCTTTGAGGAAATCCGAGGACGGCCTTCAAACTAGTGAGGGAGGAGTTATCACATCCGGTCAGACAAAGTCAACGACTGCAGTTCTGCGTGATCAGCAAAGCTGCAACAATGCTTAATACCAACTATGCCAAACTCCACACTACGCTGCGTCAACATTCCATGCGCCGTTGCGACATTGAAACATAACCCATTCAACATAATCGCTGACACAGCGATTATAGGTCAGGGCTAGCCTAATATAAGAATATTTTGTCACTTAGCTTTTAGTATGGATTTGACCAATAAACGGATAAGATTAAAATTATTTTCACTGCTATTGTTTCGTGCCGAGATCACAAGCAAGCTATCAGAAATATAATTACTAACTTGCACACATACATTCAAATGCGTGTATTCTTTTCTATTCCAAGAATCAAAATTGCGATTAAACTGTGCTGAATTATTAGCTGCTACTTAACTTCAAATTTGTAACTAATTGTCTAAGCAGTGCAGTGACTGCGTTGGTAGAGGCGGTGCTTGTCGTCCAGTAGTCATCGGGTTCAATCCTTGCGGCGACGAGACATTTTTTATTGTTTTATTTTTTATAATTATGAAGTGGCACCCCGACTAGAGTTTTCTTACTTGTTTGTTCATAAAGTTGGGCTGCTACATATTGAAGGGCATCTCAAAAACGTTGCACTAAACTTCAATAGTCCCATCTAATTGTTCTACCCAGAAATCAGTTGTGTAGATATACGTACTTTGGTGGATTGCGGAAGTGACAACTGCAAATCTTACTTTTTAACGTCACGTTGGCCATTCTATGCTTGCGTATGATAAGCTTTCAAAACTAAATCTTAATCGATTAGATATCTGGCGTCGCCTGAGCTAGGGACGGAATGAATATGTAAAAGTTCCGCAACAGGGACCACAATGAAGAAATTGATTTAGTTTCGGTCTCTTAAAATTTGGAAACATGACATGAATGACAAGGGGGGAGGATGTAGGGAACGGCAAATCAGCACTTCGTTTAACATTTTAAATTAAGTGCATTAGATTATTATTTATTAAAATATAAAAATTAAAAGTCATTAATTCTCTTCATTTTTGACATGCGTGTTCGTTCTCACAACAGCTCGGCTTAACCATGGTTCGATAGTTGTACGAAACTGATCATCGCTCGATTAGTGCAAATGCTCATGCCATGACAGCTCCGCAAATTTGTCTAGAATGACAATACTCCACGTACACTGACGACTGTAACACATGTTCAATGTTTAATCTTCAACGGTCTGTATTATCTTTTCTACTTTATGCATGATTATGATCATAGTCTTGTTTTGTTAGTGAAATATTTGGCTCTTTTATCTACAAATTTGAAGACATTTGATTAGCGATAAGAGAAATACAATGGCAAAGAGTAAAAAAAGTCAAATGTTACAGTTTTGCACTGCAAATATTTTTAAACAAATATTTTTATTAAATTTTATTAATAACGGGTCCACAGCCCTTTTGATTTTTTGAGGTTGTTTATATGGTTTGGCATACTTTGCGTGTAGCGTCGCACCATTTCAGGTGGAATCGAGTACCAAACGTCCTTCATTCTCTCTCACAACATTTTCTATGGGATTCATGTCTGGAGATTGCGGTGGCCACTTCATAGTTTGAAACTTTTGGTTCAATAACCAATTTTTCACCAAATGGGATGTGTGCTTTGGGTCATTGTCTTGCAGAAAAATGCAATTTTCAACAGCCAGACCCATTTTGCCAATGACTCCTCCCAAATTTTCTTGAAGAATTTTTAGGTATTGCTCCTTACACATTATCCCATCGATTAACACTAAGGGCCCAAACTCCATTTGTACAAATACAGCCTCAAACCATTATGGACCCGCCACCGTGCACCGCACTGTATTTGCCGATTGGACTGTGAGATTCCTAGTCCAATACCTCGATCGTCCGTCTGACTCAAAACGATTAATTTAGTTTCGTCTGACCAAATAAGCTTGAAAAAATTTTTTTAACATTGTTTAAGCTTTTTATTTGTAACTTACGGCATCCCAATCAGCTAGAGCCCAACTTTCGTGCATTATAGCAAAGTTTCTACGCAAACTAATGTGCCTTTTAGGTAGAAATGGTTTTTTTTCTTTCATTGGCCTTAAGCCCCAATCTGCCAAGACTGCGATGGACTGTCCACTCACTGGCATTTAGATTTAACACATTAGCCGCTTTTATTAGCATAAAGTCGCGATTGCCTGTAACTAAGTTAGCCAAGTGGCGCGTGTCACGTTGGCTTAAAAGTCGCGGTCGGCCTCCTTTATTGATTTTAATGTTTTCTGAACTGTTTTTTTTTTTAACACAGTCATGCGGCTAACACCAAATTTATTAGCCACTTTCCTAACGGATTCGCCCCTATCAATAATTCGATTATTTCCTTTTTCTTTTCATCAGCCATCATAATTATTTTACAAATTGACTTAAAATGGTCAAGGCTTAGCGATTTAAACGAAAACAAATAAGCTTTAATGGTAAAAAAAGCTTTGAAACAAAAGTAAATAGGTTTTGCTCTGTGAGTGCAAAACTGTAACATTTGACTTTTTTACTCTTTGCCATTGTATTTCTCTTATCGCTAATCAAATGTCTTCAAATTTATAGATAAAAGAGCCAAATATTTCACTAACAAAACAAGTCTATGATCATAATCATGCATAAAGTAGAAAAGGTAATACAGACCGTTGAAGTGAGAACATTGAACTTGTGTTAAAGTTTTGCTCGTCAGTGTATATAGTAGCAGTCAGCACAACATTCAAAGGTGCTTGCTCGCGTTTAAAACAAAGTGAACATTTAGTGTCTACATTTTGTTTAAATTGATTTAAATCATTATGAAAAATCTCGCTATGCTAAGTAACATATCACGCGTTTAAATGTACGCGTCTATATGGCTCTTCTTGCCACGTGCTTTTGCCAATTGGCCAAATGTATTGTTTAAAATTTTGTGTCCCTTAACGAATTTCAATATTTCCATATTCTATCGGAATATTAACATATATATTTGAGGAGAATTGCGGAAAAATTTGGGCTTATTAACAATAAGTCAAATTTCAAATTCTATCAAAACATATCATTTTGGCAAGGTTGTTGAGACACCATCACAGAGTCCCGTTCTGAACATTTGTAGGTATACTTATAGAAAAGAGCGGGAAAATGGAATCAAAGGAACCGCATAGTGACAAAAGATCCCTCTTGAATACCTAACGGTAATTTCAATGAAAAACGCCTCCAAATTGTGTTAAATGCTACGAGATGTCAAAGTAATTTTTAAAATTCACATAACATTAAGTTAAGATCAATCAAAGTATTTTGTGTAAACAATTAATAGATAGTTTGACAAATGGATAATTTAAATTATTTTTGTTTTGTTATCCTTTTTATAATTATATAAATACATACCAATAAACAGTTAAGTATAAGAACAATTTCGAAAATTTGAGTAAAAGACTATTATTTTTGCGTCTAAAGTAAATTCCCATTTTCAATGTTTGCAAATAAAGGTATAAGCATTCTGAGGTCTGAGATTAAGGTGTTCATACATACGCCCCGATAAACGAATACACGGATACGGACACGGCCAACATCGACAATAACGTTTTCGGTGTTACAGTTTTAGTCTTAAAAATTGAGAAAATATGTATTTGCTTTTTCATGCTATAAGTGTAATTAATACATGATTAAATTGTCATAACAAGGCATTCTTTTAAGAAATTTTTATTGTTATTATTAACTGAAGAGCGCAGAGTTAATCTTTTTATGGGCATTTGCGGGAATTCATTGTGTGTTAATTGGAAAAGTTAAAATATTGGCGCTTTAATTTTTTTTTAAATTTGTTTTTAATTTATTTAAGCAACTATTTACAGAAAAAATCAAATTAAGATGTATTGCTCCTGTGTGAATTTATAATTATAATTTATAACGCGAAATACATAGAAATATATATGCATGTGGTCAATGTTTTATATACATACAATGTTTAATCTAATATTCGCATTCTCAATTCACGTGTCTTTTTTCATGGTCATTGTAGAAAACATTTCATAACAATAAGTATACCGACAAATGTATTATCATCAACAATCGACTGCACTTACATAAGGGGGCCATTATTATTGAACAACATATACAACTTTATATAAATCTGATGGGTACTTATGCATGCTGTTTAATATAATAATTAAACCATTAAATCAGTGATTTGTCCAAAATGTTTACAATTTTTTTTTAAATATTTCATTATATATCTAATTCATAAATTAACATATTAACTTATGGGCAAGGATTAAAAATAATTGTGTTTAATTAATAACTGCTAAAATAAACTATACTTTTTAGATTACCCTAAAATATGACCACATAAACGGACTAAATTTGGTTAGATCTAAACAAATTTAAAATGATGAATTTAAAATTAATTATTATATACAGATAAAGGCAAAGAGCGTCTAAATGTCGTTTGTTTCATGTTTTTACATATGAAACCAAACAATTTATTGCTAGATAACACACATACATTGCACATAAAATTATTTCCAGTGCAATAACATTTTTAAAATAGAAACATAACTAATTTATTAAGATATCGATCAACCGATTTATAAATATGAGACACCTTGAGATTAATTCATTTTGCCATATTTGCCTCAATGCTAAATTCAAAGTTATTGATTATAACTTGTGGTTTTGAAATAATCTACAGTTTTCAGCATTGGCTTACAGTGCAGTTTAAAGTCTCAAATTTCAGTTGAGCAGGAAAAAATACATTAATGTTGCATATTATTACTAACGGTTTGCGACAGTCACATCGCAAGTGTTTCTTTAATTATCTTTTTCATTGCATTTCCCATTGAAGGGGCTGTCGATCCAGAGGTCGAAAAATCGAATTTAAACAAATAAGGCTGTATATCCGGAAACGATGTATCAAAAATTAAATCTAGCTCATTTTGACTTGGAGTCTTTGGTACATAATCATGACGGTTCATTAGTTCTGTAATGTATATAACCTTCTCTGTGAGTAAGTCTGATACATTTTCGCGGGAAAGCTGACGATCATCCTCGTTCTCATGTTTAATTAAATCCAGATGTACTGTCCACACTTCCCAGGGAATAGACTCCTGTGTAAAAAGCCAGCGATTTTTTTTTTTCTGAAAAAATTCTAAGCTTATCTGACCGGAGCCACAACTGTCACTTGAGCGCAACTTTTCACTAAACATATTGATTGCTCTTTTCACTTTGCGCGCAAGGCTATCCGAAGTACAACAAACATAGGTGAAGTCAATAAAGTCACAATCTACATCGGAATAACCCACGGTACCTATAGAGTATTGCGAGTCTCCTGTATACATATATTTACCCGAACAGCGATGAAAAAGTACTGTATGAAAAATGCTTGCCACTGCTTCATCCACCTGTCGACCTTCCATGGTAAGATCAAATATCTGTGAACGTGCATTCATTGTTAAAATTGTTTCTTATATTTAAGAGGCTTTACTGTGCAGATATATTCGTATACCGGCCCTGCGATTATGTATTAATCTAAATACCGTATTATAAATACACGATCATATAATTTGTCATAAATTAAGTTTACATATATAATTATTTGTTTCCACTCTAAGTTTGATTGCTATCTAATTGCGTTTGTTAAAGCCTTCAATATTTTAATAACCGATTTACTTTCCTCCACTTACAAACTAAGTTCTTTAAAGATTGTATTCATATATTTCAATGTCGTATTACTTGCTTAAACCAAAATTAATCGACTTAACGTAAAGTTGTTGCTTGACATCCTGATTAATTACAAGTCTTGAGTAGAAAGTCTGCATAAAAAATAGATATATCCAACATCTGGAGGTGCTTGGGTATCAATATCAACTCACCAATGTCAATTTCGAAACATTCACCCCTAAGTAGGGTTTGTTATATATACAGATCCTAAAATGTGTGAAAAAATGTTTGCAATTAATATGTTATATTAAATAAAACAAAAAAACAAGTAAGAAAGCTCTAGATCGGGGATACCCCGATCACACATTTGAATGTGTGTGTGCACACGCATAGGAAAAATGCGTGCGCTTGGCGCTGCTGACATGTGCTTTTGCAAATTGGCCAAACGTTTTGTTTAATAACTTAATGGATTTTAATGAAATTTTCAGCATATGATTTACATGTCCCATTGGCTTGGTTGAGATACAAACGCCTTCACATAATGGGCTTAGATCCAACTGAACTTAAATTTTAAGAATTTGGAGCCGGTATCCAAAATCCAAGAAATATCAAAATTGCATAAAATATTCATAAAACTAAATACTAAATACTTTGGAGGCTCTAGCTCTTAAGACGTCCGAGATATAATTTATTAACTACATTTCAATCATGTTTTTATTCGATAACAATTAAATGCGAATAGTTATCGAATATTTGAAACAACTCGACATGCTATACACGGACCTACAAAAAAAATTTCAGTCTCTTGCTCTCATAGATGCTGAGATCCACGCGTTCACACGGACAGACGGGCAGACGGACGGACGGACAGGGCTCAATCGACTCGGCTTGTCGTCCTGATCAAGAATATATATATTCTCAATGGGGTCTGTCACGCTTTCTTCTGCCTGTTACAGCCAGGGTATAAAAATTAAAGCAAATTAGAATTAAAAATAATAAACATATTCTGCATATATTTCAAATTCAAGTCTCTAGCTGTTGTGGTTTACGAGATGAATGCGTTCATGCGGAGGGGCAACACCGGCACTTAACTGTTCGAACACTAAACCGCAAACCTAAACTAAAGTAGCCAAATCAAGCACGCACGCAAATCAAATCACCCCTGTCACTACTGACCGAACAGAGTTGTAAAGTATTTTTTTTTTTAAATAAATGTACGGCGTAAAACATATTATGTAAATGTGGCGAAAGGAGGTGACATTTTTAAGTGATTGTATTGTCTTTTTAAATGTTTTTATTACATTAATGTGTTTTAATTTAAAATTTTTTTCTTTTTTTTATGTGTATATACACATACATATGTATGTACACTTGCCAGAAAAACTATGCGTACAGGCCTAACGAGCGACTTTGATAGAGAATAAATGTGATAAATAATAGTATAATTATCAATATTATATTTTTTAATGGAAAACACTTTAATAACACACATTTATCAACAATTTTTTTTTTATAATATTAAACAGTTTTTTTTTTATATTTAAAATAAGAAAAAAACAACGAAAATTCAGTTAGAAAAAGTATGCGTACAAACTAACAACCCATTGTTTTTAATCGTCGTGTTAAGCTTTTAGTACCGTTAAACAGCATATTACGGTAAAGAAAGTATTAAAGAAGGTCAATCACGTGTTGGTTTGCAAATTTTGTCATTAAGGTGATAGATTTCGTCATGGGCAGAAAAACAAAAGAGATTGATCCCGATCTGAGGAAACTCGTCGTAAAATTACGCGATGAAGGGAAATCTTTCAGAGAAATTGGCGAAATTGTTGGCTGAACTCATTCTTCTGTCCAAAGAGTAGTCAATAACTTTAATTTGACTGGCTCAGTTAAGTCAAAGCCACACTCGGGAAGGCCCTCAAAGCTGACCGAGAGAGGGAAGAGGGACGTGCTGAAGACTGTGCTGCTAAACCCTGGATTAACTGCAGCAAAGATTAATCAGGAAGTTAAACAGAAGTACAACAAAGAGCTTCACGAAGACAGCATAAGAAAATTTTGAAAGAAAAATGAAATAAATGCCCATGTTGCTCGAAGAAAGCCGCTCATCTCTGAGCCAAATAAAATCGAGCGGCTGGATTTCGCCAGAAAATACTTGGAAGTCAGTCCAGACTATTGGAACCAAGTAATTTTTAGTAATCAGAGCAAATTCTGTATATTGGGAATCAAGGGGAGAAAGCTTGTGTGGCGAAAGAGGGGCACAGCGTTCGATGTCCAAAATCTAGCTCCAACCGTTAAGCACGGCGGAGGTGGCGGAATGGTGTGGGGGTGTACGGCAGCAATTGGAGTGGACAATTTGGTTTTTATTGAGTCCAAAATGAACCATATGGATTACCTCCATATATTGAAAACCAATTTGCACCAAAGCGCCAGACAATTGGGTCTTGGGGAGGACTTTTTCTTCCAACAGCACAATGACCCCAAACACACAGCCCACAATGTGAAGCTCTGGTTGCTCTACAATACTAGACACCAGCTTCATTCGCCTCCCCAGTCACGGCACCTTAATCCCATAGAGCATTTATGGGATTTTTTGGAGCGCAGGATCAGAGAGCGAATAATTACATCAAAGGACATGCTCAAATCGGTTCTGATGGAGGAATGGCTAAAAATTCCGCTTGATTTCACCCGGAAATTGGTGGCATCGATGCCAAAACGGTTGGAAGAGACCAAGAAGCGATAGGAGTATCCAACCTCATATAAATTTTGCAAATTCTCATTGAAAAAAAGTTATTTTTCTTTTGTTTTTTAGTTTGTACGCATACTTTTTCTAACTGAATTTTCGTTGTTTTTTTCTTATTTTAAATATAAAAAAAAAACTGTTTAATATTATAAAAAAAAAATTGTTGATAAATGTGTGTTATTAAAGTGTTTTCCATTAAAAAATATAATATTGATAATTATACTATTATTTATCACATTTATTCTCTATCAAAGTCGCTCGTTAGGCCTGTACGCATAGTTTTTCTGGCAAGTGTATATCGTTTGAAACAACAGCTTGACTAAAGTTTAGGGTACCTTGCCTCGAGCATTCCCTGTTTTTTTCTATTTAACTATAGAAATCCCTTTAAGAAATTCCTAAAATATAATCAATAAAAATTATTCAATTGCAATTGAAGCCCAAATTGTACACGGTAATTATTTTAACAATTTTGCGGTAATTGCAGGATTATGTGCTATAGCCAACATGTATATGTATATATGTTTTATCTATGTGGATGTATGTATCCTCTGTAGGGGATACTTTTGCAATTATACGGATTTAAACTAATTCCAGCACGACAAACTGAGATCTCATTTATCCCGAAAAAACTAAATAACTATACAAATACACACTTTTGTTGGCCAATGTTAACAGACCATAAAATGTCAACAAAATCATGTATGATAAAAATAAACCCAAAAATAATTTATAATTAATAATCAACAAAAATAAAATGTCAAAATCGTATATATATTTTGTTTAAATCAAAGTTTTACACTGCGCTTGTGCGCATATTTATATAGACAACTGTGCATGTGTTTTCACGTTGTTGTTGTTAAAATCGAAGACAAGGATTTTATATATGATAAGAATAATATTAAATACGACGAGAACATTTAAAAACATAACAATTAAGAATTTTGTTTTAAAAATATTCAAGACAACAAAGCAACAACTTAAAATGGTTGTATGTTGCACGGGCACATATGTAAATTTAAGCTTACGTACATATGTATGTTTATGAATAATGTATTGCCATTATTTTCTTTTGATACTTTGATTAAATTTTTTCTTTATTGTGCGATTGATGTCTTTTTATGGTTTTGCTTATACTGATTATGCCAAAACTCAATAATTAGTTTGTAAGAGCTGCGTTACCACTTTTATTGTTGCTGTTTTGCTTTAGTTTATTGAATAGGCAAAACACTGCAATAAATGTATCGTTTTTAGAGTATTGGTTCTTCAATTCCCATTTGGTGTGCACACCAAATTTTTAGTTTACTTTCATTTATATTGTCTTGCATTAACATATAAGTTACTAGTTACTTGTCACAAGTATTTCAAGGTATCGATAAAAATTCATGCGCTTATCGACCTCAATAGCATATATGGCTTTTAATTTCTGTAACTGCTATTTTTCCATTGTTTATGTTATATTGGAGATATTTTTTTTAAGTTCATATATATTATTTATTTAAATTATATTTATTTAAATTATTAAAATGACGAGCCACGTTGGTGTTCTCCGAGTTGTATTCTTAAACTAAACTTAAATAATCGTTTATCTACACGTGCAGGATGCCGTTCGACCCGATTAACGGGCTATTGCTGTTCTTGTTGGCAAATCAAATATGTAAAATAAAAAATAATAGAATAATATATAATATAAAAATAATATATAACAGTTATTTATATATAGAACAGGCGAAGGCATCTGCGTGACAATGACAACGATTTGCGACTGCCCAAGAGCAGTGTATTATCAAGACTTAAGTAAAAACCAAAAATATAAATGCATGAGCCTAGCCCAGAGTGTTCTAGATGCTTAAATATGCTTTCCTTGCGGTATGTGCCAGATCTCTGAATCTGAATACTAGATACGTCCATTATCGAGGCAATAGTTTGTGACCGAATGAATGGTCTAGTTATATTCAATTGTAGCTATCAACATAAGGTATGCTGTGTCATAAATTCTAGCACTTATCAATTTGAATTGGTGTACTGTGAAATCGTTCTACTTGACCATTAGAGTTGCTGTGTAGAGGAGGGGCATTAACAATGGATATTCCGAAATTATTTTGTAGTAAAGTTTTAACCGTTTCTGAGTTTAAAGATCCTCCGTTGTCGCAGTACATAGTATGCGGTGCCGGGAAACAATTTATTAACTGCAGGAGCGGCGACTGTGTTTCAACGAATTAAGAAAATTGGTCGATACAGGTTAGGATATATTTTCCATCAGTGGAAAATATATCGACATGTAATATTTCCTCAGGGTATGAAGGAATTGGCATTTCAGTTACTTCATGTTTTGTAGGATGTCTGTCATATTTGGCTTTCTGACAGACCTTGCAGTTAATAACTATTTCGTTTGCGATTTTTTTCATTTTTGGGTAAAAGTAATCTCGCAGAACTTGTTTTACATTTTCTTAAGCTGCACAGTGAGCTCTATTGTGTTCTGTGGTGACTATTTCTAACTGCTCATCTTTGTTAATAAGATCCAGAACAAATGTCTTCAACCAATTGATGGTGAATGTTTGCCAGAACATGCAAATCACATTTGATCCCGTTTACAACATCAGAATTGATTTTTTCTTTTAAAATCAGTAATAGTTTTCTCGCCAAATAAAATGAAGGTACGAGATGACGTAACATTTGCTTTTTCAATAATTATTTGGTTCCTATAACCGTTGACTGGTTTATCCGAAGCTTGGATAGTATAAGTTAACGATAATTAATTGTGTACCGTGCTTTCGCCCTCATCAGCCATATTTGAGATTGTCATTTTCCAACGCATTGATATGCTGACGCGATAATGAATCGGCCACATAGTTTTCTTTTCCGGGCCTTTAAAAAACATTTGCACCATGCTTTGCACCGTGTTATTGTTGAATAAAGGACTTCAATCGCTTTATCTTTGCATTTGAGTTCCTGTCTAAAACAGCAAACGTGACTGGTTGGTGGTCTGTATAAATGTTGAGACACCGATCTCCGTACAAATAATTTTTAAAATTTTTTAACGATCAAACGATGGCCAGCAACTCTCTCTCATTTGTGGCGAAATTAAGCTCCGCTCCCCTAAGGGTCCGAGAGATCATTGTTATGGGCCTTCCGTCTTGTGACAAGACAGCCCCTATCCCTGACGCTGTAACATCAGTAGTAAGGTCAAAGGGTTTTCGAAAGTCTGGGTATTGCAACAGTACGTCTTCAGAAGACAATATCGTCTTTCATTTTTTGAATGTTTTTGAATGGTCTTCATTGTATTAATTCAAAACTTTTCTGGACTGGTATGTACTAACATTACCCTTATCGCATTTTAAGATATATGTTAACGGTTTTTCCATGGACGCAAAATCCTTAACAAAACATCTATAATAACTTGCTAGTCCAAGGAATGAGCTCACACCGAAAAAGGTCTCTGAGGTTTTGTAACCCATAATAATTTTTATTTTGTCAGGGGACGTGCAAATTCCGTTTCTTGAGACAATAAACCCAAGGTATTCTACGCTAGTTTTAAAAAAAAGAGACATCTTCTGAGACTCTCATGTTTGCCCCGGTCAGACGATCTTTCGGAAAATGGAATGATATCGGCCACGTAAACGTGTCAACATTTACCAATTTGTTCCCTTAATACGTCATCGATTTCCCTTTGAAATACGCTTGGCGCGTTTTTTAGACCCGTTGTTTACGGAAAATTTTTAATTGAAAATGTTTTTTCTTGATCCTGTTCTGCAAGATTTTTCTAATGAAAACTAGATTTTAAAACCAATGTCGTGAAAAATTTTGCTTTGCTCATATTGAATTCATTCATAACATTTGGGTATCGGGTAATTATAATCGATGGTGACTGAATTTAGTTATCGAAAATCAATCACCAGCCGTTTTTGTCTATTTCCTTCTTCATCGGTTCCTTTCTTATCAACAACCTAAATTGGATTGTTGTATGGTGACCCAGAAGGTCGGATGATTCCGATACTCAGGAGTTGTTTAACCTCTGAGCTCACGAAATTGGCAACACCCATTGGGTAGCTATATAGTTACGAGAAGACCCTTCGATCATTTGTAGTCCGAATGGTCGCTACGATATTTGTGTTAAATGGGCGAAACTCCTTTAAATCGGCAAATGCGTTAGCTCGTTTTCCGATGTCAGCGTCGTTTATTAAATATTAACATTTTGACATTGGAGGACTCTCAAATGTTCCGTACCAATATCATATGTTATCTGCCGTTTGGCTAGATTGATATTTGCATTTACCTGCTATAACAGGTCAAGAACGATGATACCATCAAAAATGGTTAATATTCTTATTTATAAACCTAAATTCGTGAATAGACTTTACTAAGAAGGGAAAGTCCGCGGGTAAACTCTTAAAACCTTATCACGGTACTATATTGTTTTTCCCAGTTCCCATGTCCACTAACAGAGGAATTACTTTTCCCTCATATGTTTTCTCTATATACGGGAGCTGGGACTTTCCCCTAAAAAATTTACATTGTCATATTCACGTGCGTCATCTTCGCACCTAACAGATTCAACCTCTGTTCGTTCATAGTATTTATTATTTTCCTCTGTTATATCTGAATTTTCTTGAATCAAGTTATTAACTCGCTGATGCTTTGAGCAAGTATATTTGCTTGTGCCACCATTTGCGCGCTTTTACGCCTTTTCCAGTCCTTGATTAGAGTTTGCAATCGTGCCTTGTTTTTGCCCAAATGATGTAGGCTGCCTATACTTTGAAGAAGATGGATCAACGTCCATTGGCTCACTTTGTTCCTGATTACGAAAACCCATTTACCCGTAATCATTTGTCTTCGTATAATAGAGATTTTTTCCTGCATATGAATTTTCCTGATGGTAAGCTTTTTTGTCTTTATTTTGAGGACATTTTTCAGTCCTAATCGTTTTTTTCTTTGTGCTTCTTTCATAACTGCTTGCAAAGGAATAACGCTCATGATTAGCCTCTACCTCATAAGCTAGCGCTAGAGCTGACGGCAAGTCTTTAGGACGAGCCGCAAACAAGACATCACTGAATGACTTCCTAGCTCCTGATATGAACACACATAGTGCGTCTGTTCTATATTTATCATTCATGGCTTTGGCTAAGGAAGTCCTGTGTGTCATGGTGAACTTATTTGTGAATAAGGCTAACTTTTTCTCAACTTGTTCATACTATTCTTGTACAGGTAAGTTTCCTTGCCTGAGCATAAACATTTCACGTTCTAGCAGATATATATATATAGGTCGCTTGTCTGCGAACGTTAAATCGAGTCTGTCAATGATCGCATCAAAGTTTAGCACAGTATTAAACGATGCCTGTTCAGGCATGAGCATTCTGTAGTATACTTAATAACATATTAATAATACCCGAAGCAATGTAGAGTGTTCTACATATAAATGCGTCAAATGGCATATGATTAGCCACTTAAGTGTGGTCTGACCAGCAGCGTGGGAGATGCCGCGTACGCACTTTGCCTAAGGTCTATGCCGCTTGTCTAATGGTTATGCCATATGCATATTAATATATACAAGCTATATATATGAAGCTACACAGAGGGAGAGCATAGTATGTCTCCCGCTTGGAGCTCCACTCAACCGAGAGATGAAATACGCATGAGCCAGGGTATAAGAACTCTTGCTCAGACGAATAAAGATCATTACACAACTGAACACCACCACAGTTATTTGTACTCACAATGCCAATACATTGTTCACTGGCCCTTTAATTTTATTTCTTATTGCTACCGCTTGGTAGTTCTTGGAGCTTCCGTTACATTTGCGGCGTTCCCCTCGAAGCTTGGTACAGATCTCACAACTACTAAGGTCTCGTCACATTTAATATCTGGCAATATGTCTACCTCTTTGTAGACTTCTACTGTGGGAGCTTCCACCCTCAGACTGTCAAGTTGTCTTGTGACATCTAATATTTTGGTCTCTAAATCTGTCTTTTGTGCCGCACCTTTAACGGCGGTTATGACATCCTGTAACTGAGCTGCATCCATTTTTCCTTTACTATTTTATTCTTTACTACATAGAGTTCTTATCTTTTTTTTGTATATTTTTATTGAATTTGTAAAAATAAAATTCTCTCTTTTTTTTTGTTTTTTATTTGACTCATTGGCAATTTCATTTGCAGGGAAAAAATATTTGATTTCAATTCAATTATATATTTTTTTTATACATTTAAATGTATGGTAAATTAGTTTTGTTTATAAAAAAATTTAGCACTAAATGTAAGTAGATTTTGTTACAGTTTTTTTTGTTTAATTATAGAATTACACTACTGATATAACTACTCCAACGCTGCTGTCGATTTGCCGCCGGCAAGTGGTGCTTTGTTTCCTTTTTGTTTTATTATTCTTCACTGCCTCTGTCTACAAGCTTGTTGTTTTTGTTTTGGTGTTTTACCGCTGCCGTCCAATGACGTGTCTTGATATTGTGGAAAAACCTTTGGGTTTTCTTTTAATTTGTTTTATAACATTGATGATGTTTGTTTGTTGCACTTTGACTTTGTATTTTTTTATTTGAAAACTTTTATTTCTGGGTTTTATTTATGTTAGCTTTATAGCATTAATGTTCCTTTTTTACTTTGAAGTTGCACTTAATTAATAACTTTATTTACTTGGTGTTTTTTTTAGAATAACTTTAATTTCTGAGTTTTTCTATGTAAGTTCATTTATTTTATTTTTTTAAATCAATTATTCATGACGAGCCACGTTCGTGTACTCCGAGTTGTATTCTTAGGCTAAACTTAAAATAATCGTTCATCTAAACGCGCGGGATGCCGTTCGACCGCGGTTCCCGTTGCTCCTCTTGCTATTGCTGTTGTTTATATATAGAACAGGCGCAGGCACCTGCGTGACAATGACAACAATTTGCGACTGCCTAATAACAGTGTAACATGCAGGAGCCTATCCCAGAGTGTTCAAGATGATCAAATATGCTTACGTTGCGGTATGTGCAAGATCTCATATTCTGCCCGTCTCGTTCGTTTTCTGTGTTATGCATTGCTTAACTTGAAAAGTGCTGGACTAGCAGATTGATCCAATGTGTTTGTGTTAACTTATACAAACTGCTGGCGTATCAATGTTTATAATAATTATGTTCGTCTGTTCAATTGAATGAACAAAGCGATCTCGAAACATTTATTTAGTATATATAGTTATATCTATCTATATATATACAAGTATGGAGAACAAACCATGGAAAACTTTTTCAAATCAACTTTGTGCATTTGGTCAATCAACTACGTATTTGCACGGATCCCTCACTTTTAGGTTCGATCAACCAAAAATATAGCACTTGAACATTAATGTGCTTCGAGTATTTAATAGTAGTGCCATATCCCAATATTATATCCCGCCATATACATTTTATTTGGCTATTTTCCGCTCCTTCTTTTAAACATACAGTTTTCCAAGAAATTCTTTACACATTGAAAAAATAAATTGTTTTACTTTAGATGCAAAATTAACAATTGAACTGACTTAAGATGCAAATTTAATATTTATTGAATTACATTAAAAAAATATATACAACAAAATTAAAAATTATGCTGATAGGAAACTGCTTACACACTTGTTATCTCATACACAGGCGTTGTCTCATGGAATGGACTTTATTAAATATTCAAAAAGAATCTATTGTCACTCTTCTAGGATAGCAGCTTTTAGCTGTTAGATCTTTAGGTTCGCCTTTAAAATGCTTAAGTACTGAACCGCAGTTCCCCAACTAATCGACTAACCGAAAGCTTTCCAAATTACACAGTTGGAATAATGTATTTGTATTTCAACGCAGTTAATGCCTTGAACCATACTCTAAATGGACCATTCTTACAGGGTAGCATTACTTTTGTTGTCGCCAAATATGATGTTTTCCCAATATTCTACGGGATGTCTGATCACATTCACAGCAAAATTAAAGCGCTTTTCTACTTACCAATGAATGTTGCGATTTTTTCGTGCAACTCTTGAACTAATGGTGTAGTGTTTCATGTGACACATCTAAGTTACATTCTTAAGGTCCGCATTAAACTTCAGTACTCATATTCACGAATTTTTTCAATTCCGCTTATCTAAACGGCCTGCCCGACTGCAAGTCTTTATTCAACGCCCACCTTTACCCTTTTCTTCAAGTCTACTTTTGCTTTCCGCTCGATTTATAAAATTCTAAATTGTTTTGTTTGATATAAAAAACTCTTTAACTAATTCTGTAACAGATTTGCCCAACTTGTAATTATAATAATAGCTTAATGTCTTACCAGGTATTTTAAAAATTAAACTACTTAATTTTTAGAAACGTACTCAACCAAATTTCACAGCCAAATTGAATGAAACGCAAAATTAAACACGTAAAAAAAGGATTAGATCAAAGCAGAATTGCAAAACGCAATGTGTAAACAGTCTCTTGGCATCGTGCAAAAAAATTCATTTTAGTTTTTGTTGTTTATATTGTTACACATTGTTTTGGATTTGCTTGTTTATTTAATCTTATTCAAAACTTTCAGTGTGTAAAGAGTGATTGCTCGTAGCTATGATATTTTTTGTACAGATTTTTATTTTTTTTTTTCAATATGAAAATAAATCTAAATCATTTATTAAAAACTAAAATTTTGTAAAGATTTTCTGTTTGGTTGTCTGTATATTATGCTTTTATTCTCGATTAAAAACATTGTCGAAATATAGTTATATGTCGTATATCCCATTTTGAATTTTAGTATAAGTTAAATTCTTCTTTTCTTTGAATGATAAAAAAAAGATTTTATTTGATTTGGACGAAACAAGTCCGTTTTATTCAAATTGAATTTGGCAACTGACAACTTAAATCAATTCTATCCCTAGCTAAGCTGTGGTTCAGTCAACGGCGCTGGCAGCGGCGTCGCTCGTGGTGTTGTTGGCCCGTTGTGCAATTCTTCTTAGAATTGCTGCAGCTCTGGTTGGCGTGTGCAGGAAGTCCACTAGACGTGGTGTCAGCAGATTTGGCTTATGGAGTTTGTTATGTCTTATTTGTGTTGCAATAATTCCCATTGGATTTTGTTGCAATGTGGAATTATTTTCGTTATTAACTCTTCCCCCTTTAATTCGAGCTTGTCCTCAAGCGATTCTTAAAAGAAGGGAATGTCATTGAACTGTATGTTCTCTATTGTTCGTCTTGGTGCCTCTGTTACTTTATTTACTTGGTTATTGTCCAATAGTAACGTTATTTTTCTAGCTCTCTTTGTGTAGAGGTAGGCAATGACGATGGTTATCGCTACAATGCAGATCAATATTACAGATGATACTGCGTGTGTCGTAAGTTTTAGTTTTTCCAGTATTTGGCTATTGTTGAGGTGTAGTGCCTGCAAAGCCTTTAGCGATAGAATTTGGAGTCGTCTCGATTCTTCCGGTGTCATCTGGATTATTGATGATCCGACTCTCAGCGTGTTTGTCTCTAGATTGCTGAAAGTCCGGTTGCCAATCGAAATGGACTCGTTGGTGAAGCGAATTACGTAAGTGCCATTTAACCATGTACTTTTTTTGTCCGATGTCACCATCCCATTAAAGTTGTTAAGCATCAGAAGACCATTGGCCAATTCGTCGATGGGTTCCACATGCTCAGCATTACTGAACTCACACAGCGACTTTTCTCCATTGAGGAGCCTAGGCAAACATGTACTATTGCTAATGTTGACAATGTTATTTTTAGAACAAATCTTAATTTTATTATATTTCTTACAGCTTTTAATAATTCCATACATTACATTTTTGTGCGACAATATTTCTTTGTATTCTATATTTATAATGACATTATTTCTTATTACTGGTTTTACTATTAGGTTTTCGAATTCTGTTTCTTCTACGTTAGGTATTTTTATTACATAAAACAAAGTAGTCGTATTGTGAAATATGGCCACGTCTGAATATTCTAGCATTTCTTCTACGGATAATGAAGGCATTCTGCCAGCTTTGAATATCCTCTCTATTTCATTAACTTCTGCTTCTTTTAATAGATATGAGTTTATTACGTTAACTTTTGCCCATTGTATAGCATATTTTATATTAATGACTTCCTCTTTGATCAATCTAACTTGGTTTTGTAAACTTTCTGCTATTTCATATGTGAATCTATCGTCTTTCCTTATGTTGTTTGTAAGGCTATTGGTGATTGTAGTTAATTTATTTAGTCTCTGTTCTAGTTGTGAATTTATTATTACCTGCCTATTATTGTTGTCTATTACTTTATTAATATGTTCCTCTATTTGAACGAAGTCATCGTGATCTGGGCTGCCTGCTACATACTTCCAAGCTGTGCCTAGGATATTAATAGCCCTTGAGGTCCTTTTGTTAACGTCATAGTCTATGGTACGTAAAGTCAATTGAGTTTGGTTAGTTTCGTGGCACAAGGTATGGTATAAGCTGCTAAATTTTAAATCTTTTTCTGTATGGAACTCTATTTGCTCTAATGCTTCTTTGATTTTGTTTAGATTGAAAATATGAATTATTCTTGTTGTTGTTGTTTGTATTTTGCCTAGTCCATCGTGGATCGTAATAGTTTGTGCTTCTGTGTGATTTGTTATGTCCATATTTGGTTCTATTGGTTGTACCGTCACCATCAGTATTACAAGTAATCTATAATTTGTCAAACGTTTTTTATGTTACTTTTGTGTACGATGAGATTTGTTGATGTTAGTACAGTCGTGTTTCTGTCTTCTTTTACTATTGCCTTTTTATATCTAGGTGAAAGTTTAGTACCTAATCGTGTATTTATTTTAATGTAGATTTCTTGTCCAGGTGTGTAAGTTCGTATATCGTTTCGCGTCTTGTTATGGTTGTGAATGTCTGTCGTCTGTTTTTGTTTAAGTCTGTCTATATTATCTTTCCTAGCTTTTTCATACTGTTCTGGGTCTGTCGTCACGTTTCTGCCAAAAAATATATCGAGTGGTCGTTTGTTGGTTGTTGAGTGTATAGTGTAGTTATAATCGTATATTGATTTGTTCAGAAGTTCGTCGAAAGTTTTGTATTCGTTTTTTCGTCTATTACATCTCATAATCTCTGATAGTGTCGAGTGGAATTTTTCCACTTGCCCATTGACTGTACTCTTATGTGGTGGGGTTTTATAAATTTCAATTCCGAGTTGGTCTTTCATCATAAAGGTTAGTGAATCTGAGTTTAGGGACTTCTCATTATCGATGACTATTGCTTTTGGTACGCCATAGTAAAAGAGTATGTCGTGAAGTGGTTTTTTTACGTCCTCTATTGCTCTGGATTTGATTGCTCTTCCTTGAGCGAGTTTTGAAAATTTGTCTATTGCTGTCAATACTAAGTTCTTTTGTGTTGTGTATATATCGATGTGTACTATTTGTCCTGGGTATTCAGGTATTGGGGTTTCTTTTAATTTTGGATTATTCGGATGTCTGTCATATTTCTCTTCCTTGCAAACTTGACACTGTTTGACAAGGTCTGCTATTGTTTGTTTCATTTTAGGAAAATAATAAAGTTCTATCATTTGATTTCTATTCTCAAGTGCGTTCCTATGTGCTCTATTATGGGTGGCCAAGATTTTTTCGTCTCTTTCGGTTTCGTTTGTTAGATCTTTAACCTGTGACTGTGAGAACCTAATTTTATAGTTTTTGAAGTGTATCGGATATATGGTTTGGATTTGGTGCATAACATCTTCTGAGGTTATTATGCCATTGATAACAGAAGGGTTGAGACGAGCTTTTAATATTTGTATGAGATTATTTGTTGTGTAGCTTGGTTGAGTTATTATGTGCCTATGGAAAGTTGGGAATGGTATATAGAATCTGTAGTCTGTTTTATTGGCCTTTTCCAGAAATATCTGGTTTTTAAATACGTTTATGGGTGCTTCAATGCTTGGTATTAAGTTATGGCTTGAACTGTCTGCACTGTGTTGTGTGGAGGCTACCGATCTGATATTGTTTATGGTGGGGATTCGAGATAGCGCATCGGCTACAATATTGTCCCTTCCTGGTTTATAAAGTAATTCGTAGTCGAATTCTTCTAAATATGCCTTCCATCTTTTTATTCTAGCGTTTCCGTTCCAGCTACTTAACGAATGTGTTAATGGCTGGTGGTCTGTGTATATTTTTACTTTTGTTTTACCGTACAGGTAATTTTTGAGAGCTTTGAGTGCCCAAATGATTGCTAGCATTTCTTTCTCGTTTGTAGCGTAATTTTCTTCCGCTTTTGAGAGAGTTCTAGAAAGGAATGTAATTGGATGGCGATTTTGAGATAAGACGGCTCCAATGGCAAAGTTGGAAGCGTCTGTCGTTAAGTGAAATTCTTTTCCGAAGTCTGGGTAGTGAAGAATAATTTCGTTTGAAACTAAAGCGTTTTTTATCTTATTGAAAGCTTCTACCGCTTCATCGTTGAGATAAATCAATTTTTTTGCGGATAGGTTTTTGGACACACGTCCATCTTCCCCTCTTAATAAGGAGCTAAGGGGTTTTGCCAACTTAGCGAAATCCTTAATGAATCTTCGGTAATAACTTGAGAGACCCAGAAATGATCTCAAGTCTTTAAGGGTTTTTGGTAGCGGGTATTTGATTATCGCTTCCACTTTTTGTGGATTTGTTTCGACTCCTTTGTCGGATATAACAAAGCCGAGAAACTCAACTTTGTTTTTAAAGAACTCGCATTTGTCCAATTGACATCTCATATTGGCTTCTTGCAGAGTTTTGAAGATTTTGTCTAGATTTCTGGAATGTGATTCATTATCTTTGCTAAAAATGATAATGTCATCTATGTATATGAAACATATTTTGCCAATATGTTCATGAAGAATATCGTCTAATGCCCTTTGAAAAATTGAAGGTGCGTTTTTTAGACCGAAAGGTAGTCGGGTAAATTCGTATTTGCCATTATTAACTGAGAATGCTGTTTTCTCAATGTCAGCCTCTTTCAGAGGAATTTGATGGAAGCCACTTTTTAAGTCAAGCACTGAGAAAATTTTATTATTTCCAAGTTGAGCTAGTACTTCGTTAATTTCTGGAATAGGGTATTTGTCTGCTATAGTTTCTTTATTAAGTTTCCTATAATCGATAACCATTCTATATTTTTTCTGTTGGGAAGCGTCCAATTTTTTTGGAACAATCCACACGGGTGAATTGTAGGGTGATCGGGATGGGCGAATAATTCCGTCCTCTAAGAGTTCTTGTATTTGTCTATGGACTTCGTCTTTTAAAGACATTGGGAATTGATAAAATTTTGAATATATCGGTGAATCTGTCTTAGTTCGAATTTCTGCTTTTACGTTTGTTGTGTAAGTTAACTTTTCGTTCGGGGTGGCAAATAAATTGGGATATTTTGTGACTAACTGGTTTAGTCTTTGTTTCTGTTCAATAGTCATGTGGTCTGTTCGTGGTATAACAGTGTTAACTGCCTCAATTTTTTTCTGTCTAAGGGTTATACTCATGTTTTTTTTAATTATTAGTTGATTCTTGCTGCTGTGGATTACAGCGTCTAGTTCTTTAAGACTGTCATTGCCCAGAATTGCGTCGAATGCTTTCAACGTTGGTAATAGGAAAAATTTGACTTGAATATCTTGTCTATTAAAAAGATTAGCGATTTTATGGTGAGTTATTTTTATATTTCCACCGACTGTTACGGCTTCGAAAGGCTTTTTGTTAGGAATGGGGTTAGAAACTAGTTTGGGCTGTATGTAATTTCTGTTTGAACCTGTATCTATTAGTATTTTGAGTACCTCTCCGCTTGTTGTCTTACATTCTATGTAAGGAAGCGAAGAGTTGGTTATCCTAAAAAATTGATATCGGCTTGTTCGGTGGCGTTTCCCTGTTCGTTTTCGATTTGCTCTATTTCGTCTGTGTATTCTTGCAGTGATTGTTCGTACTCTGTCTGTTGCTGTTCGTAAGTTTCGATGGTCTGTCCGTATTCTTCCATATTCCAGGAAGCGTCACTGTTGTCATAGTCGGGCCATTCCTCTATTGTTTGAATATTGAAATTTCTTTGTCTTTTGTCAGTTGGGTTTGCTAACGGTGGAGGTCTTTTGCCTGTCTCGAACTTTGGTCTGTTCATGTAATTTACCATCCGTGTCTGGATGCTCTGGTCAACGTCCATTGGTTCGGGACGTGGCTGTGGTTTGGGTGCTAATGGTCGGGGAGGTATGTATGTACGTTGTGGTTGCATTTGATGAAAGTGTGGTTTATTGTATTGATGTACGTTATTATTATTATTTGGCCATGCAGACTGCATTGGCACTTGGGTCCTGAAGCCTATTGGTACTGTTCTCATAGTTTGGGGCGGATTTTGTGGATATTGGGCCATGCGAGGTGGCAACATAGGTGGTGGTGCGCTTCGAGCTGCGTTTTTATGACCTGTTTGATGGATTTTATTGAAAGCAATGTTTGTTCTATAGCTTTGATTTTCTAACTTTAAGCAGTAATGGAGGGCTGAGGGAAGGTCTGCTGGTTCCTTTATGCAAAGAATACGTGACAAATCTCCTCTCAAACCTCTGATGAAGGTATCTAATGCCTTTTCCCTGTACATTTTTGTCATGAGGGTCTCGGCCTCTCTGTTGAGTTCCATGCATCCTACTTTGTTCAGTATTAGTGTTAGGTGATTATAAACAATCTGGTAAAATTGTTCTACCGTCTGGTTGTGACCTTGTATTAACATGGTCATTTGATATTCGAGTGTCCCTATATCTCTTTTATCTGCATAATGCAGTGTGAGACACTTGGAGATGGCATTCCAATTTAGAGGCACGTTGTACGACTCGAGGGCCGTATCAGCATTTCCGACTATCTTGTTTCTCACGGTATGCAATATGCCATAATATGTTGGTGAACCAACTTGGCTTGCATATATCGAGAGTATACGGTCTACACTCTTTTTCCATGAGCTGAATTCAGCTTTGTCACCAGAGAATTCCCTGAGGCTTTTGACGATGTCTGGTACTCTGTTCAGATCATTCAGATTTTGATCGCCAACTATGTTTTGATCTGCTACGTCATTAAATTCCCTGGAGGGGTTAACTAGTTGTTTCACTAGTGTTGGAAGTTGTGCTGCTAAAATTTGGGCAACAGTAGTTGCAATCTGCTGTTCTGCGTTGTTTGCCATGCCTCTGTTTTGTAAGTGTTCGTTTTGTCGGTCAATGCGTCGTTGTTGCTGTCTATCAACGTTTTGTCCGCCTACCTGAGGTTGTTCTCCTAAAACCGGGGGTCTAATCAAGTTATGCTCATTAGCCATACGTCACAAACTGACTTCTATGGTACTTATGTCTACAGATTTTGGAATTTATTTTTGATTTATAGATATTAAGTGTATGGTTAGTTTAGGATTAATATTATTACAGCTTAATTTATTACAAAATGTGCATAAAATTTATTTACTTATTTAATTTTTTTCTTCTAAGACCAGTAGCTGGTTTTTCCCTTCTACTTTGGAGGGTCCCCTGGGAATCGCAAAGTTGGGTTATGTTATACTACGTTTGTAGTCAATGTAAATTTTATCGCTTTACGCTTTTTAATTCTTTGCTTTATTTATTTTTTCTTTATTCTCTTAATCTTTAAGTTTACTTTTTTCTTTTCTTAAATTGTTTTTCTTTTCTTAATGGTTGTTTTAGTTTTGTTAGTTTTTGATATTCTTATATTTCTAACTTACAATAATGATGATGTGGCGGTCTTCACTGCTGGTCCGGATTTCATCCTTTTTGGGTTGTTCCTACTGGGGATCCTGCGACCAGACACCGTTGAAGTATCCTGTGGACTGACCGTACAGGATTACCGTCCACCGATGGGCAATCGAACAATTAAGTTCCAGACTACCTTTAGCGAGTCGAACCGAACGTCGAAGTTAATCAACGTGAGTTGCTTCGGTTACTTTCGCACAGACTCTGCAGTTCTTTTACAGTTGCGTGCACTTAGAGTATCGTCACTCTCTCGCGTCACACAGTCTGCTTTGATCGGCTTTGAATTTTATCTGTCGCGTTCGTACAGGCGTTTTGCTGTGTTGAAACGCGATCGAATTTTCACTTTTTAACCGATTTTTATATTTTGAGATCACACCGTCGCGTTCGTACAGGCGTTTTGCTGTGTTGAGACGCGATCGAATTTTCACTCTTTAACCGACTCTGCTTTTATATTGCAGTATCACGCACGTACTAATCGTTTTGCTGTATTGCGCGCGAAGTCGGTCCCTGCTCGGGCGCCAGTTAAATTCTTCTTTTCTTTGAATGATAAAAAAAAGATTTTATTTGATTTGGACGAAACAAGTCCGTTTTATTCAAATTGAATTTGGCAACTGACAACTTAAATCAATTCTATCCCTAGCTAAGCTGTGGTTCAGTCAACGGCGCTGGCAGCGGCGTCGCTCGTGGTGTTGTTGGCCCGTTGTGCAATTCTTCTTAGAATTGCTGCAGCTCTGGTTGGCGTGTGCAGGAAGTCCACTAGACGTGGTGTCAGCAGATTTGGCTTATGGAGTTTGTTATGTCTTATTTGTGTTGCAATAATTCCCATTGGATTTTGTTGCAATGTGGAATTATTTTCGTTATTAACTTATATTCGAAATCTTATAAATATTTGATCTAACTGGATGCATGTCCAATCAGAAACATAATTTTAGGAATTTTCAGCTTTTGAACGTCGTCGTTGCTTAGATATATCCATGTTCAGTTCTCTCAATTGATCTTAGTACCTGTGCAAATTTAAATGTCCCAATGATGTTTCACTAAATTACTAAATCAGAATCGGTGAACTCGTAAACTTTTATGGACCGGGACGGCATTGTTAACGTGACGCGGCTCAGCATAATGTCCATCATTGCTGGCGCGTCTCTGTAGGTCACGCAACGCGGATCAGCCACGTAAGCCACAGCCATCACAAACCATAGTAGGACAACATGAGGGCCAAACAGTTCGGCTGCAGAGTATCCAAAACTCAAAATCAGCTGCGAGAATGGGACTTGAGCTGTGATGTCACGATAAAGCCACTGTAATTTATGGAGCAGGCCCAGTAATATGCAGATACCTATGGGGTAGATCTGGACCTGATTCCGAAGGCGATGCTGAAGATGTTTAAAGGCATGGCATCGAAGTGATATGTGGCACACAACAGACACCGACCTGCTTTCTAGAGTATATTCTGCTCAGAGACTGCATTGAAACATTGAAGAAACAAGTCATCAGTGATGGCATGTGATGGACGAGGCATTTAAGATATACATGATGGATAAATGCAAACGCTCATACACCCACTGCAACTGCCTCCCGAATTTTTTCTAAATAATAATAAAATAAATAAAAATCTTAATATCTAGTAAGCAAAATATTAGATTACACTTTATAACAGTCAACAAGGGCATCAAATATGTTGAAAAAATTAAATGAAGAAATATATCTAACGTGCTGCATGGACAAAGATCGCACATATAAATCAGACAATTCAGAAATGTGATCCAAGAACCTGTTTTGCTGGCAATGTAATATGGAAGGCTCCAAGATGAAGGCATGCAATTGTCCGCGATGATAACGATCAGAACCGAACAATAAAACAATAAAACGTGAACATTTTGCAGATACCATATTCTCATATCTGCTGGCTTGAAAATAAGAGTTTGGTAACATTTATTTTCAGCACAGCTATCATTTTGACACTAAAGCTATTTCGGCACACTTAGATACTTAGTAGTGATTTCGGCATGAAAATAAGGTAGTTACAAATTGCGATTAATTGACATTTTTATATTAAAATTAGCTAATTACAGCTAATGCTCTCCTTGGCTTGGTATTCGACTCCCAAAAAGCGGCGGCATAACGCAGTCCCCGCTGTCTGTTGCCCCAGCAAGTTATTAAGCTCTAGTCATCGTACTCGACTAGGAGATATCCTCAACCCAATCCTATCTGCATCTCTAAAAATTTGGAGGCTCTTAAGCCGTACGAGATTAAATTACTGAATTTTGATCATATTGTTAAACTATAAAAATAAAACGGGAATAGTTATCGCATATTTGAAATAAACTTGAAATGCGTATGTATAGCACACATGGTCCTACAAAAAATAATTTCAGTCTCCATGCCTTATAGATGCTGAAATTGACGCGTTCACACTAACGGACAGACGGACAGGGCTCACTCTACTTGGCTTGTCGTCCTGATCAAGAATATATATACTTTATGGGGGCTGCCACGCCTCCTTCTGCCTGTTGGATTTATTTTCACAAACCCGTTATACCCTGATTTCCCATTTTCAATGAGATCAGGGTATAAAAATATCGCTGCCCTGCTAGTTATCGACAGGGAGATTCGCAGAGCAAAAAGCGAAGATGATTACTCTGCCGACGTGGCCAACATTGTAATAAGCGTCAATAGCAAGTATAAAGAGTTTGCACTGCCGCTGATGTCTCCCCACCTTTGCTGTTCCTGCTGTCCCGGCCACTATTCGCAGGAAAGTTGCTGCCGCCCCTGGTGTTCGTGTGGTCATGGGGAGTCAGCTAAAACGGAAAGTGCCATCACACTTTGCGACTTAATTTACATTTTTATATTAATATAAGTTAGTCACAAAGTGTTAACCCCTGGGACTCTCAAAAAGCGACGGCATAACGTGCGTCCCACTCCGGGTGCTTCCTTAGCCCCAGATGCCCATGTTCTTCTTCTGATGCTCCTGCCCCCAGCTCCCATCCTACACAAGCAGATAAAAAATATCGCTAGTCTTCGAATGGGTGATGCAGAGGGGTAAAATCCGGCTGTCGACTTTGCAGACATGACCAAATATGTTGTGCTGATATTTCCGATAACACGATTGGAGACTATGCAACCCGCTTACCGGCAACGCGCTGCTCGCACTATTACTCTGTCCCCGACAGCGTTCCGATTGCTGCACCGCGAATCTGCAAGGCTTCTAAGAGCTGGTCAATAATTATAATGAGCAACAAACTCAAGAAGACACCTCAGCATGTCGCTGAACGTGTTCGCTGGAAAGTTGCTGCCGCTCTTGGCATCCGTGTGCACGAGGTGAGTGAGTTGAAGCGAAGAGGTGTCATCATTCACCTGTCGTCTTCTAACGAGATGATAACCCCAAGTTCAATTAGCTTGATCTTAATGTGAAAGAAAATAAATCGTCAGGAACAAGGGTTACAGTCATACACATTAACAGTCAAGTAATTCATGAATGCTTAAGAACCACTTATTGGGGCACCTGTGAGCACTTATGCGAACCCAATGCATAACTGCTGCCAGGGCGGACCAGCAAACCGCCGTGACACGGGGCCGCTCCCTGAGCATTACAAGCTATCAACGGCAAGCGCAATAGTTGATTTCGTCAAAGTGGCTTACTTTAACAGTTTTAAGTATTAGTCGAACAATCTGCGATTGCAGTAGAGGTAGGGCGGACCAAAGGCTTAATTTGGTACATTTTTCTCTGTATGGAGTAAGACAGACCAAGTATTTTAAACATAGAAGCAGAATCCTTAAGGACTATTTGAATTGGATTTAAATTAGAATTGGATCACATCCGGAAGCTGTATCCGTAGTCAGCAGAGATTAAGATAGTCTTCGCCTGAATGCAAGCCTGAATTAGCACTTACTATGATACCTTTTTGTTTTATTATTCTTCACTGCCTCTGTCTACAAGCTTGTTGTTTTTGTTTTGGTGTTTTACCGCTGCCGTCCAATGACGTGTCTTGATATTGTGGAAAAACCTTTGGGTTTTCTTTTAATTTGTTTTATAACATTGATGATGTTTGTTTGTTGCACTTTGACTTTGTATTTTTTTATTTGAAAACTTTTATTTCTGGGTTTTATTTATGTTAGCTTTATAGCATTAATGTTCCTTTTTTACTTTGAAGTTGCACTTAATTAATAACTTTATTTACTTGGTGTTTTTTTTTAGAATAACTTTAATTTCTGAGTTTTTCTATGTAAGTTCATTTATTTTATTTTTTTAAATCAATTATTCATGACGAGCCACGTTCGTGTACTCCGAGTTGTATTCTTAGGCTAAACTTAAAATAATCGTTCATCTAAACGCGCGGGATGCCGTTCGACCGCGGTTCCCGTTGCTCCTCTTGCTATTGCTGTTGTTTATATATAGAACAGGCGCAGGCACCTGCGTGACAATGACAACAATTTGCGACTGCCTAATAACAGTGTAACATGCAGGAGCCTATCCCAGAGTGTTCAAGATGATCAAATATGCTTACGTTGCGGTATGTGCAAGATCTCATATTCTGCCCGTCTCGTTCGTTTTCTGTGTTATGCATTGCTTAACTTGAAAAGTGCTGGACTAGCAGATTGATCCAATGTGTTTGTGTTAACTTTTACATACTGCTGGCGTATCAATGTTTATAATAATTATGTTCGTCTGTTCAATTGAATGAACAAAGCGATCTCGAAACATTTATTTAGTATATATAGTTATATCTATCTATATATATACAAGTATGGAGAACAAACCATGGAAAACTTTTTCAAATCAACTTTGTGCATTTGGTCAATCAACTACGTATTTGCACGGATCCCTCACTTTTAGGTTCGATCAACCAAAAATATAGCACTTGAACATTAATGTGCTTCGAGTATTTAATCGTAGTGCCATATCCCAATATTATATCCCGCCATATACATTTTATTTGGCTATTTTCCGCTCCTTCTTTTAAACATACAGTTTTCCAAGAAATTCTTTACACATTGAAAAAATAAATTGTTTTACTTTAGATGCAAAATTAACAATTGAACTGACTTAAGATGCAAATTTAATATTTATTGAATTACATTAAAAAAATATATACAACAAAATTAAAAATTATGCTGATAGGAAACTGCTTACACACTTGTTATCTCATACACAGGCGTTGTCTCATGGAATGGACTTTATTAAATATTCAAAAAGAATCTATTGTCACTCTTCTAGGATAGCAGCTTTTAGCTGTTAGATCTTTAGGTTCGCCTTTAAAATGCTTAAGTACTGAACCGCAGTTCCCCAACTAATCGACTAACCGAAAGCTTTCCAAATTACACAGTTGGAATAATGTATTTGTATTTCAACGCAGTTAATGCCTTGAACCATACTCTAAATGGACCATTCTTACAGGGTAGCATTACTTTTGTTGTCGCCAAATATGATGTTTTCCCAATATTCTACGGGATGTCTGATCACATTCACAGCAAAATTAAAGCGCTTTTCTACTTACCAATGAATGTTGCGATTTTTTCGTGCAACTCTTGAACTAATGGTGTAGTGTTTCATGTGACACATCTAAGTTACATTCTTAAGGTCCGCATTAAACTTCAGTACTCATATTCACGAATTTTTTCAATTCCGCTTATCTAAACGGCCTGCCCGACTGCAAGTCTTTGTTCAACGCCCACCTTTACCCTTTTCTTCAAGTCTACTTTTGCTTTCCGCTCGATTTATAAAATTCTAAATTGTTTTGTTTGATATAAAAAACTCTTTAACTAATTCTGTAACAGATTTGCCCAACTTGTAATTATAATAATAGCTTAATGTCTTACCAGGTATTTTAAAAATTAAACTACTTAATTTTTAGAAACGTACTCAACCAAATTTCACAGCCAAATTGAATGAAACGCAAAATTAAACACGTAAAAAAAGGATTAGATCAAAGCAGAATTGCAAAACGCAATGTGTAAACAGTCTCTTGGCATCGTGCAAAAAAATTCATTTTAGTTTTTGTTGTTTATATTGTTACACATTGTTTTGGATTTGCTTGTTTATTTAATCTTATTCAAAACTTTCAGTGTGTAAAGAGTGATTGCTCGTAGCTATGATATTTTTTGTACAGATTTTTATTTTTTTTTTCAATATGAAAATAAATCTAAATCATTTATTAAAAACTAAAATTTTGTAAAGATTTTCTGTTTGGTTGTCTGTATATTATGCTTTTATTCTCGATTAAAAACATTGTCGAAATATAGTTATATGTCGTATATCCCATTTTGAATTTTAGTATATTCGAAATCTTATAAATATTTGATCTAACTGGATGCATGTCCAATCAGAAACATAATTTTAGGAATTTTCAGCTTTTGAACGTCGTCGTTGCTTAGATATATCCATGTTCAGTTCTCTCAATTGATCTTAGTACCTGTGCAAATTTAAATGTCCCAATGATGTTTCACTAAATTACTAAATCAGAATCGGTGAACTCGTAAACTTTTATGGACCGGGACGGCATTGTTAACGTGACGCGGCTCAGCATAATGTCCATCATTGCTGGCGCGTCTCTGTAGGTCACGCAACGCGGATCAGCCACGTAAGCCACAGCCATCACAAACCATAGTAGGACAACATGAGGGCCAAACAGTTCGGCTGCAGAGTATCCAAAACTCAAAATCAGCTGCGAGAATGGGACTTGGCTGTGATGTCACGATAAAGCCACTGTAATTTATGGAGCAGGCCCAGTAATATGCAGATACCTATGGGGTAGATCTGGACCTGATTCCGAAGGCGATGCTGAAGATGTTTAAAGGCATGGAATCGAAGTGATATGTGGCACACAACAGACACCGACCTGCTTTCTAGAGTATATTCTGCTCAGAGACTGCATTGAAACATTGAAGAAACAAGTCATCAGTGATGGCATGTGATGGACGAGGCATTTAAGATATACATGATGGATAAATGCAAACGCTCATACACCCACTGCAACTGCCTCCCGAATTTTTTCTAAATAATAATAAAATAAATAAAAATCTTAATATCTAGTAAGCAAAATATTAGATTACACTTTATAACAGTCAACAAGGGCATCAAATATGTTGAAAAAATTAAATGAAGAAATATATCTAACGTGCTGCATGGACAAAGATCGCACATATAAATCAGACAATTCAGAAATGTGATCCAAGAACCTGTTTTGCTGGCAATGTAATATGGAAGGCTCCAAGATGAAGGCATGCAATTGTCCGCGATAATAACGATCAGAACCGAACAATAAAACAATAAAACGTGAACATTTTGCAGATACCATATTCTCATATCTGCTGGCTTGAAAATAAGAGTTTGGTAACATTTATTTTCAGCACAGCTATCATTTTGACACTAAAGCTATTTCGGCACACTTAGATACTTAGTAGTGATTTCGGCATGAAAATAAGGTAGTTACAAATTGCGATTAATTGACATTTTTATATTAAAATTAGCTAATTACAGCTAATGCTCTCCTTGGCTTGGTATTCGACTCCCAAAAAGCGGCGGCATAACGCAGTCCCCGCTGTCTGTTGCCCCAGCAAGTTATTAAGCTCTAGTCATCGTACTCGACTAGGAGATATCCTCAACCCAATCCTATCTGCATCTCTAAAAATTTGGAGGCTCTTAAGCCGTACGAGATTAAATTACTGAATTTTGATCATATTGTTAAACTATAAAAATAAAACGGGAATAGTTATCGCATATTTGAAATAAACTTGAAATGCGTATGTATAGCACACATGGTCCTACAAAAAATAATTTCAGTCTCCATGCCTTATAGATGCTGAAATTGACGCGTTCACACTAACGGACAGACGGACAGGGCTCACTCTACTTGGCTTGTCGTCCTGATCAAGAATATATATACTTTATGGGGGCTGCCATGCCTCCTTCTGCCTGTTGGATTTATTTTCACAAACCCGTTATACCCTGATTTCCCATTTTCAATGAGATCAGGGTATAAAAATATCGCTGCCCTGCTAGTTATCGACAAGGAGATTCGCAGGGCAAAAAGCGAAGATGATTACTCTGCCGACGTGGCCAACATTGTAATAAGCGTCAATAGCAAGTATAAAGAGTTTGCACTGCCGCTGATGTCTCCCCACCTTTGCTGTTCCTGCTGTCCCGGCCACTATTCGCAGGAAAGTTGCTGCCGCCCCTGGTGTTCGTGTGGACATGGGGAGTCAGCTAAAACGGAAAGTGCCATCACACTTTGCGACTTAATTTACATTTTTATATTAATATAAGTTAGTCACAAAGTGTTAACCCCTGGGACTCTCAAAAAGCGACGGCATAACGTGCGTCCCACTCCGGGTGCTTCCTTAGCCCCAGATGCCCATGTTCTTCTTCTGATGCTCCTGCCCCCAGCTCCCATCCTACACAAGCAGATAAAAAATATCGCTAGTCTTCGAATGGGTGATGCAGAGGGGTAAAATCCGGCTGTCGACTTTGCAGACATGACCAAATATGTTGTGCTGATATTTCCGATAACACGATTGGAGACTATGCAACCCGCTTACCGGCAACGCGCTGCTCGCACTATTACTCTGTCCCCGACAGCGTTCCGATTGCTGCACCGCGAATCTGCAAGGCTTCTAAGAGCTGGTCAATAATTATAATGAGCAACAAACTCAAGAAGACACCTCAGCATGTCGCTGAACGTGTTCGCTGGAAAGTTGCTGCCGCTCTTGGCATCCGTGTGCACGAGGTGAGTGAGTTGAAGCGAAGAGGTGTCATCATTCACCTGTCGTCTTCTAACGAGATGATAACCCCAAGTTCAATTAGCTTGATCTTAATGTGAAAGAAAATAAATCGTCAGGAACAAGGGTTACAGTCATACACATTAACAGTCAAGTAATTCATGAATGCTTAAGAACCACTTATTGGGGCACCTGTGAGCACTTATGCGAACCCAATGCATAACTGCTGCCAGGGCGGACCAGCAAACCGCCGTGACACGGGGCCGCTCCCTGAGCATTACAAGCTATCAACGGCAAGCGCAATAGTTGATTTCGTCAGAGTGGCTTACATTAACAGTTTTAAGTATTAGTCGAACAATCTGCGATTGCAGTAGAGGTAGGGCGGACCAAAGGCTTAATTTGGTACATTTTTCTCTGTATGGAGTAAGACAGACCAAGTATTTTAAACATAGAAGCGGAATCCTTAAGGACTATTTGAATTGGATTTAAATTAGAATTGGATCACATCCGGAAGCTGTATCCGTAGTCAGCAGAGATTAAGATAGTCTTCGCCTGAATGCAAGCCTGAATTAGCACTTACTATGATACCTGTCCCTACACCTTCTCAGTATGCAATCTACTGCTGCCGTGTATAAATTAGTTTCCTTCCAGTCCTGTAGTGGCTGAAGATTAGGTTGAGAGGCAACTGTTCCTCTTATTGCTGGCCTCGGGCTCAGACAATAAAACAAATTATTTAACGGCTAAGTGCCGGAGTGAATATTTATTTAAGCGACTTATGGGAAGAGCGCTGTATTCAAAACTAAAAACTAATTACAAAGAATATTTCGCTTAAGCTAAGCCAAAACTCGCATCACGCCACAATGTCACAAAGTCGGCAAGCCGACTCAGCGAAAATCTTAGGCAATAGCGGAAACTCTTGCAGAAAAACAAAATTGTCCAGTTACCGCCGGAAAGTATGTCGCAATTGCGAGGGCTGTTTCTTAACTTATAAACTTTTAACTTATAATATCTTACTACGTGTTAACTACTCCCCCCTCAAGTGTAAGGCCGTCCTCGGCCGACCCAATCCCGGCGACGACTTCTCGTAACTGCTTCGCAGACTTCTTTGCGCCAATGATCCGCTAAAGAGTGAGGCCAATGCAGATTAGAGCACAGCATATGGCTCCGACGATGAATGCCACACGATAGGCTTGATCAGTTCGGGCGTCTTCCCTGAATTGCTGTATCACCTCCAAATTGCGTTCATTCAAACGATGAAGGTAAGGGAGGCTGAGGACATCTTGGTTGGCAGTGATGTTTAGCAAGGGAGAATTGGCAATACCTAGGACTCTATTGCGTACGTTGTTGTGGTTGTAAAACAGAGTCCCGTTAATTGCGACTCGTTGAGGATGATGATTCCGTCATCTACAAGGGTAATTATCTCCAGGTTGCTCGGCTGGATCTCGCAGTGTGCCATGCCACCTGCATGGAGCTCTTTGGCACATGAACTCCCTAATGCCAGACGACAAAATGTGGCTCCAGGTGAAGCGGCGCAACTCTGCAGTGAGTGAGTTTCTCCATCGCATTCGGCTATGACGTTGTCAAACAATCGCAATATGAAGTTCTTGTGGACGACAGGATAAATCGTAATTTTTCTGCAAGCTTTTTTAATCTTTGGGAATTTGATTATAAAATGTATAGTGTTAATGGATTGAAGTATGTTAGCCTTTGCAAGAGTAATTGCAAGCATTAAATTTTGCAACTCCATCGTCAGCATTCTGTTCCTGGACAGTAATGTTTCAAACAGATGGCCAGTGTCAACTTGTGAGTTTTTGGCTAACTTGAGAATCTTGTTGACACTGATCGTCAACTGGTTAAGCTGGTCTTGAACTCTAGTGTTTATTTCTATTTGTCTATTGTTGGCACTTATTAGTTGCCCTTCAGTGAACCTAGTCTGCTTTAAATCACCGGCATCGGGTGTACCCGCCACCACCTTCAGTATGGATCCTAGGAAATCTAAACTCCTGGCGACTCTATGGTGTGTGTCTAACGCCTCCAAGAGGTCTTGTAGATGTGCCGTGTCCACACTTAGAAGTTTTTTCATGTGGGATAGCGGGAACATGTCGATTAATTTGACCGTTTCTTCCACCATTCGCATGTACTCTGAAAGGTTTGCCGAATGCCTAACATATGCGTACTCTTCCCATATTAAAATTTCGCCATCGACGATGGGAATGTACTTGGCACGCGAGTAGTCGGTGACATGTGCCGAAGCCACTGATAAGGAAAGGAGTAATATGTATCCAAACCTGTGAAATGAAGTTGTTTTCTTTCTTTTTAGCGACCTTTTTGTTTTCCTTTTTAAGGGGGTCTGCCCACCACCAAGAATGTTTTATAAAATTATGCCAAGTGGCTAAAGATAATTTGAAACACTATATCTAACTTATTCGAGTTTGCCTAGTGGCTTAAAAAAGGTGTAAAAAAAAACAAGGGAGTCACCTAATGTTGTCCTTGTGGACCACCCTTCCTTTAATGAGGACCTCGGTCCCCAGGTCTGCTTCCACGGCCTTCTCATCACATAAAAGTGTGAGTTTGTTTCCGAGCCGTCGGTTGGACTTGACCAAAACCTTGTCCCCAACGTCGAAGACCCTATTCTGCCGCTTTGCGTTCTCCCTAGCTCTGAGCGTCGTCTGAGCGTTTCTGATCTTTTCTTGTATCTTTTCTTGTGGCTCATCTGGGGGCGCCTGGACCACATCAACTGGTCTCTGGTCGATGACCGAATGGGTCGACTTATTGTACTCAGTTGTAGCCAGTAAAATGTCTTCTACGGTGTCACTTATGCCTTTGTCAATCTTTAGGCATCTGGCTAGCTCTAATAGAGTGCTGTGAAAGCGCTCAACCTGTCCATTCGAGATGCTATGCAATGGTGGTGCATTTGAAATGCTGACCCCATAGTTGTTTGTGAGCATAGTCACGATGGTCTCTGAATTCAATGACGGTTCATTGTCACAGTAAATTGATCTGGCTTTTGGAAAAAAGTTCATTAGTTGCATTAAGGCTGGCTTCAGATCCACAATGGTTCTTGAAGGGACCGGTTGGACAATAGCAAACTTAGAGAACTTGTCGATGCAAGTGAGAAAGTATTTCCTGTCAGTGGAGAAAATGTCTACGTGTAACATCTCTCCTACATGTGAGGGGATCGGTGTCTCTCCAAGCTCTTGCTTTTTGGGGTGTCTATCATATTTAGCCCTAGCACATGTTTTGCAACTTTGTACTATTTCATTGGCTATTTTTGCCATCTTTGGAAAGTAGTACTCCGAGAGTACCTGCTTAACATTTTCCTGTGCAGACCTATGGGCCCTATTATGCTCGACTGTGAGGATTTCCCTTCTTTCTCCAACCGCAAATATGTCCACTACGCGATTTTTGCAATGCCAGAACTTTGTGGCTGGGTATCTTCGCACCAATGCATCTTGTATCATTGCAAGCGTGTGTAAATTACAGTGGAGAGCATTTACGCATTTGGGTGAGACATCTACATCTACATCTTCGAGCTCGTCTAGCAGCGATTCGACGCATGTATAGCTGATCAAGTAGCGTTTCTTATTTCCAAAAAGAATAAAACTTCGTTTTAAGGGGAAACGCGCCTCTTCTAGCACTATCTGGTTTTGAAAACAGTTCAAGGGTTTGTCTGTCGTCTCAATGGTGTTGGTGAGAGATACCTCACTGTGGATCGTTGCTGCGCAGGACTCAATTTCTTGCTCATTTATAGCGTTGAGCTGCTGTCTTGACAAGGCATCCGCAACCAGATTGTCCTTGCCAGGTTTATAGAAGATACGTGCATTAGACTCGTCAATGCGCGCTTTCCACCTTTTGATTTTCGCATTTGGATTAGATTCCGAAACTGCGAAGGTCAAGGGTTGATGGTCAGTGAAGATATTAATGTCTTTCACCCCATACAAATAGTGCCTTAATTTGGCAAGTGACCATACAATGGCCAATAACTCTCTCTCATTGGTTGCATAGTTAACCTCACTGTCCTTCAATGTTCTTGAAATCATTGTTATAGGACGACCCTCTTGTGACAAAACTGCACCTATGCCGTGAGCCGAAGCATCGGTCGTTAGATCGAATGGCTTCTTAAAATCGGGGTACCTGAGCATTACATTCTCGGATGACAAAATATCGCGCAACTTCTGAAATGCCCTTTGCTGCACTTCAGAGAATTGAACCTTTATATTTCTGGACCTATGCTTACTGACTGTTCCATTTTCACCCTTCAAGATATTCGAGATGGGTCTTGCTATTGCGGCGAAGTCCCTAATGAAACATCTGTAATAACTTGCGAGGCCTAGAAATTATCTGACCTCGAATAGTGTTTTAGGTTCTGGATACTCTTGTATTGCCCTAACCTTTTCAGGATCCGTCGTGGTGCCAGTGCTGGTGACTATGAAACCGAGAAAGTTCACACTTTTCTTAAAAAAACGTGACTTTTCGACGGAGACCCTCATGTTTGCTTCGTGTAAGCTTTTTAGGACCCAATCCACGTGTTTAATGTGGGATTCCTCATCTTCTGAAAAGATGATTACGTCATCGACATAAACATAGCAAAATTTGCCAATCTGCTCTCGCAGTATGTCGTCGATGGTTCTTTGAAAGATGCTTGCTGCATTCTTTAATCCAAAGGGGAGTCTTTTGAACTCGTATTTCCCCCCGTTCACAGAGAAAGAGGTTTTTTCACGGTCGCGTTCAGCGAGTATAATTTGGTGATAACCAGACTTGAGGTCTAATATTGAAAAGAATTTGGCTCTCCCCAAATTCCCCAATATCATTGATATATTTGGCATAGGGTATTTGTCAGTCACGATTCTTTCGTTGAGTTTACGAAAGTCTATTACCAAACTCATTTTCCTATTACCTGCTTCATCAGTGCCCTTCTTGTCTACTACCCATATTGGGTTATTGTAGGGAGAGACGGACTTTTGAATTATATCATTTTTTAGCAGATCTTTTATTTCTTTATTAACGAAATCAGCTGCTCCCATTGGATATGGGTAAAGCTTGTCATAGATCGGTTGCTCATCTGTGGTCCTAATGGTAGCCAAGACTGATGTGTTATACGGCAACGCCTCGTCTGGGTCTGCAAAGGCCTTTTGTCTGGTCTTTAGCATTTTCAAAAAAGAACTTCTAGCTAATGGGGATGCCTCTGCACAGTCTACATTTGTGAAATTTACATTTTTGCACGTGTGGAAGGTGATCTGTTCGACCTCCAGTTGTCCTTAAGTTGTCCTGAAGCTAGACAAAGCGAAGCAGCTGCCTGCTTTAGCAGGTCAAGGCCTACAATCCCATCAAATGTTGACAAGTCCGGCAGAATAAAAAGGTTGCCTTTAACCCAAACATTGAAACAAAGCATTTGTGTGTAATTTGTGTCTCGCCGTGAATGGAATGAATTTTGAAGGGAGACTCTACCGAGCGGACGCCTTTCAATCTTTCATGTGGCCGAATGAAATTCTTGGCCGCGCCCGTGTCTATGAGGAATCGCATGTGAGTCCCTGCTACTCTTTGTCTGATGACGAGTAGCAGGGATTTGCTCCTAAAAAATTGAGGGCATCAGAGTCATAACTATCATCGTCATTGATTTGTGCCGCTGCGTTGGAGGCGGCATCAGCATACACCTCTGCCCCCTGTCCCGCGCCTTGCGAGACGTGATTCAACCTCTGTTGTTTTCTCTGACCGCCTGTGCGGTCAGATGCGGGGTGGTTCCTATTCGCGTAAGCCGGGGCCTGAGTGGGCTGCAATACCCTTGAGAAGGAAGGATCGACCTCCATGGGCACCGGTGCGCCATTATTATTGTGCTGCCTGCTGCTTCGTTGGTCAGTCTGAACTGGGGCCTTGCTTTGCTTGCTAAAGTGCGGATTCTTTGTACCTCTAGGTTGTGTTTCGGCTTGATACGAATGCCTCTCCTGTTGGTGACCCTGCACCTTTGCATGTGGCTTGCGCTCTTTGTCCTCTAGACTTTTTGCGAAATTAGCCGCGAATGCGTACCTTTCATGATTCGACTCGACTTCTTGCGCGAGAGCTAGCGCTGAAGGCAGATCTCTGGGCTTTGCTGCAAAGAGAACATCTGTAAGACTGCGCTTGAGACCCGATATGATACGCAACGCATCGTCGCGGAACTTTTCACATAGGCCCTTTGCTAAAGCCGGCTCATATGACATGTTAACTTTGTTAGTGAGAAGAGTGAGTTCTTCTCTACCTCATCGTAATATTGAAGCAGGGGCAGGCCACCTTGCCTCAAGGTACCTAATTCCTGTTCAATGATATGAATTGGTCTCTTGTTACTGTATGTGAAATCTAGGCGATTTATTATCGCATCAAAATTTAATACAGTACCAAATGAGGCCAGAACCGCGGCTGCGATAATAATAACAGCCTAATAATGACGAGAACTGCCATTATGTGGTTTGAAGATCTCATAAGCGGCTAATGCTGCCTGCCTCCAAGATACATAAGAATCCTGTACTCCTGCAAACTCAGGTAAGCACTTGACGGCATCTAGCGGCTCGTCACAGTGAATGTCGTTTCTAATTCCTATAGCAGCATATGCTACTACTTGTGGGGCGGCAACGTTTGCTGCTGCTATTTGTTCAGCTAACTCATTAATTCTTTGAGTCAATGCAAGCTTCCTCTGAACCGGGACATGCGCAGGCCAGTGGCCGCGAAAAATAAAACGGGCCGTTAAAAGATGGGTCGAATTACGTCGCAGCTCTGAACTACGAGAACTAAGTGCACAACTTTAGACACACAGAAAGTAACACAAAGTAATCTTATTAACCATCTGGATAAATCGTTTCCACTAAAATTCTCAAAGCAGTCACTAACTAATTTTTTAAGAATTAAACTTGAGGAAAAATTTTGGCTAGAGTATCCATTTACATGATTCAACTAAAAAAAATTCTCCTTATAATTAGTCACTTGCAGCTCCCGCGCTGCTGTCTTAATTGATGTTGGTTGTTGCAGCTCCTGTGCTGCTATTTTATTCCTTGTTGGTTGTGGAGTCCGACCACTAGTTGGGCGCCAATTAGTTTCCTTCCAGTCCTGTAGTGGCTGAAGATTAGGTTGAGAGGTAACTGTTCCTCTTATTGCTGGCCTCGGGCTCAGACAATAAAACAAATTATTTAACGGCTAAGTGCCGGAGTGAATATTTATTTAAGCGACTTATGGAAAGAGCGCTGTATTCAAAACTAAAAACTAATTACAAAGAATATTTCGCTTAAGATAAGCCAAAACTCGCATCACGCCACAATGTCACAAAGTCAGCAAGCCGACTCAGCGAAAATCTTAGGCAATAGCGGAAACTCTTGCAGAAAAACCAAAAGTGTCCAGTTACCGCCGCTGACCAGTACTGATACAAAGTATGTCGCAATTGCGAGGGCTGTTTCTTAACTTATAAACTTTTAACTTATAATATCTTACTACGTGTTAACTTATATACGCGGTAGCGCATGTTATTTTCGATAAGTTTCAAGGTGAAAAAAAAACATGGTCGTCGCGCCATTTTTATGTAATTTGCGGCACTTGACATAACGGCTGATGTTTCCGCAATGTTGGGATCAAAGGATTCGTTCCTGCAAAAGCTGTATGGGTGTAGCGTAAGCACGAACGATGCCAGCGATGTCTCGATGATAGCTGCGTTAGCTTAAGCTTCCACTACTACCTTCGTTAATGCGGCCCCACTGCAGTTGCCACCGCTGCTGATGCTCCCGCTGATGTTGTCCCTGTAGTTGCAGCACCCGGTATCGGTGTCGCTAAGCCGGTATCTTCCGATGCGGTGACGAGTTAGAACGCGATAGTCCAGCTCAGGTTAGGAGAGCTATAGCTTGTGTAGAAGTACACGTCAACGTCACACTATGCTGGATGTTACGACAAAATACTCGCGGTTCATCGTTGACATAACCGGCAGAATTGAGTACTGGAGGCTTTGAGACGCGTTCGCAAACCTCCTACTGCCACCTTCGCTGTTACCGCTGCCCCAGCTACTAATGAACAAATAACTAATAATAAATAATTTTAAAAGACAGCGACAAGCTTACGTGTGTGCGTAACTGATGATCGCAAAGTTGAACATTACACTAAAAACAGAAATCACAGGAATGAAATAAAAGAAAACAATACAGTTGGCTGGCCCAGTTGCCCACCGTGCACAAGCAGATAATGACAATATCGCTGACCTACTCAACCGGGATGATAACTCTGCAGACGAGGCCAACAATGTTATGTACATCAGTGCCAAGTACCAGGAGTTGGCGCTTCACCTGATATCTAAGATAACACGGTAAGAGACCGACCTTTACTGTTTCCCAACCAGTGCTACGATTGCTGCACCCCGAATCTGCAAAGCTGCGGTCTCTGCAGGTCAGTAATTGTAATGAGCCACAAACTCAAGTACCTTCTTCTATCGAGATGCGAATAGTGGTGGTCAATACCAAAATCAAAGAACTTGATCTTGATGTGAAACAAAATGAGGCGCATATACATAACATAGCAGTGTAACAGCTGCATAATTAAGACCCAAAAACTATTGAAGAAAACTCAAAATAGTTTAACATAAGTGAGTATTAATTTTTAATTACATTGAAAGAGAAGCCAACATAAATCAGAATACAAATACACACACCAGTAAAACTAAAATTGTAATTACAATTTATAAACAAAATATGTATGTGTATATTGCACTGTAAAGAGTTGAGTAGAGTTTGAATCATATTGAAGAAAAAAGTGATTTCATTTCAACCTATGAACTTTCCACTCTTGTAGAAGAATATCTTTTAGTTGTATGCGGTTCATTGGATTCACACATGGTGAATAAGGGTCACATCGGGGATAGTGTATCAATTATGGAGAAGCGAAGTCCGCACATTAATCTTTCCTTTGTGGAACTTAAAATTTGGCCTTTTGTTGTTAATAAAACCAAATATATCCTCAATTCTCTTTAAATTTATCGTTAAATTTGAGGCATTCATTGTGTTCTCTATAATTGCCAGTTCTCCGACTCCTCGGCTAGAGATGCACCCAAAACCCAAAGCTTTCCAAGTTTTACAGAAGGAATGATGTTTCAGCTTTTCAATGTAGTTAATGTGCCTTGTGCCATAATCTGGAGTGACCATTGGTACATTATAGTATTACTTTTGTTTCGAGGCAAAATAAAAAAAATGTGAAATGTGTTTTACCAATATTTCCAATAATGTTCGCAGTCATTTACCAATGAAGGTTGAAGTTTTTCGTGCAATTCTTGAAGAGTACCTATGCCATAGGAAGGACCGACGTACTGCGTCATGTTTTTTTCTTGACAAACTGTTAGTAGATTGTTGTCATTTAAATTATGAATCTGTTAAATGTTTAAAAATGTTAGAATATGATTTACGACTGTAAAGAGCAGCAGTTGGAGGTGTGGGAGCGGGAGTGTAGTGCGCATTACAATTGCTCTTCCATAATAAATAAAATAAATCAGTTTGGAATTAAATCTATTCAAGACAAGAGGAAAGTGTTGCTCAGTAGCTCTACATCCCACAATAATTGTTGTATATTCTGTACTCAGTTTGAACTGGAACAGGCCCAGGAACAACTGGAAATCGCAGGCATATGATATGCATCAGCAAACTGGGAATTACATAAAATATAATTTACAGACTATATTTATATATAGATATATATATATTTATATATGTCGACTTAGTATTATATGCTTGATTCATTTCGTTAGCGCAGCGAGTTCCGGTCGCACTCGAGCTCTGACTCGAGACGCACAAATCTTGTGCGCATCTTCCACCGAACCACGCTCGGCGACAGCTTTTGTTGCTATCGCCTCGCTAAAACGGGACTTTCTCTAACTACAAAACACAGACAATCACAGCGCACAGGAAGGATGATGCAATATCAGCATGATGTTGCAATTATGATTCTAACGAAAATGCTCAAAGACGCACCAATACATAGGCAGTGCGACCTTCATATTACCAGCACGCGCTTGCAGGACACCTGCACATTTCGACTGCCTACTCTCCGACACGGCCATCCTGACCATAACCTCGTGTAGAGACAATTACCAACCAGGCGATTTTAAATTCTGAATTCATATAACTTATTATGTTACCCATTTCATAAAACACTATCTTTCTTGCTTTATTAAACAATATTTTTACATAATTTTTTTTTTTTTTTAAGCAATTTTAAAATAATTATTTATTCTTCTGTATACAACATTAGACATTAACATTTGTTTCAAATCGTACCTTGCCGTAAGCTGATGTAGCTCAAATATTTTTTCTGCTTGTGCCCTCACGTTTGACAACTCAACATCATTTTCTACATTACTAGGTTGAAGTAATCCTAATGGGCGTGCTACTTTTCCCAATAACTTTTGAAGAAGACTTGCATTGGTGCACCTCTCCTGTAACAACGTGATCATGGTTCGTTCCACTTGGCCGTTAGCTCGGCTAGCACCGGTGGCAATCAAATGCAAGTTTATTTTCTGATCTGAACATAATTGGCTAAACTTGGCACCCGTAGAACACCTTCCCTGATAGACTATTATTCTCTTTGGTACTCCAAATAACGACACAGAGGATTGAACAGCATTTATGCAGCTTTCACTATCTAATGTAAGGGAATGACTGAGGAAAACATATTCGGTAAATGCATCCACTTGAACGATAACATACCCTTTCTGATCACTTTTGCCACTTAATTTACCTGTTATGTCAATGTGAAGTGTGCCAAGGAATATTAACTTTCGGAATTGGGTGCAATTTTGCTTGAATTTTTCCTGAGGTTGGTTTGGACATTTTATACGTAATACAGCTGTCCACAAATTTTCTAACATATTGTAACATATATTCAAACCAGTAAAGTTCGTAAACTTTATCTAATGTCTTCTCGTAATTATCGACTCGTGCTAAACAACGTTTTCTACCGTTTCTGTGTATTTTTCGTTAAAGAACTTCTGCTCTTAGTTCAGAGGTTTTTGCAGTATCTTTAGCAAGAGAAAAATCCTGGGAGTCAGATTCAGTTTATTTCTTGACGCTTTTAGTACAATCAGTAACGACAACAAAGTTCCTACACAATAAATAATATCTAAAATGTTTATCGTTTACGACAGCTATAGTTTTTAACTCGTATGAGTAGTATCTTGATTCTGCAGGGGAAGTAGTATTCTACTACATGAGGTTTGTTGTTAATTTTATGTAATAAAATTGCAACGCAACCAATGCATCTTGCATCTGTATGCAATTCAATTTCATAATTTGGGTCAAAGATAACAAGGTTTGGTTTATCAGTAAGTATAGAAATTACGTTCTTCCGTATTTGCTCATGTTCTGTTTTCCAACAACATTTTTTCTGAAGTTAAGAAATATAAGGGTTTCATCAACTGTGAAAATCCGTTAATAATCTGAAATACGATGCTAACCCAATAAATTTTCTTAGTGATGTAACTGACTGTGTAGGTGGAAGAGTAGTTAATGCTTCAATTTTCTCTGGGTTTGGACGAATTTTACCTGCACTGATAAAAATTGGACAGATGATATTAAGAAGAAACACTTTGTAATGTTGAAACGACAATATCAAACCCCTGATTTAGTATTTCTCTGCCAATAACAATTTCACTTTGCATTTGATCGTCTGCAATTACATAAAACATAATTTCCATACAGATATCATCAATTCTTATGTTACTTAATATTTGTACCGAACTACATATTACACTGTTGCCTATTTCTTTTAACATAACAATATTCGTAAATCGTTTACCAGAGAATTTTTATACCCTGATCTCATTAAAAATGGGAAATCAAGGTATAATGGTTTTGTGCAAATGTATGTAACAGGCAGAAGGAGGCGTGGCAGACCCCATTAAGTATATATATTCTTGATCAGGACGACAAGCCGATTCGATTGAGCCCTGTCCGTCTGTCCGTATGTGTGAACGCGTGGATCTCAGCATCTATAAGATCTAGAGACTTGAAATTTTTTCGCAGGTCCGTTTATAGCACGCGCAGGTCAAGTTAGTTTCAAATATTCGATAACTATTCGCATTTAATTGTTATCGAATAAAAACATGATTGAAATGCTGTTAATAAATTATATCTCGGACGTCTTAAGAACTAGAGTTTTATGGATACTGGCTCCAAATTTCCCCAAATTCTTAAAATTTAAGTTTAGTTGGAACTAGGGCCATTATGTGAAACCGTTTGCATCTCAACCAAGCCAATAAGATATGTAGATCATATGCTGAAAATTTCATTAAAATCCATTAAGTAAACAAGTAAGAAAGCTCTAGTCGGGGTGCCCGACTAGGAGATACCCTGATCCCAGTCCTTTAAGTTTTGTAATATTTTCCGTAGTTTGTATCGAGTATTAAAAAAAAAAGAAAACAAATAAAAATCGACATTGCGTGACCAGGATTCGAACCCGGATTATTTGCGCAACGTGCACAAACTCTACCAACACCGCCACTTCATAACTAAAAAAAAAATAAAACAATAAAAAACATTTCATCTCCACTGGTCTCGAACCCGGACCAAGCTGCATGCGAGCGGCGCCTCTACCAACGCAGCCACTGTCCTTCTTACGCGAGCTGTTGCAAATTTGAACATAAGTAGCAGCTAATAATTCAGCCCAATTCAATCGCAATTTCAATTCTTGGAATAAAAAAGAATACACACATTTGAATGTATGTGTGCACACGCATAGGAAAAATGCGTGCGCGTGGCGCTGCTGACATGTGCTTTTGCAAATTGGCCAAACGTTTTGTTTAATAACTTCTGTTTTACTTAATGGATTTTAATGAAATTTTCAGCATATGATCTACATATCCTATTGGCTTGGTTGAGATGCAAACGCCTTCACATAATGGCCCTAGTTCCAACTAAACTTAAATTCTAAGAATTTGGGGGGAATTTGGAGCCGGTATCCAAAATCCAACAAAAATCAAAATTGCATAAAATATACATAAGACTAAATACAAAATTTGGAGGCTCTAGCTCTTAAGACGTTTGAGATATAATTTATTTACTGCATTTCATTAATGTTTTTATTCGATAACAATTAAATGCGAAAAGTTATCGAATATTTGAAACAAACTTGACCTGTGCGCGCTATACACGGACCTAGATGCTGAGATCCACGCGTTCACACATACGGACAGACGGACAGACGGACGGACAGACAGACGGACAGGGCTCAATCGACTCGGCTTGTCGTCCTGATCAAGAATATATATACTTTATGGGGTCTGCCACGCCTCTGCCTGTTACATACATTTGCACAAAACCATTATACCTTGATTTCCCATTTTTAATGAGATCAGGGTATAAAAAGAAGTTATTAAACAAAATGTTTGGCCAATTTGCAAAAGCACATGTCTGCAGCGCACGCATTTTTCCTATGCGTGTGCACACATACATTCATATGCGTGTATTCTTTTCTATTCGAAGAATCGAAATTGCGCTTGACTTGTGCTGAATTATTAGCTGCTACTTATGTTCAAATTTGCAACTGTTCGAGAAAGCAGTGCAATGGGTGCGTTGGTAGAGGGGGCGCTCGTATGCAGCTAGGTCCGGGGCTCGATACCGGTGGAGATGAAACATTTTTTATTGTTTTGTTTTTTTTTTTTTAATTTTAATTATAAAGTGTTGGTAGAGTTGGTGCACGTTGCGCAAATAATCCGGGTTCGAAACCTGGTCTAGCAATGTCGTTTTCTATTTGTTTTCTTTTTTTTTTTTGAATATTTTTTAATTATGAAGAGGCGGTGTTGGTAGAGTTGGTGCACGTTGCGCAAATAATATTGGTTCGAAACCTGGTCTCACAATGTCGTTGTTGATTTATTTTCTTTTTTTTTTGAATACTCAGAGGACTGGGATCAGGGTATCTCCTAGTCGGGCACCCCGACTAGAGCTATCTTACTTGTTTACTTATCTTTTCTTTCATCAGTGAACACACCGCACCAGAATCGAAGGTTATTACGAAAATATGTCCTCTATGGTCCAGGTATCCCTTCATTACTGCAATGCTTCACTGTGCCACTCGTTTTTCCCGGTTGAATGTTTTGTTCTTGTCAGTTTTCTACCTTGTACACTGGGCGGATATTTGACCCAACTCTCCGCACTTGTAGTAATATATACTCGATTTTTCAAAATGATGAACATCTCGAATGCCTTGTCGATCCTTGCGTCTTGAGTTGATAATCAATCATTTTATGGCCCAGTTTGCCGTAAAAATTGCACTTTATCGATGATTCTTCTTGTCTTTTTGGGTGAATGCTTTCAGTTCGGACTGCAACTCTCTCCTGGTTCAAACGCTGAAAGCGATCATCAAAAATGTAGTTCTGTAACCATGCAAGATTCCCGCCGTCGACTTGACAACATATTTAGAAACATGGCTTCTGGTGTTTCTATAGTGTCGAAACGCTGCATGATCAGCTCTTAAACTCGGTCCAGGAGATATTTGCGCAACACACATGAGAAAGCCGTTGTGAAGCGCTTCCCTCTAATGCTGAACATAGGGTCACGACCAGCACACTGCCTTTTAATGAATTATCTTGTAGAATAATTTCTACGGTAGTGCACCAAGATGAAGCGTTAGCGCCTGTAATGTCTGTGAATATCCGTTGCCTGTGTCTCCGTCTGTATAGCATCCCAATTTTTTGATGCTTTCCAGAGCTCCCTGGACGTCCAGGCACATCGTTGTTGATGAGCTGATTACCTTGTTGGTTGCGTTGTTGTGACCGGGGTTCGATTGTTAAGCAAACACTATTTTGAAGAATTTCCACATTTTCCAAAATTCCTCGAAATTTCACTTTCCCTTTGGTTCGGCGCAGTTTTAATTGTTGTGTGGCTTCTTTAGATATAAAGTTTTTTTCCGAGCCTCCATCTATAAGAGCCCTTAGCTGCTCGTATTTTCCAGACTTATTTTTAATCTGGATGAGCGGACAGTTGCTGCTGACGGTCTCTTTATTATTTGCATTTTCGAGCGCTTTTTAACAGGCTTAGCTCTAAATCTCGGACACCTGGTTATCTCATGTCCAGTCAATTGGCAAAAACGGCATATTTTGTAGCTCGTTGTCTTTGCTTCCATCGACGTATGGACGGCACTCTTTTCCACTGAGTCCATTGAGTTATACAATTGCTCAATATACTCCAGCACGTTGCCCAAGGACTGAATTTCTCTAGCCTTCTTCACATGTTGCTCGTAAAGTTGTAGGACTTCCGTAGCGAATCGTCGGAACAGAATTTGAGTGAATAGAACGTCAGCTTCATTACCAAATTGACCTTTTTCTTTGATCATGAAAATACATTCGTTTTCTGTGTCCAAGAACGTACGGATACTGCCTTTATCATTGTTCCTCAGCAGTTCCATGTCCACTAGCTGGTGAAAAGCGTTGCCAAATATTTTGCGCCTTTTTTCATATTGCTTCCACGCTGTATTGTAGCTAGCAGACGAGCCAATTAATAAATGGCCTACGACCATTTTGGCTTCTCCTTTGAGGCATGATTTCAGGTAGTTCAGCTTCCTTGTTTCGCTGATATCTTTCCTGTTGTGTATCCTTTCCTGTCGCCGGTGTTGTGCCTTGGATGTCTTTGGTTGGATGGATGCTGTTTGGTCGGTGTCTATGGTGTCGTCAGCAACTTTAACTTTCATCAGAGACTCTTCATAGTTCCTGATGTTTTCCATTATGCCATCATATATTTTCTCCTTAATATTGATGGTCGACGACACCGATTTTGACCAGCGTTAGATGATTGGGAGTAAACACTTCTGCTAATTTATCAATGACTGGTAAGGCATCCTTGTTTGTAATGCTCTGCCGGATCTTGTCATAGATCTCTGATTGCTTTTTGAGCAACTCAAGAGTTTTTCCCGACAGCATTTTGTTTGTGTTGTTTCGTGCGAAAATTTGTTCTTAATTTAGTCTTTGGCTTGCCCCGTTGGAGGTGTTTTTGTTTTGATCGCCTGGTTGATCGTGCTGTGCCTCTACTCACAGCTTGAACTGGTAAGCCAAAGAAAATTATTTAAACAATTTTGCACTTCACTTTTACACTTATCACAAAATATAGCCTTGAAGATTGTACTCGAAGGACCAATGTGAATACATTTGAATGTGGTGGCGTTCAGTTGCGTAATGATCTTTATTCGGCTGAGTTAGAGTTGTTATACCCGTACTCAAGCGTATTTTATCCCTTATATCCAGCTTATCTATGCTAAGTGCGTAAGGCCCAGCGTTGGTATGTCTAATTTTAGTTTCTAAGCATGTAATTTGATCTATTCTTATTGAGTGCGTAGACGGCTTAGAATTCTTGAATATGGTATATGTTCATGCCTGAAGAGTAGGACTGAGCTGAACTGAACTGAAGATTGCGACACATCATTTGATGAGTTCTGCGGTTGAGTGGAGCTCCAAGCGGGAGGCATGCTATGCTCTCCCTCTGTGTAGCTTCATATATATAGCTTGTATATACTTATATGCATATGGCATAAACATTAGGCAAGCGGCATAGACCTTAGGCAAAGTGCGTACGCGGCATCTCCCGCGCTGCTGTGGTCTGACCATAAGTGGCTGATCATATTATATTTGTTTATATTTGCGCTCGCCCTATGTTTATGCGTAGGGACAAATGTCACTATATGCGTATTTAGTATACACTATCATATGTTAGGCATATGACGCATTTATATGTAGAATACTCTACATTGCTTCGGATCTTATTAATATTTTATTAAATATACTACAGTATGTTCATGCCTGAGCATTCTGCGGGGGGCCAGAAAATGCGACAGCTAGCAATTGCTGCCTCTGGTTTCTCTTCTTAATCCGTGGCCTACGTCTCCGTCTGTATAGCAACCCAATTTTTCGATGCTTCCCAGAGTTCTCTGGGACGTCCAGGCACATCGTTGTTGATGCGCTGATTACCTTGTTGGTTGATAATCCAGATATACTGCCAGAGATAATCCACCCAAGTTCGGTCTTTTGTCCCAGAGTTTTGTTGATTTTCTTTACTTTTCCCAACATTATTAAGGGTAGTAAATCAACGCCAATGACAATGTCAATTCGGCTGGGCTCGTTAAAATGTGGGTCTGCTAGCGCGCAGCCATTCCAATCCTTATTGTCCATTTTCTTGGTCGGAAGAGCTCTCTGAAGTTTTCACATAACAAGTGCCTGCGTTGTGGTAATGAATTTGCATTTAAACCGGGGTTTGATTGTTAAGCAAACACTATTTTTAAGGATTTCTATATTTTGCGAAATTCCTTGAACTTCCAAGTTCCGTTTAGTTCGGCGCAGTTTTAACTGTTGTGCACCTTCTTCAGATATTGGGGTTTTTTGCGAGCCTCCACCTGTAAGGGCCCTTAGCTGCTCGAATTTCCCACACTTATTTTTAATCTGGATGAGCGCTGTCGCCAGCAACGTTGCATGCCCTTTATTTTCATTTAGACAGTTGCTGCTGACGGTCTCAGTTTTATTTGCTTCCTCGTGAAGCAAATTGTTGTGTGCTTTGGTGCATTGATTGCAAGTCCAATTCTTTTTGCAATCTTTAACGCTGTGGCTGCCTAGATATTTGTAGCAAAGCGAGTTTTTGAACACAAACTCCTTGCGTTTTTTAACCGGCTCAGCTCTAAATTTCTGACACCTGGTTATTTCATGTCCAGTCAATTGGCAAAAACGGCATCTATCGTGGCTCGTTGTCTTTGCTTCCCTTGACTCATGGGCGGCGCTTTTCTGCACTGAGTCTATTGAGGTATACAGTTGCTCAATAAACTCTAGTACATCGTCCAAGGAATGAATTTCTCTGGCCTTTTTTACGTGTTGCTCGTAAAGTTGTAGGACTTCCGTAGAGAATCGTCGCAACAGAATTTGAGCGATTAGAACGTCAACTTCATTATCAAATTGACCTTTTTCTTTGAGCATGAAAATACATTCTGTTGCTGTGTCCAAGAACTTGCGGATACTGCCTTCATCATTGTACTTCAGCAGTTCCATGTCCACTAGCTGGTTGACGGCGTTAGCAAATACTTTGCGCGTATTTTCGTAGCGCTTGCATATTAGTTCCCAAGCCGAGTTGTAGTTAGCAGACGAGCCAATTAATAAATGGCCTACGACCATTTTGGCTTCTCCCTTAAGGCATGACTTCAGGTAATTCAGCTTCCTTGTGTCGCTGATATCTCTCCTGCTGTGAATCACATCAGAGAATAACTCAAAGAACGTCGGCCACTCTTTGGGGCTTCCATTGAAGTGAGGAAGATCCACTTTCGGTAGCTCTGGAACGTCTTCTCGAGTATTTTGCAAGCCAGCTACTCTTCTGTTTAGTATTTTTGTGAGTATGCTGACATTGCATTCCAGCTCATCGATCTCATCGATGTCGAAGGCAAATTTTTCGTATTTTGCCTTTAAATCCGTGAGCGTTGACTGGACTTTGTTCCACAGGAAAATCAGCTTGTCTTTATAGTCAAGGATTTCTTCCTGGCTGCTGAGCTCTAGATTGGCAGACACTTCTTCCATGTGTTACCTTACTTTTAGAGCTCGTTTGTCCACAAGGTTAACCAGCACCTTCATTGGGCTCGAGCTTCTTTGGGAAAATATTATTTTCTGATGCCTGTGTTGTGCCTTGGATGTCTTTGGTTGTATGGATGCTGTTCCGTAGGTGTCTATGGCGTGGTCGGCAACTTCGACTTTCATCAGAGACTCCTCGTAGTTCCTGATGTTTTCCATTGTGCCATCATATATTTTTTCCTTAAAATATTGATGGTCGATGACACCGATTTTGACCAGTATTAGATGATTGGCAGTAAACTCTGCTGCCAATCTATCAATTGCTGGTAACGCATCCTTGTTCGTGATGCTCTGCCGGATCTTGTCATAGATCTCTGATTGCTTTTTGAGCAACTCCAGAGTTTTTGCCAACAGCATTTTGATTGTGCTTTTTTTTCGTGTGAAAATTTGAACTTAATTTACCCTTTGGCTTGACCCGTTGGAGGTGTTTTTGTTTTGATCGCCTGGTTGATCGTGCTGTCCCTCTACTCACAGCTTGAATTGGTAAGCCAAAAAAGTATTTAAACAATTTTTCACTTCACTTTCACACTTGTCACAAACGTAGCCTTGTAGATTTTACTCGAAGGACCAAAAAATTGTGTGTACACATCACAAACGTAGCCTTGTGGATCCAGCTCGAAGGTCCAAAAAATGTGAATACATATAACTGTGGTGGTGTTCAGTTCTGTAATAATCTTTATTCGTCTGAGCAAGAGTTCTTATACCCTGGCTCCTGCGTATTTCATCTCTTAGCCTAAGTACATTATGTAATGACTTCTGCGGTTGAGTGGAGCTCCAAGCGGGGGACATACTATGCTCTTCCGCTATGTAGCTTCATATATATAGCTTGTATATACTTATATGCATGTGGCATAAACATTAGGCTAGCGGCATAGACCTTAGGCAAAGTGCGTACGCGGCATCTCCCGCGCTGCTGTGGTCTGACCATAAGTGGCTGATCATATTACATTTGTTTATCTTTGCGCTCGCCCTATGTTTATGCGTAGGGACAAATGTCACTATATGCGTATTTAGTATACACTATCATATGTTAGGCATATGACGCATTTATATGTAGAATACTCTACATTGCTTCGGATCTTAGTAATATTTTATTAAATATACTACAGTATGTTCATGCCTGAACACTCTTTGAGATTGACTTAAACTTAAAAACAGTGAAATGTATAATGCTTTTTAATGTGAATACAAATGTATTATTTGTTATAGTGTTAAATATCTTACTATATTTTGTGTTTCCCAAAATTATCTGTTTTGTTTGAAGGTATGATGTTGGTTCTATTTTAGTTATGTTGTTTGTTATATATGTAGATGTTCTGTGTATATAATGTGTTTACAATTGAAATTTCATTTATTTGAACGCTACAGTCATATATCTTATTTATATTATTACCTTCAATGTGGATGTTTTTTTTATTACAATTCTGGGTTATTTATGTCTTAGGCAAGTTCCAAGTTACAATTATATTAGGTTCTATATAGCTAAGATTGTAACTTCTGAATATTTTTGTGTATTTACATTCTGTTGAGATTTGTGTAATTATACTAGTTATACATTCGTTCATTTCTTTTTTTTTTTTGTTGATGTGAAATATACTTTATTACTTTGTGTGTAGTAGGTTTCATAAGTGTTTTCTGTTAGGGTATTGTTGTCATTTTCCGGATAGGGGAGAATCTTGTATAGTGGAGTTTTAGGTATTTATTTTGGTATTTGGTATGTATGGCTTAAACCAAGTGGAAGTTTTTATATATAGAATCTTTTCGGAATTGATATCTAGTATATTTTGGTGCTTCACCAGCTTAGGGTTCAAAATTCCAAGTCTAGTTAGTTTCATTTCTAATTCGATGTATTGTGTGAAATGTTCTCGTGTGCTGCTTAGATTGTTAGAAAATTCTATGTTTTTGTTTACTGCGTTTATTAGGTAGCTTAAGTCGTTGTTCTGTTATTGATTTTGAATTCTAATTCTTCTTTGTCGTTTTGGTCTACCGTTGCCAAATAGATATTTATTAACTGTGCCTACTGCGTTTATTAAACCTCGTTTATTTCTTTTAATAATTTGAATTCCGTTCATTTGACGCTTTAATTTTTCTATTAGGTATTCTATGTGGGCAATGTCTTTAAATAGCTCTGTTTGTTTAAGTAAGTCGTTGTAGGCAGTATGTATTTTAGTTAGTTGTAAGATGTTGATTTCTGAAATTGTTATATTTGCTCTCATTAATTTTCTTTTTCCTTTTACATTTTGATTTGTAGTGTGTAGTTTGTCTGCCTCTATTGGTTTCTATGAAGTGTTTTTGTCCGTTTGTGTTATTAAACCTGTTTTCTTAAATGACGTATTTGTTTTAGTTTTTACTTCAATATTTATTCTGTCTTTATTAAGGTTTTTAATTTTGCTTGTCTGTTTGACATATAAGGGTGTACCTACGTAGATCATTTCTATGCTTTCGGTCATTTCTATGTAAGTTATTTTTATGTTTGTTTTGTGGAAGTAATGTGTGGTATTTATTTGGTATTCGTTACCTTTTATGAATTCAATTTGTCTGTTTTATGAGTTTATGGGTCTTTCCGGGTATGAGGTTTTCGCCGTCTTAAGCACTTTGAATAGTTGCTCACGCGTTAATAATTTCTTGTAATTTGATTCTAAAAGGGGCATCGGCTACGTGGTTTTCTTTTTCTGGAAGGTATTTGATATTTTAATCGTATTCATTCAATTTCATCTTCCATCTTTGCAGTTTCATATTTGGTTCTTTTATATTATGTAACCATGCTAAAGGTTTGTGGTTGCTTAGAATTTGGAACTTTTGACCGAAAAGATATGGTCTGAAGTATTTAGTAGCCCATACGATGGCTAATAGTTCCTTTTCTATTGCCGAATAATTAAGTTTGGGATCGTTTAAGATTCTGCTACCGAAACAAATTGTTTTGTGAACCTCTGAGAGGACTTCTCCTATAGCCACATTGCTTGCGTCTGTGGTTAGGGAAAAGGTTTTATTGAAATCTGAGTAAGTTAGTAAAGGATCATTTGTTATGAGTATTTTTAGTTTCTCGAAGGCTGCGATGGATTCTTTATCAGTTATATTGATTTTAGATTCCCTTTTTAATCCTAAGGCCAAGGGTTTTGCAATCTTGGCAAAGTTAGGGATGGACTTGCAGTACAATCCGCAGAGGACTAGAAATGATTTGATTTCTTTAGATGTCTTGAGAATTGGAAATTTGAATATAGCTGCTACTTTGTCGGGGTAAGGCTTAATACCTTCTGTGGTTTTAATGTGTCCTTAGAATTCTGTTTCTCTTTTTAGAAACTCACATTTGTCTAATTGTAATTTTAAGTTTACTTTACGTAATCTGTCGAATACCCTTTTTTAGAGACTAAGTTTTCTTCTAGTGAGGTTGAAAAGATGATTATATCGTCAAGGTAAATTAGACAGCCTTTGAAGATTAGGTCTTCTAAAAGGTTATGCATGCATCTTTGAAAATTTACTGGGGCGTTTTTAAGTCCGAAAGGCATTCGAGAAAATTTGTAGTGCCCTTGTTTTGTTGAGAATGCAGTTTTTACAATCGATTTAGGGTCCATTTGAATTTGGTAAGGTCGATGGTAAGGACATACTGACATTTGCTTAATTTATCAAGAACTTCATCCATTGGGTAGTTGTCGTCTATGGTAGCTTCATTAAGCCCACGATAATCGATAACTAAGTGGTATTTCTTTTCTTTGGAAGCGTCCTTTTTATAAGGTACGATAGATAGGGGAACAATAGGGTACATTAGAATTTCGTATGATTCCCTGTTCTAACATTTCGTTGATTTGTTTGTTGACTTCTTGGTCAAGAATTTGAGGATGTCTATAAGGATGTTTATAGATAGGGTCCTCATGTTTGGTTATTATTTTATGTTTAATTGCACAGGTAAAGGTCAAATTTTCACCCGTTCTGTATTGGGTGTCACTGTAGTTGCGAAGCATTTCTTTTTAGGTTTTCTGTTTCTTCTAGATTTAAAAGATTCAGTCTGTATTCTTCTATATTGTTGTTTATCTCGTACGAAAATAAGTTGTATTCGAAGGATAAGCAGCTTGACCGGGTGTTTCGTTATCATATTGAAAATTGAATGTATAGTTTCCTATAGTTACGTTATCTTCCGCGTAATTAATGATAATAATATATGATAATAATATATCGTAAGTGTATAAGAATTTGTGACAGTGGAATTTTTGTTTGAAAGGACCAATTTTGCTGGATTTATTAAGTTCTATTATGCCTTTTATAGTTTGGACTTTTAGATACTCTTTAGTTTCTGGGAAATTGAAATAATTTTCATTGATTAAATTTATAGAAGAGCCAGTATCTATTATGCAATTGAGGGGAGTGTTGTTTATGATAAGATGGATATAGGGGCTTGGTCGATTGTTTCGGTTGGATTGAGTTGATCCGAGGTAGATTGAAGAAAATGGTCTGACCATTTCATTTTAGTTTAATCGCTAGTGCTTTCTCTTATACGTTTAGTTGGTTGGTTTAAGAATGTATTTTGGGTTTGTTCTTGAGCAATTTTTTGATAATTTAATAGATTCTGTTGTGTTCCCTGATTTAATTTATTAGTAAATTCACTGTAAAGTTGATGATTAGTTGAACTGTTTCGTCCAGGAAGGGTAGATTGATAGATGCTCTGTCTGTAATTAGTTTGGTTTTGAGTAAGTTTGGTGACTGTTTGGATTGTTTTGGTTAGCGCTTGGCTTTGAATTGGTTTGGTTTGAAGTGTTCCTAGGAAATAATATTTTCCCAAAGGAGCTCGAGCTCAATGGATGTGATGGTAGACCTTGTGGACAAACGAGCTCTAAAAGTAAGGCAACACATGCAAGAAGTGTATGTCAATCTGGAGCTCAGTAGCTAGGGATAAATCCTTAGCTATAAAAACAATTAGATTTTAATGTTGAACAAAGCCCACTCAACGCTCACAGATTTCGAGGCAAAATATGAGAAATTCGTCTTTGACATTTATGAGATCGAAGAGCTGGAATGCAATGTTACCATACTCACAAGAAGACTAGATGACTAGGAGAAGGTGACTAGCAAAATATAAAAGAAGACGTTCCAGAGCTACCGAAAGTGGATCTTTCTCGCTTTAATGGAAGTCCCAAAGAGTGTCCAGCGTTCTTCAAACTATTCTGCGATGTGATTCACAAAAGGAAAGATATCAGCGCCACAAGGAACCTGAAGTACTTGAAATCATGCCTCAAAGGAGAAGCCAAAATGGTCGTAGGACATTTATTAATTGCCTCGTCTGCCAGCTACAATTCAGCATGCGAAGTTATATGCAAGTGCTATGAAATAAGCGCAAAATATTTGGTAACGCTTTTAACTAGCTAGTGGGCATGGAACTGCTGAGGAACAATGATGAAGGCAGTATCCGCAAGTTCTTGGACACAGAAAAAGAATGTATTTTCATTATCAAAGAAGTCCCACAAGTTTTCGAGCAACATGTAAAGGCTAGAGAAATTCAGTCCTTGGGCAATGTGCTGGAGTTTATTGAGCAATTGTATAACTCAATGGACTCAGTGGAAAAGAGTGCCGTCCATACGTCGATGGAAGCAAAGACAACGAGCTACAAAATATGCCGTTTTTGCCAATTGACTGGACATAAGATAACCAGGTGTCCGAGATTTAGAGCTGAAAAAGCGCAAGGAGTTTGTGTATAAAAACACGCTGTGCTATAAATGTCTTGGCACCCATAGCATTGAAGATTGCAAAAAGAATTGCAATCAATGCACCAAAGCACACAACTATTTGCTTCACGAAGAAGCAAATAATAAAGAGACCGTCAGCAGCAACTGTCTAAATGAAAATAGAGGGCAAGATACGTTGCTGGCGACTACGTTTAGCCAGATTAAAAATAAGTCTGGAAAATAAAAGTAGCTAAAGGCTCTTATAGATGGAGGCTCGCAAAAAACCTTAATATGTGAAGAAGCCGAAAAATGTGAAAATTCTTCAAAATAGTGTTTGCTTAACAATCAAACTCAGGCTTAAAAGCAAATTCGTCACCACAACGCAGGCACTTGTTATGCCAAAACTTCAGAGAGCTCTACCGACGAATGTCAATGAGGATTGGAATGGTTGCAAGCTAGCAGACCCACATTTTAACGAGCCCCTTAAAAATAATGTTGTTATTGGCTGATTTACTTCCCCTAATAATGTTGGGAAAAGTGAAGAAAATCGACAAAATACTAATCTTGGATGGATTGTCTCCGGCAATATAGCTGGGTTATCAACCAACAAGGTAATCAGCGCCTGGACGTCCCAGAGAGCTCTGGGAAGCATCGAAAAATCGGATTAAGAAGAGAAACCAGAGACAGCAACTGCTGTCACATTTGGCCTCCGCAGAATTCCAGAACTCTACGCATGCCGTCTACGTCCTCAACCACTTGCAGGGAGTGTAATAAGAATAGATCAAATTACATGCTTAGAATCTAAAATTAGACATACCAACGCTGAGCTTACACACTCAGCATAGATAAGCTAGATTTAAGGGATGAAATACGCTTGAGTCAAACGAATAAAGATGATTACGCAACTGAACGCCACCACAGTCAAGTGTATTCTCAAAGTCTGTCTGGTAATTTTCTAGTTATAACTTCTTCAACTATATTTTTTATTAAATTAGTGTAAAGTGTTGTATAAGTGATATCACGTTCTAGTGCTAACTTATTAGTAATTATAAATGTCTTAGTCTTAATATACTCAAAGTATTGGTGTCGCCTTGATTAAACACTCGTTGTCTTTAAAGTTTTCTTACATTTTTTTTATTTAATCGCGCTTTCCTGCACGTTGGTTCTTTGGCGGATAAAATTTGTATTGTTTAACACGGTGTCTATGTATTGTTAGATCTTTGGAAAAGAGATTTTTTCTTAGCGGCACTAATCTTAGTTGTTCCCATTAACACACTTTAATTTTATCCTACCGACTGCGCCAATAATGAGTTTTACGTTACATGTTTATAACAAAAATATAACTTTATTATAACGGAGCACAATTCTTTATAACAATGCACAACTCTTTTCTTATGATAAAGTACAATTCTTTATTTATAATTAGGAATCGACTTTCGTGGTTAAGGGGTGAGAACTGAGCTGAACTGAACTGAACTGAAGATTGGGTGTTCATTTGTCTATTATAGCTAGATTTGATGATAGTGGCGTGATTTAAGATATGCGTAAGTGGCCTGATCACTTGTGATAGGTCACTTCGAAATATGCTGAGTACTGGGTCCCCACAATAAGGGTGTAATGTGATCTCTTGTTTTTTGGGACTCTAAGAGTGAGAGATTTGTTTATATTAGATGATGGAAGGGGATCGTGAATGGACTTCAATGGTCTGTTCGAGTGTTGTTGTATATGTTACTGGTGGATATATTACTATATATATAGACTAACATACGTATGTCGTTTTATTGAAGGATATAATGGTTTGCGTAATCTATGCAGTGCGCATTTGCAGCAGTACCCAGCGCTTCTCGTACAGTGTCGTGATATTTGCCTGCATATTCCTCGTATACGCTTTCCCTTGCGAAGATTGAACGCTGTTACATTCTTGCTGCTAAATGCTCACCGTCATTTGCGCCCTTGTTGTGCACTTTTTATCATTCGGCAATATAAACAAATGTGTTTGTGCATTAGTAATATTCGTCGGTGTATTTGACACTTGCACTCTCAATTGCGAAAAACGAGTGCGGGGACGTTGTTGTTGCTGAACAATAATCGTTACTCACTCTCACTTTGCGCGGACTAGCTAGTGTACATGTACAAGTATGCATGTACATTGCACTTCGCCGCTCACACTTATTCAAACTATTGTGGTACAGTCTGGTTGTTGCCTTTGGTAATCTATGGATTACCGATCTATGGACGACTAATCATCACAAACGAGAAAGCCCGTATTTATAAATCTTTGAAAGATAGATACACGATAGATACACGATAGGTAGAGCTATTTGAAATTGAGTGTTAATTAGAAATATTAAATCGATAAATATAAAGTTTTCAAGATTACGGCGACTACTCAGAATAAAAAAGCTCTATTGGTTATTTTGAGAACTTGGTTGACAAGGATCCAGCGCTATCAAATATAAAGCATATAAATTACCTCAAGGCTTTGAATGCTCTTTAAGTGTGCATCTCCAAGTTGTTTAAACTGCCCAACATGTCTGAACCAGCAGCCTCATCTTTGTTGTCGCTAATTGATTCAATATTATAAACAAATTTCTAATGATATGCTGATTCATTAAGTAATATCCAAGGAGGACCCCGGCACTCGCTCAAGATAGCAAGAAAATCTCGACTGTACGAAACTCCCGTTGTAGCAATTTTGCCACACAGTCGTGAAGCTGCTTTGAACTGACGGTATCACATAACACTTAACACTTCGCTGCTAAAGAAGCGTCTTCTGAATGTAGTGTGATGCGTAAATCAATTCACGACAACACCGAAAGAAGTGGAAAAACTTCACTGGCTGTAACTCTGCCAAGTCAACATCAGTCCGTAAGACACATTAATAAATGTGTTTTCTTTAAATCTATACCATGTCATAAGCGATTCAAATTCGCAAAATACTATCTGCTCTTATTAAGTTTTGCGAAGAATACATTCAGTAGTTTCTTGCAAATCAACTCACTGTCGTGTTTGATGTAAGCCCCATCACACAAGGATCAATCAGGATAATATCAGTTAGCCAAAGTCCTCTTAGACTCCAGCTCTCAGATAAACTTTATAACTGAAAAACTAGCCAAACAGCTAAAACTGAGAAGACAAAGAAAGGGAATTAAGTTGTTGCTAACTGTCAGTCATCTATTCATCACAACGTTCAAACATCTATAGCATCACGAACGGACGACACAAAAATCATAGCAGATTTCGGTATATTAGCGACCATATCTTCCTGATGAGATCATTTTACCTGATAGCGTAATTTTTGTTTTAAGAGAAGACCCAATAAAGGGAGCTAGCTGCAGTCCAACACACATAAGACGAATGAAACTGTCAACAACTTTAATAAATGTTGTGAAGAACGAGAGGTATATAGATTCGTTCGTTTACAAATTTTTGGAATTGGAAGAAAAGCCAAGTACCCTAATTCGAATTTGTATGCAGAACAACAACTATGCGAGAAGTCCACATCACCTCGGGTCGGCTCAGAGTGTCTTTGCCATTCAATTCGACTCAAAATTACCTAGGCTTGCCATAGGATATATCCAAGCGACGTTTTATGGCCCTGGACCTATGTATTACCTTTTTGAAGGAAAACTAGGCTTTGGCTCATATGAGTCCAACTGACAGTCAAATCATTTAATCATGATGCATCTAGCCAGTCGTCACCATTCAGCCACAGTTACGTTTTCGTTTTTCTACGTTTTTGATTTCGTCCCCAAGCTGCTACCGCTGACAGCGCTATTTTCAAATTGTTGTATGTTCGTAAAACATGTGAGCGACCTGCATGCTTTTAAAAAAAGCTGCTGCAAGGATTTCCCCATGACTTTTAACAATTTTAACAATTATTCAGACATCTGTCTTTCTTCTCACAAAATGGTGGTCTAATTTTGAGCAACTTGCTGCGCAACCAGCAAGCCACATTCGGAAATGCCGAAGAAACTATAGTTGTTGAAGAAGTGTAGAGTTGCTATTGTATTGTATACAAATTCCATTATGCAGTTGAAGCTACATCCTCATTTCCAACAAGTAAGAAAGCTTGAGTCTGAGTGTCCGATTAGGGGATACCTTGATCCCAGTCTTATCTGCGTATTTTAATTTTTTGCATAGTTTGTATCGAGTTTTTAAAAAAAAAAATTAAAACCTGATTTTTTTAATATTTTCCATAGTATTTGTATCGAGTATTAAAAACAAAAAGAAATAAAAGCCGACATTACAACACCAAGATTCGAACCAACATTGCCTATGCAACGCGCATCAAAAACCACAATACAACCTCCCTTCGCCACTGATAATTTAAACGCAATGCAATCTCAATTTCAATTCTTCGAATAGAAAAAAATACACGAATTCCTATATGTGTGTACATGTGTAGGTAAACTGTGTGCGCTTGGTGCTGCTTGACATGTGTCTTGTTTAATAGCTTCTGTTTTTTTTTACGGATTTAAATGAAATGGTCAGCATATGATCTACATATTCTATTGGATTAGTAAAAATGTAAACCACTTCACATATTGGGGAAATTTGTATCCGGTATCCAAGTGTTCACTGTGAAATTTAATTTTAAAAAAATTCAAATTTGAAATTTTTTGTGGTTGTCCTAGGCTCTCAATGAGTACGGTCGTACACGCGCAGAATAGTGATAAATAGTGAATAAACAAATAAAACAAAAAACAAGTAAGAAAACTCTAGTCGGGGTGCCCGACTCGGAGATACCCTGATCCCAATCCTATCTGCGTTTTTTAATATTTTCCGTAGTTTGTATCGAGTATTAAAAATAATTCAAATAAAAACTGACATTACCACATCAAGATTCGAACTCACACTTTTTCCGCAACACGCATCAGCTCTACCAACACCGCCACTTCATAATTAAAAAAAAAAAATCAATCAAAAATGTCTCGTCGCCGCGAGGATTTAACCCGAGATTATACGCTGACAAGCGCCGCTTCTACCAATTCAGCCATTGCACTGTTTACTCAAGCAGTTGCAAATTTTAAGTGAAGTAGCGGCTAATAAAACTGCACAATTCAATCTCAATTTCGTTTCTTTGAATAGAAAAGAATACACGCATTTGAATGTATGTGTGTACACGCATAGGAAAAATGCGTACGATTGGCGCTGCTGACATGTGCTTTTGCAAACTGACCAAACATTTTGTTTAATAACTTCTGTTCTACTTAATGGATTTTAATGAAATTTTCCGCATATGCTCTACATATTCTATTGGCTTCGGATGTAAACGCTCTCACATAATGGCCCTATTTCCAACTGAAGTTTAATTTTAAAAATTTGGGGAAATTTGGAGCCGGTATAAAAAATCCAACAAAAATCAAAATTGCATAAAATATACATAAAATTTGGAGGCTCTAGCTCTTAAGACGTTCGAGATATAATTTATTAACTGCATTTCAATCATGTTTTTATTCGATAACAATTAAATGCGAATAGTTATCGGATATTTGAAACAACTCGACATGCTATACACGGACCTACAACAAAAATTTCAGTCTCTAGCTCTCATAGATGCTGAGATCCACGCGTTCACACATACGGACAGACGGACATACGGACGAACAGACAGACGGACGGGGCTCAATCGACTGGGCTTTTCGTCCTAATCAAGAATATATATACTTTATACATTTGCACAAAACCATTATACCCTGATTTTCATTTTCAATGGGATCAGGGTATAAAAAAAAGTAGCGACTGCAAACCGACTGCTTTTAAGCAGCAAAATTATGCCTTTAGGAGACGTTGGAAAAAGCACCAACAACTCCACGATCACTTAAACGAAAAAATGAAGAGTCTCCATCTGTGAGAAGGAAATCTCTACACTGGCCCTTCTACATCTCGGCAAGCTAACCTCTTTCTTCAATTCCTCAACACCGACGCCACTGAACGCCACATATAAGACACAACGAGACGGACATATTCGCATTATGATAAAAACTGTTGAAAAATATAGGAGCATAGCTAAAATAATAACAGCTAAAAAAATATACTAACACACATTTCAACTAAAGTAGGAAAGAGCATTTAGAGTTGTAATTAAAAACTTGCATCACTCGACACCCATCGACACAATAAAGCGTGCAATAGAAAAGCAAGGTCACGCAGTCAGAGGGATTCACAATATCAAAAGTCGTATTACCAAGAAGATACTTACAATGTTTTTCATAGACCTGGAACTAAATAAAAATAATGTGGAGATCTACAAAACAAAACATGTTGAGAATGCCATAGTAACAATCGAGCCGCCAAGGAAAGTGAGCGAGATGGTACAATGCTTTCGATGCCAAGAAAGCATATTGAAACAAAAAATTAAGCGTGTTAAGTGTGCTGGAAAGATGCACCAACCACCTGTGCTAACTACCTTGAGAGCCACGCTACTAGCTACAAAGGATGCAGAGTCTATCAGTCTATTACCAAAATCAAATCTATCGATAACGAAACAGCAATGGCTAATGAACGACCAAGATTGTCAACAACAACACTCCAACAACAACACTCTAACAAGCAATACGAATCAATTTTCACATTATGCAGGCTATGCGCAAGTACGACGAGATGACCCTGTCATAAAAGAAAACTCTTCTCTAGAGAGAATTGAAAAACTGTTAGTAAAACAATCTGAACTAACAAATAATTTACTTAATATGATAATGTTACTTGTAAATAAGTTATGCAATTAGCATAGCCGCATAGCCATATGGAATGCTAACGGGCTTTCCAGTCATCGTAATGAAATAACCTTATTTATTAAAGTCAACAAAATTGATATATTACTTATTTCAAAAACACATTTTACTAACAGAAATTATATGGCCATTAGCGGGTTTAACATCATTAATGCTGCCCACCCGTCTGGAAGAGCACAAGGAGGAAGTGCAGTTATTGTAGAAAATACTTTAAAATACACAGCATTAGACTGTATCAGCACAAATATTATACAAGTTGAAGCGATTCAATTACAATGCATGCACTCCACTACATCTATTGCTGCAGTATATCTAACACCAAAATATGCATGCAAAGACTTGGTAGATGCTTTATTGCTGGAGGTGACTATAACGCAAAGCATCCATTTTGGGGGTTAAGACTGGTAAATCCAAAAGGTGCTGAATTATACAAATTTATCACCTTCAACATATACTCAACCTTATGGAAAGGCATGCCGACGTACTGACCAACTGATCCACGTAAGATCCTAGATTTTTTGGATTTCATTGTTTACTCTCAGCTACCGCAAAATAATTTTAAAATAAAAGATAACTTTGATCTGAGCTCTGACCACGAAAGAAAATGTAAATAGGCAAGCTTTTCTGCCACTAGAACTTAGAGCAAAAATAGGTGAAAAAATAAAACTGCGGAAAATATGGCAACCGACAAAAGAAAAATCAACAAAGCAGTCAAAGACTTGAACAGTAGACTAAACAATGAAGCTACAGCAGAAAAGGAATCTTGACCCATATACAAGTGACTTGGATCACAGCCTTAGGAAAGCAAATAGGTATCTTAAGAGACTAACCAGAAGAGCTACCACAATTCCCCCAGCAGAGGACAACGCTTCAGAGGCAATAAAGAAAAAGCTGAAGCGTTTGCAGAACATTTAAGCTCTGTTTTTCTAAAGTATTCGAAAGAAGAAGAAGAATGTCAGTGGAGCTGGACGAACTAAATATCTTACCAAAACATTAGTTTGGACTTAGAAGACGGCACGGAACACTCGAGCAATGCCATCGTATAACGCATGCAATTATTGTTGCATTTGAATGCAAAAAATATTGCACAGGTGTCTTTTTAGACATTAAAATAGCGTTTGATAAAGTCTGACATGCAGGTCTTCTTTACAAAGTTAAGTAGTGGCTGCCAGCACCATACTTTACTATTATAAAATCGTACCTGGCAAACCGATTATTTTAAGTAAAATAACATGACGAATCATACAATATATACACTTGGGAAGCTGGTGTTCCGCAAGGAAGTGTTTTTTACACAGCGGACCTACCTACAACAAACGCTGTTGAGATAGCAACATATGGAGCAAAAATGGAGAATAATAGTGAACACGCATTTACATTTTCTCTGAGACCTGGAAGTTGTCCTGCAGTCACACTAAACGGTCATGATATACCTGTTAGTGAATCGGTAAAAAATCTAGGTGTTCATCTTGATCGGCGGCTAACTTAGAAGCAGGACATCAAATCGAAACGAGACCACTTCAAGGTGAAAACCAGGAAAATGTATTGGCTGTTAGGACCACGTTCTGAATTAAGTCTTGAGAACAAAATAAAAGATTTCATGTCTTAGATCTGCCCCACAGAAACTTTTATCATAATAGTCATTCTTCCTGCTGACCGATAACATGAAAATAGACCATTTGAGATCAACGGAGTGAATTTCTATGCTATACTTTGAAGGCTATGTAAATTGAATTATTTAGAGGCTTAATACATTTCTAATGTGCATATTGAATTATTTAGAGGCTTAATACATTTCTAATGTGCTTATCCAGTTTTATTGGTATATGTGGCAGTGTCAGAATGCCACCAACTTTGTGGTTGATGCAGCTCTCGGACAAGTTCAATGCCAAAACAGCTGGCATACAAATGTTTACTGCGGAACTGGGAGTGGAATTAGTTTTTGAACCACCGCGGGCGCCGCACTTCGGCGGCGCTTGGCATCCGGCAGTCGGTCAAGGCAATAGGTCGCGCCGTCTTGCGACAGGACGAACTGGCAACTGTTCTAGTCGATATAGAAGTGGTCCTCATTTCCCATCTAATGGTCACTTTCAGCAACAACCCAAACTACAGCGAAGTTCTTACGTTCACACGGCTGATAGCTGCGTCAATGCAGCTGATCTCCAAGAACAATGCTCGATTATGGACAGACTTGTCAAGGGATTAGGGATTACCTGCCCAGCCTCCATTAGAGACACATTGGACCAAAAAGAGGGATTTTATGGAGGCCAAAAAAATTGTCCTCATGGGAGAGACAACGCTCCGCCTCAGCATTGGATACTATATGTGGTGACCGACGCGATCGATAATCTGCAGAGATGTTAGAGTGCGAGTGGTGAATTAATGAAATACATTAAGTTTTTTAAATTATGAATTCATTAAATACTCGACAATGTTAGAATAAGCTCTTCTACTTCCGCTCGCTCGGCTATGCTCGCTTTGCTAGTGCGCTAGCTGCGCTTCATGTATAGTTGAAATAAAAGAAATCAGTTTGAAGCTGCGCTGAAGTCCACAATAGTTGCTGTACATTCTGGACCCAGTTCGGACTAGACCAGACCCTTTTCACAGGACATAGTTCGAAAAAATAAATAGATATGTTAATTATTTTTTGTTAAAAAATATATATAAAAATGTCATTAAACAAATATACACGTATATAATAATATTTTATTGTACAGGTTAACGAGTAGTTGCAACTAGATAGTAAGTAGCTTACAACTTACAATACTAACGAAAAATACTATCGGCATTATCGATAACTTTCTGTAACTAACATTACAAGCCCCATTTGTATCAACTGTACAAGTAAGATGTCAAGGAACACTCACTCTCTCCTGTAGCCTCATCGACGGTAGACGTACATAAATTTACGCTACAACAAAAATAAATAATTAAATAAAGAATTAGTACAATATTGTTTTTCTTACAAGTAGCTTACACCCAAAGAAAGTTCATGGAAGTGACTTCGAAAAACATAGTGGAAAATAATAAGCAAATATATATTTAGAAAATAAGATTTCATAAGATGGTAGCGCTAACTATTAAAAGGGAGTTGAGTCAAAATTTTAACTCGAGTAATTTTAAATTAAGCTTATTAACTACGCAGTTGAAAGTTTCAAATTGGTAACTGATTTCGCTGAAAGATAAAACGATTATACAAGTACAGTGCTAAACTTCAACGCAATCATGGCAGCCCTCAGAAAGGCCTTAAGAGCATTGGTTGTCCCAGCCCAGACCAAGAATTTGCCATCTGCTTTAACGGTGGCTCAAGAAGCTGAAAGCAGTATCGAGAGAAGCATGTTCACATCGTCGTATGCCAAGGCAATCGAAGAAAAGAACCGTTCAGGGGGAGGTGGCAGACAGAATAACCGCTTTTAGGCTATACAAAGGAAAACCCCATATTTCGTTGAAAATTGGCTAATTTACTGAACCCAACATGAAAATTATTGGGCAGGACTCCCCAAGGCAAATGCAGGTGCAACCCATGGATGTCGATCTATCGGTATCTAGGTTTAGATAAACAACTGGTTGGGAGAACCTCGGAGTAATATCGCACGAGGCGGAACTCAAAAAAGGCGAAACACCTTAGAGAGTATGTCACGGCAGAGACGTGAATAATTTAGTCCAACACGCGCGTAGCCAAGACGGACAATGGTATGCGGACGTAGCTGAGAACGTAAACGCCAGGTGCAGGCGTAAATGACAAAATGATTCACAAGACGATGACCTGAATTTTGTAGAGAATGTTCCCGACTGACGTATGTGGAGCGGCTGTTGGCAGGGAGAACACTAAATATCCTAATAGCCAAAGGGGCAGCGAAAAGTTATGTAAAGCCCGTAAAGGAGCTTTATAAAAAAAAGTCCAAAGAAATGCCTAATGAACATTTTCGTACATTTTTTTTTTGCTGGACACGCTCAGCTCATTTGACGCCATTGTAGGCTTCGACCTGTTAACATAGACAGGAGCGGTATTAAATTTATGCAAGAAATCAATAAGTCACCCCAAACATATCGGAACAACTTCATTATCACGACTTTGAGAATGTTAGCTTTACAGATGTCACTGACATTGTTGTACCTAATTCTGTTAAAAAGGATTTCAAAAGCACGATTCTCAACAGAAATAAGGTATTTTCGACCTCTAACGAGGCGTTACCTTTTAACACTACTGTAGAAACTCATAAACCGATATATTCCAATTTGTACCATTACCCCATTCGCGTAGCAGATTTCCTAAATAAATAAATACAACAAAGTATCATTAGGCCATCAAGGGGTCCATATAACAGTCCAGCATGGGTTGTAGACTGTTACCCAATGCCAAGCATTGCCATGATCTTAGCGAACCTAGGAAATGCCAAATATTTTACAACTTTGGATTTAAAATCCGGGTACCACTAAATTTACTTAGCGGAGCAGGACCGCTACAAAACAGCCTTTTCTGTTATAGGGGGGCAAGTACTACTTTTGTCGACTACCATTCGGTCTGAAGATTGCGGGAGGCATCTTTCAAAGCGCCATTGACGACGACCCTAGAGAACAAATTGACAAAATTTGCTATGTCTATATAGACGATGTTAATATATTCCCCGAAAATGAAGTCGATCACATAAAACACAATGACACAATGCTTAAATGCTTCCTCGATGCCAACATGATGCCAACAAAGTTTTTCAAGGAGAGCGTTGAGTTCCTTGGGTCTATTCTGACCAAGTGCGGAGCAAAAACTAATAACGAATAGGCTCGTTGCATCCAAAAATATGTCGAACCGAAGACCTTGTTTAGCCTAAGAACGCTAATAGGTTTTGCAAGCTAATATAGGAGATGATTGCCAGCAATCGTATGGGCTTTGGGTAAACTACAAAATTACTTGCATGGTCTAAAAGAATCAACGTCTTCACAGACCATCAACCGCTAACCTTTGTGGATACCAACGCCAAAATAAAAAATTGGAAAGCCGTGACTGACGAATACAATGCAAATGCGTTCTATCATCCTAGCACAGAGAACTTTGTGGTAGATATCTTATCGAGGCAAAATATAAATGCACTACAAAACGAGGCGTAGTCGGACGCTGCAACACGGTCAAAATGACTGACAAACATCTAAATGATTTTAGAAATTAAATTGTGGTAGAGGAGGTACGTTATGCGTTAAAGCGAACCATCATATTAATGTATAGCAAAATGCACCACTCAATAAAGTTTACAGAAGAAAATAGTCTTATTGAGATACTTAAGCCATTAACAAGAATTAACGCCGTAAACGCAATTCATTGCGATCTTCCAACTCTTGTCAGTTTCCAACACGATTTAGTATTAAATTTCCCATCAACCAAATTTTTATACTGTAAAAATATGACAACAGATGTAACAAACAGAAACAATCAAATCGTAATAATAGCAGCTCAGCACAATAGAGCACATAGAGCTGCAAAGGAAAATGTCAAACAAGACTTTCACAACTATTATTTTATTTTTAATGGCCAAGCTAGCTAAGGATGCTGTTACAAACTTTAAGGTGTGCATAAAATCTTAATATGATAGGCATTTCAAAAAACAGGAACTAGGCACCAATCGCTTCAAACCCAATCGAGATGTCGCATATTGATATTTCGAGAAGTTCCCCAAATTCGCAATGGTACAACCATTGATGTCTCGAACAATAGTGAATGTTAAAAAACCAGTTTTACAATTGTTAAATTTTTCCCACAAAACTAAAATAATATTTTGTTATAATAAAGAATCGCTAATTTCTAAACAATCGGATCACTTTTAAAAAATAACTATGACATTGACACAATAAATGCACCACCATTACGATACGACCGAACAAATCCTTATGGCCACAACCTTATATAACAGGTCGGTACACTCAGTCACAAACTAAACGCCCAGTGAAATAATCCATTCCACACCGGACAAGTTTTTCTAATTTATTAAAGATAAGTTAACAAAGGCACAACACGGTAATCTTTACCGATGTAACCCAGAAAGGCAGAACAAGGTGTTCGATGTAGCCGAAAGAGTGTTCCTGAAGAACAACAAGAGATTAGTTTATCAGTTGTCCCCAGTATTCTCGGAAGGGACCATATAAACTGACCTAGTAACACCCGTGCTTATAAAGGGAAGGGTGATCCATTAAGACAACATAAAGTAAATTCAAAGAGTAAAAACAGAGTCGGACCATGAAAGAACTGACATAAACGCAGGAACAAGTTAATTTTAATAACACTTAAATACTACTTACGAACATGTAAAACTTTCGTTCACTGCCACGCTCGCCAAATCCGGGTTAAAAAACCACAATATTTAAGCCTATGAGACTATTTTTACCGTACAGCTCACAGATAGCCTATATTACTCTCAAATGTTTGTACCTAACACTAAACTAACTCTAAGGATTATATCCCGCCGTAAGAGTTAATCTAGTTTGTAAGAGGCCCCTGACATCCAACAACACCAGACGCATGCCAAAGCGAGAAAATGTGATGATAAAGCCGTAGCTAGCACAGAGCTCATCACAAACAGCTGCGCAACAGTTGCAAACACGTCGAGGATTATACCCAGGCGGATCAGTTATGCACTCGGTCATCTAGAACCGACCACAGTGGTAAACGAGGGAGTACTTGACATCAACGATCTGTACGAATCCATAAATTACATCTTTGACTACTATCAGGAGGCTCCCTTGGGCATAAAGAAACGCATACCCATAATCACGGCACAAGGTATTCAAGCAGAACAAAGCATCAGCGGGGTCCTGAAACTATTCGACGTTACCGCACGTTTGCAACACCGTCCTTAAGAACACTATAGTCAAGTCGAAACTCAACAAATGTGTAGCATTGCCGAGGACGGCGACAATCTTAAGCGAGTAGTTATTTACAGCTCGATACCAACAAAAACAACTATCGGAATTATCGATAACTTTCTATAATTATAGTTACAAGCCACATTTGTATCAACTGTACAAGTAGGATGTCAACCTCTCACTCTCTCCTGTAGCCTTATCGAAGGCAGACATATATAAATTTACGCTACAACAATGATAAATAATTATATATATAATTTACATAGTATATTTTACTTTTCATATCATCATATACTCATAAATATTGTTCATGTTGAAACTTCCATAAATTCTCTTTAAAGCTAAATAATAGAAAATACATGCTAAAATTTCGACATCAGGTTATCGCCATCAGCGAAAATGTTAATGCATATGATTGATTTGATTGATTTTGATTAAACTTAATTGTTTATTAGTTATATTGAAAATAGTAGATATAAAAAGCAAATTAGAAGTAAACGGTCTCGCATTTTTTACGAAATGACTTCGAAAATTTGATTAAGAGTCTAATTGTATAAACTAATAATGTAATTGACTAAAATGCCTTTAATAACTTAGTTTTTTTTATTATTTGCCGTTCCTTCGGACTCGTACACTTTCTTAACCATTTATGTTGGTTCAGTATGATGGACATACAAAACTCCCGACATTTAGGGTTTGAATCCACGATTTAAGGGACTTAGTTATAGGGATTGTGGTACTTCTCATATTCCGAAATAACTATTCGAAATTCAGAAAAGTTTGTTTTAATACGTAATTACAGCTCTTCGCAATAATACACAAGATTTAAAATTGCAATTTATAAGTGGCTTAGTAGATAATGGCTATGCCAGTAGTCCAAATGATATACCTGTTTTCGAAGATCATGAAAAAAAGTTAAACCCATCCGGGACTTCCAAATTAAATTTATATATATCCTGATGTTTGAATTAGGTAACGATGGACTTGCAGAATGGTAAACCAACCTTAATTCGGTAGAGTTTCTTCAGTATGAACAAAGCTGAAGGACACACCAAGCAATCTTTAACTACGAGTCAGCCGATTAATACTGTCAATTTGAACTACCGGATAAACTGGAAGTTCTTTGTTTTTACTGAACCCATTGAATATAGGAGATCAGGGCATAATGTTTTTTTTAGTCTTAGTTTTATGTTTATTTCGTTTTTAAGTTCCAAAATAGCTGCTATGTGAGTATCTTGAATTTTTACTAAGCTGACATGTACTCGAATAGAATATGTTGATTAAATGCTGAACATTTTCATTAAATTAATATATTAAGCAATCATCTGGTAAACTTGAAAAGTCTTACGGTAAGCCTACGGTAAGCCCTTCCAAACGTTTCTTTCTTGTACATGGGCACATTCTTTGCATTCTCTTCTATTCGAAGCCGGGTATAAAAGTGCACTGTTGCACTTAATGCATAAAAAATATAAAATTTACACTGGTACAGATGTCCTGGATACACAACATTAATAATTCATAGTGATCTACTTAAAAAAATAAAGGTTTTCGAATGAACAATTTGAATATCTTTAAAATAAAAAACGCCCGAATATATACATGAGTAAAGCATTCGAGCCCTATTCGTGCGCCGTGGGAGACCATGGAAAAAAATTGAGATTAGATGTTTATTTGTGTAAAATTTCCTATTTGATAAGAAATGCCAGGTTTTATTTAAAAACTTCCAAATACTGACATGTTTTCTTTCACATTCATTCATGAAGTGTGCAATGTCCGTTTTGCAGTTGGAAAACCATTTCTCCTTTATTTGTGGCTAGAGACTTGAAGTTTTAAGATATGTCAAAAATTTGGAGTGCACATAGATTTATGGTGTTTAGTAGTTTTAAAAAATAAAACCTTCATTTGCACTTAAAGTACTGTTAAGATTTTTTGATCAACGAAAAAGTTATGTCATTGATAAATAGAGGCGTGGCAAAGCAGATTTTCGTATTTATTGTTTAAAACCAATTCTGTAATATTTTGAAAATTGTACGGCCCTATGAATGCATATGAAAAAAAAATATATATATATATACATAAATCTTCTATGATATTAGAAACCTAATTTAATCTAACGTTCCATATAATGTTCCAGTCTGTTGTTATGTTACCGTATTATTACTATCGATTGCAATATAGCAAATAATCGATTAATAATAAATACCAACATCGATTATATTACTTCACTATTTTCTTGTTCGATTTTTTGGTCAGAAAATTTCAGAAATATCAAATGGTTTAAATGCACTATTTAAGATACTGAGAGTGAATGAGTTCTAAACTAGTAAAGTGCAATGAATATATATCGAGTCTGGTTAATGACTTGATCGAAAGATGCTTTTTACTCTAACACTTAAATAATATATATATATATATATATATATATATATATATATATGTATATATATATATATATATATATATATATATATATATATATGATTGTGTGCGGCGCTGAAGCTGTTGCGTACACGAAGTAGAAAACACGCAATAATAAGACAAGTGCAAGCGAGATGGCTACTGCTACTAGATTCATTGTATACAACATCGTTCATATATGTACATACATACATAGAAGGCAAGTAGCGCGCGAGTACTGTTGTAGCCGACTTCAGAGCATAAAGTATAGTAATTAAAATAAGAAAATAAATTATAAAAACCTATTATAGTTACACGTATGTAAATCACGCAACACATGCAAAAATCAAAAAACGCTTTTAAAAAATCAACTGAAAATTTATCTTTTGGATATGTGTGTATATGAACTAAAATTTTTTAATATGCATATTAAATATCAACAAAATTCAAACAATTTTGGTTTTAAGCAAATACATTCAGATGTATAAGTGAGCAAATATGATGTATGTGGATATACACTTATAAATATATCTAACAAAGTGCAAAAAAAAAAGCGTTAAGGGGTGATTACCGAAAGGGAAAGAATCATTATTCTATGTATGTCTTTTCGTACGATATATAAATGTTGATGTGAACTATAAACATACATAAATATATATCTACATATATCTATTTATGCATTTATACATATCTACTTTTTTCTGTGTGTAAGTATATACTAAATGAAAACAAAATGATAAATTAAATTTAAATACCGGTCACCTAGTATTGTGAATCAAATGTCAAATGTTGTAGATTAGATGAAAATTTCCTGAAAAAAAAATGTTTGGGTAGCATTAACTAAGCGTATTGTATTATTCATTTATATATACAGTCTGTCAAGAAACACTTTACACAGTGGAAAAAATCTCAATTTTTTGACTTTATGTAAAAAAATAAAGAGTTTTTGTTTAATTTAACTAATTTTTTTTAATGGTTACCTGTTTAATAGGTATTTTTAAATCAAATTATAGAAAACAGAAACAAAAACAATAATGGTGAAACTTAAAAAACAACAAAAACTTAGATTACTCATATTTTACACTGTCAAGAAACTCTTTACACATTTTGTTCTCTTCATCTGTTTTGCTCTGATTCTAAGAAATAACGGGGCTTTACCGTTAACTATGCCTTTAGAATCTGTCTATGCATCTCTATTTTTGTGTTTATTTTTCACTTTGTGCGAAATTTGGCTGAGTACACATATAAAAGCAATACAAATTTTGATTAATAATGCCCGGAAAGAGATTAAGCTTCGATGTTGTCCAATTGATCTTCTACAATCGGCAGTTGGGCAAATCAGTTCCAGAATTAGTGGAAATGTTTTCTGTGTCAAGAAAAACCATATACAACGTTCTCAGTCGCGCGGAAATGAGGGAAGACTTGAGGCAAAGGGTGTGGGTGGCCGAAAAAAAAAGATATCTGATCGGGCAAGCCGCCTTATGATGCGAAAGATCAAATCAAATCCCCAAATCTCGACCAGAACTCTTGCCAAGGAGCTCAAAGAAGAGTGTGGTGTGGATGTGTCCCACGAAACGATCCGTCAGGCTATTCTACGGCATGGGTATTCTTCGAAAGTGGCACGTAAGAAACCCTTGCTGTCGTCGACAAATGTGGAAAAGCGCTTCTGTTTTGCTCTTACTATGCTTAGGCACCCAGAGGAGTATTGAAAGGACGTTATATTTTGCGACGAGACCAAAATAATGTTGTATTACAACGAAGGTCCGCCCAAAGTATGGCGAAAGGTCTCTAAAGCTTACGACAAAGCGAATATCATTCCAACAGTCAAATTTGGAAAGCTGTCGGTTATGGTTTGGGCCTGCATTTCCAGCCAAGGAGTCGGTGAATTGGTATTCATTGAAAACACAATGAATGCCGAGCAATATTTTTTAACCAAATTTGGCTTTATTAGTGAAAATCGGCCAACTTTTAAATTTTACCAAGACAACGATCCAAAACATAAGGAGTATAATGTACGTAATTGGTTGCTTTACAACTGCGGAAAGGTCTTGGATACACCACCCCAAAGCCCAGATCTCAACCCAATCGAACATGCGTGGTCTTATTTAAAGCAAAAGGTTGGAAAAAGGAATCCAACCAACCGTGGACAGCTAAAAGCTTTCGTACTGGAAGAGTGGCAGAAGATACCCCTAGAGTATATTCAAAACTTGGTCAACTCAATGAAAAGAAGACTCCAACATGTACAGAATGCTAAGGGGGGCCATACTAAATATTAAGTATTTCAAAATTAGTTATAATTAGTTTTACATTTTAAATTTAGAACAATATATAAGAAGTGTGTAAAGAGTTTCTTGACAGTGTAAAATATGAGTAATCTAAGTTTTTGTTGTTTTTTAAGTTTCACCATTATTGTTTTTGTTTCTGTTTTCTATAATTTGATTTAAAAATACCTATTAAACAGTTAACCATTAAAAAAAATTAGTTAAATTAAACAAAAACTCTTTATTTTTTTACATAAAGTCAAAAAATTGAGATTTTTTCCACTGTGTAAAGTGTTTCTTGACAGACTGTATGTCAACCTTAAAAAATGTAGAATTCTCACCATATATAAAGTGGGCATTGAATCCATGCTATGATGACACCATTGGACACTCTCATGGATTTACATTTCAATGATTACAGCTTTAATTGCACCCGCAGCAGTAATAGCTTAATCGAAAAATTATTAATGCACCAAGAGTGACCAACCTATCAAAAATAAAAAATAACAGCGAATTACATTTTTGAGATGGATGTAACTAATACAAGCCAAACTGCACAGACGATGTTAAGCTCGCTTGCAGATGGCAACGTACTACAGGAGTCACGGAGTCTTTTAACGCAACACGGCAATGTAAACACAGCACAAGATGTTCTTCCGGTACCCACAGCTGTAGTGAGTCTCAACAAAAATAAAAAGCAAAATGAAGCGAGCCTACGAAGTATTGTTCCGGCGCTAAGTGACACACCAGATACTTCAACACTTTCGACGTTACCGATTTCAACCACATCATCTGTGGTCTTAAACCTGCCGCCGCCAAAATCGAATTTAAATGTCGCTGGATCAGCTTCAGATGCTGCGTTATTAAGTTGTTTGCTGCCAGCTCCGCCTTCTTTTTCAAGTTCAGGAATTAGGGCCACTTCAACACCGCCACCTCATAGTTCTTCAGAGAAAACAGGACCATCACAACTAAAGTCTGCACCATGTGCAAGTGATTTTGACTCTGACACGGAATTGTCAATTGTTGCAGCGGCAGCGACAACAGTAGTTACGTCTACAATAGACCACTCGACCACATCTCCCATGTCATTAGCTTCTACATTAACGTGTGCACCTGTTCAAAATGCTTTATTAGCCACTACAAACGGTCACCTCAATAACAGCAACACCTCCAGTAATTGTCCTCAACTAAATCTAATCACAAAACAGCAACGCCAACAAAAACGTCGGCGTGAACGAGCACAGCGCCTGCAGGCAGAGCGCGATAGTCGATGCACTTTAAGTGCATTAAGTGGCGCTCTGATTGGAGGATCTGTAGGTGTGGGTGTCAGCCTTGGTATAGGCGCTGCTACTGGTAGTACCAGTAGTAATATAATTGGTTCTGTAACTGCACCTGCCATATTAATAGGTAACAATAGCGCATTGGGGCCTGGTAATAGCATGTTGTATCACATCAATAGTGCTGGTAGTATGGGAGAAGATAGCAATAATTCCAATGGCAACTTTACTAGCAGTAGTAACGGTAGTAATAATTTGCTGCCACCTACGGACAGCATTGCATCACTGCTATTGAATCCGCCACACTCTCCCGAATGCAATTCTGGTTTAATGGCAACTCCTAGTGATAGCGAAGGTGAATCGCTAGATGAAGATCTCCTTTCAACATCGTCATCATCAACGTTACTGCTTCCGCGCGATAAGCCTCCACCAAGACCGCCACCTCCAGTTCGTCGAAAACTGCCTAGGTCCCCTGTCTTAGAGGAGGAGATTATTGATGGATTTGCCATATTAGAGTTCAAAACGTACGAAGATCTAGAGGTAAGCATAATAAATTAATACTACTATTCGCTTATAATTTCTATATATCTAATATATAATAAATATTGGTAAACAGTTTGCTATTAAATTGGGACAAAAGCGCAAAGAAAAACGGCTTTCGGCATTAGAAGAACTGACGTGCACGTATAGCATAGAGGAAATGAAAATGCCAAAGATTATCGATACAGGCCAACCTCACCCATTACGTACCACAAATATTTCCAATTTGTCAATTGCAAGCAACAATAATTTAAAAGAAACCAATCACCACCAGCATCGCGGTAATAATGTCGGCGTTGGGGGCACTATTGTGACTACGACTAACAGCATTAGCACTAACAATAATTCAACAAATAACAATAATAGCAATACGGTATATACTATGCCAGTGGCAAGTATTCCCGATATAGAAACAGAAAAATGGGTAGGAGATCCATATCGACAGCAGCAGGAACAGCTAAGCGGTAATACAAATAATATTAGCATCGGAATTAACAGCAAGGCAAATCAAATCAGTAATAGTCAACATTTGAACCATGTAATCCAGTCCAATCATTCCGCATCATCTGTCATCAGTATAAGCAATACGCCTATCCCAGGAGCCGTAAATACTGTCAGCTGCATTGTGGAGGAAGACAATGAAAAGTTATCCATTGGCGCAGTCGTGCCGCACATCGATCTAAGTGGAAATATAAATGAAAGTAATAGTTCCGGGATTACATCGCAAAACACCATAAACATTCCTAGCCAACCAAAAAGCGATATAGCAGAATATGTTAGCATTAAGGGCACAAAGCAAAATGATGCCGCCGCTGTTAGCAATCGTCTATGCGTTATGCTATCATCGTCTTCAAGTTCGAAAATCAACGTAAGTATTTATATTATCTTTTTAATAAATACATTTATATGTTACTTTTCAACAGAAGCTGAAAAATTTGGAAAGCAGTGAAGCTGATGCACCTGGCACGGCAGAAACTGTCGCAGGAGGCTTAACGCTGGAAATTGAAGACTATTCGATCGGTACAGCAAAGTCTTTGGGGACTAGCATTCTGCTTAAAAAGGATATCGATCTTAACGAAAGTTTTGCAAATGTAAGTTTTAATATTACAATTTCATATTTATATATAATTTTTATCATATTTTCTAATTTTTGGCCAGGTTTCAAATCACTGCACTATCAACAATAAAGAAACTAATATCGTATGTATTTACTCTCAACGAACACAGATTATTATCTTTATATGTATAACATGTTTGTTTCAGTGTGATAAAGCTATAGGCGGGATTAAGGTAAGTGCTAACAAGCAGATAGTGAACTTATTTATTATGTGCACAGCTGCCAAAATTGAAATAACACTACTCTCCCAGCAGTTTTTCCAAAATAAATCTGGAATCTCTCTAAGAATTGTTGAAGAAGAATAAATTAAGCTCACCGGGAAAGAAACTAAATTACATATTTGTCTTACAATTTCTTTAAATATAACAAAATTTAGGAAGAGCTAATTACGAATTTTGGAAAAAACTTTTTAATTGTATACTTAAGAAATTATAACTAACTAAAAAAAACTCTAGCCAGAAGGGAATAACTTGAAGATACCATCAACCCTAGCCGATCTGCGATTTAAGCATGCTATATACCTTGTATCTTTGCAGTTACACATGTACACGCACATAGACATAGTGCATTATTAGGGTAGCGCAAAATTCTCTTCTCCGTTAATGTTAAATAGTTTCTATATCATTCAAGCTTCCATTGATTTATTTTTCTTGACATGAAACAAGGCTGGTATAATTCCAGGAAATATTTTGAAAAAAGCTTACTTTTAATATTTTATACACTATTAACAAAAGTGAATAGTAAGGTCGACAAAAATTAGATTTGGAACCCAATTGTAAATTTAATTTAATATATATTAATAAAATAGTAGGCCCAACGTATTTAAAAATTGAGACTAACTAATAAAATTTTTTTTTTCGAAGGCGAACATATTGTCCACCACCTATTTTCAACCGTTTTCGTTAATATTAGTATAGATGGTAAATATGAACTTCCACGTTTTGGGTTTTGAGCGATTTCGATGACATATGCCGCGAAGTTTTAATTTTAATTAAATAAATTTTGAAGGTGATGCAAAGCAGTTGTCAAGTCTTTTGTAATATCCGCATTCAAGTGTGGATGTGAAGAATACCTACATCACGGTCGTGTAACACCAGTTCTATTCTAAATATTTGAAGATAATTGGTGCGAATGTTTTTCTCAGCATGGGGCGCCTCTCTGTCTCATCTGTTCCTGCCAATGAAGTTTTTATAATTCATACGTATTTATTCTTTAAGAAAATCAATTTTATCATCTACACAAAAAAAATTGTACATGTGATTGCCAAACTGAGCGAGATTCAATTGAATTTGGAGACGCTACGCAAATGACATAAAATAAGTACAACCTTTCAACAAAAACAAAACAACATAGCAACAACATATACAGTAGGGAGCAAAAGTGTTTCCACAGTTGACACTTTCAAATTTGTGAAACGATATTTGCCAAACGAATGAAGCAAATCAAAAATACTTTTTTTTTTTTTCAATAATATGAATTTAATTCTTAACAAATTGCCGTATATAACAAAAACAAAACTTAATCAGTAAAATATTCAAACAAAGAAAACTGAAACAAAACGCATGTGTACAATTTTGCACCTTCAGTGAAAAAAATTAAATAGGATTCAAAATCAATATTTTGTCCACAGGCCCTTATTAGCTATTACATTTTTTATTCAGTTTGGCATACTCTCGACCAACTTCTCTTTGGTTTCCTTTGGAACTAGGTTCCACTCCAGTTCAACACGCTTCCAAAGATCGTCTAGGTTGGATGACATTGATTGATATTGCCCGAGCCGTCGCTTCACGATTGACCACAGGTTCTCAATCGGATTGAGTTCAGGACTTTTAGCTGTCCACTCCATCAGCATAAAATCTCGGTTTTTTTATCCATTCGCGGACAATTTTGGCAGTGTGCTTCGGATCCCCATCTTGTTGAAAAATGATTACCTTTACGGGGTATGCACACTTGTCCAAAAAAATGGGTAGATAGGTTTTCAAAATATTGAGATAGTCTTCTTTTAACATTATACCATCAATTTTCTGCAATGGTCCAATGTGAAAACCAAGTAAAGCAACCCCTAACTGTGACATTGTCTCCTCCATGCTTAACGGTTTGCTTCACATAGTGTTTTTGAAGCTTGTCCCCGGGCCTGTGCCAACAGTATTGCTTGCCATCTGATTGAAAATGGTTGAACTTGAATTCATCCGACCAGATGACAGGTTTCCAATCATCTACAGTCCAGTTCTTGTGTTCCCGGGCGAATTTCAATCGACCCTTGACATTCTTCTCGGATAGAGCTGGTTTATTTTTTTTCACACTTGCCAAATATCCAACCTTAGCTAGTGCTCTTCTAGCCACCCGCCGACTCACGTTTTTCCTATGTCCATAAATGGCTTCTTCGGTGTTAGGAACTTATCAGTTCTCATTTTCGACATTAGTCTGGCGTCAGACTCCTTTAAGAGGCGTTTGCGGTCTTTAATAGTGTTTTTGGATGCACCACTGCGTCTTTTCTGGACCTTGGACACCGCTGAATTAGAAATATTAAACTGATCTGCAATACTACCAGTCGAAATCCACTTTCAGTTAGGCTAATAATGCTATTTTCTACATCTGACGAAAGCTTCTTCATTTTTTCGCAGCACTTTTTAGTTTTAGTTTGCTAAAAATTAACAAATTTACTTCGAATAATAAGAAACACGTGAATTTCTGGATCATAAAAGTGTAGAATCCATAAATAAAACATATAAGGGTAAACTTGCGTGTCGTCTATTGCCGATTATTACGAATATCGGAAGGTGCAAAATTGTACACATGCGTTTTGTTTCAGTTATCTTTGTTTGAATATTTTACTGATTAACTTTTGTTTTTGTTATATACGGCAATTTGTTAAGAATTAAATACATATTATTGGAAAAAAAAAGTTTTTTTGATTTGCTTCATTCGTTTGGAAATTATTGACTCACATAGTTGAAAGTGTCAACTATGGAAACACTTTTGCTCCCTACTGTATATGTCAAGCTTAATTTTTTGTTAAGGAGATCACATAGAAGAATAACTATACCAAAAAAGAAAATCAAAGTTTCTTGAGATTGGAAAAAAAGAACTAGAAACTCGCAGTAATATATATGGACTTATAAAAAGTATGAAATAAAAATAATTTTCGACAGCAAAATTTTAATCATCCCATTCCAATTTACGTCTTCACAATTAAATAGCCCTTTTGTTACCTTATCAAACCTATGATTCCTCAAACTCACGCCATCACTATTTATCTACTTCAAAGTTGCAATGTAGCAAGTGACAATTCAGATGTAATTAAAATTTTTTTGAATACAATGCGAAGGAAGGAATGTATAAAGAGAAAACACGTATGCTTGGTGCTAATTGCTACGTGTATTTGGTCAATTATCTTCTGTTCTATTAAACAGATGTCAATTAATGTTCAGCATATGATCAATATATATTGTACTGAACATAAGACAATTTATCTAAAATAAATATTTAAATCTAAAAATAATGGTCATATTTGCAACTGAGCTTCAATTTAAAAAAAAATTTTTTTGGGTTTATGTTATTCAAAATAGAAAAAAATTAATTTATAAAATATATAGCACCAAAGACGTACAATGTATAATTTATAGCCCAAGCTCAATACATTTTTGAATTTATTATAACGGGAAATGTTATCTATTATTGGAAACAAATTTGCTCTGCGAGTGTTATAGGAAAAGCTATGTATAAATTTAAAGTCTCATCAGAATATCCGCAACTGAGTTACTTAATTGACTAAATTCATATATCTACGCTAGGGAATGTTCCCAGAATATGTTATCCGTAAAAAATATTAATATTTCGCCGAATGTAGATCTATTAATAAGAAAAACGGCTGTATTAATCTAACTAAAAGTCTATACGAATTTAAAGGAAGAGTTCTAGTGCCCACATTCTTTCATAAGTGGGACAACGATCTGATTCGATCAAGACTTCTCTGTATTTTAGAAAAAGTCTGTTACCATTAATGAAATCATAATATCAATTAAACGTCTACATAGAACACATGAAATAGAGCGAGAAGAACATAGTTTGGCAATTGCATAGCTTTATTCAAAGCCACAGATTTTTGTTGCCATTAGTTAAATCTTATTAATACACTGTTTTCTTCAAGGGTCAAGGGTAAAGAATATATTTGTCATCTTGAGCCAATTGTGCATTATTGCTGTTTCCATTGATTGGTGTATATATAAGTATATGCCTATAAATCAATTTTATAAATTTTACAATTATTCGATAAGCAAAACTGAAAATAACAACTAATAAAGCATGAGTGGGGATGTCTGATTAGGAGATACACTGACCCATGACCGATCTGCGTTTTTAAATATATTCTATATATCTAATCTAACTATTTAGCACGTTTGTAAAAAAATAATAAAAGTACTGAATATGGGGAAATTTGAAGCCGATAACCAAAATATAATAAAATCAACATTTTATTCGAGCTATTGATACTATCCACGAGTATATATTTAAAATCAAGTCTCTAACTTTTCGTTGCGTTCGCACGGACAGACGGACATTGCCAGATCGACTCAGTTCATTAAGTTTTTAAATTTGATCAATTCCATCCTTGGAGCCAGTCTAAATTTTGCGAGTAGTTTCAAATTTCATAAAATTCTTTAAATTAAATTTCAGTTGTAATGTGAAAGAGCTTGCATTTTTATTAAACTGACAAATGGAATATATATATAATATATCATGTGCAATTATTCAATACAGTAAAAAAATGTTGGCCAATTAGCAAAACCCCGTGTCCCGCAGCGCAAATCGTACGCGCTTTTTTTTATACATGTATTAAAAGTGCGTGAAATATATTTAATTGTAAGAATTTTAATTGTCAATGAATTGTCTGCTCCAACTTTATTTGACGCCCGCTCAATGAAGAGGCAGTGTTGATAGAGGAGATGCGCACTTCTGAGCAGTCAACTCCAAACGACATGGCTTTCACTAATTTTTTTTTTTTTTTTTTTGATAAATGTGCTATTTTATTGTGAAGCTGTGTGTGAAACTACGAGTGTTCAAGGGATCTCACAATCGAAATTGATAATAATATAAAGTATTTAAATTTATTCTCTGATTTGAATTGGACCACTAATTATTTTTATTTTCGTTTAACGCCACATGTTTTTATAAAAACAATATGAATAACACAAATTTTAACGGATTATGTAACTGCAGACTAGTCGAACGGAATGTATAGCTGTAAATATGTGCGATATCGATTTGCCAACTTTGACGGCTTTATCAACGCCACATACGAGTCCTGTATCAAGTAGTACTGCACCAAATGGCTCTCATACAATGGACAATGAGATTACAAGCGAATCTACGAGCATACAACAAACCGTCAATGTGATACCATCAACGCTTTTAACGGACAAACCAAAAGCTAATGGGGATAATCAACAATCCAGCACAGGAACAGATAATATATCTCATACCATAAAGCATCCTGCTGTCACGTGTTCTACACAAGTAAGTGGGCGTTTTTAATGTTTTAGTACTTTTTTACAAATTTTGAATACTACTTAGGTAACTAGCGTAAGTATTTCTGGTTGCGAATCGTATCTTACGTCGGAAGCTGTACATTGTGGGCTCGAAGTAACTTCATGTGCAACTACCAAAGGAATTACTCTAAGCACGAAAATGGTAACGTCACATGGAATGGACACGCCAGTGCTTAAACCTACAATTTCTTTGGGTACTCCTTCAACCCCCGTTACTATAGCACCATTACATGTTACATTTGTGGAACGAACGTCCAATGCTGTGCTTACAACTAACTATAAGACAAATGATAATACACAACTAAGTATTGATGGCCGAAAAACCACTGGTTCCGTGGATTCGCTGAAGAACACAAATGTCTCAATGCCAATGTCTATTTCCCCAGTTGCAAATGGATTCCTTTCTGGCCATTCAGCACTCGGTTGCACAACAACTTCCGCTGTTGGAAAAAGTCTTCTAAATATTTCTCCACATTCAGGAAACAAAGTGGTACCAGTCCCTATGAGTTTGCCACCTAATACGGGAGTTAGTTCCGTTGCAATTACGGCCTCTGCTATCACGAAAGCATCCCTTAGTACTGGAAATACTGCAGTAGGGGCAACAGGCTCTTCATTGGTGTTTCATGGGGCACCCCCACTGATGCCTCACTCGGGAGCTGGGTTACCTATGCTAATTCAAGCAACGCCATACCGTTCACCTTTTCCCAATTATTCAAATTTATATACACCCTATAATAACATAACTCATGGACAATACCTTCCGTCAGTGATACCAATGGGAAATTCTAATACATCGTCCTTGTCTCAGCGTTCGGAAAATCGCAACTGTCGCGATACTCAACCGACAGCATCATTAAAAGTTCCAGCAACAAGTGCAACTTCACTGAATCAGCACAGTGGTAATAGCATCGCAGGATTGCGACCTATTACACCGCTTGGCTATGTGATTAGCAATAATAATACAACGCAGGTATTAGGGACTATTCCTATAACAACAACAACGACGGTACCTTCGTTACATTCGACGCAGTCCCATCACTTACCTACTAACACCACATTTGGTGTTTCATGCACTGGTCCACCGATTTCAACAACACAATTGGCGACATCCTCAGGAATTGCAGTTGTTACTTCGCAAATGCAACCTTCTGCTCCAATGCTTCCTCAATCTGGGTATCAAACACATCTTCCTCAAGTAATAAGCTCATACCCACAGTTCGCACCTTCAACATCAACGTCACAACAGCCACTTGTGCGTTGTACTACCACTTCAACTATTAGTACAACTAACACATCAGTCCTTACTGTACAAAGCTTAATGACAGCGACGCCGTCGTCGCCAATAAACACCTCTATAGCATCATCATCTGTGATTCAAAAAATACTTTCGCCTAAAACCGAGAGTAGAGAACGGGATACAAGTTACAGGTATAATATTTATACTAATCTATATATAATTGCAAGAAAAAAGTTTAGAAAAAAAAAACTGACTTTTTGGTTATATATTCCACACAGTGTCTAACCAACAATTATTTCATTTAATTCCTATCTAAACTATTTTCTCGAAATTCATATACTTTTATCATAGGTAAAACTCTGGTAATCATAAGCATCTGGCAGTCTTGTTTCCGCTAGGTCAATCGATAGTGTTTGTGCTTATAAAGAACAAATAAGTTATAGAGAGGCGAACATCTTATACAGTATATTTAATTTAAAAAACGATTTTGCATAAAATGGACTATCATATAATTACATTTTGATGTCATTTGTATATTCTGAACATGTCATTGTATATGTATATATGTTTACAAGCTTACAATAGAAATAGCAATTCCGCCAGTCTGTAACTCATGGTAGAAATCTTGCCATCTTTTGGTGAGTTTCATTGTAGCCAACAGCCAATCAATTTTTTTCACGTTGCTGTGAACATCAAAGTTTATTTAAATAAACTGTTAAACATAAACATATAAATTAGGCGTTTTAACAATAATAATGACATACACGATTAAAGTGGTTGTTATATGAGCTAAAAGTAGTTAGACTAAAAATTTGTTGCGTAGCACGTTGGTATTCGTGGCGAAACAGGATATTAGTGGCTAAAACCTCACTAAATTATAAGTATATTAAAAGATAAGATAAATGCTCAGAACTCCTCGCCAACCTGAATGTTTACGTGCATATTTAAAAAAGACATACCGTAGGTATGTAGGTATACAAATATGTCTAAATATAATAATCATCTACTGCTTATATTATTTCATTAAATATATATTTAATCATAGATATATTATATATATATACAATAGATAGTCATATAATTTAAATTTTTTTTACTAATGCCAGCATTACGTCCGTTCGACCAAGCAATACCGTGTCGGTGTCAGGTGGGCCATCAGGCATTGCATTAGGGGCACCATTTTGCAGCTTAGTACCATCGACACACTACAGTGCCGTATCCGTATCTTCATCATCGACCCCGCTATCATCGGCAACCCATTCAGCTCTAGCAGTTACGGGTCATAGCATTTCCACATATACAACAAAGACTGGGCTCTGGTTAAAGTAAGATTATTTGTGTTCCATTTTTTTATATATAACATTGTAATATAATTTTAGCCCATCAGTTATGCAGACGACAGCAATGACTTGTACACCTTCCATTCCAATTTTGACTAGTGGCAGTGCTCGACCAGTTCCCTCACCTCTGAGTTCTGGTGTTATAGGACCACCTGGTCGAGTTGCCGTGAATGCAATTTCACCTCATGCGGTGCATTCCAATGTTGGCAGTGGACATGTGCCAATGGCCAACTTTCAGACCACGTTTTTTGCCACGCCCCATGCACCACCCCAATCGTCTTCAGCTGCGACCATTTCTGTTACAGGTAGTAGCATCAACTCTGTTTCTCATTTACCTTTGGTGTCATATACAACAGCTGTTATTGTGACGATGGCCACTGCAACAACCACGACGTCGTCTATCAGCACAGTTGGTAATACACAGTCCACTGTGGCAACGGTGTGTACAGCTGTTACACCTACACCACATCCATTTTCCGCAGAATCTCTCTTCCAACCAAGTAAAAGTATGAATGTCAAAAATAGTAGCTCTCCGATGCAAACCAGAATAATTTATTAAATTATTTTTTTATATGCTCTTAATAGATGATCAAGCTGATTTATTGCGTCGCGAGCTGGACAGTCGATTTCTGGATCGGTCTGGCTTAACCCAACCTTCTCCATCATCCTCATCAACTTATTTGCGACAGGAGTTGCATCATCAACATCAGCATACACACCTACATCAACATCCACAGCTTTTGCCGACAGCACCAATGCCAGCCCCTACTACTATACTACAGGCTACCCCACCGACACCCGCACAAATTTTTCCTCCTCCGCTATTTAAAGATATACCCAAAATTGCTGCAGTCGACCCACAGTTTTATCGTGCAGGCCTTGGAATGCCTCCAAGTTATACGGGATATAATCCAACAGGGCTTTTGCACAATGGCTTGGGTGGGCCAACGCCATTTGTTCCACCCAATCATTTAACTTCATTTGCGCCAAAGGTAAGATGAAATAAGTGAAGTATTTTTAAATTGTCTATGGAATATTTTAAAATACGTTTAAAAAAAGCAGAATTGCTTGTGACTTAAAAGTTGGACATATGTATATTATACATATATAGACTTTTTTTAACATATTGAGAGACTACATATCCCCGAATTTAATGGGCTCAAAGTGAAAGAATATTAGGATACGTGTTAAGCTTGAGTCATGCATGATTGTAAAAAACAATAAATAAATCTATTACACGAGAACTAACCACAAATACAAGTGTATATACTCTTCAAAAATAGTTGTTGTATTTAGGCCAGACTGTCTACTAATTATGACTTAAAATTACGATAAAAATCTCAGATCTTCGCAAATAAGATCCACAATGTGTTATTTAGCTTCTAATTAGTTTCGTAATTTGAATCCTACGACAGCGATTGAAACTCACATTTACCTTTTATGAAACAGTAAAGACAGTAAAAAGTTCGGTTCTAACTATTTATTGAAAATGAGAATTTAGGGTATGCTTTGCGAAAGCGTATGTAACAAACAGAAGGAGGCTTGGCAGTTCATCTAGTCATGGCCACATGTTCCTTTGTCCGTCCGTATGAACGGAACGATCTCTTAAGCCACAACTAGAGCCATCACAATATGAGCTAATTATTTTTTTCGATAGCGTATTTAATTTCCATATCAATAATTTAACTTTGTTTTAAAGCATAGCTTTAATACCATAAACATTTTATTTACTGTTAGGGCAAAGTACACACAAATTTTGCATATTTTGGATTTTGAAAAATAAAAACCGCAAATACTAAAGACTTGTGTTCTGGTAAATATGCTCGTCTTACTAGATGGTCTTTGCTTACCGTCAATGATAATGAGAATTGTATAGACAGTAGAAAAGCTGCTATGTGGCACCTGTTGGAGGGTTGTAAGACAGAAAACATAAATTTTGAAAATATGTAGGTGTTTTTGGACATCTTTAGTCACTAAAGTCAAAGTGGTTGGGTCACCACCTTTTAATATATTTTTCACCCAAGGAGATACTTAACAGATCGAGATTTATATAGTATAGAAAAAAATGTATGTGACTAACAGACTTATCTATTTTCGTAACTAGAAAACTGGGCGTTGGAACGCTATGCATGTCCGTATTGCGTGGGAAATTTACTATCACCAAAACAAACAGAATTCAGAAAAATCCATATCAGCGTCAGGTTCTAATCTGGGAAGCAACTGTAACAGCGGTAACTCAGGCACTTCTAGTGCAACTAATAACTTAATTAGTATGAGCAATACAACGCCCATGAGTATATCTGGGAGCAACAGCGCTGTTTTAGCAACCAGTGGAGGCATGGTTGTGGCCAGTGGATCCACAGCAGCAGTTAATTTGAAACCATCCCCGTCGTTGACTCTGAGTTCCACATCCCCGCACCTTTTACATCGGTCGACTGAGCTTACGACAGCTGCTACGTATGCCAGGTCTCCATTTGAAACTGCTCCACTAGCTGCAAGCTTTATTGGTGCACCACCTAGTCATATTGGTAAGATTAACGTACACAATTAATTTCACGGTTTTTTTACTTATAAAAATTTGACAGGTACAGCTGTTTCCCAGTTTAGTCGGTACGTTGGATCTTTTGGATTTGCCGGCCTTACGCATTTTGGACGAGATATTTCATTGAGTGGACATTTGGATACATGGAGGTAAGTTAATTTGCAAATTAATAGCACGCGCATATCAAGTTTGTTTCAAATATTCAATAACTCTTTCCATTGTATTGTTATCGATTAAAAACATAATCGAAATGAAGCTATTAAATTATATCTCGTACGTCTCCTAATTATACCCTGATCCCATTGAAAATGGGAAATCAGGGTATAATGGTTTTGTGCAAAGGTATGTAAAAGGCAGAAGGAGGCGTGGCAGACCCCATAAAGTATATATATTCTTCATCAGGACGACAAGCCAAGTCGATTGAGGCCTGTCCGTCTGTCCGTCCGTCCGTCTATCCGTATGTGTGAACGCGTGGATCTCAGCATCTATAAGATGTTGTAGGTCCGGGTATAGCACGCGCAGATCAAGTTTGTTTCAAATATTCGATAACTATTCGCATTTAATTGTTATCGAATAAAAACATGATTGAAATGCAGTTAATAAATTATATCTTGGACGTCTTAAGATCTAGAGCCTCAACATTTTGTATTTAGTTTTATGTCTATTTTATGCAATTTTGATTTCTGTTAGATTTTGGATACCGGCTCCAAATTTCCCCAAATTCTTCAAATTTAAGTTCAGTTGGAACTTGGGCCTGGTCTCACAGGACTGGGATCAGGGTATCTCCTAGTCGGGCATCCCGACTAGAGCTTTCTTACCTGGTTTGTATTTAGTTTTATGTATATTTTATGCAATTTTGATTTTTGTTTGATTTTGGATACCGGCTCCCAATTTCCCCAAATTTGTAACATTAAAGTTTAGTTGGAAATAGGGCCATTAGTAAAGGCGTTTGTATCTCTACCAAGCCAATAGAATATGTAGATCATATGCTGAAAATTTCATTAAAATCCATTAAGTAAAACAGAAGTTATTAAACAAACTGTTTGGCCAATTTGCAAGAGCACATGTCAAGCAGCCCCAAGCGCTCGTGTATTCTTTTCTAATCGAAGAATTTAAATTGCGATTTTTTTGTGCTTAAATTATCAGCTGCTACTTAACTTCAAATTTGCAGCTCTTTGTCGAAGCAGTTCAGTGGCAGTGTGGGTAAAGGCTACGCTAGTGAGCAATAATCTCTGGATTTAAGCCTGGTGGTGAAGGGACTTTTTTATTGTTTTTCTATTTTTTAATTATAAAGTGCTGTTGTTGGTAGAGTTGATGCGCGTTGCGTAGAAATTGTGGGCTCGAATCTTGCCTTCGTAATGTCAGTTTTAATTTGTTTATTTGTCAATGCTCGATACAAACTATGGAAAATATTACAGAACGCAGATAGGACTGGGATCAGGGTATCTCCTAGTCGGGCACCCCGACTAGAATTTTCTTACTTGTTTAAAATTTGTTTTTAATTTATTTAATAAAGCGAAAAACGTAGAAATATTAATGCATATGGTCAATGTAGTATATACATACAATGTTTAATCTAATATTCTCATTCTCAATTCACGACTTTTTTTGATGGTCGTTGTAGAAGCAAATATCCCGGTCCTAAGGAAAACATGTCAGAAATTTTTATTGTTATTATTATCTGAAGAGCGCAGAGTTTATCTCTTTATGGGCATTTGCGGGAGATCATTGTGTGTAAATTGGAAAAGCGAAAATAATGGCGCTTAAATTTTTTTAAACCCTGATCCCATAGAAAATAGGATTAATGATCCCATTAAATGGCGTGGCAGACCCCAAAAAGTATATATATTCTTCATCAGGACGGCAAGCCGAGTCGATTGAGCCCTGTCCGTCAGTCCGTATGTGTAAACGCATCGATCTCGGCTTCTATAAGAGCTAGAGACAAACTTTTTGTAGGCCCGTGTATAGCACTATTCGCATGTAATTGAATTGTGCTGAATTATTAGCTTAACTTCAAATTTGCAACTGCTTGGGTAAGCAGTGCAGTGGCTGCGTGCGGTGCTCGTCATTCATTTTTGTTTTATTTTTTATAATAATGAAGTGGCGATGTTGGTAGAGTTTATGCGCGTTGCGTAAACAATGTGGGTTCGAATCTTGGTGTGGTAATGCCAGTTTTTATTTGTTTTTTTTTAATAATCGATACAAACTATGGAAAATATTAAAAAACTCAGATAGGACTGGGATCAGGCACCTCGACTAGAGCTTTCTTACTTGTTTTTGTGTAGGCATACTATTTAATTGTGAAAGTGTAAGCTAGCTAATTTCTGTCAGAATCAGATACAGCTCTACCGATAAATCTATATTGCTCTATCTGTCTTTTACGTATCCATATGTCATAACGAATAGTTCATCATTGGAAAAGATGTACCGTACCGTACCGTAAATTGCACAAAAGCAGAGAATGTACTAAAATTTGTCAGAAAAATACATATAAACATTTTGTCCTATTTAGAAAAAATAAATGAAATAACTGATAAGCTTTGAAAATAGGCTGAGATGTTTTCATTTCTTTCCATTTACTATGTTTTATTTATCACGCATTCGTTAAGGCGCTTGCCATTCGAGCTTGCGTACTTTGCTTATACGGCTTATATAACAAACCAACTTTTGTATGAATTGATTAAATCTTTAAGCATACAAATAAATACAATACAAATAAAGTTTTTATTACATATTTAAAATTTTAATAAAATGTGTACTTGAAATATTCTTTCAGAACTAGTTCAATACCACGCTCAATGCCATATCATCCAGCAGCTACTGCTGGACCTAATGGTTGGCCCATTAAATCAGATCTCGCCATGGAGAATGCTCGTCGTGAAGCGGAAGAACGAGATCGAGAGCGTGAAATACGAGAACGAGAGCAGCGGGAGCGCGATCGACAAAGGAGAGAGCGTGAAGAACGTGAACGTAAAGAAAAAGAAGAAAAACTTAAACGTGAACAGCAGGAGCGAGAGAGAGAACGAGAACGGGAACGTGAACGCAAAGAGCGCGAACGACGTGAAATAGAACGCCGAGAAATCGAACGTGAACGAATGCTACAGCAACAACGGATTAACGAGAGCAACAAGCAGACTGCAGTAGCGTCCTCTACATCCACACCACGAGATCGCTCACCACACCGTGTTATTGAGCTGAATACAGAGATTAGAATAAAGGAAGAACATGGCCGAACGAAAGAAGAGCAAGACGTTCTTCTTATGCGTGCATCCGCAGTCGCGGGTGTAGGGGATCCACGTTATCATCCTCCTTCATTAGTGTCTGTTCAACCGAGTGCAGCAGTTGCCGCTGCACATCACCATGCAAATTTTTTAGTAGCGGGTCGACATGGATTACCGCCACCAACATCACATATTTCCCGTAATATGATGGCGCCCTCAATGGGTATCAATGGCCCACTAACACATTTCGGTCCACCAGGGCCGCCACCGTGGGGTATTGATCCATATCGTGATCCCTATGCACCTATTTTGCGATACAACCCCATAATGGAAGCAGCTTTTCGTCATGAAGCAGAGGAACGTCAGAAAGCACTTAACATGTATGCAGCACAATCGGCAGCTCATCTGCGAGGTAAGGAACCAAGTCCCATACCGCCACCAACGGTGGGTCATTTAGGTCCTCCTGCCACACATCTTCGAATACAGCCAGCGGGTGTAAATATTATTGCTTCATCAAATGCACCACCGTCTTCACAAAATCCACAAACACAATTGACTACAATTGGAATTGGGAAGGGACCCCAACCATCCACTATGAACTTGGCGGTACAACACATGATAACAGGTGATTCTTTGATACATCCATCCGTTTCATCAAAAAAAGATACTGAGCATAGTATAGGTATAGCGGTAAGTGCATCCGGAACAAGTATTAGCCATAGCAGTGTACCTGGAAGCATGATAGGCATACCACCAGCTTCACCAGTAACGCCAAGTCGATGATAACTTTCTAGGAAAATATAAAGATTATTTCAAATATTTTAAATTTTAGAATTTTTTTACCAATTCCAACAATTTTAAATGTTTGTATTTATTTGCCGTTCCTCTTGGACCCCTAGCCTGAAAATACCAAGATAATAAGCGCAACGCTTTTGTAATATAAGAAATTAATCTCAATATTTATTAACTTAATTTTAATGTGGCGGAATACAATTGTTTCATTAAAACGATAGTCGAAATATCTCATTTAAGACACAATAAGGTGTATAAGGAGAAAGTGAATTACCGATTATCTTTTGAATTATGTGCGCTTTTAGATTTCGTAACAAGTTGCTTCCCACTAACGTCTACCCGTAACGACAAATCGCACATACATACGTACTCGCATATACAAAAATTACTTTAAGATTATAAATTAGCTGGATATATTTATATATAAATTAGATTTTTAGGTTTGCATATATGTTTAGAACATTTTTATTTAATTTGAGGACATAAATATACTTAAGTGTACATATATACACAATCAAACATACCTAGTAATATAAAATACGCTAAATTATTCATTAATTCAATAGCAGTACAGTATAATCTAGCAACTGGTAGAATCAAACTATACCATTCCAATTGTGCATTATGTGTTTCCAGGTGTAATTACATGTATGCCGGTAATGTGTAAAATTTTGAAGAAAATTATAATAGAAACATTGCTATAAACTGAGACAGTGTGATGTTTCGCATAAAGACGGACTAGATTTATAACATTTATGTTAAGCCATATACGTTTGCAAAGCTCTATAATTTATAATAATGTAAATCAAGCTTTTAACATATTTTCAAAAAGCCAGAACGAAAGTAACTTATTCTCTTAAATAAGTTAAATATAAGATGTGGCGTTGAAGTAAATTATCCATAAGATGAATAGATAGAAAGTTCAATATTATTGTACAGACTTTACAAAAAAATAATAAAATAACTGTTTCACTGACTTTCAAATTTTTGTCAGCAGGTGACTAATGGTATATTTTGAATATAGCGTTATTTTTTTCAATTGTTGCATTGTCTTTAACCTCATTTAGAAAGCTCTCGTAATCAAGTTAATCACTTTATATTTTAAAAATAGTATGTGTTCAATTTTTATACTATTAAATTAAATTTAAATTAGCTATTTAAGATGTTTGAATATAAGTGAAAGAACTTTTTACTTCAATTTAAGCGCTATATCTAGCAATGATAATATGAATAGGATTAAAATTTGCTACAAAAAAAAACCTCAAGCGTTAATACAAAACAAATATTGTGGTCAGAAAAAAAACATGGTAAGTATTTCGAAAGCTTGCAAAAAACAATTGTAGGAGGAGAATTTGTGTTTAATGTTGGAACCAAAACGAAAATAAAAAATTGTCCTCAAAAACCTAATGAAATTCATGCAGGCTGTATTCACTACTTCTATCTACTTATATTATCTCACTGTTCAAAAGTAATGAACAAACCATACAATGTTTACACGATAACTTAAATTAAATTTAGTATGGAATAGACATCTTAATGATAAATTACCTTCAGCACTTAATTCTTAGGAAGCATTTAAAAAAGTGTTTGTTTTTAGTTTTATATGATCTAGCTAAAATACAAAAATGTAACATCGGCAAGTAAAATCCAGAACCTGTCATGGCATACCTTGCTTGTAAATTATATTATTTCGTTCTGTGATAATTAAGAGTGCCTTAGTCAAGACTTCTCGAGTAAGAGAAGGACTGTATCTAGGGGTTAGTTGACAATCCACTCATTCTACGCTTCATTAATACATACATTACAAACAACACATTTATTCATACGTCCTCAAGCGCGCATAAGCACGTGTTCTGTTACCGCACAGTGTACATTTTTATTTATATGTGTTTGACGAGCGTATACATTTGCTGTGTATTTGTACGTGTGCATATATATACTATTCTACATAGCGACACGAGCATTGTAAGAGCCACCCTGATGACTGGAAAGGTTCAGTGTGTGAACAGGCGTTCGTCTCTTTCCTTCGTACAGATTCAGCAATGGGCTCGCTTCGGGCACATAAAGGTCCCCAAGGACAGTTAGCCGAAGTACCATTCGGAGCCCATGCAACAGTAGCGGATGCTGTTGCTCTCGTGGCAATAGGTGATTTCAATGGGAGTCTGTCACGCGATTAGCGATATTGCCGTTCCGCTCCAGTAGCAACTAGGCCCCCTTACAGCGCGAAGCTGAGTCTGCGTCAGGGCAAGTTAATGTGAAAGTGAACTTGAAAGAACCGAAAGTCAATGCATCTAACCAATATACATCGATATTAAGAGTATCCAAGGAACATATCTAACCACCACGAAGATAAGAAAAAGTCTTGGATCAAGAGCTACCACCAAAGAGGACACCGATGTACGGCATAACTGAATAGAGCTTGCGAATCCTGTGCGGGAGTAGGGTACCATTCACGCAGCCGTGCGAACATAGTGCAGTGTGGGTTAAGGTTAATGGGCGCAGGTACGAGCTTAGATGTTTGCCATTTAAAATAAAAAGTCATAAAGCGAATCGACAAGACCTGCTGTCTATTTAGATTAGACACGTGGCTGCTTTAAATTTTTAAATAATCATGTGATGTTGACGTCAGTCTTTTAGGTGAATATATATAGTATATATCATATAGTCGAAGGTCAAAAACTACCAACTTTTATATTGATATTTTTGGGATAGTCAACTATTTTCATTACTTAGTATTTCAAACTTGCCGCTAAAATGCCGATGTATCCCGTGAGAAATGACTGACAACAGACTGACTTACAGAAACTTTTGTTGCTATTTCTCTAGTTGTCAATTTTTAGTCATGGTACGCCAATATTTTACCTTTTTTCTCGGAAGTAACTGCTTTACCACTTGCCATATTATTTTAAATTATAGTTCAATAAATTGACAATAACTTTAGAAAAGAATTTGCGACTTCCAATGTACACAACTTATAAGAAACTATAATAACCTCTTCTGAGTCTATTCCGATGATTGCAAAAAAAAAAAACACATTTATGGGCAAAGGCAAAGCAAAACAGAAATACAAAATAACTGTATATTATTTGCATCCACATAAAACTAAATACAAAATTTGGAGGCTCTAGATCTTAAGACGTTCGAGATATAATTTATTTACTGCATTTCAATAATGTTTTTATTCGATAACAATTAAATGCGTATAGTTATCGAATATTTGAAACAAACTTGACCTGCGCGTATACACGGACCTACAAAAAATATTTCAAGTCTCTAGCTCTAGCATTCACACATTCGGACAAAGGGACGGACAGTGCTCAATCGACTCGGCTTGTCGTTCTGATAAAGAATATATATACTTTATGGGGTCTGCCACGCCTCCTTCTTCCTGTTACATACATTTGCACGCAGTTATTATTATTAGGAACGCAGGAAACACTTGCATTCCGGTGTTGGTAGAGTTGGTGCACGTTGCGCATACAGTCCGGGTTAGAAACATAGTCTTGCAATGTCGTTTATTATTTGTTTTCTTTTTTTTTGGAATATTCGATACGAACTACGGAAAATATTAAACTCAGAGGACTGGGATCAGGGTATCTCCTAGTCGGGCACTCCGACTAGAGCTTTCTTACTAGTTTTATGATCCTTTTATATTTTTTATTTTTATATAAGCAGTATTATTAATACGACTTAAATGTAGGGCTTACTCCAATTATTTATTCAAATTGAGAAAAGAGTATAAAAATATTTTCATAATTCATGTTAAATCCGTATTTTGTTATTAAATTAATAGGTAAGTTAAAATCCCGATTAGAAGTGAGCAACTAGTCAACTGCCATCAACTGGAAAGTAGACTATACTTTCGCTATGCAAGTTCAAAAACACACGCACCGGTACACTAACAATATAAAAATATACAAGTACAAAGGAATTTTAAAACATATATTTCCGTAATAATACAATTACATCTAACGCTATATATCAAGGCTGTAAGTATGACTGTCTATATTAGAGAAGTTACTAAACCAAGCGCCAGGCGTACGCATTTTTGTCCATACGCGTGTATATACGTAGGGAATCTTGCATTCCTTTTTGTACGGAGAAACGCAATTTTAAATCTATTTTCATCAGCTTCTGTAGTTTAGAAGGAACGCCGGATTTTTTATTTTTAATTAGCTTTAATTTTAATTAATTAATTAAATTAATTTTTTTTTTTAAATCAAATGACGATGCTGGTAGTAGTGATGAGCATTGCCGAAGAGACGTTGGTCTGAGGCCTGGTGTCCTAATATCGGGGATTTTTCTTTTATTTTTTAATCATTTTTTTTTCAAATATGCTATTTGATGGTGAAAGTATTCAATAAAAAAAGTTGCCCGGTGAAATTTGCTAACTTTAATGTTTTATTTCATTATTTGTATATTCTGTCACTATTGGATTTTTTATTTATGTTATACTACCTCAACCCTGTTAATTTTGTATTAATACTTTAAGAGTTTTCTACTACTTTTCACTTTTCCTTTTAATATTGTTATCCAGAGTTCTAGTCTACTGTTTAAAATTATCTTATTAATTCGGGTTTGTACGATATTATGAAAATGGATAAGTATTATTTTCTAAGTTTTATTTTAACAAAAGACGTATATATGGAGTCGTATATAAATAAATATATTCTATAAAATGTTCAACATTTGGCAACTGACGGATATTCATAGCAATAGCTTGGATTCGAATACAAATATATATGATTATTGTATACAATAAAAATAAGGTATCAAAATATCATTACATTTTTAATTGTCATACGAGTAATAAAGGTATTCTTGCCTTACAGGAACGGATATATTTAATAGCCAAAACTACCTAATTGCGAATGTAATAGTAATAGCGGAAAGACGAGAATGAGTGTCGAACTGAACGCACTTTATTGATTTGCCTTTTTGATACTGTCCCTCCTATGGCATGGTACTGGCATAAGATTTTACTTCTGAAAGATAAAAATTACGTATACATAACATTCAAGTAAAAAGTAAACTCAGTGAGTAAGTTGTTTATAGAATAATTTGAAATCTATTGGAGCTAGCATTCTTACTGACTTCATATGTAGTGTTGGTATCAGACCTAATAGACTATGCATATGGTAAATATATTATATTTTTGTATGTATAGTATATATTTAAAAAAAATTAATTTACATGAAACCAAAGCTAAATGTATACTCTACTTCCAAACACGTATGAGATATAGTTTAATAAGTCAAGTTTGATATTATTTGAAACAATTAAGATCTGCGTTCTATACAGCTTTTATATATTCTAAGATCGATGCGTCCATACATACAAACACGGCTAAACCGAGTCAGTTCGTCGTCCTGGGTAACAATTATATATTGTACTTTATACTTTATGGGGTCTGCCACGCCTCCTTCTGCCTGTTACATACATTTGCACAAAACCATTATACCAGAAGAAAGTAATTGTCGGAAAATGAACCAACATACGATTGCTTGACAATCTTAAAACCATAGGCTGAGTTGAATACTGTAGTTTTGATTATTTCCCGACTTAGATATACGCTGAAATCTTCAAAGAATTGATATTCCATGATTATCGGCTTCTTTTATACATACATAGCAAATACATACATACATACGCACGAAATCAAGAGTTTTCATATTGACTTACGCAGAAACTACACTTGGAATGAGGAATGGGATCTTAATTGTTGTATGACTTTTGTTATTATATATCAAGATTTTTCGTGTAGTTGTAAATAAATTCACTATTGTTTTTACTCAGATTAGACAAATCGTTTTAAATGCGTGCTCTGCTATATACATTTAATATGGTCGCATTAGCTTCTGCCCTAATCGAACGATGGTTCATCCTGCGTTCAGGCTACGACCACTGACTTAGCATGATTAAGCCGATAAGTTGTTAGAATGGATCTCGTAATACATAGGCAGTACGATATACTCATTCTTTCCATCTTTCTTATCGATACAAATTATTTAATTTATTTGATGTATTCAACGAAGCTGAAATACCGTAAAAGCTGGAGGCTTCAGATTTTCTGAAATTAATAGACATTTTCTACACCATAAATTGCAAAAAACTATTTCAGATACCAGAACCTTGAGCTTTGATAAATACTCATCTGATTGCTATTATTGCTATGAAATTAATTGAATTAGAAAGCAGCAGTCTTGACGATGGCACTACCCGTTTTAATTTATATATAAATGTAACTTGTATTAATTTAATAAAAACAAAAAAAATGATTAAGCAAAACTTTTTTTGTATCAAACGTAGTTTTATTTTTAATTTTCTCCAAGAGCATTTTTGTATCATAGCTAGATTTTTTATTAAAGATAGTTAATTTACTTGATTAAAACTCATCTTAGGGTCATAAAAATATCAATATAACAACCAGGCAAGCAATAATATAACATTATATATAATATATTATTATATATATTTAACGATCTGAAGAGTAGACCTGACGAACATTAATATTTATGCGGCAGTCTGTAACATAACGGTTAAATGGCATCCAAAACAGTTCATCATTAAGCTGGTCGTATAATTCAAAATTCATCGAACTATTAAAGGTGTCAAGCTTTTCGTTTGGATTTGTAAATAAGTTATTCCAAGGATCTTCTAATGCTTTCATAATACGCGGAACGGCATGGTAGCACAGACGTGATTCCTTTGACATAACTAAAACATCGCCACTACGGAGATACACAGCACTAGGTTGTTCTTCTAGAGTACCGTGACCTATAAGAAATATAGCAGTTTGTCCGAAACTGAAATAAATAGTAAATAAGAGTTATTCATATTTTAAAAGGTCTTCATGTGTACCTGTATGAAAATAGCGGTGCTTCATGATTTATCTCAGAATGATCAGTGTGTCCATTTAAAGAAGTACCAATTGGATAATAATTAACAATTGCGGCTTGCGGAATAAAATTTGGAAACCCTAGGGCTAGTGAAAAATATTTGGACAAGTAACATAAATCACTTGGGAAGGGAGTGTGCATTGTCTTATCGTAAACCTTAGTGTCCCAGTTGTGATGATAGCCCAAAGTTGTCCAACGCATCGCAGTCTTAAGACGATGAACAAGATTTGGATTAGTACAATGATGTAACTCTCCCCACCAATCAGATATAGTCTTGGAGGAAAAATGTTTTGCATCTAAGTTCACAGTATTGGGTGGCAGAGGGTAATCACGAAGACTTCGAGCTATCCAGTAACGCTGTCCTCTGAATGTAAATGGATTGCGTATGATCAGAAGACCAGGATGCTTTTTAAGCGTATAACATCGCCACATACGAAGTGGCTGCAATCCAACCGGAAAATCTAGACTTTTACGTATATCCATTTCGGAGATATCCTTTGGATTTACTATCTAGGATTTTAGACATAAGCAGACAATATCAATTTTAAAAATGCTTTTTTGTAGAGGATACTAATATAGTTGCGATCATTTATTGCTTGATAATTTCTTAATTTTCGATCAAATCGACATTTGATTTGGATTTTTAAGAGTAACTGAAATATGACAAAAGATGGAAATATCTAATTTACTATGGGGATTTTGCTATTTGGGATAGCTGGGCAGCTATTAATAGTATTTGAACAACTTTTAGGAGCTCTGAACCCAATAAAAATAGTAATTCCGTGCATAATGGTTTTGTGAAAATGTCACATTTATAATGCCGGAAGAGTCGTGGCAGAGCTCATAAAGCACAAATTTATAAATGATAGGTTTGTTGATTGAAACAAATTAACATTTTTTTTTGCTTTATGTGAACATACATACTATGCATATGCATGCATGTAAACATGTAAATAAGTTTGATGTATTGTCTACTTACATTACACAAACCATTTGTGGAATTATTTGCATCGTAATTGTCTAAGTCAATTACCTCCTGAAGATCAGACAATGGGTTTACTTTTTTAAACTTTTTAAAAGTTTGCTTAAACATCCTACAAATAATAAATATTTAATATGCAATCTTAAATTCAATATTAATTTTTAGAGATGTAAGAAATCAAAGGTGACGCTGCCTATCGAGTATAATATATATCGAAATATTTGAAATATTCTGAATAAGCTTAACTCAGTCGGAAAGCCGACCCAGCGTCAGCAACATATTGCGTTGGGTTGAACTATTGCATATCACGATATTGCAAGGGTTATTTGTTAACTTGTAATGAAGCATAAACTTAAATTTTCGAAAAACAATTTTTCCCCGCATAACTTAAACTGAAATTTTATTTAAATAGTATGTTTGGCACACAAAACATTTTGTTTGAAAAAACCTATAAAAGACACCATATCAAAGCATTTTAAATTGTTGGGTAAAACCGTTTATTTGACAGATCTTAAATACTAACAACGAAGAACAAATTACTTTAAATGGTTTTGCGTAAATCAGTATTACCATATTTGTTCTCTATCTATTTCTCATCTTCTAATATTTGCCTTTGTTCCCTGTTATACAAATATGGTTCTTACGATTTTTGTTTAATTTTTCTTTAAAAGCACCAATGTGATTTGAATTAATAATGAAACAATATATGCAAATTTGTATACAAATATTGTAATTTTATATATTTTTGGTTTTAAAGACATTAAGACACGATTGGTCTTTATAATCTTGTCTGAATGACATTAAGCCTCCTATGCACAATGTATGTTGCTTGCACACGTGTTATGTTCTGCTAACTTAAAGAATTTGGCGTATTCGGTGGTGGACTTTTTACTTGACCATTATCGATTAGTATATGTATTGTGCTATCGGTCGGAAGCACTTTGATATTGGATGCTTCCATTAAACTTACTACAGGCATCTTTGTATGGCGTTCCACGAGGATCGACTTCAAATCATTAGGTCAACAATTGTCGGACTTATGATATTATATTAACTGTCAATCGACAACATCAAACATTAAATTTTGAATCTTAGTAATTAACATTGTGTTTCGGGCCAACACCGTCTAAGCTCTTCAGGTGTGGTGTATCTGTTAACCCACGCTATTAGTTTGATAATCTGTTTTTTAATTTCGGTATTTATTAACACCTGCCTATTTTTTGACGTGGTGTGTAGTGCGTCGGATATTTTTAATTTCTTTCGCCAAAGCGGACAACACGTTTCTGATGGGCTTGGCATTCACATCAAGAAATATTCGCATATGCGACTATGGGAATAAGTTAGTCTATCTGTCTCGACCAGTATTACAGAATATTCGGTTGAATTGCTGTAGTGCCTGAGAAACCGCCATACCATAGTTTCTCCGTCTATGAAGAGTGAGTAGTGCAGTATATTCTATTCTTGTATTAAATTCCGTACAACTCCCTCAGGCCGTCCCCATAGACCTCCCACGGGGGTGCATTAACGATAACGATTTCCAATTGGGTTTTCAACAGAGATCTTAAAGTCTTTGAATTTTCCCAATAAATTATTGTGATTTTGGGGATATCATGCAAAAGTTGAATATGTGGAACCGATTGTCTGCTGTTATTGTCGAAGTGATCGGTTGTGTTATACTTAGCTCCTGTTGTTTGGAATACCTTTCTTAGTAGCTCTAGTGTCTGCACTATTTTGCAATTACCTTGCCTTATCAGACATTTTTGGAAAATAGGAATTGCAAAAGATTTGTTTTACGTTTTCTTGAGCCGCTCTATGAGCACGGTTGTTTTTGATCCTAACTATTTTCCTTTGGCAAATGTCCCTAGTCTTGTGAGAGGACAGACCCAATACCATAAACAGATTGTTGCTATATCCTGAATGAAATTCTGGTAATAGCTAGCTAAGCCTAACAGAAAAGTCTTGGATTCTTCTTACATTCTTGGAATGCAAGCATTTTGATTACGCATTATACCCTTATTTGTCGACAATCCAAGTCATTCAGTTATATGAGGGTTTTGAGGGGCGAATAATTTTGTTTTGTAGCAAGTCTTCAGTTCAGTAGAAAGAATGGGATTTTGTGTTCAAAATGACTACCCAACACTTGCCTTTCGAGCTGTTGTGCCACGTATGGAGCCAACTTTAAATAGGGAGTCAACCGGCACGACTCCCCTAAGTGCCTTAACGGGCTTTGTGTAGTTTTTTGGTTGCTCTAATGACAATTAAAATTTTTAATTCGTCTTCCGCAAAATTGCCTTTGACTAAGTGGTAACTGGGAACGACCCCATAAGTCCGACTTCCAACCGCTCTCGTGACTGCCTCTGGCCTCTAGTCTATTGTAATATATTGTCTGCATAACTGTCAGTTATTGCGTCAAAGTTTCGTACTGTGTTGTGCGCTACTAATAGGGCTCTTGCAGTTCCGCAGACCTTGTTTGTTAATTTTGTGATAGCTTGTAGTGCGCTTCACTTCACGTCAATCCTTCAAATAGAATTTTATGCCGCTGGCAGTACAGTCAAATTCAAAACGCAAGTCAAAGTACAATTGCAGCCCAGAAATATAATTCAAAGAAGTAAACGTCACAAAAATATCTTTAGATCTTATGCTTGAACACTCCACTAACTTGATGAGGTGTGGTTCTTGACTCAGTAAGATATAGATTTTTAATATACGTTGGAAGCCTATTAATTTCTTCTTGCGTCCCTCAGGTTTCCACCAGTAAATGGTGATCTTCAATAAAGATCTTCAATTAATGGCCTTGTGGCTCATGCAGGAGTAACGATGGAACACTCATATTACTGTCTTTATTTCAAATCAAATTAAAACTAGCAAACATGAAATATTCAAAATAAGCTTAACACAAAATTTTGTTAGATACTCGGCTACAAAGTCAGCAAGCCGTCCTTTCGTCAGCGATAATACTGCTAATGCAACACATTAATTTCGCACACAGGTATTTAAATAGTTATACATGTGATACTGCATGCTCGTCCCAGTGTAAAAATAGATTTCCTCCTTCTCAAGTATAGTATAGAATTACTCAATCGAAATTGAAATCTCAAAGTTGTCTACGCAATGCGCATGAACTTTATTAACACCGACACATCGACACAAAATAAGTAAATCACATAAAAAAACATCGGTCCGCCGCCTGGCTCGACGCACCAGAACTAGCGTCTACGACCGCTGCCTCTACCAACACCATCACTTCACTGCTTGAGCAGTTGGAAATCCAAGTTAAGTATCAGCTGACAATACAAACACAAATCCAACGCAATTTCGATGCTTCGAATAACAAATAATAAACGCTTTTGAATGTATGTGTGTACATGTAAAGGAAAAAAGCGTACGCTTGGCGCTTGCCACGTGCTTGGGCAAGCTGGCTAAATGTGTTGTTTAATAACTGATACCCAAGTACATAAAAGCAGGCGTTCATCTAACTGCAAACTTTTGATTGTTGAATATTTTTTGTTACAGTTGAATTTTCTTAACGAAATTGTTAGAGTATAGTAACGATATTCAACCCACGCATTTGTTATTTAATATAAACCGATTTTTTTTTTCAAATTTCGTATTTTAGGTATCAAAAATTCAATATTTGTGTATTCACCACAAGATAAATTTGATCCTCCAGATTTTATGGTAGTCACATGTTCAAAAATATAAGTTAATAGTAAAGTAAATTAATATAAGCAGTCCGAGTTCGCAATGTTCAACCTAATTGTAATTTGGCTTTATGACTTTTATTTTTAATAGTATTAAACTCTTAGCTTAGTAAAACTTAATACTTCTTCTTGTAAGCTAGTTATATATATGTATACAGAAAAACAGCCCCTATAGATATATAGGATTGGCAAGCTACTACAGGTGTTTTGTCAGGGCCGTTCTTTAAAAACTGTTTAGCGAACGGACACGATGGTCTATGGTATAGAGGAAGTGCTCTGTGAGAATGATCGATAGAATTACTTGAAAGTATGGGTCCCTGACAAACTTCATCATTACCTTTATGTGGTAATAGGACATAAACATGTTAGCTAACCATCAGCTCAAAAATAATTAGATAGCAATTAATCGATGGAAAGCGTTTTTTCACGATCACTGTCATGTCAAAATGTAATCGCGTAGCAGGAGACCATCACGAATTTTGGGAATAGAGACTCACTTATTGAGTAGATTTAATCAGTGATTGAGCCGGATGTGATAAACACTTGACATTATAGAATATGGTGTTTTACTAGAATTGCCACGGCCCCATTGGGCGCAGATATATTCACTATATCTTTCTTATCTTGTGCAGTCAACACGAATATTTATTCTAAATTAGGTGAATTGAGATAATTTACGATTTTCTATACTTTTTTTGCTTGATTTTCATTACGCTTATTTTTCGTCACAGAGTTACTGAGTTATTTCAGTTCATTATGCGATTTCTACTAAACTTTTCCATTTCCATGCTGGAAGGATGATATCGATATAGTGAGTATACGGCCTGATCTATATGTTAAATATAAACCGACATACGAGATTATACGCAAGAATATATAAAAACACTTGTCCTCTGAAAACTTAACCGTTATTTGTTGTCTAAGTAAATTGATGTTGTTTAGTGAAATTAGATTTATGAGCGGCAAGATCAAGGTATCAATGCTTACGAATGCTTGCGAAGTAGGAAAACTATAGCGATTATACCGAAAAGTATAGCGATTATGATTTTTTATGTTTGGAAACATTACTTTTTGCAATATTATCATAATATATTAATAGATGGAAATTCTTCACGTAACTTGTGTTGAGTAAGGGTTATATAAGTTAGCAATCAATAAATTTACACAAAGTTGAGAACCAATAAGTCACATTGCATCGTCAGATCAGAAATGCAACAAATTGCTGATCTAGCGTCTGCAAAACTTCCTGCGCACGCCAACCAGCAACTGTCAAAAGAAGAATAAAAAAAAGCTCTACACATTTTACCCAACGGGCCATTGACACCAACAGCGACGACACTGCGTTCGCTGCCGCTAAGTCACAGCTTGTTTGGGATAGATCTGATTTAAGCTGACTGCTAATAAAGAACACGCTTTCTAAAGGAACAAGCTTCCGAAGTCGAAATTTACTTTTTAATCGTTTTAAGTAACAAGTAATTAACTGGCGCCAGAGCAGCGAAAACTAAACCAGTGCAACTCCCGTTAACTAATTTGGACGGTCAGTTTGAAATCGCTAAAAGGCCAAATAGAACTTAATTGTGTGATTGCTCAACGGTGAACAACAATTCGTGTCAGGTCCGCCCCCAGGAAGAAAGCCTGGTCGCAGAATCCCTAGTAGATACAGATTCAAAAACGATGAAATCCGGATCGGCGGCGTAGTTTTCCGCTTCAATCGCAGTAAGTGAACAGCGCATAAATAGACAACAACAACGACGACAAACAAATCAGACAAAACGAACGTTTAGAAAATAGAGAAATGGCAAATAACATATTGTTAGTTAGCTCTGGGTGCAACAGCTACCAGCGTTACTGAGATTTAAACAATAGATAGAGTTCCAGATACTGTAAAAAGCCGTAGGGAATTCTCAGGAAACCAAACAGAATTCAGCTCATGGACAAAAGTTGTAGATCGTATACTCTCTTTGGCATATTACACAGCATAAGAAATAAGATTACTGGAGATGCCAATACTGCTCTTGAATCGTATAATGTCCCTTTAAACTGAAATGTCATATCTACGTGCTTAACAATCCAGACAAGATGGATCTAGGAACATTGGAGTACTAAATGACAATGTTGGTACAAGGCCACAAACAATCAGTAGAGGAATTTTACCAAGCAGTTTACCAACACCTGCAGTTGATTTTGAAGAAGGTAGGATGAATGGAGTTGAACAGAGAATCTGAGACACTCATGACCAAAGATTACCGCGGTAAAGCGGTCTATACATTTGAACGAGGTCTAAGAGGTGAATTACCTCAACTCCTGGGTATGAAAGAACCAGTAGATCTTCCCTCAGCCCAACATATCTTTCTTAAATTAGAGAATCAAAATTATCGAACCAATATCGCCAAACCCCAAAAAGCTACCTTTAAAAACTCAGGCAAGCCCACGCTTCAAATAAAACAGTCTAATCAAACACTAGACAATACGGTCAACAAGTTTATTATACGGAACCGACCCCTTCTTATCCGAAACAGCAAATGGTTGCTCCTCCTTGCCCAGCGGCACCGAAACCTCAGACAACGACCCTTCCATATGCACCCGAATGGTTAACTATATAAACATACCAAACTTCCAGGCAGGCAATGGACAAAGCTGACAAAATAGAACGAAATTTCAAAATTCAGACGAGTGACGAAAGGCTAATTGAAACAGAACTCACTGACAATTACATGACCATTGAAGAATATGAACAGATAATCGCACAGCACGATGAACGGATAGACACTCAACAAACTTTAGCAGATTAGCAGGGACCGACACGTGTGGCAATAGAACAAAACGCTTCTACGAGAACCTCGTCGGTTATAAGCGAAAACTAAACCAGTGCAACTCGCGTTAATTATTTTGACGGTCGGATTTAAATCGCTAAAAGGCAAAATAGAACTTGATTGTGCGCATCGGTGGAGAACAATTCGTGTCAGGTCCGTCAGCAGTCTGGTCGCAGGATCCCCAGTAGATACAGATTCATAAAGGATGAAATCCAGATCAGCGGTGAAGGTTGCCACATCAATCACAGTAATGTAAGATAGTTATTAAGAAACTAAAGTGAATGTTACACAAAGAAAATAAAAATACTAAAGAAAATATTATACAATAAACACAAAATTACACACTAACAAAGAAAAAGTAATTTAAAATATAATTACAGAATTATACAAACACACAACATTTAAGGTTAAAAATCAAAACTATTCCCAAAGCGAAAATAAAATACCGTATAAACCGTATAAACAAATACCAAGACTAAAAACGTAGTATAACAAACTTCAACTTTGCGATTCCTAAGGCCTCCAAAGTAGAAGGAAAAGACCAGACACTGGTCATCACAAAAAATTATATAAATACAATTTCAAATAGTTTTAAATATTAAAAAGAAATTTTTTTCTTTTTTCCCTCAATCCATTTACTAACCATATAAATTCTTACGCTGTATGGCTAACGAAAATAATCTCATTAGGCCCCCAATTCTAAATTTGAGGAACGAAGAGAGTCAGGCTCAGATAAGTGAACAGCGCTTAAATAGACAACAACAACGACAATTGGACAGACAAAACGGACGTTTACAAAATAGAGAAATGGCAAATAACATAGAACAAATAGCAGCTATTGTTAGTCAGACCTGGGAGCAACAGCTACCAGCGTTACTGAGATTTAAATAATCCTTCAAATCAATTTAATTATGTAGTAGATCAGGGAATAGCAGACAGTCAAAGGGAGAATTTATGCGATCTAAATAGAGTTCCAGATATTGTAAAAAGCCTTAGGGAATTCGCAGGAAACCAAATAGAATTCAGCTAATGGACAAAAAGTGTAGATCGTATACTCTTCGCAGAAACTGGTTCGCCAAAATACTTTGGCAATTACACAGCATAAGAAATAAGATTACAGGTGATGCCGATACAGCTCTTGAATCCTATAATGTCCTTCTAAACTGTAATGCCATATCTAAGCGCTTAACACTCCACTATGCAGACAAGATGGATCTAGGAACATTGGAGTACCAAATGAAAATGTTGGTACAAGGCCACAACCAATCAGTAGAGGAATTCTACCAAGCAGTTTACAGACACCTGTCCTTGATTTTGAGGAAGAAAGGATGCATTGAAATAAACAGAGAATCTGAGACACTCATGACGAAGGTTTACCGCGATAAAGCGTAAGATAATAGTTAACTATACGAACACACCCAACTTCGAGGCAGGCAAACGACCACCAGCACCAATGAACAAAGTTGACAAAAGAGAACTTTAGCAGATTACCAAGAAGAGACATAATGCGCGGAATACAATTAACCAGAAGTCTCAGACATACATTTTTTAAGAATGAAAAGCTCGTCTCTTCCTTATATTGAAGTAAGATGAGGAGCAGTGAAATTTTAAATATACCAATGGACACAGGATCAAATAGCAACTACATACAACCCAAATTGTTGCAATTACAATTGGCGGGAATATTAAAATCACACCAGAAATTTGCTAACATTTTCAACAGAACAGATATTAAAGTAAAATTTTTCCTCTTACCTACTTTAAAGACATTTGACGCTATATTAGACAACGATAGTCTTAGGAAATTAGATGCTGTTATCTAAAACAGAAAATTAAAAACAATATCCGCATACGCACCAAAGAGAAGAAACTTGAGGCAGTGAATACCGTATTCCCAAAAACGGATCACATGACTAACGAACAAAAACAGAAATTAGAACATTTAGTCCGATTGTATCCAAGCCTGTTTGCCAACCCTAATGAAAAATTAACCTACACAACAAATGTCAGAGCAGAAATAGGAACGAATACCGACTCTCCGGTATATTCCAATTTCTACCAATTCCCCATGTGGTTGAAAGACAAACTAAATTGGCAATTTTGTATGACGGATTAATCCGACCATCCCGATCCCCATACAAGTCACCTGTTTGGATTGTACCAAAAAAATTAAACGCCTCCAAGGAAAACAAATATCGCATGGTTATAGACTATAGGAAACTGAATAAAGAAACTATTGCTGACAAATGCCCAATCCCAGATATCAATGAATTTCTAGCCCAATTAGGCAATAACAAAATATTCTCAGTCTTAGACTTGAAAAGCGGGTTCCACCAGATCCCATAGAAGGCGGCAGACTTCGAAAAAATAGCGTTCTCCATGAATAACGGAAAATACGAGCTTATACGACTTCGTTTCGGCCTTAAATATGCACCTTCTCTTTTCCAACGAGCGCTAGACGATACACTTCGTGATTATATCGGAAAAATATGTTTCTTATACATAGATGACATTATCATATTCAGTAAAGATAATGAAACACATGCAAGAAATTTTGACAACATTTTTCGAACTCTTCAAGAAGCTAACATGAAATGTGAGCTCGGCAAAGGCGTTGAGACTAACCCAGACAAAATAGCAGCCATAGACAAATATTCAATTCCAAGAACTCTTGAAGTTCTGAGATCATTTATCGGACCCTCTATTTACTATAGAAGGTTCATAAAAGATTTTGCTAAGTTAGCATAGTTCTCTTTTACGAGGGGAAGTTGGACGAGTGTCCAAAAATCAATCTTCAAAAAAAATAGTCAGTCTTAACCAAGAAGCCATAGATTCTTTTAACAAAATAAAAAACGCTCTAGGCTCTAAGGAAGTCGTCCTACAATACCCAGACTTTAATAAAGAATTTCAATAACAACGAACACATCCACCTTCGCAATTGGAGCAGTCCTATCTCAGAATAAACGACCCAGAAGAAAATTATGCCACTAACGAAAAAGAAATGTTGGCAATTGTCTGGGCGCTAAAAGCTCTCAAATATTACCTTTACGGTAATACAAAAGTAAAAATATACACCGATCATCAACCACTTACACATTCACTTAGTAGATGGAATGGCAACGCTCGAATTAAAAGATGGAAGGCGTACCTAGTGGAATTCGACTATGAACTTCTTTACAAACCAGGCAGGGATAATACAGTAGCGGGAGCATTATCAACAGCAAACCACATACATCTACTCAGCATAGTACAAAAAGCTGAAACCATAACTTAATACCCAGTATCAAAGCTCCGATGAATGCATTCAACAACCAACTATGCATAGACAAAGGTTACGTTAACCAATTATAAATTGCAAATTCCTTTCCCAACTTTCCATAGACATCTCATAACCAGACAAGAGTTCACGAAACATAATCTAATAGAGATATTAACAAAATACCTACACCATTCTGAAATTAACGGAATAATAAATATCCCAAGCACTTCAGATACTTAAAAGTAAGATTCACACAGAGACAAGAAAATGACTTGTCTAACGAAACAGAACAGGACGAACAGATTCTAAAACTTCGGAGCTCACTGCAAAGCACTTGAAAAACAGTTGGCAGAAATCCATTCCATTCCTAGGATGCAATAGAAAATAACATCATTGGTCAAGCTATGTCAAATTTGTAAGGAAGAAAAATACGACAGACATGAAACACACAGATACATAAAACACCCATACCCCAATATCCTGGACACATAATTCACATCAACATACACACGACAGAAGAGAACTTAGTTCTGAAAGCAATAGATAAGTTTTCCAAACTAGCCGAAGGACGAATTAGTAAACGTAGAGCAATAGAGGACACAAAAAAGCCACTGCACGATATTTTATTTTACTATGGGGTCCCAAAAGTTGTAGTTGTAGATAAAGAAAAATCACTGAACTCAGGGTCCATAACGTTCATGACGCGGGACCAATTAGGGATTGAAATCTACAAGACTCCACTTTACAAAAGCGCAGTTAACGGACAAGAACGATTTCACTCTACACTTTCAGACTTTATGACAAATCAATCTACGATTATAATTACAGTATTCATTCAACAACTAATAAGCGACCATTAAATTTGTTTTTTTTTTTTTTTTAGAAATTTAACAACAAATCCAGAACAATATGAAAAATCTAGGCAGGAGAACATTGACAAACTAAGACAAAAACAAACAACGGGCTTACAGAACCATAGTAAAAAACGCAACGAAATACGCACTTACACACCAGGTGAAGAAACATATGTCAAAATCAATAACAGACTAGGAACAAAATTCTCACCTAGATACAGAAAATAAATAGTTAAAAATGACAAAAATACAACTTTACTAACAACAACGGAAAAACAATACACAGGAGCAATATAAAAAATCTAAAACTTTTACAGGCTAATTTTCACGATGACAGTAACACTGACTGAAGGGCACATAGCCATATCAAACTACACCGATGCGCAAACTGTTAACAAAATAAAAGAAATAGGAACAACAACACGAATAGTACAGGTTATAGAATTAACGCAAATTATAGAAGCATTAGACACCCTCTCGCTCCTCACAGAACAAGATCTTAAAGCAAACCCTTTATACCACACTTTACACCATGAAAGAGCACAGACAATGTTTACATTTAGCACAATAGTAGAATTCCAGAAACGTCATACTAGAGCAATCAATATGTTAGGCACAGCATGGAAATATCTAGCAGGTACCCCGGATAATGACGACCTAGTTATGCTATCGGACAACATAAATAAACTGATAGATAACAACGACCAACAATTAACAATAAATAAACAACTGGAAGTAAGAATCAATAGATTGACAAAACTTTCTAACGATCAAGCTAATAGCATAAAGAAGATTCACTTGTTGGAGACGAATTAGCCGTTAGCTTCCAAAACCAAATCAGGCTGATAAAGGAAGAAATAATTAACATTAAATATGCCATACAGTGGGCGAAATTAAAACTAATAAATACATTTTTACTGAGAAAAAAGAAATACAAATAATTAGTAATAAATTTAAAAAAAGTAACATGCCACCATTAAATACCGAAGAAATGTTAGAATACGCAGATGTTCCCATTTTGGATAATGGAACTACACTTTTGTTCCAACTTAGAAGAAATAGATTGTAAAAATTCAATTCTGAAACCCGTAATAAAAAACAATAGTATTATTAATCTCGAATATAACAAAATATTTCAATGTAAGAACTACAATAAAATACCAATTTGCGATAAGACAGCAATTTTCAGTTTAACTATAGATAGTTGCATTCCTAAGATAATCAGGAGAGAACAAGCAATGTGCGTCTTTAGCAATGCAGACCACGTCCCGGAACTAGAAGAAATCGACGAGGGACTAATCCTACTAAACGGCTTTAACGGAACCATAGAATGGCAGAAAGAAGTAAAAAATTAAGAGACACGTAGTTGTTAAGCTTTTTGAACGAGACAAAAGTTCTCAACAGGAAAACAATCAGTAATATTGAGATTTCGATAATGAAACCTGGACGTCCGATAATACATGTAACACCGATGGAGAGCGAACGTATAAGAATTCCCTCATTGGAGGCACTCGAAGAATTTCATGTTAACAATAGCAAAGTCATGCAAAAGATCCAGGTGCACTCAACAATCAATAGAATAGCACTTGTCTCTCTTTTTATAACCGCTATCCTCATCAGCATCTTACTACACTTGATGATAAGGAAAATGGGAAGAAAGGTTATCCTACAACTTAACCAGAAAGAGACTTGCACTAAAAACAATGCTAGGCTGATCAATATGCAAAGACTCGAGAATCAAAACCTCTTATTTATAAGTATACCATTCTTTTACAAATTCACTAGAGGACAAGTGTAAATTGGAGGAGAAAAAGTTAGCAACTAATAAATTCACATAAAGTTGAGCAAGACCAACAAGTCACATTACATCGTCCGACCAGAAATGCATCAAAATGCTGACCTCGCTAACCAGCAACTCTCAAATTCGAAGAAGAATATGGACAGGCTTTGCACTGTTGCTGCCGTTAACCCACAGCATGGTAGGGATACATTTCATTTAAGTTGATAAGTAGCATATTAGACATAAAAGACATAAAAGAACACGCTTTCTTAAAGAACAAGCCTGCGAAATCGAAATTTCTTTTTTACTTGTTTTAATTAACAAGTAATAAACTTATATACTCATCGTTTTGCACTAATACGTTTAATACGTTTTATATCGTTTGCAAACAAAAGCTAAATAATTTATTTTTTTTAGAAAAGAGCGGTTCAATTGTCTTTAATTACATTTTAATTCATTAATAAGCTTGATACATACCTTGGCAAGATATCAGCAATGAATTGTTTTTTATTATTGTTATCGTTTTTTTTAAACTATATTCACTAATGGTTGTCCATAAACATTTCCAGCGTTTTCTTATGAATTCGGGTAACTATCCGAAACCACAAATATCATCGGTTGATAAGCTGTAAGGGTGTTGAAGTCCTAAGCCCGGCCGCCCGTTATGAGCCAACACAGCTTTAAGCTTATGAACCGCTACTACACATCTGGTGTTAGATGAAATAGATTTTTTTAAGATATACTGATTCTGCAAAAATGTATGTGTATGTATATAGGTAATTAAAGTTGAGTTGTAAATTTAACCTAATATAATAATAAGCAGATGTGCATGTGTGTGCATGCAAGTTTGATTTATTATATAGAAACGTAAAATAATTGGTATATCACCTCTTTTTTCTCGCATTTTTTAAGGTCTCCTTCTCGAGTAGTCTCAACTAGATCGCTGTTCCTTGTTTTGTATAAATTGTGTCATAATTTGCATACTATTGATACAAGGACTTAAATGAATTGTGTGGGCCTTGCTTCAGCTCTGTCATTACCACTATGGGACATCAATATATTCATCGATCACCTACACCTTACGTTTGCTGTATTGCACACTTCACATATGTTACACATTGACGTTTTCTTAACAAGTCGCACATAGTTTGCTACCTATTTCTAACAGTTTTCAAAGTTTCATATATATATATATATATATATATATATATATATATATATATATATATATATATATATATATATATATATATATATATATATATATATATATATATATATATATATGTTGGACAAATTCATGACAATTCTGGATAATTATATCTTGATCAAATAATCTAGATAAAACTTTATATTAAACGTTTTAAAATTTTTGTTTAGCTGTTTAAAGTAGTCATTCTGGCTTATACAACCCAAGATTTGGTAACATTGCGCTTCACCATTGCACACAAGTAAGGGGACCAACCAAATACGAAGTTGAGTATTTGTGTTAAGACAAATATGTTGCATGGCTAGTGATGTCTCAAATATAACAGAAAAAAAATTGGTAGCTTACTTTTGCGATAATACATCCGGTATGCCTAATATCTTCATTACTTTCATTTAAAAGCCATATCATTCAAGCAGGCGACCTCAAATTTTTCAACAGGAAAAAGACTGACGCCGAACATTTTACGTACCTTTTCATTCCCGACGAAAATAAAAAAGTATAAGCTTTAAAGTGGAATCCAAAGGAATGCTGTCAAAAACGAAGTGGAAACTCCGCGTATTACCGATAGTGCGTACAATATTACTATCGAGTGTATTTCCGATATTATTTTATCACATCTCTACCCTCGGTCTCGTGAAAACTTAATTTTGTCTTATAAAGCTAGATGCATAGTTTTCAAATTTTTATAAACATTATCAATGGGTAAACTGATTAACAGAAAATAGTACTGATAATTATTTAATGTTGCAAAAAAAAAATTATTCAGTTACAACGATAAGTTCTCGTTAGCTAATGTGAAAAAATTGGCATACGTTCTGTGCGGTAAAACTGCATCAAAATGATAGTGAAGAGTGTAAACATGTATAATTCAAGTGAGTAATAATACTTTACAATGTTTATTATATTATACAAACCTTATATAGACTTCAGTCTGCACTAATATATTAAAGTTTGTACTAATAAACACATGTTTAAAAGTACATTGGTTTTATTTTTTGTATATCACTATTATCTCACTAAATACATGTATAAAAATAATCGAAAATATGTTTCAATATGCAAACTAATGATAAATATGTGTTATAAACATACAAGATCATGTGTATGCATTCAATTAATTCATTATGTACATACACATATATTTCTGTATGTGTGTACATAAGTATACTAAAAGTTCATGAGAAAATTTTATTTTTTAAATCAAAGATATAAACTATTGTGTGAACTTGGCAATGTAGGTCAAGGTAATTTAATACATTCGGCATTGCTTTACTCATTACTCATTAAAATTTATAAAGTATAGGTGTTGGTGAAAAATGTATTAGTTTTAAAACAAGTGAAAGTGATCTCGCCTGAAGAAATCGTGAATCCAAATTACACTGCTGTTTCAATTATTAGCTATGTACACATGTATACAATAACACTAAAATTTAAATAAATGCAAGTACACCTAGGTGTATGCACCTAATCACATAATAGATAAAATAGATACATCTTCAGGCTTGAAATTGCGTGTTAAGAAGTTAAAAATAAATTATCGTACAAAATATAATTTGTTTTTTTTTTTTTTTTTTTTTTTTTTAATGAGTGACTAAGGGAAATTAGACACCGTTTTCGTTCTCTTCCGATACCATCACCGCAAAATTTGATATGAAAGCGGAAAACGCAAAATTAGAGTAGCAACTACCATAAATGCGAAATGTAGAGAATATATCTAGCTTATTGCTAATTTATGCATGGTATTGCTAATTGTTAACTTGATTGATATACTATACTAGAAAATAAATTGAAAATGTGTTGGCTATCTCTAAATAGATTCGATATGTAAACAGAAGTTATCGGTCATTTAAAAAAAACTGGGTCAGTTAAGTTATGTGTTAAAATTAGGCATATAATTAATACCCTGTTAAGCTCTTGTAAAGAAAATCAGTAAAAGTAATACGCTTCAATTTTTATACCCTGAAACCATTTATTTTGATAAAAAAAAAACGTGTAACACAGTTGCTATCGTAAAAATTCAAATATATTAAAAATTGCGGTTCTACGGGAACCAATGGAAGAAAATAGATCAAAGACCTTGTTGGCTATAAACCCGAGACTATATATCAATACTCCGTCTAGATAGTCATTTGGTTACTGTTAAATTACCCATAAATTATATATATATTCTAAATCAGAACGACGAACTGAGTTGATTTAACCCTGTTAGTATGATCTTAGCATATATAATAATTATTCCCGTTTTAATGTTATCACTTAAAAACGTCATAGAACTTACGTTACTAAATTAAATTTGAAAATAGAGTATACATTTTGCATTAGTTTCATATATATTAAGTTAAATATATATATATATGCTTGATCGTCATACTTTTTTTTAAGTGGACAAATGCTGTTTATTTGGTAGTAGTCTCATAATATAACATAGTGTATTAACAGACAGGAGGCGTGGAAGACCCCATAAAGTATAAAGTACAATATATAATTGTTACCCAGGACGACGAACTGACTCGGTTTAGCCGTGTTTGTATGTATGGACGCATCGATCTTAGAATATATAAAAGCTGAAGACTGTTATCCCTGTATAGAACGCAGATCTTAATTGTTTCAAATAATATCAAACTTGACTTATTAAACTATATCTCATACGTGTTTGGAAGTAGAGTATACATTTAGCTTTAGTTTCATGTAAATTAATTTTTTTTAAATATATACTATACATACAAAAATATAATATATTTACCATATGCATAGTCTATTAGGTCTGATACCAACACTACATATGAAGTCAGTAAGAATGCTAGCTCCAATAGATTTCAAATTATTCTATAAACAACTTAGTCACTGAGTTTACTTTTTACTTGAATGTTATGTATACGTAATTTTTCTCTTTCCAAAGTAAAATCTTATGCCAGTACCATGCCATAGGAGGGACAGTATCAAAAAGGCAAATCAATAAAGTTCGTTCAGTTCGACACTCATTCTCGTCTTTCCGCTATTACTATTACATTCGCAATTAGGTAGTTTTGGCTATTAAATATATCCGTTCCTGTAAGGCAAGAATACCTTTATTACTCGTATGACAATTAAAAATGTAATGATATTTTGATACCTTATTTTTATTGTATACAATAATCATATATATTTGTATTCGAATCCAAGCTATTGCTATGAATATCCGTCAGTTGCCAAATGTTGAACATTTTATAGAATATATTTATTTATATACGACTCCATATATACGTCTTTTGTTAAAATAAAACTTAGAAAATAATACTTATCCATTTTCATAATATCGTACAAACCCGAATTAATAAGATAATTTTAAACAGTAGACTAGAACTCTGGATAACAATATTAAAAGGAAAAGTGAAAAGTAGTAGAAAACTCTTAAAGTATTAATACAAAATTAACAGGGTTGAGGTAGTATAACATAAATAAAAAATCCAATAGTGACAGAATATACAAATAATGAAATAAAACATTAAAGTTAGCAAATTTCACCGGGCAACTTTTTTTATTGAATACTTTCACCATCAAATAGCATATTTGAAAAAAAATGATTAAAAAATAAAAGAAAAATCCCCGATATTAGGACACCAGGCCTCAGACCAACGTCTCTTCGGCAATGCTCATCACTACTACCAGCATCGTCATTTGATTTTTAAAAAAAATTAATTTAATTAATTAATTAAAATTAAAGCTAATTAAAAATAAAAAATCCGGCGTTCCTTCTAAACTACAGAAGCTGATGAAAATAGATTTAAAATTGCGTTTCTCCGTACAAAAAGGAATGCAAGCTTCCCTACGTATATACACACGTATGGACAAAAATGCGTACGCCTGGCGCTTGGTTTAGTAACTTCTCTAATATAGACAGTCATACTTACAGCCTTGATATATAGCGTTAGATGTAATTGTATTATTCCGGAAATATATGTTTTAAAATTCCTTTGTACTTGTATATTTTTATATTGTTAGTGTACCGGTGCGTGTGTTTTTGAACTTGCATAGCGAAAGTATAGTCTACTTTCCAGTTGATGGCAGTTGACTAGTTGCTCACTTCTAATCGGGATTTTAACTTACCTATTAATTTAATAACAAAATACGGATTTAACATGAATTATGAAAATATTTTTATACTCTTTTCTCAATTTGAATAAATAATTGGAGTAAGCCCTACAGTTAAGTCGTATTAATAATACTGCGTATATAAAAATAAAAAATATAAAAGGATCATAAAACTAGTAAGCTCTAGTCGGAGTGTCCGACTAGGAGATACCCTGATCCTCTGAGTTTAATATTTTCCGTAATTCGTATCGAGTGTTCCAAAAAAAGAAAACAAATAATATACGACATTGCAAGACTAGGTTTCGAACCCGAACTGTTTGCGCAACGTGCACCAACTCTACCAACACCGCCACTTCATAATTAAAAAAAAAAATAAAACAATAAAAAATGTATCGTCGCCGCGAGGATTGAACCTGAGACTAAACTCTAACGACCGCCGCCTCTACCAACGCAGCCACTGCATTGCTTATCAAAGCAGTTGCAAGTTTGAAGTAGCAGCCAATAATTCAGCACAGTTCAATCGTAATTTCGATTCTTCGAATAGAAAAGAATACACGCATTTGAATGTATGTGTGCACACACATAGGAAAAATGCGTGCGCGTGGTGCTGCTGACATGTGCTTTTGCAACTTGGCCAAACGTTTTGTTTAATAACTTCTGTTTTACCTAATAGATTTTAATGAAATGTTCAGCATATGATCTACATATCCTATTGGCTTGGTTGAGATGCAAACGCCTTCACATAATGGCCCTAGTTCCAACTGAACTTATACGTTAAGAATTTGGGGAAATTTGGAGCCGGTATCCACAATCCAACAAAAATCAAAATTGCATAAAATATACATAAAACTAAATACAAAATTTGGAGGCTCTAGTTCTTAGGACGTTCGAGATAAAATTTATTTAGTGCATTTCAATAATGGTTTTATTCGATAACAATTAAATGCGAATAGTTATCGAATATTTGAAACAAACTTGACCTGCGTGTGCCATACACGGACCTAAAAAAAAATTGCAAGTCTGTAGCTCTTATAGATGCTAAGATCGACGCGTTCACACATACGGGCACACACGGACGGATATGGCTCAATATACTCGGCTTGTCGTCCTGATCAAGAATAAATATACTTTATGGGGTCTGCCACGCTAACTTCTGCCTGTTACATACATTTGCACAAAACCATTATACCCTGATTTCCTCATATCTTGAGATCTTTCAATTGCCCTCATAATACTGCCGTTTAAATGTCATCGGGAATGTCTTGAAATGGTTGGTGTACGAGCCTAGAAAACAATATACCACAAAAATGAATGGAGTCGAGTAACGTCATAAAATGGTAGTGGTCATAATGTTTATTTTTAATAAAACACTTTGCATTGTTACTGTAAGTAAACGTGGTTGAAATAAATTATGGAATAGTTATTTTCTTGATTTTTTAGTTCTTAAAAATAAAATAATTGAAAAATATTTAAAAAATAAGGGAGCTAACATTTTATAAGTTAAAACAAAACAAAACTAACAACTTGCGTTTACATAGATAGTGAGAAATCAGGGTATAATGGTTTGTTAAAATGTATGTAATAGGGAGAAGGGGAGTGGCAAGCCCCTTTTTGATTAGGATAACAAGCCGAGTTTCCGTATATGTGAACGCGTCTATTTGTCCTAAATCCGATAATTATCGTTTTTTTTATTATCGATTAAAACGTGATCGAAATGCTTATATTAAATTATATCTTATACGGTTTATGAGTTAGAACTCCCAAAATTAGTTTTTTGTATATTTTATACTACTTTAGTTTTTATTGTATTTTGGATACTCGCTCCTAATTTCCCAAATTTTTTAAGTTTAAGTTCAGTTGGAAAGAGGACCAATATATATTAAAAAGTTTGCATTCTTACTAAGCTGACAGGTACTCCAATAGAATATGTAGATTATAGCTAAAAATATGTTTGGCCAATTTGTAAAGCCACATGGTAAGCAGCGCCAAGTGCTTGTAATTTTCATATACATGTGCACAAATACAGTTTCAATAACTCTTTACACACCGAAAAAGTAGAGTTATTGGCTAGGTGAAAATTAATAGGCTTTTATTCAAATTAACGAAAAATTTTTAATGCGTTATCGTTTAGTAATAAGTTTTAAATAAGATTATAAAAATAAGAGAGCAGATTTAAAATGCGTAATAAAATAAACAACAAAAACTAAAATTTTCAAGAAGAAACTGAAGAAACTGTTTACACATTGAGTCTTGGAACTAACTGTTAGAAATAACGGTGCTTTACCGTTATCTATTCTTTTTGTGTCTTGATTTTGTCTGTTTGCAAAATTTTTTACAATTTGGCTGTGAAATTTTGTTAAATACCAATCTAAAAACTTTAACTTTTAAAATGTCTGGCAAAAGATTAAGTTTTGATGAGGTCCGATTAATGTATTATAATCACAAGTTGGACAAATCTGTTTTAGAATTAGTTTCAAGTTTAATAGTACAGTACGGCAATCATACGCCATCATAAGGTACAGCTACTCTTTAAGAGTTGCACGAAAGAAAACACTGCTTTTATTTGTAAATGTAGAAAAGGGCTTTAATCTAGCTGTAAACATAATTAGTCAGCCGGAAAAATATTGGGAAAACTTCACATTTTGCAACGAAACAATAGTAATACTGTACAGTATCAACGCTCCATCCAGATTATGGGCAAAGCCTTAACTAATAATAATGCATCATTTAGTTTTAGTTTTTTTTTATTATTTAATTTAATAAATATTATTAAACAACTTACCATTAAAATAAATTTCAAATTTGAAATAAAGGCCATTAACTTTGCACCTAAAGTCAAAAATTGTATTATTTTTTTCAGTGTATAAAAAGTTCCTTGACAAACTGTACATTCAAATGCGTGCTTTTTCAATAATGCATCATTTAGTTTTAGTTTTTTTTATTATTTAATTCAATAAATATTATTAGACAACTTACCATTAAAATAAATTTCAAATTTGAAATAAAGGCCATTAACTTTGCACCTAAAGTCAAAAATTGTATTATTTTTTTCAGTGTATAAAAAGTTCCTTGACAAACTGTACATTCAAATGCGTGCTTTTTCGTCTGCTCCAAAATTTTGCACATTATATATGTATACATTTTTTCTTTTTGATAAATGTAATATTTGATTATGAAGATGTGTGCAGAAATTATGTAGGAAACAAAATGTGTAAAAGGTAGAAAAAGTGTTGCGTATATGAACATACAGTGGTTCACAGCTTATTTCAACCAGCACCTTAAAAAAAGTTTGTTGGGCTATAAAATCTAAACTATTGGGAGTATCCCGAAAATTTAAATGCAGGTTGTTAGTGTGATGTTTAAACTAATATAAAATCAATTCATTTATTTTTTAAATATTTTTTCAATATTTAATAATGTTTAAAAACTAAAAATTGAGACCAAAACAGTTCCACAGCTTATTTCAACCACTTATGAAATAACATTATATAACACTAAAATAACATAAAATAATAAAAAATTAATACTTAGTGTGACCACCCTTTTGGTTAACTATTATTTTAAGTCTTTTTGGGATAGATTCCACCAACTTTTTGGTGACTTCTGGAGTAATTTTTTCCCATCCCTCAACCAATGCAGCTTTTAGGTCCGATTTGTTGGATATATTGTGTTTGCGAATGTTTTTTTCCAAAATCGACCACAAATTCTCGATTACATTTAAATCTGGTGACTGGGCTGGTGGTTTCATAACGTGCGGACATTTCCAGATCAGCCAAGTCTGGACAATTCCCGCAGTATGTTTCGGGTCATTATCTTGATAAAATCTGAAGTCCTCCTTTGGACTTCAAAATATCAAGATATTTGCCTTTATCCATCGTAGTCTCAATGAACTCTAAGTTCCCAACGCCGGCGGCTGACATACAGGCCCAAACCATAAGACTGCCTCCGTCATGCTTTACTGTAGCCCTCAAATGTTTTGCGTCAAGCTCTCTGTTAGGCTTACGCCACACATATGAGGGCCCATCCGACCCAAACAAATTAAATTTGGACTCATCGCAAAATAAAACTGTATTCCAGAATCCAATGTCCTTGTGCAAGTGCTCCTGGGCAAATTTTAAGCGACACTTCTTGTTTTTGTCGCTTATAAAAGGCTTCTTGCGTGGTACTCTGCCATTAAAGTCATGTTCCCGAAGCACACGGCGAATTGTTTCTGGGTGGCATGACTTGCCCAACTCCTCCTTAACATCATTGGCTACTTGTCGAGCCGATATCCTTGGATTATCCCGGATTTTTCTCACAATATAGCGCTCGTCCGTGGGATTAAAAATTTTGTTTGGAGCATTTCTGCCTTTATCGTGGGTTCTATTTTCACGGACAAACCGGTATATGATGCTTTGAACTATAGAATCACTAAATCCAACCATCTCAGCAATTTTTCTACGGGAATGACCATTTTTATAGTGTTTGAGAACAAGTTCCCGCTGCTCAATAGGTGTGCGTGGTCCCATTTAGCTAAATTCACTTTTCTGAAAGTTCAGCTTTCAAAATTCTGCAAAAATTATTTTATCACACTGCGAAAACAGTGAATAAAGCATAGAACATGAATCTACCGTTTGCATTGCAAAATAACGGATCTTTCATCAGCTGCAAAGTTTGTGGTTGAAATAAGCCGTTTTTAAACATTATTAAATATTGAAAAAATATTTAAAAAATAAATGAATTGATTTTATATTAGTTTAAACATCACACTAACAACCTGCTTTTAAATTTTTAGGATACCCCCAATAGTTTAGATTTTATAACCCAAAAAACTTTTTTTAAGGTGCTGGTTGAAATAAGCTGTGAACCACTGTATTGTGCTCATCTAAGTCCATTTAGCTGTATCCGTCTGTCTGATGAATTGCATTTTTAAAGGTAGGTTATTTATTCTAATAGAGTCCTACTGCATCAGTTTTACTTCTTTCGCACAGCTGAAAAGAGAAGCAGTATATGAATTGTCCCATTTTGCTGTTCTATATGCAAAACTTTGACATATACATGATATATTTTTAAACCGCTATTTTAATTTTTTTAATACAATCACTAAGATAATTATTTATTTACAGAAATTCGCAATTTTAATTTTTTTTAGTACAATCTAATAATTACTTATTTACAGAGATTCGGCAGATTCAATTTGCACAATTGACAAGATGAAGAAAAAGCTACATTTCGCAAACAAGTTAATGTGTTAAATCAATTTGAGTATTAAGGAATTCCAGGCTTAAAGAAGGAAATGGGTTCAAACACGTCCAACGTTGGTTACCCAATGGCCACAACTACTGAAATCGAAGGTGCTTCCAATGAAAATGGAAATGCATTTGCAGTGTCAAATACTGCAAGTATGGGCTCAACTAGTTCAAATGGTATCACTGAAGGCTCTGGCACAACTTATGCTTGTAGCGGTACACATTGTCATCGTGATCAGAGGCGAAAGCGAGTAACGGGTTTTGCGACTCTTAAGCGAAAGTTTATACGTCGCCGGCGTTCTTCAAAAGCCTGTGATCATGCGCGAGTCTTACGGGACTTTGTGTCTGAGTGGACACCTCTTGAGCTGGCATCTCTCTGTGAGGAGTTCGAAGCGTTGGCTGCATTAAGGGATTTATCGGTAAGTGAACGTTTATTATGTTTAATCAGTATTAACAATTGTTTATGTTAAACAGGTGCAAGCCGAATTAGCGCGTCCCCCAGCTACTACATATAAACAAGATCTGGCTGCTCTTTACGATTTAAATCTATGTACTGATTGTGATCTTGTATTTCGTGGATCGATTTTTCCTGTGCATCGTTCTATACTATCCTCACGTTGTACATATTTTCGAGACCTGCTTTCTGGTTGCCCTGGATTTGGGGCTCGCATATGTCTTGAACTTCCTACATCACCTATCGATGTGAAAATATTTTCTATATTGCTACGTTATTTATATACGGGCGATCTATGTGCACATGACCCGACCGTTAATATCAATTTGTTGCGTCAACTAGGTGACGATTTTGGTACACCTAACCCACTTGAACATGATCTTCGATATTTGTTAGAAACAGGGGATTATGCGGACGCAGCACTCGTATTTACAGCGGAAAGCGGAAACGATTATTTGCGTCAAGAATCGGTTAATTCCGAGTACGGGTTTCGGCCGAAACTCGAGCTACCGTGTCATAAAGCTATATTGAGTGCCCGTTCACCATTTTTCCGAAATCTTATTGCCCGCCGAACGCGCAACATTGACGAGTACGTAGAGCGCTCTATACACGTACCAACGCGCATTGTTCTTGATGAGACCGTTATACCAAAAAGATATGCGCGTGTGCTTCTACACGCTATATATTTAGATACTGTAGACTTGGCGCTCATACTACGAGGGGCTGGCACAGGATGCTCGACCGGCTCCCTTGGTGAAGTGCACGCGTTGACAAATACTGGTCGTGTTCGACCAACTACTCTCGAGGAAGCGATGGAGTTATATCAAATAGGCAGGTTTCTAGAACTTGATATTTTAGCACAGGGTTGTGAGGACTTAATACTTGAGTGGTTGTCACTTGAAACCCTATCAATGGTTTTAAAATGGGGATGTCAACCACATGGGTCTGCTTGGGTTTTTCGCCAAGCCTGCCAGTACCTACGCGAAGAATTTTCAGCAATTAGCTCCTCACCAGTGTTGAATCAGTTAGATAAATCACAGTTGGTATATGTATTACAAAGTAACTTTTTACAAGCATCAGAACTTGAAGTACTACAGGCTGTTCTAAAGTGGGGGGAACAAGAGCTTATCCGGCGCATGGAGGATCGCGAACCAAACCTTTTATCGCATACTGCCCACTCTGTAGCGAGGAAGGGTGTAAGAAAGCGTGACTTAAGTGACGTTGAGCTGCGTGAAATACTTGCCGAACTACTACCTTTGGTAAGAATGGATCATGTTTTGCCGCCAAATAGTGAAGTTCTCTGTCAAGCTATACGCCGTGGTCTCGTAAGTACACCACCATCACATATGATTGGTGACGATCGTGAAAATTTACGAATAAATGCTTGGATACGGGGAGGGAAAAACCAAGGTCTTTTTGTACGACCACGTCTTTTTATGCCATACTTTGAAGAAGTAAAAGCCTTATTAGAAGATCGAATGGCATCATCAAATCATCACCTTGAGCTTATGCGAATGCGTCGATCTCGACATTTTCCCGACATTCCAGATACCCTTTACATGGTTTCGCGCATAAACTCTTCTCCGAACAACAGCTTTGCTCCTGGTGTCACTTGTAGTATTAGTGGAAATAATAGCGAAAAAATCGATCCTACTGCTATTCCGCCACCAGATAGCCATACGCTTGCAGCAATGAGAAAGCGTGAACATAAGCTCCGCCAATCGCCAATGTGTCAAAGGGCACTGCTTCTGCCACTTTCATCAAAACATGAAATCGACCGTCAAATACGACTTCGTGTCGTGAGAGAGTTTAATCTGCCGGATGAAGTATCAGATCTGCTCGAAACTTCTCTATTAACTAACAATAGTGGCAGAGATGAGTGCAACAGTGCCCAATCGGCAATACAACCGGAGCAATGTCTATTAGAAGATGAAGATCAAAGTCCACCACCATCACCGGCAGCTACCGGTTCTACACGCCCAACAGCTGTGTCCGTCTCGTTTTTGTCGACTTCATCAATGGCCTCATCAGTGTCATCTACGTGTGGCGCAGATGGTGTACATGAATGTTACAGTCGAAATATGACTTTCCCCCGTCAGCAGCCAAATAGCCTACTTGGTGTCACAAGTCTTTTGACAGGAAATTCGGGTTCGGCCCTTCAAACAAGCTATGCTCGCCTATCAACATCAGTGCATCATCGTAACGATTTGCCGGCTTTAATTAGAGAGGGTGATTTTCGATTTCCACATACTAATGCTCTGAACTTGGTCAGAAGCGGTGAAAGTGATGCTTGTGGCTTAGACGCTAGCAATGGACACCTTTCCGATATGATGCCTGATGTAGCCATGGCCACTGCGTCATTGGGTCAACTTCACCTCAGCACTGGTGGATCTAGCTACTTGAGCAGTAATGTCAGCAATTGTCCTATTGTAAACAGTAGTGATATGTCAGAAAGCTTGCAGCTTGATTTAGGAGATGGACCGACTCCACATATCATTAGTGCTGCTGGTGTGATAACTTTACGCAACTTACAGGTGAATTGCTTTGAAATATTTAAAAAAAAAATGATTAATTGTATTTCTCAAAACAGCATCAACTACCAGAAACCAGTTTTCGTCACATAATTCAGCGTTCGAGCTCGCCGTTTGATGTTCTACGACAGGGGCAGCACTCGCCTGCTCCACAGCTTCCTCCATCAGGCGTATTAAATTCTGGGCCACCTAGATTTTTATAGAGGTTGCAAATAGCTCCCGATAAGGAACTTTATTTTAGCACTCCATTCTAAAAAAGCACAGAACTTACATTTTAAATTTATTCACGGTATAAAAAGTTATTAAAATCAATATTTCAAGGGAAATTAGTTTTATCTAAATACAAAATGTATGTAAGTAGAAAACGCTAACGTTTGCGATGCAATAAATTTATCTTATTCAAAATGTACGCCCATAACATCATTAATTTGTAATGCTGCATGTTGGATGAAAGCAGAGCGTATGTACAAAATAGAAATGAATAATATTAATGTAACAATGTCTGTCGCATCTAAAAGTACAGTTACTTTTTTTTATAATATTAATCAAATAAATCCCAGTTATATATACATAAATAATATGAAAATAATCTTTTAAAACATCAAAATATTCCTTACAAGATGCAAGATAAATTAATAATTTAATTGAAATATCAAATTTCACCAAATACAAATTTGCTGTCAAAATTTGCTATATAATATTGAAAATAATTAAGTAAAGTTAGGGAATCTAATAACTCACCAATACAATATGTGGTATTCAAATGAATGTAAATTTATACATTTAATTTTAGAAAAATATTATTATCATAATTCGACGCTTATTGTATACACAAAAGTACAGCAGGCTAAGCAATGGCCGCGCTTAGACTGCGTTATTTCACTAATCAATTCAATTCATAGGTGTGACATCTAGTACAAGTTTTTACAACGCATAACATTTGATCACTATATCCCACACAACTTCGTATTTGTAAGGGTTCCTTACTTTTAGGTACGATTTCAAACGCTCAACTGAATTTATCGAATTTCATATGAAGTCCCATTATGCTCAATTTATATCCTGCTTACTATCCGGTCTCATATACGTGTATATATATAAAAAAAACCTTAGCTTAGTTTAGTCCGAGGGTATTCACGAGTGTTTGTATATTCCAAATTGCAACTTCACAGCGGCGAAAGATGAAAGAGCAGAATCGATCTTGCCATGTCCGTCTATCCGTATGAACGCTGCGATCTCCTAAACCATGAGGCTTGAAATTCAATAATTTATAACTTGCGATAACTCATCTCATTTCCTTATTACCGATAAGGAATGGACAATTTTAGTTTTTTCAGTAACACTTCACTTTTACACTTCAGATTTACATTGTAGGTTTCTGTAATAAATACAAAGATTTGGATTTTGCTTCCTCTGTTTCTAAAAAATGTATTTCAAATACTAGATAGTTGTGCTTTGCAAATACACACAGGACTGTCAATTTGATTTAGAAAGTCTATCCATGTATATATAACACATAATCTGTACAAAAGAGTTAGATCTACAATGAGAGAGGTAGAACCAATTTTTTATGTGCATATTTCCCATTTTCTGGAATATCTGATTTACCTAAATTCATACTTAAAATTATCATTACATTGGTGTTTGGCATTATTTAAGTAAGATTTCTTGTTTTCTTTTGCACGTATAAATACAAGTAAGTTGGTATGTTTGAAAGAATAGCTCCGCTGACTGATTGGTTTTCTTACTCTGAGCTTCTTACACACCATAAGGTTAGTACTTCAAATCTAGCTAAACACGGACACCCTTGAATATAACACAAAGAGATAGAGCATCAAAATCACCTTGATAACATCTGGATGTACTTGTGTTTTGCTTACAATTATGCACATTTTGATCTCCCTCAATTTTGTGGCGTTTGGTAATTTGTGCGTACATAGATAAAAAGAGAGGCAAGTGATAAAAAGATAATCAAGATTTCCCATTATGCAGAGTGAAGCTCATTTTTCGATCAATTATCATAACTGTCGATAGTAACCCTGCTATTTTAAAAATGCAAATAGAACATTTTTTTTTTGCAATCTGTCTCATACTAGACAATAATCAAATTTTTTAACAATATTACCTAACCGGATGGCTTGGGCTCCAATGAGATCAATCCATATATTTACATACTTTACATATTTATCTACTTCTGTGGGGCAGGTCTAGGACATGAAATCTTAAGTCACCTATGGTTGCTTGAGTCATCTAGTAGTCTTAGTGATAGAGCATTATCATGGTTATGTAGTTTATTCATGTATCTTTTTGCATATAGTTGTATTTCTTCTTTAACAAGGGACAGTTTAACATCTTTGTGGATATTATAATTAATCACATACTAGGGTGTACATGTAATCATTCTGAGCGTCTGCATAATTTCATTCTGGTATCTCTGCATAATTTCGATATTAGAATTACTAGCAGTACCCCATAACTGCAATGCGTAGGTCCATACTGGCTTCAGTACAGCCTGATATAGCCTTAATTTGTTCTCACGACTAAGTTCAGAACGTGGTCCTAACAGCCAATACAGTTTCCTGGTTTTCGTCTTGAGCTGCTCTTGTTTCGATTTCATGTGATGCTTCCAAGTTAGCCGCCGATCAAGGTGAAAGGATATTCTTAAGCTTCAAAATTAATCTATCGAATCCCATTGAAAATGGGGAATAAGGGTATAGTTTTGTGTAAATGTATGTAACAGGCAAAAGGTGGCAAAAAGTGCAGATTTTTGGATTTCTACCAAACAAATAGAATATGTAGAAGCATTTGGGCAATTTGCAAAAACACACGTCAAGCAGCGCCACATTCAGTGGCGCTGTTGGTAGAAGCGGCGCTCGTAAGCTATAATCTCTCGGTTGGAGCTTGACAGCGAGGGGACATTATTGTTTTTTTTTTTACAATTATGACGCGCGTTACGTAATCAATGTGGGTTTGAATCTTGGTGTATAGAGCTGGGATCAGGGTATCGTCTAATCGGGCACCCCGACTATCTTACTTGTTTTAAATAAATCTTATATTTAAAAATACCAACAAAAATTATAAAATATTTTAATCTTTTGTTTTCTCGAAAAAGTTTATGCTGCACCAGCTGCGAGTTTTTTTTACTTTATAGCAACTGTATTTTGGTTTTTATACCCTGATCCCATTGAAAATGGGAAATCAGGGTATAATGGTTTTGTGTAAATGTATGTAACAGGCAGAAGGAGGCGTGGCAGACCCCATAAAGTATATATATTCTTGATCAGGATGACAAGCCGAGTCGATTGAGCCCTGTCCGTCCGTCTGTCCGTATGTGTGAACGCGTGGATCTCAGCATCTATAAGAGCTAGAGGCTTGACATTTTCAAGTTTGTTTCAAATATTCGATAACTATTCGCATTTAATTGTTATCGAATAAAACCATTATTGAAATGCACTAAATAAATTTTATCTCGAACGTCTTAAGAACTAGAGCCTCCAAATTTTGTATTTAGTTTTATGTATATTTTATGCAATTTTGATTTTTGTTGGATTGTGGATACCGGCTCCAAATTTCCCTAAATTCTTAACGTATAAGTTCAGTTGGAACTAGGGCCATTATGTGAAATAGGATATGTAGATCATATGCTGAAAATTAAAATCCATTAAGTAAAACTGAAGTTAAACAAAACGTTTGGCCAAATTGCAAAAGCACATGTCAGCAGCGCCAAGCGCACGCATTTTTCCTATGCGTGTGCACACATATATTCAAATGCGTGTATTCTTTTCTATTCCAAGAATTGAAATTGCGATTGAATTGTGCTGAATTATTAGATGCTACTTATGTTCAAATTTGCCACTGCTCCCGAAAGCGGAGCAGTGGCTGCGTTGGTAGAGGCGGCGCTCGTATACAGCTCGGTCCGGAGTTCGAGACCAGTGGAGATGAAACATTTTGTATTGTTTTATTTATTTTTTTAAATTATGAATTTAATAATTATGAGCAAATAATCCGGGTTCGAAACCTGGTCTCGCAATGTTGATTTTTATTTGTTTTCGTTTTTTTTTAATACTCGATACAAACTACTGAAAATTTAAAAGCTCAGAGGACTGGGATCAGGGTATCTCCTAGTCGGGCACCTCGACTAGAGCTTTCTTACTTGTTTTAACACCCGTTTGTATGACCTAAAGTTTTTCTCACGTTTTGCCGGCAAAAGCTATACTGTGAAGCCAATATAGTTACTATTTATACAAAAACAGCATTATATGAGTTATGGTTTTTAAATATTAAATTCCTGGTTATTATGTTCATCTTCAATGGAAGAATAGTAAATTAATATATGACTTGTATCCGAAATCTTTTGTTTACTGTAGTATGCCGGCAACCAATTCAGTACTACGCAATCGCTGTCACGCGATTTGCCCATATAATGGTTCGTTCACATTGACATGAGTAAAACAATTTAAGGGAAAATTAGATTAATTTTTAGCATAAATAATGATCCATATGTATAGATGTTGTCTTCTATTCTGATAAAGCGGCATAGATTAAGTTTAATTGTTTTTTAATAAGTGAATACAAGTTTTAAAGGGACAATTTTATTTTATTTCCACATAGTTTTGTACATGCTATAAATAATTATCATCTATATCTTTATTTATTACAGCATTTAATTTATTAATTCTTTTTTCATTTTTGTTTCTCAAAATTTAATGACCGTGGCATTAAGTCGAGATTCTGAAGACATGCATATGCTTGTTTCTCCATAAAAATTTGATCTTTGGTTTTGCCACATGCAACTCGGGCCCATTTTGGATCCAGAAGATGATCGTTGGAAACGACACGAAACCTCTGACCGTATGGTCTATTTTCTTTTTTGCCCTCGTCGAATAATAGGTCCTGTTCACTATCTAGAGTCTCCTCAACAATGTTACTTGGGGAGAAATGCGTAACCGATTGTTCCGACATAAGAAATTTACTAGGTGTCTCTGTTATAAACGGTTGCGTTTTTTTTTCGTATTGTGATAAGTTTACGTTCCAACTAGGAAGCAAAGATTTTCTGGCTCGCTTTGGCGCAGGCGAATACAGACTTATATTTGCAAGAGTATTTGAACATTCTGGTTTGGATATGTTATCGCATCTATTTTCAGCTTTACTGATATTAAACTCAGAGTCATTTAGTTGTTCCTCATTGATAATTTCTGCAAGATCTTCAGCTAGACTCGAAGGACTAGACGGTACGTAAGAGCGTCCATCCAATTTTTTTCCAATAGCAGCAAGAGCATTTTTGAATGGGGTTGGAGTGCGTGGGCCAACTAAACCTATAAAAATTCAATTTTAAATTGTATTTATAAGCATAATAAAATGTAAAATGATTTAGTATAATATTACATACTTTTATGTGGCGTTTCAATTGATGTGGTTTCCAACTCTTTTTTTATTTCCATTCCCACTCTGTTATACGTTTTGGTAACTGGTGTGCTTGCTGGTAAATTCATATCCTTAAATGTTGTGAGACAAGGTGATTTAAGGAACTGGCTTGGTGAAAAGGGCAGTGGTTTAATAGGGGTTATAACTGGCGTTTGTGGTAATTTTGATTTCATGTCACTTTTTAACAAATCTGAAATTTTCAATGCATCTGGAATGTGTTTGCGTGACCGTTTCAGTATATTAGGTGTAGCCCTAAGTTTTATATCATATTGTAAAAGAGGTAATGATGTCCTGAATGTGCCCTTCATAGATGCATTGACATTATGTGTATCAATAGTTGAAGAATCAGAAGTTTCGAGGGGTTCAGTGTACATTTCTTTAATTACATCATCGGTTTTTATAACTGTAACAAAAGCGTCTTTATATGATTCTACAGCTTTATTGATTTCTGATTTGTATAAATCAGAAATACTGTTATTAAAAAGAGTTGATTTGGTATATAAAGCTTGTGGGCACTTATTAATACCACCAGTTTTAATCAATTCGATAAGACGAGTGCGTGAGCTTTTTAAATCACTACCAGATACGGAATTAACAGATCTACGCTCAGCATCATATTTACGACGCATTGTAGAATTCCAATGATTTTTTATAGCATTATCAGTTCGACCTGGCAGCAGTTTTGCAATCTTAGCCCATTGATTTCCCAACTTTAAATGGGCATTGTAAATTATTGTATCTTCTTCATCCGTCCAAGCGGTTTTCTTAATACTTGGATTAAGATGGTTATGCCAACGTTCACGGCATTGTTTTCCAATCCGTCCATTTAGATACCGAGCAATCAAAGTCCACTTCTTTGGTCCAAATCGATGCACAAGTTCAATAACTTTCTCATCTTCTTCGCGCGTCCACGGTCCTTTAATAAGCTCTGGGTTCAATACCTTCGCCCAACGCTGTTGAACTTGTTGCTCAAGTCTATCTTTAAAATGTGATCCAATAATATCCCAGCGTTCCCGATGTTTTTCAACTAAAGATTTAAGTAAAATGTCTTCTGATTTCGACCAACGCTTACCGAAACCATAGTTTGGATGCCCAGTTACTGATTTCGTTGGTGTTTTCAGCTGAAACTTAACGGGCACTCCGTTTTCTATATGTTCACTTTGTGTGTTCAGATCGACTAAATTTATGGATTTCGAAACATTATTATTTGAAGGGCCAAACCTATTACCATTAACATTTACATCGAGGGATTTGTTAATGGTATGTAGTTCTGAATAATTAAATAAACTACCTACTTCATCGTCAATAGGGTCGCCTTCTTCAGTATCATGATCGGAATATTCCGATGTCTCTGATTTTTCTGATAATGCGTCAAATTGCAGGACTGAATTTTTGTTACCGGAATCAGCGTCAATATTTGCCATGATTATAGATTTCTTAATGTCTTTTTTTCTTGTTTTCGTGGTGAACAATAGTGGAAAACTTCCGGAAGCACTCTCTCAGGATGTAGATAGTGATGAACGTTTCCAGTGCAATATAAGCACTTGACAAAACTTTGCAGATGAGGATAAACCATATAATGTGCGCATATATCACTTAAGGAATTATTTTGAATGTGCCTTTTGCAGCTTAGACAGAGCACAAATTTTGTTGGATGTCGATCCGTTCGTAATAAGGGGTGCGTTGCATCGTTTTCTGAACGGCCGACAATTTCGATTTCCGAAAGATTATACGCACGTTTTGAGTTATAGACGTTGCGAAGCTCCTTATTTAAAAACAAATTCTCATCCATTTATGCAAAATATTTATATTATGAATACATACACATAAATATATTTAGTTATAAATATATTTGCATATTAGTTTATAAATTGCTTGCATGTACACCGTTATATTAATTTTGTGGCAATTTAACGTATGTACATACATACATATTTATTTCTTTATATATATCGGTAGTTCAAATATATTATATTCATGGCGACGAATCGATACACCGATTTTGAAATTTTATTAAGACAATCAATGAATGAACTTATTATTACTTATGCGCATAATTTACTTTATTCTGTACAATAAATTTTTATCATTACTATTAGGCGTCGATTATTATTTGTGATCGATCATATTATCTATCCTATTGTAATCATAACCATTCCACATACATACTTTGGTCCTATGGAATTGGGACAAAAAAATTGTCGTCATTTAAGTACCATGAAAACCGTTATAACATCTTTGTGAATACTGAATTTCAAGGAATATAAAATACTTACTAATAATAACAAACCAGTATCATAATTGCTTGATGGGCTTAAGTTGCTAAAAAGAAATTGTAGTCCCATCAGCATAATCATTCGTCAATTTAGGATATTTCTTATGAACTGCTAAGCTTGCAATTATGAGTACAATTAAAATATTATATACATAGATATAGTTGATATAGTGCAGCTACAAGTACTTCGACATAGTTGTCTTTCTTATAACATATGCAGCTGACAGACAAGCAGCTTGTATTATTATTTCAGAAGTACTGCGATCTAACAGGTTTAAATGAATAAATATATTTTATGAACATTTAAGCATATGAGCAGATTCTCATCTGCGTGAATTGAATTGCGCATGAATTTCGATGAGTTGACAATAGTCATGCAATTAACTATACTCTAAAGCCGAACTTGGTCAGTCCATACCTCCATTTCATCCCTTTTAACAACTCGCATTCCGCTTCATAGCTGCTACCGAAGTGGGCAGACTTGAATTAAATATTTTCGACAGCCATTGACCATCGATGGAAAAAAAAGCTCAAGATAATGTCAATTATATACAATGCCAAAACTTCAAAAGGATTAAAGGACTATTTGATCAACGACGTGTCGACGCATAATTTTTCATTGCAGCAAGGACCAAATGGCATGCTAATTGTTTAGCTCTAATCATTTTATGGGTCATCATAGGCTGAAAGAGAAAAAGTAGTAACACTTGAGATGATAAGTAAGAAGCTTGTGTGGTTAAAGTGGTTTAGAGTTTCGTTGCCGTGTCTAAAAGTTTATCAAGTTTGCAATGACAAGGTATATATCCAGTTAGAATGTATGTCACAAACGAAGCCTTGTGGAGTTTACTCAAAGGACCAAAATGTGAATACAAATAACTGTGGTGGTGTTCAGTTGTGTAATGATCTTTATTCGTCTGAGCAAGAGTTCTTATACCCTGGCTCATGCGTATTTCATCTCTTAGCCTAAGTACATTATGTAATGAGTTCTGCGGTTGAGTGGAGCTCCAAGCGGGAGACATACTATGCTCGCCCTCTGTGTAGCTTCATATATATAGCTTGTATATACTTATATGCATATGGCATAAACATTAGGCAAGCGGCATAGACCTTAGGCAAAGTGCGTACGCGGCATCTCCCGCGCTGCTGTGGTCTGGCCATAAGTGGCTGATCATATTACATTTGTTTATCTTTGCGCTCGCCCTATGTTTATGCGTAGGGACAAATGTCACTATATGCGTATTTCGTATATACTATCATATGTTAGGCATATGACGCATTTATATGTAGAATACTCTACATTGCTTCGGATCTTATTAATATTTTATTAAATATACTACAGTATGTTCATGCCTGAGCATTCTGCGGGGGGCCAGAAAATGCGACAGCTAGCAATTGCTGCCTCTGGTTTCTCTTCTTAATCCGTGGCCTACGTCTCCGTCTGTATAGCAACCCAATTTTTCGATGCTTCCCAGAGTTCTCTGGGACGTCCAGGCACATCGTTGTTGATGCGCTGATTTCCTTGTTGGTTGATAATCCAGATATATTGCCAGAAACAATCCATCCAAGTTCGGTCTTTTGTCCCAGAGTTTTGTTGATTTTCTTTACTTTTCCCAACATTATTAAGGGAAGTAAATCAACGCCAATGACAATGTCAATTCGACTGGGCTCGTTAAAATGTGGGTCTGCTAGCGCGCAGCCATTCCAATCCTTATTGACATCCATGTCAATTTTCTTGGTCGGAAGAGCTCTCTGAAGTTTTGGCATAACAAGTGCCTGCGTTGTGGTAATGAATTTGCATTTAAACCGGGGTTTGATTGTTAAGCAAACACTATTTTTAAGGATTTCTATATTTTGCGAAATTCCTTGAACTTCCAAGTTCCGTTTAGTTCGGCGCAGTTTTAACTGTTGTGCAGCTTCTTCAGATATTGGGGTTTTTTGCGAGCCTCCACCTATAAGGGCCCTTAGCTGCTCGTATTTCCCACACTTATTTTTAATCTGGATGAGCGCTGTCGCCAGCAACGTTGCATGCCCTTTATTTTCATTTAGACAGTTGCTGCTGACGGTCTCAGTTTTATTTGCTTCCTCGTGAAGCAAATTGTTGTGTGCTTTGGTGCATTGATTGCAAGTCCAATTCTTTTTGCAATCTTTAACGCTGTGGCTGCCTAGATATTTGTAGCAAAGCGAGTTTTTGAACACAAACTCCTTGCGTTTTTTAACCGGCTCAGCTCTAAATTTCTGACACCTGCTTATTTCATGTCCAGTCAATTGGCAAAAACGGCATCTCTCGTGGCTCGTTGACTTTACTTCCCTTGACGTATGGGCGGCGCTTTCTTGTACTGAGTCTATTGAGTTATACAGTTGGTCAATAAACTCTAGTACATCGTCCAAGGACTGAATTTCTCTGGCCTTTTTTACGAGTTGCTCATAAAGTTGTAGGACTTCCGTAGAGAATCGTCGCAACAGAATTTGAGCGATTAGAGCGTCAACTTCATTACCAAATTGACCCTTTTCTTTGATAATGAAAATGCATTCTGTTGCTGTGTCCAAGGTCTTGCGGATACTGCCTTCATCATTGTTCTTGAGCAGTTCCATGTCCACTAGCTGGTTGACGGCGTTAGCAAATATTTTGCGCGTATTTTCGTAGCGCTTGCATATTAGTTCCCAAGCCGAGTTGAAATTAGCAGACGAGCCAATTAATAAATGGCCTACGACCATTTTGGCTTCTCCCTTAAGGCATGACTTCAGGCAATTCAGCTTCCTTGTGTCGCTGATATCTCTCCTGTTGTGAATCACCTCAGAGAATAACTCGAAGAACGTCGGCCACTCTTTGGGACTTCCATTGAAGTGAGGAAGATCCACTTTCGGTAGCTCTGGAACGTCTTTTCGTGTATTTTGCAAGTCAGCTACTCTTCTGTTTAGTTTTTTTTTTTGTGAGTATGCTGACATTGCATTCCAGCTCATCGATCTCATCGATGTCGAAGGCAAATTTTTCGTATTTTGCCTCTAAATCGGTGAGCGTCGACTGGACTTTGTTCCACAGGAAAATCAACTTGTCTTTATAGTCAAGGATTTCTTCCTGGCTGCTGAGCTCTAGCTTGGCATACACTTCTTGCATGTGTTGCCTTACTTTTAGAGCTCGTTTGTCCACAAGGTCAACCAGCACATCTATTGGGTTCGAGCTTATTTGGGAAAATATTATTTCCTGCTGCATGTGTTAAGCCTTGGATGCCTTTGGTTGGATGGATGCTGTTTCGTCGGTGTCTATGGCGTGGTCGGCAACTTCGACTTTCATCAGAGACTCCTCGTAGTTCCTGATGTTTTCCATTACGCCATCATATATTTTCTCCTTAAAATATTGATGATTGATGACATATTGATGATCCTTGTTCGTGATAGTTGCTGCTGACGGTCTCATTTTTATTTGCTTCCTCGTGAAGCAAATTGTTGTGTGATTTGGTGCATTGATTGCAAGTCCAATTCTTTTTGCAATCTTTAACGCTGTGGCTGCCTAGACATTTGTAGCAAAGCGAGTTTTTGAGCACAAACTCCTTGCGTTTTTTAACCGGCTCAGCTCTAAATTTCTGACACCTGGTTATTTCATGTCCAGTCAATTGGCAAAAACGGCATCTCTCGTGGCTCGTTGACTTTGCTTCCCTTGACGAATGGGCGGCGCTTTTTTGCACTGAGCCTATTGAGTTATACAGTTGCTCAATAAACTCTAGTACATCGTCCAAGCATTGAATTTCTCTGGCCTATTTACGTGTTGCTGGTAAAGTTGTAGGACTTCCGTAGAGAATCGTCGCAACAAAATTTGAGCGAATAGAACGGACTTAGGACTTTGTTCCACAGGAAAATCAACTTGTCTTTATAGTCAAGGATTTCTTTCTGGCTGCTGAGCTCTAGCTTGGCATACACTTCTTGCATGTGTTGCCTTACTTTTAGAGCTCGTTTGTCCACAAGGTCAACCAGCACATCTATTGGGTTCGAGCTTATTTGGGAAAATATTATTTCCTGCTGCATGTGTTAAGCCTTGGATGCCTTTGGTTGGATGGATGTTGTTTCGTCGGTGTCTATGGCGTGGTCGGCAACTTCGACTTTCATCAGAGACACCTCGTAGTTCCTGATGTTTTCCATTACGCCATCATATATTTTCTCCTTAAAATATTGATGATTGATGACACTGAATTTGACCAGCATTAGATGATTGGCAGTAAACTCTTCAGCCAATTTATCAATTGCTGGTAACGCATCCTTGTTCGTGATTCTCTGCCGGATCTTGTCATAGATCTCGGATTGCTTTGTGAGCAACTCAAAAGTTTAAGCCAAAAAAGTACTTAAACAATTTTTCACTTCACTTTCTTGTGTCACAATCGTAGCCTTGTAGATTTTACTCGAAGGACCAAAAAATTGTGTGTACACATCACAAACGTAGCCTTGTGGATCCAGCTCGAAGGTCCAAAAAATGTGAATACATATAACTGTGGTGGTGTTCAGTTCTGTAATAATCTTTATTCGTCTGAGCAAGAGTTCTTATACCCTGGCTCATGCGTATTTCATCTCTTAGCCTAAAAACTTTATGTAATGAGTTCTGCGGTTGAATGGAGCTCCAAGCGGGAGACATACTATGTTTTTGTTTTGATCGCCTGGTTGATCGGGCAGTGCCTCTACTCACAGCTTGAATTGGTAAGCCAAAAAAGTACTTTAACAATTTTTCACTTCACTTTCACACTTGTCACAATCGTAGCCTTGTAGATTTTACTCGAAGGACCAAAATGTGAGTACAAGTCACAACGTAGCCTTTCACACTTGTCACAAACGTAGTCTTGTGGATCCGGCTCGAAGGACCAAAATGTCACAAACGAAACCTTGTGGATTTTACTCGAAGGACCAAAATGTGAATACAAATAACTGTGGTGGTGTTCAGTTGTGTAATGATCTTTATTCGTCTGAGCAAGAGTTCTTATACCCTGGCTCATGCGTATTTCATCTCTTAGCCTAAGTACATTATCTAATGAGTTCTGCGGTTGAGTGGAGCTCCAAGCGGGAGACATACTATGCTCTCCCTCTGTGTAGCTTCATATATATAGCTTGTATATACTTATATGCATATGGCATAAACATTAGGCAAGCGGCATAGACCTTAGGCAAAGTGCGTACGCGGCATCTCCCACGCTGCTGGTCAGACCACACTTAAGCGGCTGATCATATTACATTTGTTTATCTTTGCGCTCGCCCTATGTTTATGCGTAGGGACAAATGTCACTATATGCGTATTTAGTATACACTATCATATGTTAGGCATATAACGCATTTATATGTAGAATACTCTACATTGCTTCGGGTCTTATTTATATGTTATTAAATATACATATTGTAGTTCATGCCTGAACAATGTATGTAATCATAACAAATTTATCACCAGCATGCTGTTTTCGTAATGAATATCAGTGATAGAAAACATTCAATTTACAAATGCTAGAACATGCAACGTTATTACCTGGCTGCCAAGTTTGAAGCGTTAAGCAGGACACGCTTATTACAAATTGAAGCTGAAAGAATGTCCTTTGAAAAATCTATTAAACAATGGAAATTCAAAGAGAGGAGAATGTTGGGCCCAGCAGCCAGCAGTTTAATTTAAGTATTAACAAACTTAAGTTCTGAGATTGCGGTCATTGATGTCACTGTAAGAATATGCTTCCGCCGTGATCACTCGTATAGTAAAAAGATTACTTATAACAGGTACGAAATCTCCAGTCGGGGTGCCCGACTAGTAGATACCCTGATACTAGTCATATCTGCGTTTTTTAATATTATCCGTAGTTCATATCGAATATTAAAGAAAACATGTAAGAAAAGTCCAGTCCCATCTGCGTTATTTAATATTTTCAATTGTTTGTATCGAGTATTAAAAGAAATACAAATAAAAACTGACATTACCACACCAAGATTCGAACCCAAGATTACACGCTGACGAGCGCCGCCTCTACCAACGCAGCCACTGCACTGCTTATGTAAGCAGTTGCAAATTTGAAGTTAAGTAGCAGCTAATAATTCAGCAGAATTCAATCGCAATTTCGATTCTTCGAATAGAAAAGCATACACGCATTTGAATGTATGTGTGCACACGCATAGGAAAAATGCGTGCGCGTGGCGCTGCTGACATGTGCTTTTGCAAATTGGCCAAACGTTTTGTTTAATAACTTCTGTTTTACTTAATGGATTTTAATGAAATTTTCAGCATATGCACTACATATTATATTAGCTTAGTAATGGTCCTATTTGCCACTGAACTATAGCTCTTAAGACGTACGAGATATAAGTTATTAACTTTCGATGTTTTTATTCAATAACAATTAACTGGGAATAGTTATCGAATATATGAAATAAACATGATATCCGCGTGCTGTACGCGGACCCACGAAGTCTCTAGCTCTTATATATGCTGAGATCGACGCGTTCACACATACGGAGAGACGCACAGATGGACGTCCTTATCAAGAATATATATACTTTATGGGGTCTGCCGCGCCTCCTTCTGCCTGTTACATACATTTTCACATAACCATTATACCCTGATTTTCCATTTTCAATGGGTTCAGGGTATAACAACACAAATAATGATGTGTGTCCATGGGCCGTCTACAGAGTAAATATTCTATCTGTATTTTTTGGGCCGTTAGTCGATTTCTTGTTGTTTGCTCATGCAGGATGACTCGGCGACTATCTGACTCTTGCAGAATATCTTCGATATAGTGTTAAAAGTCATCATATTTTACGTAAAGCGTTGGACCAACAAACATTTTAAGTTCTTAAGAAATTATAACATTTCACATGAAAATTTGTAGGGCAGTATTATTTATGCATTCGGTTTTTAATGTTCAATATTCTTTATTTCGTCAGCCACCTTTTCCAGTTTAATTAATAGTTAACTAATTCTACAGTGATTGCTCTCCAATTGCAATAACATTTCTCCGAATTGACTTTCCTTTGTATCATTCATCAAATTTTGAAGTTTGATCATAAGCATACTTTTACTTTTACAGCCTTTGAACTTCACGATGTGGTTAACCAATATTTTAAATTTACTTGTTGCATTCTTTTGTTGCATCGAAACTTATCGTCTGGTTATCAACGTTATCTAAAATTTGTATACTGGAATTTCCTTATTGTTGAGGATTCCCTTGCAAAATTAATTAAATTTTCGGTTTTGATCACATAGATCTCAATTTGTCAAGGGATTCCGTCAGTTTTAGTACTTCAAATTAAGCTTCTTTATCTTTTTTATATTACCTTGTTTTCTGATCAGATTTTTTTTAAACTATAATCTCCTGCTTATTTGCTTTACCACAGGCTGAGTGAGTTCATATCAGAATTGTTCATTTCGAATTTTGATAAAGCAAAACTAAGTACTAATGGAAATGAATTAAAAATGCCTGGTTGTCTTCTTATACTTATCACATGATGCTTACAGTGCGAGTCAGTTTAGTACGACTAATATTCGGGAAAGTAGAGTCAAGATGAAAACCAGGAAAATGTATTGGCTGTTAGGACCACGTTCTGAACTTAGTCTTGAGAACAAATTAAGGCTATATAACGCTGTACTGAAGCCAATATGGACCTACGCATTGTAATTATGGGGTACTGCTAGTAATTCAAATATCTAAATTATACAGCGATATCACAACAAGACACTTAGAATGATTACATGTGCACCTTGGTATGTGACTAATTATAATATCAAACTAGAACTAGGAGATACCCTAATCCCAGTCCTATCTGCACCACTTGCAAGGAGAGTTGCAAATTTGGAGTTACAAAGCAGCTGATAATTCAAGCAGTATTCAATCGCAATTTCGATTCTTCGAATAGAAAAGAATACACGCATTTCAATGTTTGTGTGCACACGCATAGGAAAAATGCCTGCGCGTGGCTCTGCTAACATGTGATTTGCAAATTGGCCAAACGTTTTGTTTAATAACTTCTCTTACTTAATGGATTTTAATTAAATTTTCAGCATGTGATCTACATATTCTACTGACTTGGTTGAGATGCAAACGCCTTCACATAATGGCTCTAGTTCCAACTAAACTTAAGTTTTAGGAATTTAGGAGAATTTGGAGCAGGTATCCAAAATATAACCAAAAAATTGTAGAAAATATTCAAGAAAATAAATTCAAAATTTTGAGGCTCTAACTCTTAAGCCGTACCAAATATAATTTAACAACTGCATTTCGATTATGTTTTTAATCGATAACAATGAAACGGAAATAGTTATGACAGACAAAGAGTCGAACAGGGCTCAATCGACTCGGCTTGCCGTCCTGATCAAGAATTTATAATTTATGGGGTCAGTCACTCCTACTTCTGCTTGTTACATACGTTTGCACAAAACCATTATACTCTGATTTCCCATGTTCAATAGGATAGGATGGATTGCTTGGTAGAAAACGGAATTGGGTTGGATTGTATCATTTTGAACAAAGTCGAAAGGTAAATCAACGATAGTAGCAACAAGTGTAGCAATAGAAGATTTAAAGAACAAAAAGGAAATAGAGTTTTGTGAGAACAATTTCTTGAATGTAACGAGGAAAAATTCAATGGGTCGATATATTGTAATGAAAAGAAAATTACTTAACACAAGCAATAGCTCAGTTTTTGAAAAAAGGCTACTAAAGGATTAAAATTGTCACCCAACTAGGTGGCATTACGCAAAGTTATATTTGCTCAATCATAAATACAGATGTGAGTATTCTTGAAAAGTCGTACATTGCAAGATATAAGTAGTATATTAAAAATAAACAGGGAACATTTCGTAGATGTGAAGTTTCATAATATAATGGAATTATACATATCGATGAAAACCAACTGTAAGACACATTAGTAAGTCTAAATTTTTATCTCTATCACTACACAATTTTCAACTCTTCGAAATGGAGAAGAGATGTATAAAATCAAATATAATCCAAAATCTGTGTATTCATTATATGAATTCCGTGGTTAACTGGATGTTTGCTGTAATAAGGAAATGGGGAGTGATCGAATAAAATTTATAAGCTCATACTGCATATGATAAACTGGAATAAATATTTATTTTATGTCGAACTTTTGATTTTTTTGATTATGATAGCAACAGCAGACCACGCAATATGGAAATTCAGCAATCTATTGCAGGCGAAGTAGCCTGTGTATTTGAGTGGAGTCAGTCGTTAGTGATATTTCTCATCGAATAAAGTTTAAATTTAATTTATATCAACTAAATGATAAGAATTTTTAAATAGAATAATAAATCGAGTGAGCTTATAAATGTACATAAATGTGCTTTTTATACTTACACCTGGAAACAGAAAATTAACGTTTGCATATATTGTCATCGATAAAATAATATCGATATATTTACAGCATGCCTGTATTACTTCTAGGTGTTGGCTAGCAATTGAGAAGTGCAAATGAAGAGTTGTGTTGGGATTGACATACCGAAAAAAATCTGTTAGCGATTAGTTAAGAGGTTTAAAGTTCTACCGAGTGTAAAATTTATACATCTGTTTATCAGTTTACTGTGTACCCAAGTGTGTAACAATACAATACAAATCAGTAAAATTATTTAAATTGATTAGCAGCGGTGTATAAGGGTGGCAGGTGTGTTTTCACGATTGAAATTTACTCCGTCGAAAAATACAAACTTATTGAATATATATATATATATATATATATATATATATATATATATATATATATATATATATATATATATATATATATATATATATATATAAATGTATGTATACATAAGTAGATATATATGAGTAAATATGACTACAAATTGAGGCCCATTTATACTGATAATTTATATATATATATGTATACATACAAATATATATATATATATATATATATGTATAATTAATGTTCGTATATTCCATTATGTTAATACATATTTGTTGAACGTAAGTTTAGTTTTACATGTTGCCTTACATTTAATCCGGACTATATTATAGATGTTCAGTTTAAAATGCTTATGTTTGTACATAAATATTTGTACTCGACAATTTTAGGATTTAAAATTGATTTTTTCTTATGTATGTCTTTCTCTCTTTATCAATTTCATGAAATGTCACTATCTGTTGGTGCGAATGGGACAAATGCTTACTTACATTTAACTATACTTGTCGCACCGACACTGGTTACATTTAAATCTGCCTTTTCTGTCGTACGCACTAATGTTCGGCACTATAAAACACTGGCTGTACTGCTTTCTCCAATTACTCGGGATTTTAATAAAGCGGTGGTGCAAAAATTACAATTTTGGTGTACCAAAAAAAAGCTAGTATAATTGGGAGACGGTATTCAGCACGGGTAAAAACAGGCTAACCAAACGGTTGGCGAGCAGAAAAAGGAATATTTTACTGGGAACAGTTAACTGTATGGTTTATTATTTTGCAATTGTATACAAATTAACTAAAAATCAATGAGCTTAAACTAAAGTAGAAAAAAAAAAACGAATGAGGAATTTTATTCTTTGACTTCGAATCTAATTATCAAAATACCTTTTTAAATTTGAATTTTATAAAAACAAAAAAAAAAAAAAACAATGCATAATGGCGGCTTATAATTAATCAAAAGAAAATCAATCTGCATAGATTATAAAGATTAGTCAATCGGTACGTAAAAAGAAACATAAATACCACCGATTCGCTGAAGAATCTTTTTCATAAAATTTATTCTTTCACGCGATTTAATTGAGGTTTTATACTTTGAAAATACATTTATTAAGCGTAGCCAACCAAGCAAAGTGTTCTAAGAAATACATATATCTAAGTTTTATCAGCAGGATAACATGAATTAACAGCGTGCAATAAGAATTGCAAGACGAAATCTTGACCAAGTCCATACCGTTGAAATTGGAAGAGAAATCATCTTTATTGGGAAATACGCATATTACCGGCGAGTGTTAATCTAACTTTATATTGTTGTCAGACAAGAATCAACTGAACTAACAAGGACGAAAGCTCTGTAAACAAAAATTTAGAAACGTGAGTAGTATAACCTTTCCAAAAAATGTATTTTGTAAATTTACTAATGTACATATTTAGATTCGGAGCCAAAAATACCCGGAGGCATCCAGGCCAGAATTTGAATTTTGTTAAAAAGGTTTTGGTTCATAACGTGTACGAACGAGAAAAACATTTAAGAAAAGAACGTAACTATCAACTATACAATATGAATGAACTAGATAGTCTAAGACAAGAAGCTGAGTCATTAAAGAATGCCATTCGAGATGCACGAAAGGCAGCGTGCGATACGTCTCTGTTGCAGGCTGCCGCTTTGCTAGAACCTATTGGACGTATACAAATGCGCACTCGACGTACCCTGCGCGGTCATCTAGCTAAAATTTATGCTATGCATTGGGGTAATGACTCCAGAAACCTAGTATCAGCTTCACAAGATGGGAAACTAATCGTATGGGACTCGCACACTACGAACAAAGTACATGCTATACCGCTGCGATCTTCGTGGGTGATGACCTGCGCATACGCTCCATCAGGAAGCTACGTCGCTTGCGGTGGGCTCGACAACATGTGTTCAATCTATAACTTAAAGACACGCGAAGGTAATGTGCGTGTGTCTCGTGAGCTACCAGGACATGGGGGATATCTATCATGCTGCCGTTTTCTGGACGATAATCAAATTGTGACAAGCTCAGGTGATATGTCATGCGGCCTATGGGACATCGAAACCGGTTTGCAGGTTACTTCTTTTCTGGGGCATACTGGTGATGTGATGGCTCTTTCCCTGGCACCGCAATGCAAAACTTTTGTGTCGGGTGCATGTGACGCATCTGCAAAGCTATGGGATATAAGAGAAGGTGTTTGTAAGCAAACTTTCCCTGGACATGAATCTGATATCAATGCAGTCACTTTCTTTCCTAACGGACAAGCCTTCGCGACAGGCTCTGACGACGCAACCTGTCGGCTTTTTGACATACGTGCAGATCAGGAATTGGCAATGTATTCGCATGACAACATAATTTGTGGTATCACCTCCGTTGCGTTCTCAAAAAGTGGCCGCCTGCTATTAGCAGGATACGACGATTTTAATTGTAATGTATGGGATACAATGAAAGCAGAACGCTCAGGTATTCTGGCTGGGCATGATAATCGTGTTTCATGTTTGGGGGTCACTGAAAATGGTATGGCAGTAGCAACAGGATCGTGGGACTCATTCTTGCGCGTATGGAATTAAATGTGCACAACGCGTATTAATGGGTAGGGTAGGGTCAACGTGGCGGTTGCGAGCATTCCGCGTTTAGCATCACCGACAATAACAGCAGCAACAAATACAACATCTCAAATTCAAATGAACATAAATACATATTTCGAACCAAAAACAATTTTGTGCGCTGTTGTCAGTGGCTAAATGTTACTGTTATTAGGTGAAAGTGCTTACGCAGTGAGTAAGCAACCGAGATAATTAGAAAGGGAAAGGGTGTTGGCTGCGACGTAGACCATAGCAAAAACAAGAACTTTATATACAAATTATTTATATTGCTATATACTTATTATACTTATACAAAACCAAACACAGACATACACAGAAAACTACAACTAGACATACATACATACAAGTATATTATTAGTGTAAATGAAAAAATTCGAAACAGATCCTATAATGAGCTGTCGATAATAGTCAGTTGTATAGTCTAAATTCCAGTCACAGCTACAGTTAAAACTACGTAAACTTAGTTCAAGTCGTCTAAAGGTCATAAATGGGCGGCGACGCCATATTATAAACAAAAATACAAATTGGGTATGCACTACGTTGACGACTATTATAGCACAATCACGATTATTATGGTAACTTTACCGTAATATCCGTACATATGTGTATAATGGATGACGCGTCAGTTTCATTCAGTAGGTAACAAACAAAAATCCTTACATGACTACAAACAGAACAGGAGTTGGTCTTAATGAAACAAAGTCAAATAAAATTAAAGCATTTATATAAAAAAAAAGTCACAGGTAGAAAATAATATATATAATATATAATATATATATATATATAATATATATATATATATATATATATATATATATATATATATATATATATATATATATATATATATATATCTACAAAATGTAATGTAAAAAAGAACATCGGTAAACAATACACTTTATAAAACATTTTTCTTATAACGTTTAAGTCCTTAATTTATATACAAACAAAATAAGAATGATTTAAATAACATACTTATTAGTAAAGAAAACTATTTACATAATTAATTGACGGCCATATAAGCTACAACAATAAATGAAAAAAAAATAACTTTAAACCTAAACAAATTTATAAATGTTTAACGAAATCTTAACATATAGACTAACAGAAGTAACGATCGTTAATGTACAACAGTCACTGTAGCAACGTGTATGAATTGTCAGACTCCGTAACGGGCAAATTAACTTTTTCAATTGTTACAGGATAAGAGTTTTTGTAGTTTACGTATAGTTTGATTATGAGCTTCTAAATTATGCCGAAAATGTGAACTAATTTTTTTGAACATGCATGCAATTAAGTCAACTAAAAGCCATTCATATATAAAAAGCTCAACGAGTATACATAAACATGAAATAAAACAGCACTTTATTTTATACTTTTTATATACAATATATTTATTTTTATTGAATGTAGCTGGAATGGAAAAGCTTGCACTTCAATACACACACAATGCTACGCTTTTATAAGACGTTAAGATCGGGTCCCATTAGAATTATAAAGCAAAAGTATACATAGTTCAAATGTATGCGAAAAGAACGGAAGCTATTAATTTATTTAGTATATTGATCTTGTACCAGTACAACTTGTGTTATGAAACATTTTTGTATCAGACAGAATTATCAAAAATTTGTTAAATTGAAAGAAAAAGGGTAATTGCAAAAATAAAATTGCCCTTAAATGCACCATTGAGTTTGGACATAACTGAAATATTCTTAATTTTAGAATTATGAAGTGCGGAGAGTGGCATTGTGTGAATTTTTTTTATGAGCATCCGGAAAAAAATTATAAAATTATGGTTAAAAAACAAAATGAGAAAAGTACAAGTGCTTAAGTCAGTCAAATTTAATTTAAGTTTTGACTATATGTTAAAACTAAAGATAATGGGTTAAAAGCTAGTTTGAACGTTATTAGAATCTACCATAAATCCATATTAATTTCAATATCTATACATACATATGTTTATATATAAATTTAAATATACTTATATAAATGCAATATATACTTCCTTGTGTTTATATGTATTTGCCACATCACATATGCATACGTACAGTATTGTACTTTATTATGATTTTTATGTACAATTTAATCAAAAATCAAAAGTAACAAATAACTTTAATGTCTGTAATTAGCTGAATTCATCAAGAAAGTAAATCAATAACCAAATGCTTAAGGTATTATCAATAAACAAATAGATATCGAAAAGAAAAATACATGTTCATGTTAAATTTACATTAAAATCTCAAAAATACATTTTGCTTACATACATATATGTACTATTTATGTTTAATCAGTTGACTCGGCATTATTAACAATGCGTAAGAAATTTAATTGTCTTAAGTAAATATGGATCCTGATAGCTACTTGAGGTTAATTTAGTATGTCTTCATTGGAGGCATATATGAGGATTAATAATATATGTGACGAAAAGGTATTTGGAGCAATAAATTAACATCCACCCTAAAATGTAATAAGTAATTTGCATTTTGTGTATTTGCGCCGTATACATTATATTTGTCCATAATGGCTTATGTAAGTATTGATCTAAAATACTTATATAAAATTGAGTTTGCTTATTAATGTTATATAAAAATCCCTGAAAACTTAACAAAATTATAATCATAAGATTTCGGTTGTTAGTTGTACTATGAAGTACATAAATGAAAATTGTTTTTAACAAATTATTTTGCATATATTAAAAACATCTATTGGACCAACCCTAGATGTTTGGCAGATTAAAAATATACTAGATTTTTTAATTAATGAATATAAGCATATTAGCTTAATGAATACAATATTGTGCAATTATTCCAGGCACAAAAATTGTAAAGCAATGGAAAATGTTAACAAGTCTGGTACTTCTAAAACTAGTCTCCATATATCACGTAACCATCAAAATTTCAAGATATAATGGTTTTGTGAAAATGTATGCTAAAAGAAGGCATGGCAGACTCCATAAAGTATATATATTCTTAATCAGGACGACGAGATGAGTCGATCTAATATCTTCTCCTGAGTATCTGTCACATTCAATTCTCTGTGGAGGTTTCGCTAATTTTGTATAGTTTAGCTCTTACATACCTCATCCAAATCTTCACAAATTCGAAAAAACGTAATTCTTACTAGGGACTTGTGCTTTGGTTGATAAGGTAAGTCAATTTAGAATAAGAGATTTAAAAATTTATTTCCCATAGGCTAGACCAAGCGCAAATTACTCAAAAATTTTAATTTAAATTTATCCGCCGTAGCTTTAAATATTTTTATTTTGAATTCCTAAAAAAATGTGCACTTCTATATATCATCTTTTATAACTGAAAGATATTTCCAGGAAAGGGTATATAAAGAGAAGTGGAACTTCGTGCGCTGGTTGATTATATTTTCGTTTGGTCTATGTGTCATCGGTCTCTATAGAAGCACAAAAGGAACAAGTAAGAAAGCTCTAGTCGGGGTGAGCGCTATGAGAGACCCTGATTCCAGTCCCATCTGCGATTTTTAATATGTATCGAATATTAAAAAAAAAATAAAAACCGATGTTAGGATACAAAGATTGGGACCAACATTGCCTACGCAGCGCGTATCAACTCTATCGACACCCCCACTTCATAATAAATAATAATACCAAAAAAATAAAATAAAAGGTTCCTTTTGTTTTACTTAGTAGATTCAAGTGAACTTGAATATGTTCTACATTTTCAATTGAAGTAATTGTCAGCTTCGTAAAAATACAAACTCCTTAGCATATTGGCCCTATTTTCAACTTTTTAGATTTAAAGAGTTTGGGAAAATTTTGAACCGGTATACAAAATATAAAAAAATCGAAAAATTTTAGAAAATATATATTAAGCCACATACAAAATTTGGAGGCTCTAGCTTTTAAGCAATACGAGATATAATTTAATAACTGCATTACCATAGATAACAATAGAACAGGAATAATATCACAATGTTGTTCGCAGAAAACAAAATGAAAGAAAGTTTCTTTGGGACTTCGATATTATAGCAAAAACAATCTATAAAAGGGTAACAACAGGGTATTCAATGAATATCAGATGGGGGATTTAGAACATTAAAGTCGGTACTAAAATTTGAGCACAAAACCTTTTTGATTTTTTCACTGATGCATTGGCATTAAGTATCCAGCATAACTTATTTTTACGGAGATACATTAACTCCAAAATTTACAAAACTTATATAAATATATATATCCCCCCTTCCTCTCCCAAAATTCACAAAAAAACACATTTCAAATACTAGAGACTTGGATAAGAAAGTACCTCTAGCAAAACACATACTGACATAGACATACTGAATATCATTGATATCATTGAAATTCGTTAAGTAACACAAATGTTATTAAACAAAACATCTGACCATTTTTATGCACACATACATTCAAACGCGTGAACTTTTTTTCGTTCGAGAAACTGTAGATTGTATTTTTATACTATTTACAGATGTTATTTGAACTTTGAATATCCCAATATATAGAATGTGTAGTGCGGCAAATAACAATATTATTTGCGTCTCGAATTCCCATACACACGATTGTTCTTTGATTGATCCAAAATTTCACACCTGTGGCGATGTCATAGATAGACTTTCAACCACCGCGTCTTAATGAATATTCTTAAAGTAAAATTTGTCATACTATAACTATATATTAAGTTTTTAAATACCATTAGATCCCGATCATCTATATTATTTGATTTAAGTAAGTCATTAAGTAATCCACATTTACTGCTTTATACAAAAATGATAGTTATCTTGAATACAGTTTCTAATAGTTCTCGTGATTGATAGTATTGATTCCTCCCAAAGATATTTTTGCATTTGTGTATTTTCAAACTATTTTAAAATTAACTGACAATAAGTAAGTCAGTTAATTTTAATATAGTTTGAAAATACACAAATGCAAAAATATCTTTGGGAGGAATCAATACTATCAACAAATGGTCTGTGTTATTCAGCGATGAAATATACACGTCCCATTGTGAATTTTGTAAATTTATCCCATTTGCATTTATTTTTTATTTAAATGGAATTTATGTGTTCAATACAAAGTTGTATTCATTGTTCTTCCACCTATTAATTTGTAATAAAACATGATGCGAACAAACGATATTTTTTTATTGCAGCCCTGGTATAGTATAAATAATATTGTTGTGTTTAACCAGTCTTTGATATTTATCGCACCAATTTTATATGTCTTACAATATTAGGCCTTTAGATATGTATATCCGTTTTATTTGCCGGTAAAAAACTACCTATAGCTGAAAATGTGGGATGTTTATGTATGCTAATGTAAAAATAATTCGAGAATGTACCCATTTGAATGTTAGGTTTGTGTTTAAATTTAAAAATATGTATTTGCGATTATACATGTCTACATCGATACGTCAACATATTTGACTTAAAATAATGTAAAAAAATAAGTCAAATAACGTTTGTATATGTATATTAAATTTAACTAATAAATATATAAATATATACACATGCTTAATGTTCTTCCTTAAATTGTATTTTATAAATACAAGCATGAGTTGTGTTGTGGAAGTTATATATTTTAACACGTGTGCTTAATTACGGCAAATACAAAGATTTTCGATATACATTTTAATATATGTGACTATAATGGTTTTTTCTCGAACATCGTCTAAATAATTATTTATAATTCTTTCTGCTTACAGACGTGCATATGTTCACGTGTATGCAATTTGATCACAAAAAAATCAGACATAATTAAAAAACAATAAATACAAAACATACATAAGTCAATAAGTGGATCAGCGTGGATAAAATATGGATTTACTGTGTACTGAAAGCATAGTAACTCATTCCGAACTATCATTATATAGGTATAAAAAACAAGCACCTGCTGTTAAAAATATTACAAAACCTAAAATCAAGTACAATTCTTTTAGCGAGTCTATATCTTGTTCATCAGCATGCTTCTCTACTATCAAAAAATGTAGCACTTCAGGGAGTGCTATAGTCAAAAGGGACCCTGCTGAGAGTGTCAACGTACCTATCGCTTGCAATATGAGTAATCTAATGTATGTATTATCTTCAGTTGCAACTCCTATAAGTGCAACCAAATCTACAAAACAACCTCAACAGAGAAAGTCAACCAGTTGTCAAATACTGTCTAAACTTTGTCCTCATCGGCAATGTAATATCAACACCAGCTGGATGTGCACAGCAGTAAAAAAGGGGACAGATGAGGCAGACGATAAACATTTTGCTTATGAAAATGCGCATATGATCGTTACTGATCCTATTTTTAAAACAGACCGATGTTTAAAAAATGCGTTAAAATCGGAAGAAAATCATGAACAGATCCTTGGAACACATTTTAATACTGTGCAAAAGGACATTACTCCTGCTATGCGGAAAATTGTAGCTCAATGGATGATGGAAGTGAGTAGATTTAACAATACATACATTACCGTCGAATATGGAAAGTCGGGGTATATTAATGATTGTATCAGGCAGAAGGCAAGGAGTATCAGACTCCATAAAGTATACATCTTGATCAGAATAACGATCTACCTCGGTCCATTTCTGTGTCGGTCCGTTCGTGTGATGTTTGGGATTCGGGGTACCTCTTACTGGGGCACCCCCGATTACAGCTTCTTAATTGCTTTAATAGTTCCATATTTTATTAAATAAGTGGAATACCGCAAGAAATGCAATTGATTGATTGAAAAATTTTAGGCGGGTTGTCAAAGTATAAAAAAATATATAAAATATATCAATACATGGGAGATTGGACTCTAGCTTTGAATATGTGATATAAGATAGAAATAATTTAATGGCTAAACATCGATACTGATTTGAATCGATATCATGACAATAGGAAAATAGGGATTGGGAACTTAATAAATATTGTCTTTTTCGTTTGTAAATGTAATGAAATAATCTTAATAGAGTTGATATTCCGATTAAAAAGGCACATTTGCACACAAATAGTTCAAAAGTTACTGCATTTTTCATTTGAACCTTTTGAAATTGGCTAATCATAGTGAAACGGTTTTGTTAAATAATATGAAACCAGCAAAAAGACGTGTGTCAGACTTTTCTTCAAGTCATTAATAATTAATTTATAACGATTTTTGTAATGTTATCGATTAAGAACGTAATCGAAATTCAGTCATCCGATTATATCTCGTACGTCGTCTTTGGAGCTAGAATCTTTAATTTTTGAATTTTGTTTTTATATATATTTTGTACACCTTTCTGGGGGTATAATAGTTTGATTAAAATATATATAATGGGATGAAGGCGTGGCAAATCCCATAAAGTATATATATCTTGATCAGGCAGACAAGCTGAGTCGATTTAGACCTGTCCGTCTGTCTGACTGTGTCTGTCAAATATCTGCACTTATAAAAGTCAGAGACTTCTATAGCATATCAAGCTTGTTTCGATAATAATCGATAACTGATGGAAAACATGATCAAAATGCAGCTAATAAATTATGCCTCGTATGGCTTAAGTGCATGAGTTTCCAAATATTGTAATTAGTTGTATGTATATTTTCTACAATTTTCATTTTCGTTTTATTTTGGATAACAGCTCCAAATTACCCCAAATTCTTTAAATTTAAGTTCAATTTAAAATATATCCAATATGTGAGAGTTTGCATTTTTACAAATCCGACAAATAATTTGTTTAGTTTTTAAATATAAAGTGACGTACCAACACAAGGATGATGAGCGTTGCGTAGGTTCGAGTCCTCTCTGATTTACGTGATTTTTATGTTAGATGTTAGTTTTGCAAAATATTAAAAAGCGCAGATGGAACTTGGGACAGGGTACTCTTTGTCGATTACTTATTTTTTTCTTCTTACTTATTTTTTTTATTATACTTAATTTATTAATGTAAAATATTCTTTTGTTGTTCATTGACAGTGAGTGATAAATACTTAATTATACATTATGAAATCAATTAAATTATTATTATTAATTATTGCGATACTTCACCTTTGTGTTGTGGTGTATATCCGACGAAATGCAATAATGAACGATCGGCGATTGTAATGGTTGCAGAACGACTTCGATGCAAAACCACTTACTCCATGGCCAAGTTTCAAGCAATTGAAGCATAATTTTTGTCTTTTGCAAAGGCCTATCGTTGCTTGATAGACAAGCCAACTATAAGCATGCCAACAATGCACTTACATTTAGTACAACTCTTTGAATGGTCAAGTAGCGGGCATGACTTTTACACTTGTTCATTTTGACTGTGCCTGGTTTGGCTGGCTTGCAGAGTTGAGCTCGATTAGAACCCTCATCCAGAAATTGGAAATTTCGTAAAAAATTTCACATACCACACAACACATGTAGTGTCATCAATATTTGGGATTATTTTCTTTAGAATATTTTTCTGAATATTTGTTAATTGCGTTATTCGTCTTGCTCATAAGGGGCATAAAAAAGTGTATAATATTTGGTCAATCTATACATAACAGTTTCTTATATTGAAATTCTATCGCTCAAAATGGAGCATTGAAATGTTCTAACGCTAATATCCTGTGTGTTCAACTAGATATATTGTAGATTCAGTGGGCACTCCCTTGTAGAGTACCCATTGTAGTGCGTGTTACAAATATATGGATGATATGTTTTTCCGTTTTTCTACGTCTTCAAGACGCGTATATATGTAATGTTTGGTAAATTAAAATAGCATTGTAGTCTATACTAATGAACTTATGAAAACTGAAAGTTACAATCTATTTTCGATATGCTACGCCCGTAAATGAACGTATAATTTTTTTGGTGCATGCATATTGAAAGTGAATAGTAACCCAAAATCTATTTGATCAAGGTGCCAGCTAATAAAATAGCGGAAAGTTAGTTCAAATTCCTAACGGAAATTTACGGCCTTTTTTTTGTACATCTTATATGTGACTGCAAAATATATTATTGTGAAAGAAAAACTACCATTATATGTAATAAATATTACGGTTAAATATCTCAAACATTATCCAATTAACCATCTTTATTTATCATTTAGGTGTGTGTTGAGGAAAAATGTCAAGAGGAGGTAGTTTTACTAGCAATTAACTACATGGATCGCTTTTTGTCAACAAAATCGGTGCGAAAAACTCATCTACAAACTTTAGCAGCAGCCTGTTTATTACTTGCTTCAAAACTACGGGAGCCCAGCTGTCGAGCGCTATCGGCCGAACTTCTTGTATTTTACACGGACAACAGCATATGTAAAGGTGATCTTATAGTAAGTAATATAAGCATTTCTGGTTTTAAAAATTGTTGTCCCAACGACAAGTTGTATTAGATACTAATTTATATTTGACAGTTACGTTACTGTAGACTCTTAAGGAGTGGCCAAAAATTATATATATACTCCACATTGGGCTTGGAAAATCAGAAAAAACCGTATATTCTACAGTTTGCAATTAGAAACTCAAAACAAACTTTAACAAATATTGTCTGTTTCGTTTGATAATGTTATGAAAATAATGTGAACAATAGAGTTGCTATTCCCATTCAGAAGTCACATACACAATGTGTTCAATAAATAAGGGAATTTTAAAATATAGAATAAAATACGTTTCGTACTATGTTTAAAAGTTATTTTTTATTCGAAATAGTCGCAATTCAACTTAAATCAAGCTTTAGAACGATCAAGTAATTTACTTTCATGTCATCATGTCATCGGTCACGGCTGCTTGAATGACTCGAATATTATCGTAAAACGCTCCTTTCATGGCAGTTTTCAGTTTAGAAAACAGAAAATAGCCACATGGTGATAGATCAGGAGAATACGGAATCTATTTTTTCATTTAAATTCACGAACTTTTTTGGTTTTGTGAGGAGGTGCATTATCATGCAATAAAATTTCATAAAAATTCAGATCTAACAGGAACAATTCTTGACCACAAACGATGTAAAGCTTGTAAATAGTATTCTCCACTAAAAATTTTACTTTTTGGAATAAATTCCTTGTGTACAATACCATTCGAATCGTAAAACGTGATAAACATTGCCGTAATTCTGGAGTTCTGAAAACGCAATTTTGTTTAGTTTTGACTCGCCTTTCTTCCATTTTGCAGATTAACGCTTAGTTTCAGGGTCATATTTAAAGCACCATGTGTTATCACCAGTTACGATTGAATCAAGAAAATCTGGATCGTTTTCAGCTGCTGAAATAATGTCTTTACAATGCTGTTATCTCACCGATCTCGGGGATAGGGTATCTATCCGAAATTGTTATCGAATTAAGTTTCCGGTAGGCTATTACAACTCTGAACTTTCACTCTCCGGAGCCGTCGCTTTTTTTTGGTACTATCCATACTGGTGCGTTGTAAGGTGACCGTGAAGGTCTGATAATGCCATCTTGTAGCAATAGTTGCATCTGTTTTTCTACTTCTGATCTAAGCGAGGCCGGGTAGGGATAGTGTTTACTGTAGTGTAGTCAGTTTTTTGTCCGGGTCTGCGAAAAGATTTGGATGTTTTTGCGTGAGGGAATCTAAGTGCTCGATTTGGGTCGGAGTCATAGGTTCCGTTCTAACTTTTATATTATTTACTGATCGGGTATTTAGCTGATCGAAATGGAGCTTCTTACTGTCTTCTAACATCACTGCATTGTCTTTGACGTTTATTACTGCATTGAATTCTTTTAAGGCATCGTTTCCAAGGATACCGGGGAAGGTTTTTAGAGTTCGTAGTACAAAAACTTTAAAGGGACGTGTTTACCACCGACAGAATTAACGAAGAATTTATTTTCATTTATTTAGCATTTTTGGTTAGGTGGGGATGAATATAGTTATGGCCTTCCAGTTCAGAGGCGTATTATATGGTTCCAGGACTATGTCAGCTTCGCCAATAACTTTGTTACGAATTGCTAGTGTTATTCTCTACCTTCGTACAAACTTATAATACGTGTGACATAGAAGATGTCTCCTTTTCCTAATGTTTTTTTGATCAGGCGCCTATCTTAAGTTAGCTAATTCCTTGTCTTGCATTGGCTCCTCAAGCTTATCCATTTTGTCCTGTGTCAGGTGACTCGGGCCTCTGCGGGCTGACACTACAGAGGAGGTCGGCGATAGTTATTGCACCAGGCAATAATAAGCGTACAACGCGTGGCGATAAGGCACGATCTAACTGTTGAGCGCGATCCTTTACTAACGCGCAATTCCGCGGTTCCTTGCTCGGGCTCCAATTAATAAAAACCATACTGTGATTTTTTTATGAAAAGCCAACTGGCCGGTATATTTAATAAAATTTAACTGAACTATGAAAAAGATACAGTATAAGATATAGATTAGTATTATGGGTCGCCGCTGCCACTGCATTTTTGTCGCTACCGCAGACGGTGCCGCTGTTGTTGTCACTGCCGCTGTCCCTGTATGCTTTCGATTCGATTCCGTCGAAATTCTGAAGCAGCTCACGTGCCGGAAACCGCTTGGGGATCAGTGCACTAACATTGTTGCTGTGTTACCCACAGCTCATTTGGTGTAACTTGGTGTAGTTAACTTCTATATTTTATACAACTTTCTGAGCGGATAATAGTTTTGTTAAAATGTGTGTAACAGGCAGAAGAAAGTGTGGCAAGTCCCTTAAAGTATATAGCCCTGCCTGTGCGTCTGTAAAATTTCTAAAACCCGGAGACATTATATAAAACTTGTTTCACAAAATCGGTAACTGTTTCCGTTTAATTATTTTCGATTGAAAGCTTGATCGAAATTCAGCTATTAAATTATGCGTCGTACACTTGAATTGAGAGCTTGAGTTTCCAAATATTGTGCTCAGTTGTACGTATATTTTCTACAATTTAAATTGTTATATTTTGGATAACAGCTCCAAATTTCCACAAATTCTTTAAATTTAAATTCAGTTTCAAATATTTCCAATTTGTGATAGAGTTTGCATTTTGACTAAGCTAACAAATACTTTGTGTATTTTTAAAACATAAGTGTCTTATATAACACTGAAAAGAACTGTAATTCTCGACATGTAACGTACCAATAGAGCATTGAAATGTTATAGCACCAATTTCAAATATTCTAGAACCATAAAAATTAACGATTGCCTCGACTCTTATTGTTTTGATCGTGTAATTTTGAAAACGAAGTAATAAATCAATAGGGGTCTCTTCCTTAAACATTGAGAAATCGAGAGTGAGAAATGTTTTAATTGCCTCAACGTGAACACGAATCAAAATTATCAAATTAAATTATCACGCTCCAGAAAAAAGGTTGATTAAGGGACATCTAACTGTATAACTTGATCTAGGGGACGCAATTAGAATAAAAAAATATAAAGTAGTAATATTATAAAAGTAAATATTAGAGATAATATATCTTCTATATTCTACTATATTTATATATATGTAAGTTAATAACTTGTTAATTATAACTAGTAAAAAAGAAATTTCGACTTCGGAGGCTTGTTCTTTTAGAAAGTGTGTTCTTTAATTTATGTCAAATATGCTACTTATCAACTTAAATTAAATCTATCCCTAACAAGCTGTGGGTTAACGGCAGCGACGGCGGCAATGTCGGTGTAACATTGTTTTTAATGCAAGTCTCTTTCTGGTTAAGTTGTAGGATGACCTTTCTTCCCTTTTTCCTTATCATCAAGTGTAGTAAGATGCTGATGAGGATGGCGGTTATAAACAGAGAGACAAGTGCTATTCTATTGATTGTTGAGTGCACCTGGATCTTTTGCATGACTTTGCTATTGTTAACATGAAATTCTTCGAGTGCCTCCAATGAGGGAATTCTTATACGTTCGCTCTCCATCGGTGTTACATGTATTATCGGACGTCCAGGTTTCATTATCGAAATCTCGATATTACTGAATATTTTCCTGTTGAGAACTTTTGTCTCGTTCAAAAAGCTTAACAACTACGTGTCTCTTAATTTTTTGTTTCTTTCTGCCATTCTATGGTTCCGTTAAAGCCGTTTAATAGGATTAGTCCCTCGTCGATTTCTTCTAGTTCCGGGACGTGATTATCTTAGAAATGCAACTATCTATAGTTAAACTGAAAATTGCTGTCTTATCGCAAATTGGTATTTTATTGTAGTTCTTACATTGAAATATTTTGTTATATTCGAGATTAATAATACTATTGTTTTTTATTACGGGTTTCAGAATTGAATTTTTACAATCTATTTCTTCTAAGTTGGAACAAAAGTGTAGTTCCATTATCCAAAATGGGAACATCTGCGTATTCTAACATTTCTTCGGTATTTAATGGTGGCATGTTACTTTTTTTAAATTTATTACTAATTATTTGTATTTCTTTTTTTCTCAGTAAAAATGTATTTATTAGTTTTAATTTCGCCCACTGTATGGCATATTTAATGTTAAATATTTCTTCCTTTATCAGCCTGATTTGGTTTTGGAAGCTAACGGCTAATTCGTCTCCAACAAGTGAATCTTCTTTATGCTATTAGCTTGATCGTTAGAAAGTTTTGTCAATCTATTGATTCTTACTTCCAGTTGTTTATTTATTGTTAATTGTTGGTCGTTGTTATCTATCAGTTTATTTATGTTGTCCGATAGCATAACTAGGTCGTCATTATCCGGGGTACCTGCTAGATATTTCCATGCTGTGCCTAACATATTGATTGCTCTAGTATGACGTTTCTGGAATTCTACTATTGTGCTAAATGTAAACATTGTCTGTGCTCTTTCATGGTGTAAAGTGTGGTATAAAGGGTTTGCTTTAAGATCTTGTTCTGTGAGGAGCGAGAAGGTGTCTAATGCTTCTATAATTTGCGTTAATTCTATAACCTGTACTATTCGTGTTGTTGTTCCTATTTCTTTTATTTTGTTAACAGCTTGCGCATCGGTGTAGTTTGATATGGCTATGTGCCCTTCAGTCAGTGTTACTGTCATCGTGAAAATTAGCCTGTAAAAGTTTTAGATTATATATGTATATTGCTCCTGAGTATTGTTTTTCCGTTGTTGTTAGTAAAGTTGTATTTTTGTCATTTTTAACTATTTATTTTCTGTATCTAGGTGAGAATTTTGTTCCTAGTCTGTTATTGATTTTGACATATGTTTCTTCACCTGGTGTGTAAGTGCGTATTTCGTTGCGTTTTTTACTATGGTTTTTTTACTATGGTTTCTAAAAAAAAAAAAAACAAATTTAATGGTCGCTTATTAGTTGTTGAATGAATACTGTAATTATAATCGTAGATTGATTTGTCATAAAGTCTGAAAGTGTAGAGTGAAATCGTTCTTGTCCGTTAACTGCGCTTTTGTAAAGTGGAGTCTTGTAGATTTCAATCCCTAATTGGTCCCGCGTCATGAACGTTATGGACCCTGAGTTCAGTGATTTTTCTTTATCTACAACTACAACTTTTGGGACCCCATAGTAAAATAAAATATCGTGCAGTGGCTTTTTTGTGTCCTCTATTGCTCTACGTTTACTAATTCGTCCTTCGGCTAGTTTGGAAAACTTATCTATTGCTTTCAGAACTAAGTTCTCTTCTGTCGTGTGTATGTTGATGTGAATTATGTGTCCAGGATATTGGGGTATGGGTGTTTTATGTATCTGTGTGTTTCATGTCTGTCGTATTTTTCTTCCTTACAAATTTGACATAGCTTGACCAATGATGTTATTTTCTATTGCATCCTAGGAATGGAATGGATTTCTGCCAACTGTTTTTCAAGTGCTTTGCAGTGAGCTCCGAAGTTTTAGAATCTGTTCGTCCTGTTCTGTTTCGTTAGTCAAGTCATTTTCTTGTCTCTGTGTGAATCTTACTTTTAAGTATCTGAAGTGCTTGGGATATTTATTATTCCGTTAATTTCAGAAGGGTGTAGGTATTTTGTTAATATCTCTATTAGATTATGTTTCGTGAACTCTTGTCTGGTTATGAGATGTCTATGGAAAGTTGGGAAAGGCATTTGCAATTTATAATTGGTTAACGTAACCTTTGTCTATGCATAGTTGGTTGTTGAATGCATTCATCGGAGCTTTGATACTGGGTATTAAGTTATGGTTTCAGCTTTTTGTACTATGCTGAGTAGATGTATGTGGTTTGCTGTTGATAATGCTCCCGCTACTGTATTATCCCTGCCTGGTTTGTAAAGAAGTTCATAGTCGAATTCCACTAGGTACGCCTTCCATCTTTTAATTCGAGCGTTGCCATTCCATCTACTAAGTGAATGTGTAAGTGGTTGATGATTGGTGTATATTTTTACTTTTGTATTACCGTAAAGGTAATATTTGAGAGCTTTTAGCGCCCAGACAATTGCAAACATTTCTTTTTCGTTAGTGGCATAATTTTCTTCTGGGTCGTTTATTCTGAGATAGGACTGCTCCAATTGCGAAGGTGGATGTGTTCGTTGTTATTGAAATTCTTTATTAAAGTCTGGGTATTGTAGGACGACTTCCTTAGAGCCTAGAGCGTTTTTTATTTTGTTAAAAGAATCTATGGCTTCTTGGTTGTGACTGACTATTTTTTTTGAAGATTGATTTTTGGACACTCGTCCAACTTCCCCTCGTAAAAGAGAACTATGCTAATTTAGCAAAATCTTTTATGAACCTTCTATAGTAAATAGAGGGTCCGATAAATGATCTCAGAACTTCAAGAGTTCTTGGAATTGAATATTTGTCTATGGCTGCTATTTTGTCTGGGTTAGTCTCAACGCCTTTGCCTAGCTCACATTTCATGTTAGCTTCTTGAAGAGTTCGAAAAATGGTGTCAAAATTTCTTGCATGTGTTTCATTATCTTTACTGAATATGATAATGTCATCTATGTATAAGAAACATATTTTGCCGATATAATCACGAAGTGTATCTTCTAGCGCTCGTTGGAAAAGAGAAGGTGCATATTTAAGGCCGAAACGGAGTCGTATAAGCTCGTATTTTCCGTTATTCATGGAGAACGCTATTTTTTCGAAGTCTGCCGCCTTCTATGGGATCTGGTGGAACCCGCTTTTCAAGTCTAAGACTGAGAATATTTTGTTATTGCCTAATTGGGCTAGAAATTCATTGATATCTGGGATTGGGCATTTGTCAGCAATAGTTTCTTTATTCAGTTTCCTATAGTCTATAACCATGCGATATTTCTTTTCCTTGGAGGCGTTTAATTTTTTTGGTACAATCCAAATAGGTGACTTGTATGGGGATTGTGATGGTCGGATTAATCCGTCATACAAAATTGCCAATTTAGTTTGTCTTTCAACCACATGGGGAATTGGTAGAAATTGGAATATACCGGAGAGTCGGTATTCGTTCCTATTTCTTCTCTGACATTTGTTGTGTAGGTTAATTTTTCGTTAGGGTTGGCAAACAGGCTTGGATACAATCGGACTAAATGTTCTAATTTCTGGTTTTGTTCGTTAGTCATGTGATCCGTTTTTGGGAATACGGTATTCACTGCCTCAAGTTTCTTCTCTTTGGTGCGCATGCGGATATTGTTTTTAATTTGCTGTTTTAGATAACAGCATCTAATTTCCTAAGACTATCGTTGTCTAATATAGCGTCAAATGTCTTTAAAGTAGGTAAGAGAAAAAATTTTACTTTAATATCTGTTCTGTTGAAAATGTTAGCAAATTTCTGGTGTGATTTTAATATTCCCGCCAATTGTAATTGCTTCAAAGGATTTTTCGTTAGGAATGGCCTTGGTTATGAATTTGGGTTGTATGTAGTTGCTATTTGATCCTGTGTCCATTGGTATTTTTAAAATTTCACTGCTCCTCATCTTACATTCAATATAAGGTAGAGACGAGCTTTTCATTCTTAAAAAATTTATGTCTGAGACTTCTGGTTGATTGTATTCCGCGTATTATGTCTCTTCTTGATAATGTGCTAAAGTTCTCTTTTGTCAACTTTGTTCATTGGTGCTGGGGGTCGTTTGCCTGCCTCGAAGTTGGGTGTGTTCGTATAGTTAACTATTATCTTACGCTTTATCGCGGTAAACCTTCGTCATGAGTGTCTCAGATTCTCTGTTTATTTCAATGCATCCTACCTTCCTCAAAATCAAGGACAGGTGTTTGTAAACTGCTTGGTAGAATTCCTCTACGGATTGGTTGTGGCCTTGTACCAACATTTTCATTTGGTATTCCAATGTTCCTAGATCCATCTTGTCTGCATAGTGGAGTGTTAAGCGCTTAGATATGGCATTACAGTTTAGAAGGACATTATAGGATTCAAGAGCTGTATCGGCATCACCTGTAATCTTATTTCTTATGCTGTGTAATTGCCAAAGTATTTTGGCGAACCAGTTTCTGCGAAGAGTATACGATCTACACTTTTTGTCCATGAGCTGAATTCTGTTTGGTTTCCTGAGAATTCCCTAAGGCATTTTACAATATCTGGAACTCTATTTAGATCGCATAAATTCTCCCTTTGACTGTCTGCTATTCCCTGATCTACTACGTAATTAAATTGCCTTGAAGGATTATTTAAATCTCAGTAACGCTGGTAGCTGTTGCGCCCAGATCTGACTAACAATAGCTGCTATTTGTTCTATGTTATTTGCCATTTCTCTATTTTGTAAACGTACGTTTTGTCTGTCCAATTGTCGTTGTTGTTGTCTATTTAAGCGCTGTTAATTTATCTGAGCCTGACTCTCTTCGTTCTTCAAATTTAGAATTGGAGGCCTAATGAGATTATTTTCGTTAGCCATACAGCGTAAGAATTTATATGGTTAGTAAATGAATTGAGGGAAAAAAGAAAAAATTTCTTTTTAATATCTAAAATTATTTGAAATTGTATTTATATAATTTTTTGTGATGACCAGTGTCAGGTCTTTTCCTTCTACTTTGGAGGCCTTAGGAATCGCAAAGTTGAAGTTTGTTATACTACGTTTTTAGTCTTGGTATTTGTTTATACGGTTTATACGGTATTTTATTTTCGCTTTGGGAATAGTTTTGATTTTTAACCTTAAATGTTGTGTGTTTGTATAATTGTGTAATTATATTTTAATTTACTTTTTCTTTGTTAGTGTGTAATTTTTTGTTTCTTGTATAATATTTTCTTTAGTATTTTTATTTTCTTTGTGTAACATTCACTTTAGTTTCTTAATAACTATCTTACATTACTGTGATTGATGTGGCAACCTTCACCGCTGATCTGGATTTCATCCTTTATGAATCGGTATCTACTGGGGATACTGCGACCAGACTGCTGGCGGAACTGACACGAATTGTTCTCCACCGATGGGCAATCAAACAATCAAGTTCTATTTTGCCTTTTAGCGATTTAAACCCGACCGTCAAAATAATTAACGCGAGTTGCACTAGTTTAGTTTTCGCTTATAATCGACGAGGTTCTCGTAGAAGCGTTTTGTTCTTTTGTCCCTGCTCTGGCGTCAGTTAATTACTTCTTAATTAAAACGATTAAAAAAGAAATTGTGACTTCGGAGGCTTGTTCTTTTAGAAAGCGTGTTATTTATTTTATGTCAAATATGCTACTTATTAACTTAAATCAATCTATCCCTAACAAGCTGTTGGTTAACGGCAGCGACGGCGGCAATGTCGTCGCTGTTGGTGTGCAAAGCTTGTCCATATTCTTCTTAGAATTTGACAGTTGCTTGTTGCCGTATGCAGGAAGTTTTGCAGACGCTAGGTCAGCAATTTGATGCAATTCTGATCGGACGATGCAATGTGGCTTTTTGTTCTTGCTCAACTTTGTGTGAATTTATTGGATGTTAACTTATATTTAAAAAACCGCACAAAATGAAATGTTTAAACCTGCTTCTTTGTAGTAAAACAAACTGGATTCTAATAATATTTCCACCAATGTTATATATTACAATTGGAATAAAAAGAACAGAACTAACAAATATAGAAAACTAAAAATGATTTGGATGAAATGACACCCATCAGTCAGTGTGCTTGGTGCTTGCCTAAATAAAAATTCAATCATACAATCACTAATATTTGAAAGAAATTTTGCATGTTTTACTAAAATTCAGAATATTCAGCTTATGATAAGTCCAAAAAATTCTTCATTTTATTTTTATGCCTTAAGTCAATTGTGAAAGAATAAAGTGGTTATACTGCAAGTTTTAATGTATTTATAATTACATATTGAGATAATCTAAAGTATTCTGGGTAGAAGGAACCATGTTGGGTTAAATGCTAATATTTTACAGTCATTTTTATGAAAATATCAAAATAATGAAATAAAGGAACCGAAACTTTTAAATTATGCAATTTAATATATATATAAATTAATGTATCTTCTTATCTATTGTTAACGACCATGCCACTCATTCTCATCATAATTAAAGGCTATAAAATACTTTCGTATTCTTTTATTTACTGTCAGAAATGGGAGCTATACGTGTTGAGCCGTCTTGGCTGGGATTTATCATCAATGACACCCTTAGATTTTCTGGAGCTCTTAATTATTCAATTGCCTGTAAGATGTAAAATTTTTTCTGGCTTAAACATCGAAAAAGTACGCAGTCATGCTCAGACTTTGATATCTCTTGCGGCCCAAGGTAAGTATAATTTTATAATATAACTATGTATTTATGTCTACATCCATCCATCTAAAAGAATTTGTCGATATCAGAAACTTAGAAAAGTACAGATTTCAAATTTATAATTCAAGTTCGTATTTTACGCAGAGCTATTATAAAAGTTAGACTAAACATGTGTAAGAGTCTTTTGGTGTGGCGACCTAACATATGGAATTACATATATTGCCCCTTAAAAGCGATCAGCTACTTAGTTATAGTTATCATAGAGGATGTTACAGAATGTTGGAATGTTGTTAAAGGCTGAACTCTAGGATAGTAGATTTTTATAATCTTTATGCTAGATGTCACTGGAAAAGTATAGCATTTAGTAATCAGCAGCTTGGAAGTCAGTGGTGTAAGTATATAATGAGCAATATTATAACTTTGAATATTGCAAAATTTCCGATCTAGTTACCAACAGCTAACTTTTCCTCCGTAATAGTACAGGGTTATTCGAAGTTCTATTACCGAGCTGCGGAACTTCATATATGTAGGATAAAAATATGTACAAATATTTCACATCATAAATATTATGCATATATCTACTATCAGTGTCCGAGGAAAATATATTCGACTTATGCAATGTTCGTCATTAGATCGAATTAAAAAAACTACACCTCCCACAGTTTCGCTGTACATTTTAAACACGCTCTAATGGTGGCGTTGCAAAGTGGACAAGTGGACCAAAGCTGTAGACCAAAAATCGGAACAATTTTCAGCTCGATAACTCTTAATTTTCATTACTGATAGACCTATAAAATAGATGTTCACCACATTGGGACGTGGCAAATCGTATTTGTTACTCTGACGAATCAAAACTAAATATAGACACAATTTGCGTACTCTTACCTATGTTTTAGTAGTAATAAAAAGTAAGAAAGTACTAGTCAGATGTACCCGATGAGGATATCCCCACATCCCCGGCCGATCTAATTGTAAGCCATAGCTTGTATCTCTGCATAGATACAAAAACACACACAGTTATTTATTGAATTATAGAAACTTCTAAAAACGCGTCATCTACAAAAAAAAAAAAAAAAAGAATTAATCAGTAAAACAGAATTTTTGTTTGACTATTTGAGATTAACACAAAAAAATGTTAAGTCTTTAACTTTTATAGGTTCTGAGATCCACGCATTCATACAAACAAACGGATTAGATCGACTCAGCTTGTCGTTCTGATCACGGATATATGTGCATATGCTTTATGAGCTTTGTCACGCCTCATTCTGTATGTTACATACATTTTAATATAATCATACTCTGATTTCCCATTTACACTATGTGTAAGAATGAAAAAAGTAAATATGTTTCAAATATGCCCTTTCATTCTAAACGATCTCTTATATAATTCGCAGAATACAGATTTTCAAAGTATGCAGCAAGCACAATTGCAGCGTCAAGCATTGCCACATCAATAAATGCCGTTAAATGGCATATTTTTACGGATGATAATATACATTTTCTATTCAGTTTTTTTACTGATTTAACAAGTATAAAACAGGTTTGGTTAACATTAATCTATAAAGCTACATATGGCATTAACCTACTTTTTTTTATCTGAAGGATCAGCTGCAGCAGTGCATACTATATATGAACGCCATATGTAAAGAGCACAGTCACAAGCTCCAACCGTTCATTCTCGACGATGAAAAACCGGAACCAATAAGTGGATATTATAAAAGTCCTTACTATGAACCCGATTACTGTCATCAAAAGCATATTATGTCCATCTATCAGAATAGCAAATTGCAGACGCAACCACAATAGGATTTGCAAGAAATAAAATTTAAAAAACTAAGACGATGGTTATTGTTATTGTAAAGAAAAAATTATGACTTTGCAACTCACTCAAGTATCGCCTTAATGTTAATAGCATTATTGCAAATAGAAAAAATTCAAAATCTCTAATCTAGTTACTCACTCATAGTTAAGTCTTTCTCGCTTTAAATCGTGACTGTCCCCAGTTTTTCCAAAATCATTTAGTAACTTCTGCACTCTTTCCAACCGATGACTTATTTCTTATAACAAACAACATCACTATGAGACTTGTAACGTCAATTTGACTTTCTTAACTCACATAGGAACAGTAAGTAAACAGCTTCTTATCTTTGATAGAGCCAATAGATTGTGTGCATTTGTTGGAGGTACTATTCAAATTAAAAAACATTGTACCATTTACATACATTAGTAAATATCATCAGGCAGAATTTAATCGCAATTTCGATTCTTGAAATAAAAAAAAATACGCACTTGTGTATTTTGTATTTTTTCTATGCATTTGTATAGTAAAATGCGTGCGCTGCTTGACATGTGCTCTTGCGAATTGTTCGAATGTTTTGCTTAATAACTTCTGTTTTACTTAACGGCTTTTAATTAAATTTTCAGCATATGATCTACATATTCTACTGGCCCTAATTCCAACTGGACTTAAATTTAAAGAATTGTGGGGAAATATGGAGACAGTATCCAAAATATAATAAAAAAAATTGTAAAAAATATTCCTAAAACTAAGTACAAAACTTGGAGGCTCTAACTCTTAAACCGTACGAGATATAACTCAATAACTGCATTTCGATTATGTTTTTAATCGATAACAATAAAACGGGCACAGTTATGCTGAGATCGACGAGCTCACACATACGGACACACGGACGGACAGGGCTCAATCTGCTCGGCTTGTCGTCCTGATCAAGAATATATATACTTTATGGGGTCTGCCACGCCTCCTTCTGCTTGTTACATACATTTGCAGAAGGTAAGCTGTAAGTAAGCCAATTCCTGATGTGAAAACAAGTAACTCGAGCATTCTACCAAATACAACTGTGGCTGATTCAGATTTTCATTGGTGACAGCAAAGAGATTTGCTTATCGAGACCTCGTCTGTTCGTCTGCCGGTCCGTATGTGTGAACGCGTCTATCTGACATTTTTGAAATTTTTGTTGATCCGTGTATGGCTTGCGCATATTAAGTTTATTGATTCAAATATTCTATAACTGTTATTGTTTTCTTGTTATCGATTAAAAACATAATCGAAATGCAGTTATTAAAATATATCTCATATGGCTTAAGTGCCGAAATGTTTTTTATACCCTGATCCTATTGAAAATGGAAATTCAGGGTATAATGGTTTTGTGCAAATGTATGTAAAAGGCATAAGGAAGTGTGGCAGACCCCATAACGTATATATTCCTGACCAGGACGATAAGTCGAGTCGACTGAGCCTGTTCGTCTGTCTGTCCGCTTGTCCATATGTATGAACGCGTCGATCTTAGCATCTATAAGAGCTAGAGACTTTATAGGCCCGTGTATAGTCCACATAAAAACAATTCTTAAAATTTAGGTTCACTTGGAAATAGGGCCAATAGATGAATGCATTTTCATTAATCCGATAGAATTTGTAGATCATTTGCTGAAAATTTCATTAAAATCCACTAATTAAAATAGAATTTTTGAACGATACGTTCGGCCAATTTGCAAGAGCACATATCCAGTAGAAGAAACGAAATTGCGATCGAATTGTACTTGAATTGCCACCTCCTAGTAAAGTTGAGATTTGCTACTTCTTGCAGAAGTACTGCAGTGGCGGTGTTGTTAGAGGCGGTGGTCGTAGGCGCGAAGATAACGTTTGGTGGAATCTCGGTGTCGTAACGCCGGTTTTTATTTGTATTTTTTTTTTTTTTAATACTCGATACAATTGAAAATATTAAACGCAGATGGGAATGGGATCAGCGTATCTCCTAGTTCGTCACCCCGACTAGAGCTTTCTTACTTGTTTTGGCTGTTCATTTGTACAACTTGCTATTACTTATCTTAACATGTTGTTGAACTCTAAAGACCTTACCTCTGTTTTATTAAAATCCGCATACTATTTGACTAAAATCATTTCAACTATTGTTTCGCTTTGCGGCCAAAGATTCCCTTAAATATTTAAATGTTTAAAACTATTTCTTCTTCATTAAATCCCTTCCGCGTATAGCTCCGATGAGCAACGTTCTTGCTTCGGTGGCGATATTGTACAGCAGCAAATAGCTTTGATAAGGGAGAACAGTTAGTTTTACGGCAGGTCGGTAGACACGAGAGACATCAGTATTTAATGCAGCTTGACGTTGCTGATATCATAGATGTCGTTATTTTAGTTCCCTACGTTGTCGTCATTGATGATTGTCATGGGTCGACGAAGCTCCCACCCTAATAGCGTCTATGTTGAATACGGGATTCGGGACTTCGTTAGGTTCTTGTTGAACCTTTCTCCATAGCATAAGGCCCATTTTCTTTTGTTGCTATGCTGTGTGTTTGATGCAGTACGATGACTATCGGCATGTGACGATTTCTTGTTCTGGGCAGGGGTTTTGAGGGGGTTGGGTTGTCATTTCTTCGGATGCGTCCCGTCTTACTGACAACTGAGTCTAATCTGTATGAATCTGTATGCTCCCAATCATTTTGTTTCGGCTTGCAGTCGATTCTTGATTCAAATCATAAGCGCGGATTATTATAGTTATCATAATCCGCAACAGAGCTTGCTGGGATTTATTCTCTGCTCTCGGCTAGTCGGGACGGTTGTGTTAATTTATACAATTATACAAAGCCGCAGTGATATTGACATGGCACCATTGATTTTATTGTATTAAATAATATGACAAAAAGAAATTTCCCAAAGAAATCATCAAAACATTTATGATTATTAAATTACAATTAAAGCTAAAAAACAAATATATGTATTAAAATATAATATGAATGAACGAATTAGTTAAACCTACGTTAACTGATTACATTTTGGCATCAAATCATTGTATATGCAACATGAGGCTTAAAAAAAACATGCCACTATAAAAGAAAACATAATTATTAATTATATTTGATTGCACAGTGAATCGAAATTATGCATGGTAAATAATTATAAAAGAAATAAGAATAAATAAAAATCAATTAATATACAACTGGTACAAAATGTTGCTACTGGTATTTAATTTTATTAGGTATAACTAATTATCTAAGCTAAGATAAAACAAGTAATAATAATAATAATAATAAATATATCTTGCAATCGGTGCCAGGTAGGGATACGAGGTAAATATAAGACTGGAAGATTGGATACTGAAAGACTAAGTTACTCAAAACATTCTTCCCATACCGCAATCGATATGGCGTTACAAAATAAAGAGTGGGTTGAACGTGTAATTGTGTTGTTGCACTGATAAATTTAACATTGAAGACATCACATTTAATTTCGGTGTGATGTTGGGACCAAAAAATGTAAGAATGTTAAATCTTGTATTGAGTGGAATTTACATTTTGAATACAATGGGTATTTTCCCAGTTGTAGACAGACAAACAAAAAAATATTCTAGTTAATTTTTATTGCACTTTTACAAATTAATTTGAAATTTTTCTTATTACATTATGCCCTCAATTACTTTTTAATAAGATAATTAAAATTGTTCCCTTGCTCGTTCAACCAAAACAACCGTTTATTTTAATTTTCTTTACAAGCAATGTTTCTATAAGTTAGTTAAAATTTTATGGCATATTATTGAATTTTATTATTTTTTTCTTACATCTTTATCTTTTTCATCCACTACTGAATTTAATTATCATATTATTACTACGCTTTCTACGTTTTGATAATTCCCCATCGACACAATATTTTACATATCCTGCCGAATTTCTGTAAGTTAATGGAAAAAATATTTTAATATGACCATCCCGACTCAACGTAAACGCGGCACCGTTTACGGTAAAAGAGCCAGAACATTAGTCACACCAACACTTAAACGAACAATTGGATCAAAACCGAAACATGGCCAACCGCGATTAAGTTTTGGCAGTCGTCAACGAGGCAATCAACGCCTTAGTACCAAATCTCATTAGACAGCATCTAATCCAAACGCCGACTTTCTCAACGACCAAATCATCGAAGAAACACATCGCGCGAATCTTGGCCACCTAGATCGAGTACTCGACGATGTGAAATGCCTTAGGGATAATAGGCAACTAAGAAGAGTTACGAAGAACCCCCAAATACTACGGTATTTAACACACTATTCATAAGAATCTAGAATCATACAACGTGCCGTTAGACTGGGGAGCAATCTCCCAATGTTTAACATTGCATTTTGCAGACAAGCGAGACTTAAGCACGTTGGAGTACCAGATGGCAGCGCTAATCCAAGGTTACAATCAATCCGAAGAGGAATTCCATCAAACTGTTTAAAGGCATTTATCGGTTATCTTAAACGGCTTAGGTTCAATGAACTTACCACGAGAATCCAAGCAATTGAAAATAGAGATCCAAAATTCCGATCAAACCACGCTATCAATAGAGCTCAACAATATTCTTTCCGCCAAGCTCCAAGGCCTGCGCCGATTCCAATGTCTCGAATATAGCTGCCACCTCAAAACTAACAACAACAACCACAATTCTCACAGCCATTACCCCCAAGACCTTTGCCTAGAAATAATTATTACCCTCAGACACCTACTAATCAACAACTAAATTTCAGACCCGTTTATCAACAAGACACACAATATGGACAAGCCACCACCTCGTCCAATGGCACCCAAGCCGATGCTTTGTCCGGAACCAATGGATGTAAATCCCAGCATCGGGACGAGACAAAGTATCTACATTAATAGACATCAACTTAAGAGTAGGCTCTCTCCTCTCATAGCGCCACAACCGGAGAAAAAACAACGAAACTTCAACATGGAGAGCGACGAAACTAACAACGACGGACCGGACGATACAGATTATGAACAGGCCATAGACAATTACGAAACTGAGGACAACTACGACCAAACTTTGGACGAACACATAGAATTTTCTCACCAAGAAGACCCCCAGGATAAAACTGATCAAGAATTCTCCAACATACATTTTTTAGAGTAGCGTCCTCCTGCCTTTCTTACATCGAACAAAAATGAAGGGGGGGGGGGGGAAATCTTGAAAATCTTAATTGACACCGGATCAAACAGAAATGACATAGAACCAAACCTCATCTGAACCTCAACCCGATACCGAACAAAGAATCCTTTAACGTAGTTTCAGTTGGCGGGAATACCAAAATTACTCACCATAAAATAGCTCACCTCTTTAACATATTAGATATATAAAATTCTTCCTTCAACATCAAAATCATTTGACGCCATCTTGGGTAACGATAGCCTAAGGGAACACACAAATAAAAACTTCATTACAATACACGACCACATAACAATTCCGATAAAAGAAAAGAAAATAGAAGCCATCAATAATATAAACCTCCGCATAGAGCACATAACGAAAAATGTACGTCCCAAGTTCCTCAACTTAATCGCAAGATATCCCCAATTGTTCTCTAACCACAACGAAAAGTTCACGTACACCACAAATGTAGTGGCTGAAATAAGAACATAGTCCGACACTCATGTTTACTCCAAGTTACCAATACTATGTCTGTGTCACTTAAAGACGAAGTCAACAAACAAATCTCAGTGCTTTTAAGAGATGGCACCACATGACTATCTAGATCCCATTATAATTCACCGGTGTGGGTCGTCCCAAAAAAATTAGACGCATCCAATGAAAAAAAGTAAGAAAGCTCTAGTCGGGCTGCCCGACTAGGAGATACCCTGAGCCCAGTCCTCCTATCTGCGTTTTTCCGTAGTTTGTATGAAGTATTAAAAAAAAACACAAAAATCGACATTACCACACCAAGATTCGAACCCACAACCCGCCACTTCATAATAAAAAAAATAATACAATAAAAAATGTTTCATATCGCCGCGAGGCTCGAACCTACCAACGCAGCCACTACACCGCTTGCAAGAACAGTTGCAAATTTGAAGTTGAGTAGCAGATGATAATTCAAGCAGTATTCAATCGCAATTTTGATTCTTCGAATAGAAAAGAATACACGCATTTGAATGTATGTGTGCACACGCATAGGAAAAATGCGTGCGCTTGGCGCTGCTGACATGTGCTTGATATGCGCGAGTTACCATCCTGAGGCTGGCCACAGCTTCGCCCCCTCTCAAGCCACCTCGCACCCATCAGCAACTCTGCTTGTGTGGCAATGCGCGGGAGTAACGTCACTGACCGAAAATGAGAAGCAATACCAAAGCCGAACGAGGCGGACGTGTGACGCTCGGCAGTAGGCAGAACTAACAGGTGCCTAGCCGGTGCGCGCTGGTAATATGTTTGAAGGTCACACTACATATGTATTGGTGCGTCTTCGAGCATTTTCGTTGAAACATAATTGCAACATTATGCTGATATTGAATCATCCTTTTTTTGTGCATTGTGTCTCCCAGAATCTGTCGCCGAGTGTTGTTCGATGGAAAGCACAAGGAATGAGAGACTGACAGAGTTCAGTTGTCTTCGAGATCTGAGTGTAATCGAAACTCGCTGCGCTAAAGCAATGCCAAACAATAAGAATATTAGTGACGCTACAACATATATATATAAATTCCAATACAATACGCAGATCCCAGATACAGTGAATGTGTATTGCGCTATTGGTGCTGCCAACGGCGCCGCGTCTCTTTTGAGTACCGCACATTACATTGTAGGGAAACGAAATTTAAATTACGCTTTGAGCGATGCCCTGCAAGAGATAAGGCAACGCAAGGTTGACTACCCAGCAGTTGTGCAACGATCAGAATCAATCAGAATCACACAGAATCACACATTTTTCGCCACATCGTATACCCGTTCAAACATTGATTAGAACACACACTAGCCAATTATATATTACAGCATATAAAGCAAATAAGACTATACAAAAAAACAAAAAAAAAAAAAACCGAAATTATTTTTCTCAACACACATCTTAGTATTTTAGTAGTATTTTAACTCTTAAACAATAACATTTTGTTGATATTAATACAGGCAGAAGTGGCATTGTTAAATAAAGATAACGAAATCGGCATGTCCTCAGTAAACGGGTTAACCCTAACACACTTCAATATGTTGGCATACGTAAAAGAACTGCAAACTTTTGACGGCTCTCCCAACACCCCCGACTCATTCTTAACCACTGTCGAGGAAGTTATTTTTCTAATCTCTGAATCAAATTGGGCATTACATGGACTAGTCTTTCTCAGGAACATTAGGAATAAAATCGTGGGCAGGGCCAGGGATATTCTCGACCAAGACAACCCCTCCTTAGATTAGGACCACATAAAGAGAAGCTTAATAAGTGCATTTGGGGTTAGACGAAGTAAAGAACTCTAATCGGCGACATAGAAAATGTGTCGGGGGGCTCAACCTTAAGCAAATAATACTCCGATATATTCAATATAAAAAGCAATTGAGGTCTCAAAGCGTAATAGGATAAGTTGCACAAGCTAAAGAGACCGAAAACGCATCTTCGACCCGAGACAAACGAAACTACGACAAACGCTTCCGAAACAACAGGGACGCACCACCACGATACGGAAGGTATAACTCAAGTGCATACACACCCAAAGGAGCTCAATTTAAAGTAACAACCGTAATACTAATTATAATCAAAATCGTAATTACTCCGGAAAAAACTCTGACTCTCATGGACACACAAAGGGACACCCGAAGTAATCTATTTAATAAGGACAACCAACGAGGAGACCTTAATAATACTGAAATGAAGCAGGCCGGGCTTTCCAACATCGAAGATGGACAACATTTTCGCACAAAAGCCTCAACCTCCTACGGTCCTACGGTTCTACTCTTTCCTATATCTTAATTACTTCCCTCAACAAACAACCATTAAAATTTTTACTGGACAGAGGGTCCACCAACTCATTCATTAATCCTGAATATGCCCCTATCACTAATGTAATAGATTTAGAAGAACCAAAAACTATATCAACAGCTCTCAGCAGTTTTAGAATTCGCAAGAAGATTACCACCCCTTTATTTTCTGAATTTAAACAAAACGGCTTATGCGATTTACTGCAATTTAAATTCCATTCATTTTTCGAAGGCCTACTGTGCATGGACGTTCTTAATGCACATAGTGCGGAAATAAATCTATACGATCTAATAATACTCGAAGCACCAAGAGTGTCATTAAACATTTTCAACGGTGCCAATAATTCATCCGAAATTTATCACATGTCAGCAGAATCGAAAAACATCATTTCAATACCAGTTGCAATTCAAAACGGCGACTTTTACTGCTAACAAAAAAATATCAAAGATAGCGTTATCATATCAGAGGAAATATTTAAATCAGAGGACAACATGGGAAAAGTAGATATAATAAATAGCTCATTTGAGGAACTGTTGTTCTGCCAAGAACTACCCTTAAGAGTAGAGTCATACCAAAAAGACAATAATATTCAAATCCCTAGCCTGAACAGTGGCTCATCCCCTCTCATTACTCATTGTACTGATCTAACATGTATTAGAACGGAATATATGAACACGGAACACGGAATATATGAACACCGCTTTTCCGACATTTCGAATAAAATTAGGCATACGATACCCACATCGGATAATATACCCATCTACACAAATATACTCCACCTATAGATACTGCACCATACCCAATTTAGAAGTAAAAAAACAAATAGCAAACAATGGCAAAAACATCATTTACTGTGGAAAACGGGCATTATGAGTTTGTCCGTATGCCGTTCGGGCTGAAAAACGCCACCGCCACATTCCAACGAGTCATGGACAACGTCCTAGGCGACCTTGTTGGTCCCATTTGCTTGGTCTACTTAGACGATATAATTATCTTTTCACCATCACTGCAACACCATATTAACGACATTTCGAGCGTTTTTGTAAAATTAAGAGCAGCTAACCTAAAGATTCAGATTATCAAATCGGAGTTTCTCAGGAAGGAAATCGACTTTCTAGGGCAGATTTTTACAGGAAACGGAATAAAACCAGACAAGATAGACACAATTAAAAACTTCCCTTACCCAAGGAATAGGAGTGAGTTAAAATCATTGATAGGAAATTCATTAGGGACTTCGCCAATTCAATAAACCCTTTGTTCTCACAACAGATGCAAGCAACTTCGCGCTAGGCGCAGTACTCTCACAAGGTTGTGTTTCTAACGACAAACCTGTAGCGTATGCCTGCATAACACTTCCTGATACGGAAATCAACTACTCAACAGTAGAAGAAGAAATTTTAGCCATCGTCTGGGCTATAAAACACTTCAGACCCTATATTTTCGGCAACAAAGTAACACTTGTTACAGACCATAGACCTCTCACCTGATTAATGAACTTAAAAGAGCCACACTCTAAGCTTGTCCGATGGAAACGACAACTCCTAGAATATGACTACGAAGTAGTGTACAAAAAAGTCTCCCAGAACGTAGTGGCAGCTGTGTTGAGTAGAGTAGAATGCAACTGAAATGACAACATAGACTTGACAACATCAAACATACCATATACCGAAACACCTATAAATGACTTTAAATACCAAATAAACTTCGAAAACGGGCCCAACTTCACAAATAAAATAATATCTTCGTTTAAGAACAAATTAAGACGAATATTTCATTTCCCCACTATCAACGAGCAAATAATAAAATCCATACTTAGGGATGGTATCAAACCTCACAAAATTTACGCCATAATGGCGGACGATCATACCTTTTCTAACATTCAAAGCATAAACAATATGCATTCCAATAATAACGATTCATTCAAAATAGTCAGATGCAAAAACATATTGAAGGAAATAACTGACCTGACACAATTGGATAAAATCATCTCGAAGTACCACACAGACAAAAACCACAGGGCTATCGATGAGACATATCAACGTCTCAAAAGGGAACTAAAATCAATAGTGACCAAAACCATAAAGAACTGCAGCATTTTTCTAACAACAAAATAAGACAGACATCCCCAACAAGTACCTTTTTTCATCCCTGAAATTCTGTCCCTACCCCTACAAATTATACACATAGACATCTATACTATTAACAAAGCATATAACTTGACAGTCATTGATAAATTTTCTAAATTTGCGCAAGCATACACAATCGATAATAGGAACGCCATTAAAATCGTAATATCCATTAACAATTTTATAAAAACGTTCGGCATTCCAAAGAAAATAGTTTGCGGCCAAGGGCCAGAATTCGCAGGGAAAATCTTTAAAAACTTTTGCGATCAGTACGATATCAAGCTTCACATGACATCATTCCAACAATCTTCTAGCAACGCTCCAGTAGAATGACTCCACTCAACCCTTACCGAAATTTATAGAATAATCTTAAATAAAAGGAAAGAACAGAAACTCACTTTAGACCACGAAGACATACTAACGGATACCATCATACCATACAATAACTCAAAACACTCGAGCACAAATCTCACACCGTATGAAGCCTTCACAGGTAGAACCCATACTTTCGAATGTTTTTGTTCACGCCAAATTCAGTACACGATTACCTTAACAATCAGATCAGATCTAACTTATATCCAACAATTGAACAGCAGCTAAACAAACAACCCCAACTGAGCACAGAAAAACTAAATGCCAACAGGAAAACACCAGAGGCTGTAAAAGAAGGGGACATAATCTTTAGAAAGGAAAATAGAAGGAACAAGTTAACCAATAGTTTTTCCGAATGAAGGGGTAACACTAATTACATCTACTGGTCAAAAACTACATAAGGCAAAAATCAGGAGAATTCTCCTTTCAGATTTGCCACTAGCCAAGTCTTAAAATAGACAAACTAAACAACGATCAACTACACAACAAATTCGACCTCGGCCCAACCAGAATAATCTAAGAATTTAAAATTCTTAATCACCTGGCTAACCTCGGAGATAACGAACACACTATCAGGGAGTTCGAGCCCCTTGTGGACAATATTCCAATAAGCCCAGATCTTCACGACCTAAAAATAACATTGCAAAGAAGATTAGCCCAACTTAAAAGTTAACTCTCCAATCTTATGCCACACGACAGAAAAGGGGTCTTATTAATGGATTGGGATCCGTCATTAAATCAATAACCGGTAACATGGATGCAGAGGATTCGACTTGTTTTGAAGCGAATGAGGAAAACCTAGAGCAAATAATACAAAATAACACCAACATACTGCGCTCGTTGCAAGCAGAAACGCAAATTAGATTCTAAACCATTTTGGAACATATAAACAATGAACAAATAACGACTAACGACCTTGTTGTTATTCATACCAAAATAAAATTTTTAAAGACATTAACTCCGAACAAGAGAACATCCAAACATTATTATTAGCAAATAGAATAAGCTTTAACATTGATATCCTCTTTAATCATTTAAACAATTTGGCAGAAAGTTTGTTATTCATTAAATTAAATTTTCTACCACGTTTTATACTTAAAGATCTTGAGCTTCGAAAAATAAAAACTATGTTCAACGCACAAAATATTACCGTGAAGACAGATTCGAAATGTACAACATGCTTCAGATGGAAGCATATACGGAAAATGAGATTAGTATCTTTAAGATTAAAATACCAATTTTATTTTGAGAAGAAAACCATCTATATCACCTTATACCATTGTCCATTAATGGGACAACATTAAAAAAAATACCCGGAGGAGTTACCATCCCGAGGCTGGCCACAGCTTCGCACCCTCTCAAGCCACCTCGCACCCACCAGCAACTCTGCCTGTGTGGCAATGCGCGGGAGTAACGTCACTGACCGAAAATGAGAAGCAATAACAAAGCCGAACGAGGCGGACGTGTGACGCTCGGCAGCAGTTAGAACAAAGCTAAGAACTTTTGAAATTGAATAAAATACTTCAATTTTGACTCGCAAACCAACCAGTTGTGAATTTATTTTAACCATCTCACCGAGGGAGATTGACGCGATCAGATATACGGAGAGACGGACGGACAGACAGACGGACGGAGCTCAATCAACTCGGCTTGTCGTTCTGATCATGAATATATATACTTTATGGGGTCTGCCACGCCTCCTTCTGCTTGTTACATACATTTGCACAAAACCATTATACCCTGATTTCCCATTTTCAATGATATCAAACTGATATCGGGAACATGCGCTTTGTGAGTTTAGCAATGCACGGGTTCTTCTCAACAATTTCAACGGCACCGTCTCCCGGCAAAACAACATTACCACACTGAGGGGCACCTATCTCACCAAATTCTGTAACAAATCAATTAACGTCAAAGAAATAAGCTTCAATAACCTAGAAATCATAATCAGAAAAACAATCTCACCAACCATACAAAAAACTTTGGAAGAAACTAAACGACTACAAGTCCTTTCCCTAAAAGCAATCCAAGCTCTTCACATAAGCAACACAAGAAATCGAAGAACTGCGAATTAAAACAATGGTATCTCATCAATAACACCGTTCTTCCTCATAACTATAACCTTGACCACCGTAATTCTTAGCAAAAAAAAACAAGAAAAATCATTTTACAGCTGGCTCCACCAACCGCTGAAGAAGAAGCACAACAACCCAAGCCGTGCTACATGCAATTTAACAACATCCCATTTTTCTAAGAGACCACACATGACCACACACTAAGAGGGGAGGAGTTAAGAATTTGAACATTCAAATATTGTCAAAACAATATTTTTAACACACTCAGCGTCTGGCTTCCATCCGCTTCAAACTATATTTTCCACATAAAACAAAGTCAGCGTCTGGTCCCCATCCACTCCAAATCCACTTCGTTCTGCTGAAATCTGCTGCCGCTGCACCGACGTCGATAAGCTTCCGTTCACTTATTAATTTATATGTAGTCAGCAACGAGGTGTTAGGCATTTATGTTTGTCTTGATGTCCTAGTCTTCAAGAACACTTCAACCTGAGTGCGTAGACGACATCCTCGACATCCTCGACGACATCCTCGATTTTGTAAGTTCATGCATGAATAGGTTGTGATACCACATCAAACTTCTATGGTAACACTTGGGCTGGCTATTTGATCTGTTGTGATCAGGTATTTGAGTGAGAGATTAAAATTGTGTGACAGCTTTCGCAGTTTAATTATACATCCGTTTTCTTTTTATCTTTTTTCTAAGATATTAACGATTTGTTCCTGCAAAATTAAATGTGGGTTAGTATATGTTTGCATTAATATCGCTTAATATTTACTGGGCGAACTTTGTTCTGCGTTTTCCATGTCGCTGACTTCTGATCAATGATTGAAGGGAGCATTCAGCTTTTATGCGCGCCATATTGCAGCGTAACCGAAAATGTGAAACAACTTTGAAAAAAAAAAATAAACGATGATTGTGTACACCTCAGAAATGTATTGTATTTAATTGTTTTTATTAACGCCTTTTTCTTAATTGACCCTTGCGGTTTGAGAATACAAAATATATAAGCTGACGCGCACAGACACTGATTTTATTCTGTATTGCAAGTCAGAACGAATGAGAAATTTTACCTGTTGAAACATCAACGCACTAATGTACTTATGAGGAGATCACTGAATGTTAAGCTTTGTTAAGACAAGAGAACCAAATCATACATATGACAGCAGGGTGAAGGTATTGTTCTTGCATCAGTCCTCACAGATTACGCAGGCAAAATAAAATCTCCCATTACTAGTATTCCAGATTCCTTTGCAGGTCACTTCAAATCTGAAGAGAGCGACAACAAAAGAGTCAACATAATGGTGAGCGTTTTCGTCTTATACCCACATCCAAAACTTTCAAATCAGCATGTTTGTTAGGGTAGAATTGCTTTAAAAAACTATTTTTTAAAAAATAATTTTTTGTTTATAAAATAAATTTTCAGAAATTAAAGAAGTGCACAGAAGGCCAATTCGCACCCAAAAGCTAAACCATAGAATCTTGTTAAGACAAGCAAGATAATATAAAAATGTATGTCATGGCATTTGAAAGTAAATTCTTTAAGTTTTAATATGAATATATGCACAGAATGCTTCACAGTTTTCTGTCAACCAAGTTGACCATGTGAAATTTATCACATGTGATAAATGACACATGGCCAAAATGGTATTTAGATAATTATATTGTTTTTTATACTAATTCCTGATATAAAAGACTATAAGTTTTTACCAGCCAAATAAACAGAATAGCGGAAACGATTACAACATAGCCGAAAGCACTGAATAATCAGTTCAGTCGGTCGCACTGCCGGGTGGAACGAGACGCTGAGTCATAAGTTCTTGACCGCTGCTGTGGTTCTAGTTATAATTTGAGTCGGCCAGTAGGCGAGTAAATATTCAACAGTTAAAAAGAGTCTTTAATTAATTGGCGCCCAACGTCGTAAAACGATAAAGTACTTAATAAATGAAACTCCGTGTCTCAACTCAATGTTTTTCATGTAAATGCGAATTTCATTTGATTTTTTGGAATACAAAAATAGCATAAAACAAGTAAGAAAGCTCTAGTCGGGGTGCCCGACTAGGAGATACCCTGATCCCAGTCATATCTGCGTTTTTAAATATTTTTCGTAGTTTGTATAGAGTATTAACAAAAAAAAAAAAAACAAATAAGAATCGACATAACGATACTAAGATTCGAACCCACAAATGATGCAACGCGCATCAACTTTACCAACACCGCCACTTCATAATAAAGTAGCTGTACCATTTAACATAAACACTGTTCTTTTTAAACCCTTTAGGGGTATCTGACTTCGTAAATGCGGAGATTAAGCATTATAATAATCCTATTTAGGAAGTAGATAAGAAAGTTAGTAATTGTGTACATGGGAAACTCGCAGTATTTCTCGACTTTTGACCTGAAATCAGGATAACATCAGATCGAGCTGGCAGGAGGGGATAGAGAGAAAACCGACTTTTCTGTCAACAGTGGAAAGTACGAGTTTTGCCGACTTTCGTATGGATTGAAAAACGCTCCAAGTATTTTTCAGAGGGTAATAGATGATGTTCTAAGAGAACACATGGGGAAATATATCACGTCTATGTAGATGATGTCATTATATTTTCAAAAAGAGCGTCGAATATCTCGGGTTTTTGTTGCTATTGGAGCTATAAAAACTTCACACGGGCAATACAGTCCATTAAACTGCCAACATATCTATATGAGTTAATGTAATTTTTTCGGTCTATCTAGTTATTATAGATGTTTTATAAAAAACTTAGCTGCAATCGCAACACCCCTAACAGATATACTTAAAGGGGTCACTGCTAAGGTAAGCACCAATGATTCCAGAAAGGTCAAAATCGAACTTACAGCTAAACAGTTGCAAACGCTTGATAGACCTAAAAACATCTTAGTATCTGAAGATGTCATATTAAGATACCTGGATTATAAGAAGCCATTTGATCTAACAACTGATGCTTCAGGACACGGCCTTGGAGCAGAATTCTCACAAGACCGGGACACCTATAGCGGTGATTTCAACGACTTTGCGAGATAAGGAATCTGAGTTAGCAACCAATGAGAGGGAACTCTTGGCAATTGGAATTACCATTAGGTAGTTAGAGACTTAAACATTTATACGGACCATCAACCGCTGACTTTTGCGCTCTCGGATCGAAATGCAAATGCGAAAATAAAACGCTGGAAATCCTTCATTGATAAACACAATGCGAAAATTATTTACAATCCAGGAAAGGAGAACAGAGTGGCTGACGTAACGGACGCAACGGACAAGCCGGTCAATTGTTTCAGGAATCAAATTACCATTGAATAAGCAGACATTTCATCAGTAAGAGCATTCTTACTGTTTCAAACAAAGACAAGGCATGTCATTCGAACGTCTGACAAAAATACACTAATGCAAACATTACAAGATGTAGTAAATGCTGACGTTGACGCTCCCGATGCTTACCCTGATCTCAGTCATATCTGCGTTTTTAAATATTTTTCGTAGTTTGTATAGAGTATTAACAAAAAAAAAAAAACAAATAAGAATCGACATAACGATACTAAGATTCGAACCCACAAATGATGCAACGCGCATCAACTTTACCAACACCGCCACTTCATAATAAAGTAGCTGTACCATTTAACATAAACACTGTTCTTTTTAAACCCTTTAGGGGTATCTGACTTCGTAAATGCGGAGTTTAGGCATTATAATAATCCTATTTGGGTAGTAGATAAGAAATTTAGTAATTGTGTACATGGGAAACTCGCAGTATTTCTCGACTTTTGACCTGAAATGAGGATAACATCAGATCGAGCTGGCAGGAGGGGATAGGGAGAAACCGACTTTTCTGTCAACAGTGGGAAGTACGAGTTTTGCCGACTTTCGTATGGATTGAAAAACGCTCCAAGTATTTTTCAGAGGGTAATAGATGATGTTCTAAGAGAACACATGGGGAAAATATATCACGTCTATGTAGATGATGTCATTATATTTTCAAAAAGAGCGTCGAATATCTCGGGTTTTTCTTGCTATTGGAGCTATAAAAACTTCACACGGGCAATACAGTCCATTAAACTGCCAACATATCTATATGAGTTAATGTAATTTTTTCGGTCTATCTAGTTATTATAGATGTTTTATAAAAAACTTAGCTGCAATCGCAACACCCCTAACAGATATACTTAAAGGGGTCACTGCTAAGGTAAGCACCAATGATTCCAGAAAGGTCAAAATCGAACTTACAGCTAAACAGTTGCAAACGCTTGATAGACCTAAAAACATCTTAGTATCTGAAGATGTCATATTAAGATACCTGGATTATAAGAAGCCATTTGATCTAACAACTGATGCTTCAGGACACGGCCTTGGAGCAGAATTCTCACAAGACCGGGACACCTATAGCGGTGATTTCAACGACTTTGCGAGATAAGGAATCTGAGTTAGCAACCAATGAGAGGGAACTCTTGGCAATTGGAATTACCATTAGGTAGTTAGAGACTTAAACATTTATACGGACCATCAACCGCTGACTTTTGCGCTCTCATATCGAAATGCAAATGCGAAAATAAAACGCTGGAAATCCTTCATTGATAAACACAATGCGAAAATTATTTACAATCCAGGAAAGGAGAAAAGAGTGGCTGACGTAACGGACGCAACGGACAAGCCGGTCAATTGTTTCAGGAATCAAATTACCATTGAATAAGCAGACATTTCATCAGTAAGAGCATTCTTACTGTTTCAAACAAAGACAAGGCATGTCATTCGAACGTCTGACAAAAATACACTAATGCAAACATTACAAGATGTAGTAAATGCTGACGTTGACGCTCCCAATGCTTACCCTGATCCCAGTCAAATCTGCGTTTTTAAATATTTTTCGTAGTTTGTATAGAGTATTAACAAAAATTATAAAAAAAAAACAAATAAGAATCGACATAACGATACTAAGATTCGAACCCACAAATGATGCAACGCGCATCAACTTTACCAACACCGCCACTTCATAATAAAGTAGCTGTACCATTTAACATAAACACTGTTCTTTTTAAACCCTTTAGGGGTATCTGACTTCGTAAATGCGGAGTTTAGGCATTATAATAATCCTATTTGGGTAGTAGATAAGAAAGTTAGTAATTGTGTACATGGGAAACTCGCAGTATTTCTCGACTTTTGACCTGAAATGAGGATAACATCAGATCGAGCTGGCAGGAGGGGATAGGGAGAAACCGACTTTTCTGTCAACAGTGGGAAGTACGAGTTTTGCCGACTTTCGTATGGATTGAAAAACGCTCCAAGTATTTTTCAGAGGGTAATAGATGATGTTCTAAGAGAACACATGGGGAAAATATATCACGTCTATGTAGATGATGTCATTATATTTTCAAAAAGAGCGTCGAATATCTCGGGTTTTTGTTGCTATTGGAGCTATAAAAACTTCACACGGGCAATACAGTCCATTAAACTGCCAACATATCTATATGAGTTAATGTAATTTTTTCGGTCTATCTAGTTATTATAGATGTTTTATAAAAAACTTAGCTGCAATCGCAACACCCCTAACAGATATACTTAAAGGGGTCACTGCTAAGGTAAGCACCAATGATTCCAGAAAGGTCAAAATCGAACTTACAGCTAAACAGTTGCAAACGCTTGATAGACCTAAAAACATCTTAGTATCTGAAGATGTCATATTAAGATACCTGGATTATAAGAAGCCATTTGATCTAACAACTGATGCTTCAGGACACGGCCTTGGAGCAGAATTCTCACAAGACCGGGACACCTATAGCGGTGATTTCAACGACTTTGCGAGATAAGGAATCTGAGTTAGCAACCAATGAGAGGGAACTCTTGGCAATTGGAATTACCATTAGGTAGTTAGAGACTTAAACATTTATACGGACCATCAACCGCTGACTTTTGCGCTCTCGGATCGAAATGCAAATGCGAAAATAAAACGCTGGAAATCCTTCATTGATAAACACAATGCGAAAATTATTTACAATCCAGGAAAGGAGAAAAGAGTGGCTGACGTAACGGACGCAACGGACAAGCCGGTCAATTGTTTCAGGAATCAAATTACCATTGAATAAGCAGACATTTCATCAGTAAGAGCATTCTTACTGTTTCAAACAAAGACAAGGCATGTCATTCGAACGTCTGACAAAAATACACTAATGCAAACATTACAAGATGTAGTAAATGCTGACGTTGACGCTCCCAATGCTTACCGTTATTTAGCATAAGCTAATAGAAATGTTGCCAACAACAACATTTAGGTATTCAAAGCATTTGATCAATGATAAAAGTAAAAAAAAAGAGAAATATTAACGTCTGAGCATAATAGTGCTCATCGAGCGGCTCAAGAGAACAAGCGTACTCCGTGATTATTTTTTTCCAAATGTGACCAGATTAACAACAGAAATTGCGGCAAATTTTAAAATTTGTTCAATAGCACAGTATGATAGACGCCTAAAAAAAAATTGTTAGGTATCACTCCTATTCCATTTTGTGCAGGAGAAATTCTACATGTCGATGTTTTTTCCACAGTAAAAAAGCTTTTTCCGACATGTTTCCAAAAATCAAGAATATTTATTGCGACAACGAACGGTCATTAAATTCCGAAACAATAAAACAACTGTTGTCAAATATTTCCACTGCATAGCACTTCGAACACGTGGAAAGATTTCACAGCACACTGACGGAGATAGCGCGTTGCAGAAAGCCGAGACTGTGCACGTCATTTTGTTGGCTACGACAGAATACAACAGAACGATTTATTCGGTAACAAATATGCAACCGATCGAAATAGTTTATGCGCCAACTGCAGAAATTTAGGCAGTTATTTGAGGAAAACTCAGAAATTCACAATGCTAACAGGTGGAATAGAAAAATAAGAATAAAACTTATAAAAGATATCAGGTGGGCGACAAAATATGGGTCAAGTTGAATAAGCGTTTAGGTAACAAGCTGTCCCCATGGTTTACGGATTGTACGGTAGAGTCAGACCTGGGAACGTCCATAAAGACAATCTTCCTTAAAATAATCTTTCTCTATTAAGCACATTTTCTTTAATATTCGTTTTCTTTAATAAAACTCGTACTGCCGTTATTGAAGGCTTACATGGCCACCTCGGTCAAATTAACAGATTACTCTATGTCAAATTATTTACATTAATGGACGGATGCGATGTGGGGTGAATATCAATACATAGGACACACTGCAAGTGTGACTTCCTACTAAAATCTATGCCAATGCGACGAAGACATTGGTAGAAGCTTTTAAGCAAAAACACATAAGGAAAGTAATTTTAGCAGATATCGATAGGATAAGTATAACTCGATAAAATAAACATTGATCACCTTTTCGAAACAATTTTGGCAAAAACAGAGTGATCATTTCAGATCTTCAAAATTGGATTCTAACTATTACACTTGCAAAAGTTAATCTCATAAGTTCTGTCATTCTCAATGATTTAGGTGTCCAAGAAATTAAATATGGACATCTCACCAACATAACCATATCCGATACCTGAGAAGTAGCTAGCATTAAAGCATTTCAAAATAACATTATATATTTCTTAATAAAATTTCCTACCCCAAAATTAGTCTTCCCTGTTCAGCGTAAGAATATAGTATTAGATTTCGATAAGGGTACCATAGTTGCAGATAGTGGCACGGAGTCGTATGCTGTTACTGGATGTGATGTGGTGGTAAGCACAACGTTTTGCAGAAGGCTACCAACACCTAATTGCACACAAAAACTCATATTTGGGACACCGGCAACATGTGACACTCGATCTATATATCTTGATACGTTGACAATGGTGGATGATGGCATACTAATCATCAACGATGCCGCTGTAAACGTCACCGACAGAGATGGACACATGCAGATGGTTGTTGGGACATATCTGGCCACATTTGATGTGGAATTACCATCAACACCCAGTTCACCAACTATGGAGCATTATAGAAAAACTAATGGTCGCAGCTATCTCCCAACACAACATAAGAAGCCATCGGGAGTTACCTAGTCTGCCACAACTACATAAGCTATGTCTGACTAATTTACAAAACAGGTCAGCTTCGCTCCAACTTGGTTTTTGGTTCCATCATGTGTAGTGGCACCAAGTGTTGCAGCATCCTTTACGAGATCCGTCGTCGCTGGAAAGCCAAACACCAAGCAGCTGATCAACAACCTTTAGGTCGCTTTGAAGAAGTCCGAGAACGTCCATAACTTAGCTGACGACCTCACTAGCCAAACAAACAGAATAGCGGAAACGATTGTCGGAAGCGCTGAATAAGCAGTTTATTACCAGCCAAACATACAAAATAGCCGCAAGCGCTGAATAACCGCTGAATAATTCAGTTTCTAGTTATAATTTGAGTCAGCAATTAGGTCGCGAGCTGCTCATCCGACTGTTCGTATGAATATTTGAAGTCATTTCGCCGCTATTGAAGCAAGAGACTTGAAGCAAGAGATTTGAAATTGGAAACATATAGTCGCGTTGATAGCCCAATATCAAAAAGGTATTGTGGATATATCTACGCGCCTTCGGGCGTGATAATTGGATAAAACAGTTGTTCAGGCAAGAACATACTGTAGTATATTTATATTTTTAATATGTTATATTAATAAGACCCGAAGCAATGTAGAGTATTCTACACATAAATGCGTCATATGCCTAACATATGATAGTGTATGCTAAATACGCATATAGTGACATTTGTCCCTATGCATAAACATAGGGCGAGCGCAAAGATAAACAAGTGTAATATGATCAGCCACTTATGGTCAGACCACAGCAGCGCGGGAGATGCCGCGTACGCACTTTGCCTAAGGTCTATGCCGCTTGTCTAATGCTTATGCCATATGCATATAAATATATACAAGCTATATATATGAAGCTACATAGCGGGAGAGCATAGTATGTTTCCCGCTTGGAGCTCCACTCAACCGCAGAACTCATTACATAATGTACTTAGGCTAAGAGATGAAATACGCATGAGCCAGGGTATAAGAACTCATGCTCAGACGAATAAAGATCATTACACAACTGAACACCACCACAGTTATTTGTATTCACAATTTGGTCCTTCGAGTAATCTCCACAAGGCTTCGTTTGTGAAATTTTGGTCCTTCGAGTAAGCTCCACAAGGCTAGGACGACAAGTGTGAAAGACAGGCCGTCTTTTGCACATACTAGGGAGCATCAGCAAGCCAACCGGCAACGACCAGCTGATGTAGCAAGAAAATTCTTCCGATTCGAACAAAAATTTTATTTAAATATAAGTAAAATATTGTAAAATCGAGCGGAACCTGCCTTTCTGCCCGATAGTAGTGTGGCCCGTAAAGCCGTACAACGAATGGGTAGGAAGATCACTGCGATGATCGAATAGGGAAAATAGACGTAATAACAATACACAACAATACAATAACAATTAAAAAAAAAACACATACTACAAAATACTTTTTGGCTTGCCAATTCAAGCTGTGAGTAGAGGCACAGCACGATCAACCAGGCGATCAAAACAAAAACACCTCCAACGGGTCAAGCCAAAGGGTAAATTAATATCAAATTTTCACACGAAAAAACACAACCAAAATGCTGTCGGCGAAAACTCTGGAGTTGCTCAAAAAGCAATCAGAGATCTATAACAAGATCCGGCAGAGCACCACGAACAAGGATGCGTTACCAGCCATTGATAGATTGGCAGCAGAGTTTACTGCCAATCATCTAATGCTGGTCAAAATCGGTGTCATCGATCATCAATATTTTAAGGAAAAAATATATGATGGCATAATGGAACACATCAGGAACTACGAGGAGTCTCTGATGAAAGTCGAAGTTGCCGACCACGCCATAGACACCGACGAAACAGCATCCATCCAACCAAAGACATCCAAGGCACAACACAGGCAGCAGGAAATAATATTTTCCCAAAGAAGCTCGAGCCCAATGGATGTGCTGGTTGACCTTTATGATTTTCCTGTGGAACAAAATCCAGTCAACGCTTACGGATTTAGAGGCAAAATACGAAAAATTTGCTTTCGACATCGATGAGCTGGAATGCTGACAATACTCACAAAAAAACTAAACAGAAGAGTTGCTGGCTTGCAAAATACACAAGTAGACGTTCCAGAGCTACCGAAAGTGGATCTTCCTCACTTCAATGGAAGAATTGGACTTGCAATCAATGCACCAAAGCACACAACAATTTGCTTCACAAGGAAGCAAATAAAAATGAGACCGTCAGCAGCAACTGTCTAAATGAAAATAAAGGGCAAGATACGTTGCTGGCGACAGCGCTCATCCAGATTAAAAATAAGTCTGGAAAATACGAGCAGCTAAGGGCCCTTATAGATGGAGGCTCACAAAAAACCCTAATATCTTAAGAAGCTGCACAACAGTTAAAACTGCGCCGAACTAAACGGAACGTGGAAGTTCAAGCAATTTCCCAAATGTAGAAATTCTTAAAAATCGTGTTTGCTTAACAATCAAACCCCGTTTTAAAAGTAAATTCATCACCACAACGCAGGCATTTGTTATGCCAAAACTTCAGAGAGCTCTACCGAGCAAGAAAATTGACATGGATGTCAATAAGGATTAGATGGGCTGCGAGCTAGCTGACCCACATTTTAACGAGCCCAGTCAAATTGACGTAGTCATTGGTGTTGATTTACTTCCCTTAATAATGTTGGGAAAAGTAAAGAAAATCAGCAAAACCCTGGGACAAAAGACCAATCTTGAATGAATTGTCTCCGGCAATGTAGCTAGATTGTCAAGCAACAAAATAATCAGCGCATCAACAACAATATGCCTGGACGACCTCGTGCGTTTCTGGGAGCTGGAAAGCAACAACAGCGAGTCAGAAGACAGCGCGGATTGTGAAAAGGTGTTCCAAAAAAACGATCACAAAAGATGACGAAGGCCGACTAGTAGTATCCATAGCATTCCGGGAAGGATTCGAGTTGGGAAACTCTCGGAAACAGGCTATGGCAAGACTGTTGCAAATGGAAAACAAATTCAAGAAGAATCCACAAATGTTCACAGAATACAGTGCTTTCATGGAACAGTACCTGAAGCTAGGTCACATGGAAGCGGTAGACACCATTGGCCAAGGCAAATATTAGATGCCACATCAAGCGGTGATCAAACTAAGCAGCCGTACTACTAAATTGAGAGTAGTGTTTGACGCCTCAGCCAAAACTTCCATTGGTTTGAGTCTAAATGATGTGATGTTGGTCGGGCCCAAAATACAAAAGGACATCTTCGATATTTTGGTCAAGTGGCGACAATGGAGATATGTAATGACAGCTGACATCGAGAAAATGTATCGACAAATCAAAGTTGCCAAAGATGATCTGGAATACCAGTACATACTCTGGAGAGACGACCTAAAATTGCCTGTCAAAGAATTTAAACTGACTACAATAATGTATGGGACATCAGCTGCGCCATTTTTAGCGGTCCGCTGTCTGCAAGAGCTGGCAAATCAACATTGCCAAGGTAACAAGCGACTGATGACAACAATCAATGAAGATTTCTACATGGATGATCGCATCACTGGTGGCGACTCCATATCCGGTTGTATCAACACACAAACAGAACTCAAGGATATCATGGAAAATGCTGGCATGCATTTAAGAAAATGGATATCAAACGAAGACAGGATCATTGCTGGGATTCAAGACGGCGACTCAACGGAAAAAATCCAAATACTCAAGGTCGAATCAATAAAAACCCTTGGTCTGCAATGGGATCCCAAAAAGGACGTCTTCACATTTTATGTTGATTGCCCAAAACTAGTGCGCACTACTAAGCGTCTAATATTATCCCGATTGGCGAGAATCTTTGACCCACTGGGATGGCTCACACCAGTAACACTGCAGGGCAAATGCTTCATTCAGGAACTGTAGAAATTGCCGCTAACTTGGGACGCATTACTGGAACCTAGGCTGGCGGATTACTGGCAAGAGTACGCAAGCGCATTGCCTGAGTTAGCCAAAATTAATATACAGTAATGCAACAGAGCTACATGGATTTTGCGACGCATCAGAAAAGGTTTATGCAGCAGTGGTATACACCAAGGTTGGATCCAAAATTACTTTGCTGGCTGCAAAAAGCAAAGTGAATCCAATCAAAAACAAGAAGACTATTCCGAAATTAGAGCTATGTGCAGCTCACTTATTAAGCAAACTATTAGCTAAAGTACAAGCAATAGTAGGAAATCACGCCAAAACGCGAGCATGGAGTGATTCACAAATCACGCTAGCTTGGATAAAAAACAAGCGGAGCAAGTATAAATTCGTCAAAACTAGAGTAGACGAAATAAACAAAAAACTGCCTCAAAAGGGAACTAAAATCAATAGTGACCAAAACCATAAAGAACTGCAGCATTTTTCTAACAACAAAATAAGACAGACATCCCCAACAAGTACCTTTTTTCATCCCTGAAATTCTGTCCCTACCCCTACAAATTATACACATAGACATCTATACTATTAACAAAGCATATAACTTGACAGTCATTGATAAATTTTCTAAATTTGCGCAAGCATACACAATCGATAATAGGAACGCCATTAAAATCGTAATATCCATTAACAATTTTATAAAAACGTTCGGCATTCCAAAGAAAATAGTTTGCGGCCAAGGGCCAGAATTCGCAGGGAAAATCTTTAAAAACTTTTGCGATCAGTACGATATCAAGCTTCACATGACATCATTCCAACAATCTTCTAGCAACGCTCCAGTAGAATGACTCCACTCAACCCTTACCGAAATTTATAGAATAATCTTAAATAAAAGGAAAGAACAGAAACTCACTTTAGACCACGAAGACATACTAACGGATACCATCATACCATACAATAACTCAAAACACTCGAGCACAAATCTCACACCGTATGAAGCCTTCACAGGTAGAACCCATACTTTCGAATGTTTTTGTTCACGCCAAATTCAGTACACGATTACCTTAACAATCAGATCAGATCTAACTTATATCCAACAATTGAACAGCAGCTAAACAAACAACCCCAACTGAGCACAGAAAAACTAAATGCCAACAGGAAAACACCAGAGGCTGTAAAAGAAGGGGACATAATCTTTAGAAAGGAAAATAGAAGGAACAAGTTAACCAATAGTTTTTCCGAATGAAGGGGTAACACTAATTACATCTACTGGTCAAAAACTACATAAGGCAAAAATCAGGAGAATTCTCCTTTCAGATTTGCCACTAGCCAAGTCTTAAAATAGACAAACTAAACAACGATCAACTACACAACAAATTCGACCTCGGCCCAACCAGAATAATCTAAGAATTTAAAATTCTTAATCACCTGGCTAACCTCGGAGATAACGAACACACTATCAGGGAGTTCGAGCCCCTTGTGGACAATATTCCAATAAGCCCAGATCTTCACGACCTAAAAATAACATTGCAAAGAAGATTAGCCCAACTTAAAAGTTAACTCTCCAATCTTATGCCACACGACAGAAAAGGGGTCTTATTAATGGATTGGGATCCGTCATTAAATCAATAACCGGTAACATGGATGCAGAGGATTCGACTTGTTTTGAAGCGAATGAGGAAAACCTAGAGCAAATAATACAAAATAACACCAACATACTGCGCTCGTTGCAAGCAGAAACGCAAATTAGATTCTAAACCATTTTGGAACATATAAACAATGAACAAATAACGACTAACGACCTTGTTGTTATTCATACCAAAATAAAATTTTTAAAGACATTAACTCCGAACAAGAGAACATCCAAACATTATTATTAGCAAATAGAATAAGCTTTAACATTGATATCCTCTTTAATCATTTAAACAATTTGGCAGAAAGTTTGTTATTCATTAAATTAAATTTTCTACCACGTTTTATACTTAAAGATCTTGAGCTTCGAAAAATAAAAACTATGTTCAACGCACAAAATATTACCGTGAAGACAGATTCGAAATGTACAACATGCTTCAGATGGAAGCATATACGGAAAATGAGATTAGTATCTTTAAGATTAAAATACCAATTTTATTTTGAGAAGAAAACCATCTATATCACCTTATACCATTGTCCATTAATGGGACAACATTAAAAAAAATACCCGGAGGAGTTACCATCCCGAGGCTGGCCACAGCTTCGCACCCTCTCAAGCCACCTCGCACCCACCAGCAACTCTGCCTGTGTGGCAATGCGCGGGAGTAACGTCACTGACCGAAAATGAGAAGCAATAACAAAGCCGAACGAGGCGGACGTGTGACGCTCGGCAGCAGTTAGAACAAAGCTAAGAACTTTTGAAATTGAATAAAATACTTCAATTTTGACTCGCAAACCAACCAGTTGTGAATTTATTTTAACCATCTCACCGAGGGACATTATCTCCACCCATCAACGAAGCAGCATCACTTGGACCACAAATTTAATTCCAGTGCTATAGTCTCTAGCTCTTATAGATGCTGAGATTGACGCGATCAGATATACGGAGAGACGGACGGACAGACAGACGGACGGAGCTCAATCAACTCGGCTTGTCGTTCTGAACATGAATATATATATGTCGGAGCGTACTGTATGTACGCACTGTATTTGATAGTTCCTGCGTGTTGCACGTACGCGCTGTGTGTGTATTGCTTTGTATGAGAATTCTGGTTATTACCAGAATTCCTGTGTGTGTATTGCTTTGTATGAGAGTTCTGGTTATTACCAGAATTCCTAATTTCATCATACTAAAAAATATTGCATCAGCCGCTAATTGCGCCCTGATTGGTCCTTTGCATTTTGTCGCTTTAAGAAGTCCCGTTATAGCGCGACGACAGCGCTACAACGCTGTCGTCGAGTGTGGTTCGGTGCGAGGCAGAGAAACGAAAAGGCGGGGAGTTCAACTTTGAATCGAGAAGCCTGCGCATCGAAACTCGCTGCGCTATTAGAGCCATGGAAAATACTAACGACGCTCCAACATCAGAAGTGGGATCAGCACCACCTCCTGCATTCTCAGAGGATCAGTGGCGCATAATTTTACAAATGCAGAACCAGAATCTGCTGGAGCTTGCAAGAACCATGCAAGAGTCAACACGGGAGCAACAGCAGACTCGTGGCGTCACTTTGCCAAAATTTTTCTCTGACACTGCAGGTGCAGATGCCTCAAAGTGGTCCATCACAGCTGACATTATATTAACGGAACAGCCCCTAGAAGGAAGCAGACTCATCATGGCACTAAGCGAAGCTATGGTGGGCAGTGCCACACAGTGGCTAACTCAAACTGCATATCCCGGCATTAAGTGGATTGAATTTAAGGAATTATTCCTCCGCCGCTACGAAAATAGTGAAACGTCGTCGGCAATGTTTCTAAATCTACTAAACAGTCGCCCAACTAACGGCGAATGTCTTGCGGTTTATGCTAGCCGTTTGGTGACCACTTTAACTTCCAATTGGAAAAACAAAAACATCGAAGAAATTGCTGTTTCAATTGTGCTCGCGCATTTAGCCAATGTGGATAACCGCTTGGAACGGATTGTGTTCACGTCAAAAGTTCAAACTAGAAGTGACTTGCAATCCGAACTAGGCGCATTCTCCTTTAAAAAAACATCGTAATGCTGACCGTGATGACGACTCCGGACCTGGACCTGACGCCAAGAAGAGGAGAATATTGACAATAGTGTGCCATTTCTGTGGCAAACCAGGACATAAAATTGCTGAGTGCAGACCCAAAATGCGACAAAAGGGGGACGCGACATCTCAGCGAGACAAGCCAACTGTTACTTGCTTCAAGTGCGGCCAGCCTGGACACTTCGCAAATCAATGTCCGAAAAAGGAATCAACAAGTACACAGGGAGCATTCCAACGGAAAACTGTGAACCAGTGCTTTGTACCAGAGCCAACTGGAGTGATGATGCAGCTCGGTGAGACTTACCCAATTTCTTTTGATTCTGGCGCAGAGTGTTCACTCATTAAAGAGAAAATATGTAGTAAGCTAGCTGGTAAGCGTTTTAACAGCATTATCATGCTAAAAGGTATAGGCGATGCTGGCATATATAGCACCTTACAAATATTAAGCCAAGTCACCATAAATGAGAACGCACTTCAAATATTGTTCCATGTCGTGCAAGATAATCATTTGAAAAGCGACATTGTTATTGGCCGCGAAATTCTTAAACAAGGATTTAATGTCACTATATCACAAAACAAGTTTAACGTAGTAAAAGCCAAAGCCGTAAATATTTGCTCAATAGATAGGGAACCAGTTGACCTTACAAATCTCGATACCGAATTGCGCGAGGCTGATAAAGACAAACTAATAAAAATGCTTGAGAATTACTCCACTGCACTTGTAAAAGGGGCACCATCTACACGAGTCACGACAGGGGAAATGAAAATTCGCTTGATTGATCCAACCAAAACTGTACAACGCCGGCCCTATAGACTTAGCCCTGAAGAAAGAGACATTGTCCGAGAAAAATTAAGTGAGTTACTTAAATGCAACATCATTCGACCCAGCTGCTCCCCTTTTGCCAGTCCTATGCTGCTTGTCAAGAAGAAAAATGGTACAGACCGACTTTGTGTCGACTACAGAGAGTTAAACTCTAACACAATCGCAGACAGGTACCCTTTGCCGCTCATTAGCGACCAGATCGCTAGGCTGCGTGGCGCAAATTACTTCACGTGTCTTGATATGGCGAGTGGTTTCCACCAAATTCCTATCCACCCTGATTCCATAGAATACACTGCATTTGTGACCCCGGACGGTCAATATGAGTTCCTGACCATGCCGTTCGGACTCAAAAATGCGCCATCCGTTTTCCAACGGGCAGTCATGCGTGCCTTGGGTGACTTGGCCTATTCATACGTGATTGTTTACATGGATGATATCATGATCGTGTCACCCACAGTCGAATTAGGATTGGAAAGGTTGAAAATAGTACTAGACATTCTCACAGATGCTGGATTCATTTTTAATGTTAACAAATGTAGTTTCTTAAAAACAGTCGTTCAATATCTGGGATATGAGGTAAGAGCAGGGGAAATTCGACCAAACTCGCGAAAGATTGTTGCGTTAACATCGTTGCCACCGCCACAGACGGTTTTTGGTGTACGGCAGTTTATTGGTCTTGCATCCTATTTTCGCAAATTCGTACCCGGATTCTCTCAAGTCATAAAGCCGTTGTATTCCCTAACATCAGGAAGGGAAAGTTTTGCGTGGACTACTGAGTTGGAAAGCATTCGCAAGAAAATTGTGACTATTCTTACAAACGAACCAGTTCTGGTAATATTCGACCCGCAATACCCTATAGAACTACACACCGACGCTAGCTCAATCGGATTTGGTGCCAAGCTTTTACATCGAATTAACAATAAGCTTCACGTTGTAGAATATTTTAGTAAAACAACTTCGCCAGCCGAGTCTAGGTACCACTCGTATGAGCTTGAAACTCTGGCAGTATTTGCATCCGTTAAACATTTCCGTCACTACTTGCTTGGCAGAGAATTTGTGGTTTATACAGATTGTAACTCGTTAAAGGCATCGCGAACCAAAATAGACTTAACTCCTAGAGTTCATCGCTGGTGGTCTTATTTACAATCTTTCAAGTTTGACATACAGTACAGAGAAGGAAAACGTATGGCACATGTCGACTTCTTATCTAGAAACCCAGTCACTCAGAAACAATTAATTTTGGAAAAAATTCCCGAGAAGCGAATAAACATAGCAGAAATCTCAAATAATTGGTTGTTTGCCGAACAGCAATTGGACCCGGATATTGCTGCCCTTGTCAGTAAACTGAATTCAAATGACCTACTAGACGAAGTAACTAAAACATATAATTTGAGAAAAGGGATGTTGTTTCGTAAAATCCAAAAAAATGGTAAGACACGATGCTTGCCAGTTGTGCCCCGAAATTTCAGATGGTCAGTAGTTAACCAGGTACATGAGTCAATCATGCACCTTGGTTGGCAAAAAACACTTGACAAAGTTTACCAATTTTACTGGTTTGAGAAAATGAACAAATATGTCCGTAAATTTGTTGACAATTGTATAACCTGCAGGACAGCAAAGTCACATTCCGGCAAAGTTCAAGCAGAATTACATCCTATACCAAAGGTTAGCATCCCTTGGCACACCGTCCATATGGACATTACTGGCAAATTAAGTGGTAAAAGTGATTTAAAGGAATATATCATTGTTCAAATTGACAGCTTCACAAAATTCGTACACCTGTACCACACTCTCAAAATAGATACGGAGAGTTGTATCAGGGCCATAAAGTCTTCAACTTCCTTGTTTGGTGCACCAACACGCATTATAGCTGATCAGGGTAGATGTTTTTCTAGCGGGCAGTTTGCAGAATTTTGCTGTTCAAAAACCATAAAACTTCATTTAATCGCGACTGGGGCAAGTCGTGCTAATGGACAAGTTGAGCGCGTTATGAGCACGCTCAAGAACCTATTAACTGCAGTCGAATTAAGCCAAAGGCCCTGGCAAGATGCTCTCGGCGAGGTGCAGCTAGCTTTAAACTGCACAACAAATCGGGCAACTGAGGCTAGTCCCTTAGAAATGTTAATAGGGAAAGAAGGTCGACCTCTTGGATTAGTTCCTCCATTGGACACAGAATTGGAAGTAGACTTAGACTCCACACGGGCTCGAGCAAGTAGCAGTATGAAATCTTTAGCCTTTTACAACAAAAATCGATTTGATAAGTCCAAGGCCGCCGTTGTAAGACACAGTGTCGGTGACTATGTCCTTCTCAAGAACGAGGAGAGACACCAGACAAAACTAGACCCAAAATTCAAGGGTCCATTTTTGGTAGTTAAAGTCCTAGACGGTGACAGATACATGTTAAAGTCGTTATCGAGTAAACGATTATATAAATACTGTCACGAGGACACAAGAAAATTTCCAGAGGGAAATGTGCCCCATGAGCTGGACATTGAGGATGAAGATCCAGGCTCGTCAAATGGTCTGATAGAAGCAGAGGGTGAACCGTCCAAGTGAGACGATGGTGAGCCGTCCAAGTGAGACGAAGGTTATCCGTCCAAGTGAGACGATGGTGAGCCGTCCAAGTGAGACGAAGGTTATCCGTCCAAGTGAGACGATGGTGAGCCGTCCAAGTGAGACGAAGGTTATCCGTCCAAGTGAGACGATGATTGTTTCTTTTTGAATGAAATTTGGAAATTTAGTTAAAGAAAATGTAAAATCGACAATTTGGCAAAATATTATGTAATAAAACAAGCATCATGTTTTATTTTTGTAACTTGCATAGGTGAAGTTATTGAATTGAATTGAAAGAAATATGTTTTCAAATGTTTTAATTAAGAATAAATGTTAAGAGTTTGTATGAAGAAATGTTGAACTGAATATTTTATCAGTTGGATATCCGTCTAAGAGAGACGATTGTTAATGGTTATCCATTTAAGAGAAACGATGATTATTGGTTGGATATCCGTCTAAAAGAGACGATGAATTAAGTTTGAAATCTATTACAAAGACATTTTTAAAGTTAATGTTTGGCATATTACACGAGGACGTGTCAAGGTCAGGATGGCCGTGTCGGAGCGTACTGTATGTACGCACTGTATTTGATTGTTCCTGCGTGTTGCACGTACGCGCTGTGTGTGTATTGCTTTGTATGAGAATTCTGGTTATTACCTGAATTCCTGTGTGTGTATTGCTTTGTATGAGAATTCTGGTTATTACCAGAATTCCTGTGTGTGTATTGCTTTGTATGAGAATTCTGGTTATTACCAGAATTCCTAATTTCATCATACTAAAAAATATTGCATCAGCCGCTAATTGCGCCCTGATTGGTCCTTTGCATTTTGTCGCTTTAAGAAGTTCCGTTATAGCGCGACGACAGCGCTACAACGCTGTCGTCGAGTGTGGTTCGGTGCGAGGCAGAGAAACGAAAAGGCGGGGAGTTCAACTTTGAATCGAGAAGCCTGCGCATCGAAACTCGCTGCGCTATTAGAGCCATGGAAAATACTAACGACGCTCCAACATCAGAAGTGGGATCAGCACCACCTCCTGCATTCTCAGAGGATCAGTGGCGCATAATTTTACAAATGCAGAACCAGAATCTGCTGGAGCTTGCAAGAACCATGCAAGCGTCAACACGGGAGCAACAGCAGACTCGTGGCGTCACTTTGCCAAAATTTTTCTCTGACACTGCAGGTGCAGATGCCTCAAAGTGGTCCATCACAGCTGACATTATATTAACGGAACAGCCCCTAGAAGGAAGCAGACTCATCATGGCACTAAGCGAAGCTATGGTGGGCAGTGCCTCACAGTGGCTAACTCAAATTGCATATCCCGGCATTAAGTGGATTGAATTTAAGGAATTATTCCTCCGCCGCTACGAAAATAGTGAAACGTCGTCGGCAATGTTTCTAAATCTACTAAACAGTCGCCCAACTAACGGCGAATGTCTTGCGGTTTATGCTAGCCGTTTGGTGACCACTTTAACTTCCAATTGGAAAAACAAAAACATCGAAGAAATTGCTGTTTCAATTGTGCTCGCGCATTTAGCCAATGTGGATAACCGCTTGGAACGGATTGTGTTCACGTCAAAAGTTCAAACTAGAAGTGACTTGCAATCCGAACTAGGCGCATTCTCCTTTAAAAAACATCGTAATGTTGACCGTGATGACGACTCCGGACCTGGACCTGACGCCAAGAAGAGGAGAATATTGACAATAGTGTGCCATTTCTGTGGCAAACCAGGACATAAAATTGCTGAGTGCAGAGCCAAAATGCGACAAAAGGGGGACGCGACATCTCAGCGAGACAAGCCAACTGTTACTTGCTTCAAGTGCGGCCAGCCTGGACACTTCGCAAATCAATGTCCGAAAAAGGAATCAACAAGTACACAGGGAGCATTCCAACGGAAAACTGTGAACCAGTGCTTTGTACCAGAGCCAACTGGAGTGATGATGCAGCTCGGTGAGACTTACCCAATTTCTTTTGATTCTGGCGCAGAGTGTTCACTCATTAAAGAGAAAATATGTAGTAAGCTAGCTGGTAAGCGTTTTAACAGCATTATCATGCTAAAAGGTATAGGCGATACTGGCATATATAGCACCTTACAAATATTAAGCCAAGTCACCATAAATGAGAACGCACTTCAAATATTGTTCCATGTAGTGCAAGATAATCATTTGAAAAGCGACATTGTTATCGGCCGCGAAATTCTTAAACAAGGATTTAATGTCACTATATCACAAAACAAGTTTAACGTAGTAAAAGCCAAAGCCGTAAATATTTGCTCAATAGATAGGGAACCAGTTGACCTTACAAATCTCGATACCGAATTGCGCGAGGCTGATAAAGACAAACTAATAAAAATGCTTGAGAATTACTCCACTGCACTTGTAAAAGGGGCACCATCTACACGAGTCACGACAGGGGAAATGAAAATTCGCTTGATTGATCCAACCAAAACTGTACAACGCCGGCCCTATAGACTTAGCCCTGAAGAAAGAGACATTGTCCGAGAAAAGTTAAGTGAGTTACTTAAATGCAACATCATTCGACCCAGCTGCTCCCCTTTTGCCAGTCCTATGCTGCTTGTCAAGAAGAAAAATGGTACAGACCGACTTTGTGTCGACTACAGAGAGTTAAACTCTAACACAATCGCAGACAGGTACCCTTTGCCGCTCATTAGCGACCAGATCGCTAGGCTGCGTGGCGCAAATTACTTCACGTGTCTTGATATGGCGAGTGGTTTCCACCAAATTCCTATCCACCCTGATTCCATAGAATACACTGCATTTGTGACCCCGGACGGTCAATATGAGTTCCTGACCATGCCGTTCGGACTCAAAAATGCGCCATCCGTTTTCCAACGGGCAGTCATGCGTGCCTTGGGTGACTTGGCCTATTCATACGTGATTGTTTACATGGATGATATCATGATCGTGTCACCCACAGTCGAATTAGGATTGGAAAGGTTGAAAATAGTACTAGACATTCTCACAGATGCTGGATTCATTTTTAATGTTAACAAATGTAGTTTCTTAAAAACAGTCGTTCAATATCTGGGATATGAGGTAAGAGCAGGGGAAATTCGACCAAACTCGCGAAAGATTGTTGCGTTAACATCGTTGCCACCGCCACAGACGGTTTTTGGTGTACGGCAGTTTATTGGTCTTGCATCCTATTTTCGCAAATTCGTACCCGGATTCTCTCAAGTCATAAAGCCGTTGTATTCCCTAACATCAGGAAGGGAAAGTTTTGCGTGGACTACTGAGTTGGAAAGCATTCGCAAGAAAATTGTGACTATTCTTACAAACGAACCAGTTCTGGTAATATTCGACCCGCAATACCCTATAGAACTACACACCGACGCTAGCTCAATCGGATTTGGTGCCATGCTTTTACATCGAATTAACAATAAGCTTCACGTTGTAGAATATTTTAGTAAAACAACTTCGCCAGCCGAGTCTAGGTACCACTCGTATGAGCTTGAAACTCTGGCAGTATTTGCATCCGTTAAACATTTCCGTCACTACTTGCTTGGCAGAGAATTTGTGGTTTATACAGATTGTAACTCGTTAAAGGCATCGCGAACCAAAATAGACTTAACTCCTAGAGTTCATCGCTGGTGGTCTTATTTACAATCTTTCAAGTTTGACATACAGTACAGAGAAGGAAAACGTATGGCACATGTCGACTTCTTATCTAGAAACCCAGTCACTCAGAAACAATTAATTTTGGAAAAAATTCCCGAGAAGCGAATAAACATAGCAGAAATCTCAAATAATTGGTTGTTTGCCGAACAGCAATTGGACCCGGATATTGCTGCCCTTGTCAGTAAACTGAATTCAAATGACCTACTAGACGAAGTAACTAAAACATATGATTTGAGAAAAGGGATGTTGTTTCGTAAAATCCAAAAAAATGGTAAGACACGATGCTTGCCAGTTGTGCCCCGAAATTTCAGATGGTCAGTAGTTAACCAGGTACATGAGTCAATCATGCACCTTGGTTGGCAAAAAACCCCTGACAAAGTTTACCAATTTTACTGGTTTGAGAAAATGAACAAATATGTCCGTAAATTTGTTGACAATTGTATAACCTGCAGGACAGCAAAGTCACATTCCGGCAAAGTTCAAGCAGAATTACATCCTATACCAAGGGTTAGCATCCCTTGGCACACCGTCCATATGGACATTACTGGCAAATTAAGTGGTAAAAGTGATTTAAAGGAATATATCATTGTTCAAATTGACAGCTTCACAAAATTCGTACACCTGTACCACACTCTCAAAATAGATACGGAGAGTTGTATCAGGGCCATAAAGTCTTCAACTTCCTTGTTTGGTGCACCAACACTCATTATAGCTGATCAGGGTAGATGTTTTTCTAGCGGGCAGTTTGCAGAATTTTGCTGTTCAAAAACCATAAAACTTCATTTAATCGCGACTGGGGCAAGTCGTGCTAATGGACAAGTTGAGCGCGTTATGAGCACGCTCAAGAACCTATTAACTGCAGTCGAATTAAGCCAAAGGCCCTGGCAAGATGCTCTCGGCGAGGTGCAGCTAGCTTTAAACTGCACAACAAATCGGGCAACTGAGGCTAGTCCCTTAGAAATGTTAATAGGGAAAGAAGGTCGACCTCTTGGATTAGTTCCTCCATTGGACACAGAATTGGAAGTAGACTTAGACTCCACACGGGCTCGAGCAAGTAGCAGTATGAAATCTTTAGCCTTTTACAACAAAAATCGATTTGATAAGTCCAAGGCCGCCGTTGTAAGACACAGTGTTGGTGACTATGTCCTTCTCAAGAACGAGGAGAGACACCAGACAAAATTAGACCCAAAATTCAAGGGTCCATTTTTGGTAGTTAAAGTCCTAGACGGTGACAGATACATGTTAAAGTCGTTATCGAGTAAACGATTATATAAATACTGTCACGAGGACACAAGAAAATTTCCAGAGGGAAATGTGCCCCATGAGCTGGACATTGAGGATGAAGATCCAGGCTCGTCAAATGGTCTGATAGAAGCAGAGGGTGAGCCGTCCAAGTGAGACGAAGGTTATCCGTCCAAGTGAGACGATGGTGAGCCGTCCAAGTGAGACGAAGGTTATCCGTCCAAGTGAGACGATGGTGAGCCGTCCAAGTGAGACGATGGTGAGCCGTCCAAGTGAGACGAAGGTTATCCGTCCAAGTGAGACGATGATTGTTTCTTTTTGAATGAAATTTGGAAATTTAGTTAAAGAAAATGTAAAATCGACAATTTGGCAAAATATTATGTAATAAAACAAGCATCATGTTTTATTTTTGTAACTTGCATAGGTGAAGTTATTGAATTGAATTGAAAGAAATATGTTTTCAAATGTTTTAATTAAGAATAAATGTTAAGAGTTTGTATGAAGAAATGTTGAACTGAATATTTTATCAGTTGGATATCCGTCTAAGAGAGACGATTGTTAATGGTTATCCGTTTAAGAGAAACGATGATTATTGGTTGGATATCCGTCTAAAAGAGACGATGAATTAAGTTTGAAATCTATTACAAAGACATTTTTAAAGTTAATGTTTGGCATATTACACGAGGACGTGTCAAGGTCAGGATGGCCGTGTCGGAGCGTACTGTATGTACGCACTGTATTTGATAGTTCCTGCGTGTTGCACGTACGCGCTGTGTGTGTATTGCTTTGTATGAGAATTCTGGTTATTACCAGAATTCCTGTGTGTGTATTGCTTTGTATGAGAATTCTGGTTATTACCAGAATTCCTAATTTCATCATACTAAAAAATATTGCATCAGCCGCTAATTGCGCCCTGATTGGTCCTTTGCATTTTGTCGCTTTAAGAAGTCCCGTTATAGCGCGACGACAGCGCTACAACGCTGTCGTCGAGTGTGGTTCGGTGCGAGGCAGAGAAACGAAAAGGCGAGCAGTTCAACTTTGAATCGAGAAGCCTGCGCATCGAAACTCGCTGCGCTATTAGAGCCATGGAAAATACTAACGACGCTCCAACATATACTTTATGGGGTCTGCCACGCCTCCTTCTGCTTGTTACATACATTTGCACAAAACCATTATACCCTGATTTCCCATTTTCAATGATATCAAACTGATATCGGGAACATGCGCTTTGTGAGTTTAGCAATGCACGGGTTCTTCTCAACAATTTCAACGGCACCGTCTCCCGGCAAAACAACATTACTACACTGAGGGGCACCTATCTCACCAAATTCTGTAACAAATCAATTAACGTCAAAGAAATAAGCTTCAATAACCTAGAAATCATAATCAGAAAAACAATCTCACCAACCATACAAAAAACTTTGGAAGAAACTAAACGACTATAAGCAACACAAGAAATCGAAGAACTGCGAATTAAAACAATGGTATCTCATCAATAACACCGTTCTTCCTCATAACTATAACCTTGACCACCGTAATTCTTAGCAAAAAAAAACAAGAAAAATCATTTTACAGCTGGCTCCACCAACCGCTGAAGAAGAAGCACAACAACCCAAGCCGTGCTACATGCAATTTAACAACATCCCATTTTTCTAAGAGACCACACATGACCACACACTAAGAGGGGAGGAGTTAAGAATTTGAACATTCAAATATTGTCAAAACAATATTTTTAACACACTCAGCGTCTGACTTCCATCCGCTTCAAACTATATTTTCCACATAAAACAAAGTCAGCGTCTGGTCCCCATCCACTCCAAATCCACTTCGTTCTGCTGAAATCTGCTGCCGCTGCACCGACGTCGATAAGCTTCCGTTCACTTATTAATTTATATGTAGTCAGCAACGAGGTGTTAGGCATTTATGTTTGTCTTGATGTCCTAGTCTTCAAGAACACTTCAACCTGAGTGCGTAGACGACATCCTCGACATCCTCGACGACATCCTCGATTTTGTAAGTTCATGCATGAATAGGTTGTGATACCACATCAAGCTTCTATGGTAACACTTGGGCTGGCTATTTGATCTGTTGTGATCAGGTATTTGAGTGAGAGATTAAAATTGTGTGACAGCTTTCGCAGTTTAATTATACATCCGTTTTCTTTTTATCTTTTTTCTAAGATATTAACGATTTGTTCCTGCAAAATTAAATGTGGGTTAGTATATGTTTGCATTAATATCGCTTAATATTTACTGGGCGAACTTTGTTCTGCGTTTTCCATGTCGCTGACTTCTGATCAATGATTGAAGGGAGCATTCAGTTTTTATGCGCGCCATATTGCAGCGTAACCGAAAATGTGAAACTTTGAAAAAAAAAAAATAAACGATGATTGTGTACACCTCAGAAATGTATTGTATTTAATTGTTTTTATTAACGCCTTTTTCTTAATTGACCCTTGCGGTTTGAGAATACAAAATATATAAGCTGACGCGCACAGACACTGATTTTATTCTGTATTGCAAGTCAGAACGAATGAGAAATTTTACCTGTTGAAACATCAACGCACTAATGTACTTATGAGGAGATCACTGAATGTTAAGCTTTGTTAAGACAAGAGAACGAAATCATACATATGACAGCAGGGTGAAGGTATTGTTCTTGCATCAGTCCTCACAGATTACGCAGGCAAAATAAAATCTCCCATTACTAGTATTCCAGATTCCTTTGCAGGTCACTTCAAATCTGAAGAGAGCGACAACAAAAGAGTCAACATAATGGTGAGCGTTTTCGTCTTATACCCACATCCAAAACTTTCAAATCAGCATGTTTGTTAGGGTAGAATTGCTTTAAAAAACTATTTTTTAAAAAATAATTTTTTGTTTATAAAATAAATTTTCAGAAATTAAAGAAGTGCACAGAAGGTCAATTCGCACCCAAAAGCTAAACCATAGAATCTTGTTAAGACAAGCAAGATAATATAAAAATGTATGTCATGGCATTTGAAAGTAAATTCTTTAAGTTTTAATATGAATATATGCACAGAATGAATGCTTCACAGTTTTCTGTCAACCAAGTTGACCATGTGAAATTTATCACATGTGATAAATGACACATGGCCAAAATGGTATTTAGATAATTATATTGTTTTTTATACTAATTCCTGATATAAAAGACTATAAGTTTTTACCAGCCAAATAAACAGAATAGCGGAAACGATTACAACATAGCCGAAAGCACTGAATAATCAGTTCAGTCGGTCGCACTGCCGGGTGGAACGAGACGCTGAGTCATAAGTTCTTGACCGCTGCTGTGGTTCTAGTTATAATTTGAGTCGGCCAGTAGGCGAGTAAATATTCAACAGTTAAAAAGAGTCTTTAATTAATTGGCGCCCAACGTCGTAAAACGATAAAGTACTTAATAAATGAAACTCCGTGTCTCAACTCAATGTTTTTCATGTAAATGCGAATTTCATTTGATTTTTTGGAATACAAAAATAGCATAAAACAAGTAAGAAAGCTCTAGTCGGGGTGCCCGACTAGGAGATACCCTGATCCCAGTCATATCTGCGTTTTTAAATATTTTTCGTAGTTTGTATAGAGTATTAACAAAAAAAAAAAAAACAAATAAGAATCGACATAACGATACTAAGATTCGAACCCACAAATGATGCAACGCGCATCAACTTTACCAACACCGCCACTTCATAATAAAGTAGCTGTACCATTTAACATAAACACTGTTCTTTTTAAACCCTTTAGGGGTATCTGACTTCGTAAATGCGGAGATTAAGCATTATAATAATCCTATTTAGGAAGTAGATAAGAAAGTTAGTAATTGTGTACATGGGAAACTCGCAGTATTTCTCGACTTTTGACCTGAAATGAGGATAACATCAGATCGAGCTGGCAGGAGGGGATAGGGAGAAACCGACTTTTCTGTCAACAGTGGGAAGTACGAGTTTTGCCGACTTTCGTATGGATTGAAAAACGCTCCAAGTATTTTTCAGAGGGTAATAGATGATGTTCTAAGAGAACACATGGGGAAAATATATCACGTCTATGTAGATGATGTCATTATATTTTCAAAAAGAGCGTCGAATATCTCGGGTTTTTGTTGCTATTGGAGCTATAAAAACTTCACACGGGCAATACAGTCCATTAAACTGCCAACATATCTATATGAGTTAATGTAATTTTTTCGGTCTATCTAGTTATTATAGATGTTTTATAAAAAACTTAGCTGCAATCGCAACACCCCTAACAGATATACTTAAAGGGGTCACTGCTAAGGTAAGCACCAATGATTCCAGAAAGGTCAAAATCGAACTTACAGCTAAACAGTTGCAAACGCTTGATAGACCTAAAAACATCTTAGTATCTGAAGATGTCATATTAAGATACCTGGATTATAAGAAGCCATTTGATCTAACAACTGATGCTTCAGGACACGGCATTGGAGCAGAATTCTCACAAGACCGGGACACCTATAGCGGTGATTTCAACGACTTTGCGAGATAAGGAATCTGAGTTAGCAACCAATGAGAGGGAACTCTTGGCAATTGGAATTACCATTAGGTAGTTAGAGACTTAAACATTTATACGGACCATCAACCGCTGACTTTTGCGCTCTCGGATCGAAATGCAAATGCGAAAATAAAACGCTGGAAATCCTTCATTGATAAACACAATGCGAAAATTATTTACAATCCAGGAAAGGAGAACAGAGTGGCTGACGTAACGGACGCAACGGACAAGCCGGTCAATTGTTTCAGGAATCAAATTACCATTGAATAAGCAGACATTTCATCAGTAAGAGCATTCTTACTGTTTCAAACAAAGACAAGGCATGTCATTCGAACGTCTGACAAAAATACACTAATGCAAACATTACAAGATGTAGTAAATGCTGACGTTGACGCTCCCGATGCTTACCCTGATCCCAGTCATATCTGCGTTTTTAAATATTTTTCGTAGTTTGTATAGAGTATTAACAAAAAAAAAAACAAATAAGAATCGACATAACAATACTAAGATTCGAACCCACAAATGATGCAACGCGTATCAACTTTACCAACACCGCCACTTCATAATAAAGTAGCTGTACCATTTAACATAAACACTGTTCTTTTTAAACCCTTTAAGGGTATCTGACTTCGTAAATGCGGAGTTTAGGCATTATAATAATCCTATTTGGGTAGTAGATAAGAAAGTTAGTAATTGTGTACATGGGAAACTCGCAGTATTTCTCGACTTTTGACCTGAAATGAGGATAACATCAGATCGAGCTGGCAGGAGGGGATAGGGAGAAACCGACTTTTCTGTCAACAGTGGGAAGTACGAGTTTTGCCGACTTTCGTATGGATTGAAAAACGCTCCAAGTATTTTTCAGAGGGTAATAGATGATGTTCTAAGAGAACACATGGGGAAAATATATCACGTCTATGTAGATGATGTCATTATATTTTCAAAAAGAGCGTCGAATATCTCGGGTTTTTGTTGCTATTGGAGCTATAAAAACTTCACACGGGCAATACAGTCCATTAAACTGCCAACATATCTATATGAGTTAATGTAATTTTTTCGGTCTATCTAGTTATTATAGATGTTTTATAAAAAACTTAGCTGCAATCGCAACACCCCTAACAGATATACTTAAAGGGGTCACTGCTAAGGTAAGCACCAATGATTCCAGAAAGGTCAAAATCGAACTTACAGCTAAACAGTTGCAAACGCTTGATAGACCTAAAAACATCTTAGTATCTGAAGATGTCATATTAAGATACATGGATTATAAGAAGCCATTTGATCTAACAACTGATGCTTCAGGACACGGCCTTGGAGCAGAATTCTCACAAGACCGGGACACCTATAGCGGTGATTTCAACGACTTTGCGAGATAAGGAATCTGAGTTAGCAACCAATGAGAGGGAACTCTTGGCAATTGGAATTACCATTAGGTAGTTAGAGACTTAAACATTTATACGGACCATCAACCGCTGACTTTTGCGCTCTCGGATCGAAATGCAAATGCGAAAATAAAACGCTGGAAATCCTTCATTGATAAACACAATGCGAAAATTATTTACAATCCAGGAAAGGAGAAAAGAGTGGCTGACGTAACGGACGCAACGGACAAGCCGGTCAATTGTTTCAGGAATCAAATTACCATTGAATAAGCAGACATTTCATCAGTAAGAGCATTCTTACTGTTTCAAACAAAGACAAGGCATGTCATTCGAACGTCTGACAAAAATACACTAATGCAAACATTACAAGATGTAGTAAATGCTGACGTTGACGCTCCCAATGCTTACCGTTATTTAGCATAAGCTAATAGAAATGTTGCCAACAACAACATTTAGGTATTCAAAGCATTTGATCAATGATAAAAGTAAAAAAAAAGAGAAATATTAACGTCTGAGCATAATAGTGCTCATCGAGCGGCTCAAGAGAACAAGCGTACTCCGTGATTATTTTTTTCCAAATATGACCAGATTAACAACAGAAATTGCGTCAAATTTTAAAATTTGTTCAATAGCAAAGTATGATAGACGCCTAAAAAAAAATTGTTAGGTATCACTCCTATTCCATTTTGTGCAGGAGAAATTCTACATGTCGATGTTTTTTCCACAGTAAAAAAGCTTTTTCCGACATGTTTCCAAAAATCAAGAATATTTATTGCGACAACGAACGGTCATTAAATTCCGAAACAATAAAACAACTGTTGTCAAATATTTCCACTGCATAGCACTTCGAACACGTGGAAAGATTTCACAGCACACTGACGGAGATAGCGCGTTGCAGAAAGCCGAGACTGTGCACGTCATTTTGTTGGCTACGACAGAATACAACAGAACGATTTATTCGGTAACAAATAAGCAACCGATCGAAATAGTTTATGCGCCAACTGCAGAAATTTAGGCAGTTATTTGAGGAAAACTCAGAAATTCACAATGCTAACAGGTGGAATAGAAAAATAAGAATAAAACTTATAAAAGATATCAGGTGGGCGACAAAATATGGGTCAAGTTGAATAAGCGTTTAGGTAACAAGCTGTCCCCATGGTTTACGGATTGTACGGTAGAGTCAGACCTGGGAACGTCCATAAAGACAATCTTCCTTAAAATACTCTTTCTCTATTAAGCACATTTTCTTTAATATTCGTTTTCTTTAATAAAACTCGTACTGCCGTTATTGAAGGCTTACATGGCCACCTCGGTCAAATTAACAGATTACTCTATGTCAAATTATTTACATTAATGGACGGATGCGAAAAAAAAATCTATGCCAATGCGACGAAGACATTGGTAGAAGCTTTTAAGCAAAAACACATAAGGAAAGTAATTTTTGCAGATATCGATAGGATAAGTATAACTCGATAAAATAAACATTGATCACCTTTTCGAAACAATTTTGGCAAAAACAGAGTGATCATTTCAGATCTTCAAAATTGGATTCTAACTATTACACTTGCAAAAGTTAATCTCATAAGTTCTGTCATTCTCAATGATTTAGGTGTCCAAGAAATTAAATATGGACATCTCACCAACATAACCATATCCGATACCTGAGAAGTAGCTAGCATTAAAGCATTTCAAAATAACATTATATATTTCTTAATAAAATTTCCTACCCCAAAATTAGTCTTCCCTGTTCAGCGTAAGAATATAGTATTAGATTTCGATAAGGGTACCATAGTTGCAGATAGTGGCACGGAGTCGTATGCTGTTACTGGATGTGATGTGGTGGTAAGCACAACGTTTTGCAGAAGGCTACCAACACCTAATTGCACACAAAAACTCATATTTGGGACACCGGCAACATGTGACACTCGATCTATATATCTTGATACGTTGACAATGGTGGATGATGGCATACTAATCATCAACGATGCCGCTGTAAACGTCACCGACAGAGATGGACACATGCAGATGGTTGTTGGGACATATCTGGCCACATTTGATGTGGAATTACCATCAACACCCAGTTCACCAACTATGGAGCATTATAGAAAAACTAATGGTCGCAGCTATCTCCCAACACAACATAAGAAGCCATCGGGAGTTACCTAGTCTGCCACAACTACATAAGCTATGTCTGACTAATTTACAAAACAGGTCAGCTTCGCTCCAACTTGGTTTTTGGTTCCATCATGTGTAGTGGCACCAAGTGTTGCAGCATCCTTTACGAGATCCGTCGTCGCTGGAAAGCCAAACACCAAGCAGCTGATCAACAACCTTTAGGTCGCTTTGAAGAAGTCCGAGAACGTCCATAACTTAGCTGACGACCTCACTAGCCAAACAAACAGAATAGCGGAAACGATTGTCGGAAGCGCTGAATAAGCAGTTTATTACCAGCCAAACATACAAAATAGCCGCAAGCGCTGAATAACCGCTGAATAATTCAGTTTCTAGTTATAATTTGAGTCAGCAATTAGGTCGCGAGCTGCTCATCCGACTGTTCGTATGAATATTTGAAGTCATTTCGCCGCTATTGAAGCAAGAGACTTGAAGCAAGAGATTTGAAATTGGAAACATATAGTCGCGTTGATAGCCCAATATCAAAAAGGTATTGTGGATATATCTACGCGCCTTCGGGCGTGATAATTGGATAAAACAGTTGTTCAGGCAAGAACATACTGTAGTATATTTATATTTTTAATATGTTATATTAATAAGACCCGAAGCAATGTAGAGTATTCTACACATAAATGCGTCATATGCCTAACATATGATAGTGTATACTAAATACGCATATAGTGACATTTGTCCCTACGCATAAACATAGGGCGAGCGCAAAGATAAACAAGTGTAATATGATCAGCCACTTATGGTCAGACCACAGCAGCGCGGGAGATGCCGCGTACGCACTTTGCCTAAGGTCTATGCCGCTTGTCTAATGCTTATGCCATATGCATATAAATATATACAAGCTATATATATGAAGCTACATAGCGGGAGAGCATAGTATGTTTCCCGCTTGGAGCTCCACTCAACCGCAGAACTCATTACATAATGTACTTAGGCTAAGAGATGAAATACGCATGAGCCAGGGTATAAGAACTCATGCTCAGACGAATAAAGATCATTACACAACTGAACACCACCACAGTTATTTGTATTCACAATTTGGTCCTTCGAGTAATCTCCACAAGGCTTCGTTTGTGAAATTTTGGTCCTTCGAGTAAGCTCCACAAGGCTAGGACGACAAGTGTGAAAGACAGGCCGTCTTTTGCACATACTAGGGAGCATCAGCAAGCCAACCGGCAACGACCAGCTGATGTAGCAAGAAAATTCTTCCGATTCGAACAAAAATTTTATTTAAATATAAGTAAAATATTGTAAAATCGAGCGGAACCTGCCTTTCTGCCCGATAGTAGTGTGGCCCGTAAAGCCGTACAACGAATGGGTAGGAAGATCACTGCGATGATCGAATAGGGAAAATAGACGTAATAACAATACACAACAATACAATAACAATTAAAAAAAAAAACACATACTACAAAATACTTTTTGGCTTGCCAATTCAAGCTGTGAGTAGAGGCACAGCACGATCAACCAGGCGATCAAAACAAAAACACCTCCAACGGGTCAAGCCAAAGGGTAAATTAATATCAAATTTTCACACGAAAAAACACAACCAAAATGCTGTCGGCGAAAACTCTGGAGTTGCTCAAAAAGCAATCAGAGATCTATAACAAGATCCGGCAGAGCACCACGAACAAGGATGCGTTACCAGCCATTGATAGATTGGCAGCAGAGTTTACTGCCAATCATCTAATGCTGGTCAAAATCGGTGTCATCGATCATCAATATTTTAAGGAAAAAATATATGATGGCATAATGGAACACATCAGGAACTACGAGGAGTCTCTGATGAAAGTCGAAGTTGCCGACCACGCCATAGACACCGACGAAACAGCATCCATCCAACCAAAGACATCCAAGGCACAACACAGGCAGCAGGAAATAATATTTTCCCAAAGAAGCTCGAGCCCAATGGATGTGCTGGTTGACCTTTATGATTTTCCTGTGGAACAAAATCCAGTCAACGCTTACGGATTTAGAGGCAAAATACGAAAAATTTGCTTTCGACATCGATGAGCTGGAATGCTGACAATACTCACAAAAAAACTAAACAGAAGAGTTGCTGGCTTGCAAAATACACAAGTAGACGTTCCAGAGCTACCGAAAGTGGATCTTCCTCACTTCAATGGAAGAATTGGACTTGCAATCAATGCACCAAAGCACACAACAATTTGCTTCACAAGGAAGCAAATAAAAATGAGACCGTCAGCAGCAACTGTCTAAATGAAAATAAAGGGCAAGATACGTTGCTGGCGACAGCGCTCATCCAGATTAAAAATAAGTCTGGAAAATACGAGCAGCTAAGGGCCCTTATAGATGGAGGCTCACAAAAAACCCTAATATCTTAAGAAGCTGCACAACAGTTAAAACTGCGCCGAACTAAACGGAACGTGGAAGTTCAAGCAATTTCCCAAATGTAGAAATTCTTAAAAATCGTGTTTGCTTAACAATCAAACCCCGTTTTAAAAGTAAATTCATCACCACAACGCAGGCATTTGTTATGCCAAAACTTCAGAGAGCTCTACCGAGCAAGAAAATTGACATGGATGTCAATAAGGATTAGATGGGCTGCGAGCTAGCTGACCCACATTTTAACGAGCCCAGTCAAATTGACGTAGTCATTGGTGTTGATTTACTTCCCTTAATAATGTTGGGAAAAGTAAAGAAAATCAACAAAACCCTGGGACAAAAGACCAATCTTGAATGAATTGTCTCCGGCAATGTAGCTAGATTGTCAAGCAACAAAATAATCAGCGCATCAACAACAATATGCCTGGACGACCTCGTGCGTTTCTGGGAGCTGGAAAGCAACAACAGCGAGTCAGAAGACAGCGCGGATTGTGAAAAGGTGTTCCAAAAAAACGATCACAAAAGATGACGAAGGCCGACTAGTAGTATCCATAGCATTCCGGGAAGGATTCGAGTTGGGAAACTCTCGGAAACAGGCTATGGCAAGACTGTTGCAAATGGAAAACAAATTCAAGAAGAATCCACAAATGTTCACAGAATACAGTGCTTTCATGGAACAGTACCTGAAGCTAGGTCACATGGAAGCGGTAGACACCATTGGCCAAGGCAAATATTAGATGCCACATCAAGCGGTGATCAAACTAAGCAGCCGTACTACTAAATTGAGAGTAGTGTTTGACGCCTCAGCCAAAACTTCCATTGGTTTGAGTCTAAATGATGTGATGTTGGTCGGGCCCAAAATACAAAAGGACATCTTCGATATTTTGGTCAAGTGGCGACAATGAAGATATGTAATGACAGCTGACATCGAGAAAATGTATCGACAAATCAAAGTTGCCAAAGATGATCAGGAATACCAGTACATACTCTGGAGAGACGACCTAAAATTGCCTGTCAAAGAATTTAAACTGACTACAATAATGTATGGGACATCAGCTGCGCCATTTTTAGCGGTCCGCTGTCTGCAAGAGCTGGCAAATCAACATTGCCAAGGTAACAAGCGACTGATGACAACAATCAATGAAGATTTCTACATGGATGATCGCATCACTGGTGGCGACTCCATATCCGGTTGTATCAACACACAAACAGAACTCAAGGATATCATGGAAAATGCTGGCATGCATTTAAGAAAATGGATATCAAACGAAGACAGGATCATTGCTGGGATTCAAGACGGCGACTCAACGGAAAAAATCCAAATACTCAAGGTCGAATCAATAAAAACCCTTGGTCTGCAATGGGATCCCAAAAAGGACGTCTTCACATTTTATGTTGATTGCCCAAAACTAGTGCGCACTACTAAGCGTCTAATATTATCCCGATTGGCGAGAATCTTTGACCCACTGGGATGGCTCACACCAGTAACACTGCAGGGCAAATGCTTCATTCAGGAACTGTAGAAATTGCCGCTAACTTGGGACGCATTACTGGAACCTAGGCTGGCGGATTACTGGCAAGAGTACGCAAGCGCATTGCCTGAGTTAGCCAAAATTAATATACAGTAATGCAACAGAGCTACATGGATTTTGCGACGCATCAGAAAAGGCTTATGCAGCAGTGGTATACACCAAGGTTGGATCCAAAATTACTTTGCTGGCTGCAAAAAGCAAAGTGAATCCAATCAAAAACAAGAAGACTATTCCGAAATTAGAGCTATGTGCAGCTCACTTATTAAGCAAACTATTAGCTAAAGTACAAGCAATAGTAGGAAATCACGCCAAAACGCGAGCATGGAGTGATTCACAAATCACGCTAGCTTGGATAAAAAACAAGCGGAGCAAGTATAAATTCGTCAAAACTAGAGTAGACGAAATAAACAAAAAACTGCCTCACGTCAAATGGAAATACGTGAAATCCGCAGACAACCCAGCAGATGTCGCCTCAAGAGGAATTTCCCCGTATCACTTCAAAGAATGCAAGATATGGTGGAAAGGGCCAGAATGGTTGACACAGCAGCCAGATCAGTGGCCACAGTATGAAGAGCCAGAATCAATAATGGCAGCAACTCTAAACACAGAAGAAAACTACCTGATACCACTCCTAACAAAGTTATCTTCAATGGATAAGCTAACAAGCGTAATTGCTTATGTATTACGCTTTATAGCAAAACTACGAGGGAAGAAACAGCACTCGACATACCTGACTGTCGATGAATTCAAGAAGGCCAAAACAGTCGTGTAATATTACAACAACAGCTTGATTTTGGACATGAAATTCGAATACTAAACGCTGGAAAACCTCTGGATGCGAAGAGTAAACTGCAGGCTCTCACCCCCTTTCTGGATGGACAAGGAGTGCTACGTGTGGGAGGGCGTCCAATTATAATTGGAAAGTCACAGTTTGCTTGGCTTGTAATAAAAAAAACGCTCACAAGGAAACCCTACACGGCGGACTAAAACTAATGAGGAACCTCATTCAAAGAGAGTTCTGGATATTTGGGCTACGAAACACATTGAAGAAATACTTACGAGAATGTGTTACTTGCATTAGGTACAAACAGGAAATGGCCAGCCAACTGATGGGAAATTTACCAGTATACAGAGTAACTGGCGATTACCCATTCCAAAACACTGGCATTGACTACGCTGGACCTTTTCAAATTCGTTGTTCCAAAGGAAGAGGCCAAAAATCATACAAAGGCAATACATCTGGAAGCCATCAGTGACTTATCAGAAAAGTTTTTAGAAGCCCTGCGCCGATTCTTTGCCAGACGCGGCAAAAGTGAGCATTTGTATTCGGATAACGGTACAAATTTCGTAGGTGCTGCTAGAATATTAGATATTGTCGCGACTATAAAAGGAAATAAATAACCAGTACTGGAGAAAGAGGGAATCAAGTGGCACTTCATCCCGTCGGCAAGCCCCCACATGGGAGGATTATGGGAAGCTGGAGTAAAATCGGTAAATCATCATCATCACAACATTGCTCAGCCAAATTGAAGCAGTACTGAACTCACGTCCACTTGTCACCTTAAATAGTGACACGGAGACGATATTCTGACACCTGGTTATTTTATTGTGGGAAGACCACCTATTGGAGCACCAGAACATTTTGAAGAGAATAAAAAAGTGGGGATGTTAGACAGAGGGATATACATGCAACGTATCAGAGGAGATTTTTGGAGAAAATGGAAGGAGGAATACTTGGCATCACTGCAACAACGAACCAAATGGCGGCAGGAAAAGGCAAATCTCAAGGAAGGCCAGCTCGTTCTATTGAAACAAGAAAACACGCACCCCACTATATGGCCCATGGGAAAGATAACAAATACTACAACGGGACAAGACAATAAAGATCGTGTAGTTACAATAAAGACTAATGTGGGAGAGGTCAAAAGATCAATAAACAAGATCTGCTTGCAGCCAATTCAGGATAAGGGTGAGAAAGTCAGCTCGCCAAAAGAACGGATGAAAACGAGATCGGTCAAGCCACCGACAGGACAAGCGACGATTTTCAGCCTGGTAATGATATTGCAGGTAGCAAGTACTACTATAGTAAATGCTACAGGTACAAGCAAGGTAAAAATGCAAAACATGGATCAACACACAGCGATGCTAGTGGACAATCTTAGAAAGGTGGAAATCGTCTCATCAAGCTGGCAGCTATTATTCTATTACAACATGCAAGCATACTTCGAAGTCATAAAAAAAGCGGATGAACTCATGAATAAAACCGATGCAATCTAAGAAAAATTGGACGAATTCAAAGACTACTGTACAACAAGAACCATAAAGGAGAAAAATAAAATCATCACCCGAACAGCTAATAGGAAAAAACGGTTTATAATGTTCTTCGACATTGGCACTGCCGATAAAATAAAGGAAAACATGCAGGCAATCGTCAGAAACGAAAAACGCCTAAATGATTATGTCGGCAATCAGACATCAATAATAAATGCAACGTCAAACCTGGAGCGCGCTACCCCACAGAAGAGGTAAATAAAAACTTTGAAAAAGTCACAATGAAGATCAACAAGATGGCAAACACAACGAAAGAGAAATTCGTCGTGTACAAGGAATCCGTAAGGTTCTTCATGTTGATCACCCAAATGCAAAACTGGATTGATGAAACCGAAGACCTTCAGTCAGTAATCGCCCTCGTAACAGATATCAACCAAGGAAGAGTGCATCTATCCCTGGTTGAACCAAATAAAATGCTGACCCAACTGAACCAGCCAACTGAACCTGAACCCAAAGAAACCAGCTTCTTCCCGGCGGAAACTTTTCAAAGAGGCTTCAATTAGTATACAAACTAATGAAGGCACAAGCGATATTCAAGGACAACATGTTAATCATAGACGCAAGGTTGCCTATATACATCAATCAGCATGCCAGTCTCTTCGAAGCAATACCTATACCACTTGTGCTCAAGGGAAGGAAGATGATTCCGAGAATCAAAACGAAATTCCTTATCTTCACTACCGAGATGAACGCATATCATTCAATGACTGAAGCAGAAGTAAGTCGTTGTCGCCATGAAGACGAGGACACATACTTATGCGATGAAAGTTGGGCGTGGAAAGATGCAGATGACGAGAGCTGTGAAATATCGCCATTAAATCCAAGCAACACGCAACCGTGCAATATGATCGAGTACGAAGACACCTTTGTTAAAAAGCTGAACGGAAAAAATCGGTGGCTTTTCAAAGTGTTTGAAAGGAAGTCAGCCCACATCATATGCGGAAACTACGAGGACTTACTTACTTACTTACTAACAAACCAAGGCATAATGGAACTGTATGCTGGGAGTGCAGCCAGGATAGGTAAAATCAACATCATAACGCCGCACGAGGTAACGGCAACGAACACTGTGAAATACTCTCCAGTGCTCTTCAGAGTCATCGACCACAACAACACTTGGGTTCCGACGCCACTCCAACACATTGTAGTAAACAATTCAGTTTAACTACGAAAATGACAGCAGGCCATACAAAATTTGAATCGTCAAAAGGTACACATTGAGGATCTGGTCTTTCACAGTATAAATGGACACATTTCGTTGGGGCAAGTAATAATTATAATAGTTTTAATGGTCCTATATTTAATTAAAAGGAAAAACCAGACGCAGCAATTGCTAGCTGTCGCATTATCTGCCCCCCGCAGAATGTTCAGGCATATATATATAATAACATATAATATATTTAATAACATATTAATAAGACCCGAAGCAATGTAGAGTATTCTACATATAAATGCATCATATGCCTAACATATGATAGTGTATACTAAATACGCATATAATGACATTTTTCCCTACGCATAAACAAGTGTAATATGATCAGCCACTTAGACCACATCAGCGCGGGAGATGCCGCGTACGCACTTTGCCTAAGGTCTATGCCGCTTGCCTAATGTTTATGCCATATGCATATAAATATATATAATGAAGCTATATATATGAAGCTACATAGCGGGAGAGCATAGTATGTCTCCCGCTTGGAGCTCCACTCAACCGCAGAACTCATTACATAATGTACTTAGGCTATGAGATGAAATACGCATGAGCCAGGGTATAAGAACTCTTGCTCAGACAAATTAAGATCATTACACAACTGACCACCGCCACAGTTATTTGTACTCACAAGAGTATTGTCTACAGTTTTAGGGCTACAACTTTAATACTTGCCAAGATTAAAGTTACCGTAAATATCCTTGCCAGATCTACGAAAATGATATATGCGTACGCCAACTAGGGGCGCGTAAAATATATATTTAGGGGCGTGACTAACTGCACAATTCTATATCTTTCAAAGTATAAAAGCTATAAATTTTGTAATTTAATTATTGAGCTCCTGTTGACAGTAATATATATATACCTACTGGGGGAGGCAAGTTGAAAAAAACCATATCCTCCAATGTTCTGTAGACTTCCCCGTGAATAAAGTCATATAATTGAGAAGCTTTTTTTCTCTACTTTGAAGGCATTGTATTTATTTATTTTTCCTGTAGCTTCTTACCAGACGCGTAAATAATTGCTATCGGCTTTGAGTTTCCTTAACAGTCGCTTGCATGATAGCATTATAGTTTAAATATTCTTCCCAATTTGAAGCTCCTCGCTATCTTTTACAGTATGCTGTGGAAATGTTCCACCTGGTCATTTCGCGAGCTACGCGTCGGTGTGCATTGACCATGAGAATTCCTAACTGGTTTTTACAAGCTGAATTATATATCTGCTTATTTACGAGATACTATTGTTAAGATATTCGATACTGTTTTTTGTTGCACTCTAAGAGTTAATCTTGTTTTCCACAGTGGAGAGATGGCAATGAGTAGTACAAACGTGCACTTAAAAGCAAACTGTGCTTCCTCTCAAACTATTTATATACCCTGATTCCACTGAAAATGGGAACACCCGACAAATTATATATATTCTTGATCAGGACGATTGAGCCATGTCCGTCTGTCCGTCCATCTGGCCGACCGTCGTGAAATTTTTCTTGTAGGTCCCTGTTTCAAATAATCAATAAGCGATATATATTGACATATCTATACCGTATTCAATTCAACCGTTTCTGTAAGTTACCTAGTGCTCACAGCTAGTAATTCCATTTTACAGAACATCTGTAATAGCTAGCTAGTCCCAAGAAGAACCTGACAGTGAATAAAAGTTTGGGGACTATATATTCATGGATAGCCTTTACTCCCTCTGCGAGTCCTTTAAATATACGATAATTGTTATCGAATAAAAACATGATTGAAATGCAGTTAATTAATTATATCTCTGACGTCTTAAGAGCTAGAGCCTCCAAAGTCTGTATTTAGTTTTATGTTTTATGCAATTTTGATTTTTGTTGGATTTTGGATACCGGACTCCGTTAACAACGTAAAAAATTAGGCTAGTATCTTTCAAAGGGCCATTGATCATGTCCTCAGGAAACAAATCAGTAAGACGTGATATGCATACATCGATGATATACTTGGACTTGGTCTCCTCCCCATTAGGATAAAAGCTTTCCACGAAATATCAACTTAAGCCAAAAATAGAGTAGAGTGCAGTTGATTACGTAACCGTTTTGGACAGCTACGGATACCTAAGACTTACAATGAACTCATCATCATACGAAGAATACGTACACCAGACTAGGATGGCTATGGACTTATTTAGCAAAGACCGCTGCATCGAACAACTGGTATCAACTTCAGCTTCTTGTACAGGCGTTCAGACTTCTCGATGAGAAGTTCTCATAGTCAATGAGGCAAGCGTCAATGTTGCTTCATCGAACGACGAAAGCAGAGTTATCTCTGGTCGTGTCATCTATATTACAAGTAAATGTGACTGTTCACAGAGATCGACTGATCTTACAGGGTCTTTACGCCATCATGAGCGTGAGAACGGATACGGAATGTGTCCCCGTCAGCATTGCTATTGATGCTAACGGAGTGTCACGAGGTGCGAGTTTCTGCAGCTTATGTTTAAGTCAGTCTTAATATACTAACTCATTGGCCTTACTGGGTGTTGCGTTTTAAGATTCAATTTTACTATACTCTCTCGGATCACATAAACAGTAAATAATAAGAATACATATCTTTTAGATGTATATTTTCCTGAATACAATTAATTTGTTACAATTCCTTTTACATTCTTTTATGAATACCTTCTCTACTATCTCAAATACCGTGTTTTGTCCAAAAGAGTAACAGCTGTCAATGTTATTATGCTTCGCCTTCGCAATGTTATATATCCTTTATAGACACGCTAGATGTCAGGTGTATCGTTCTGTTATATTCTATATTTGTTCAAATTATTGGTTCGACTGTGTTATTAATTAGTTTTTGGTAATTTTCAGGTACTTTACTACTTCTGTCACGGTGCTGCAGAGCAGTTTAATTTGTCCTTTGTAGCTGCTGTGCAGTTTCCTTGGAATATAGGTATAGTTTTGAATATATTAGTTCACTGCGAATATACCTTTATCCTATTAAGTATTGCATTGTTGAGGCCTCATTTAAAATACGCCGTCTCTACACTATCACAGTCGTAATATTATAGTTATTCTGCGGTGTAGTTGTTCAACTGTAGTGTCGTTCTTAATTTTTTTAGGTGAAATCTGGTGATAGCATGAAATAAATGCAGCATGTCTAACAGAAACAAGTAAGAAAGCTTTAGTCGGGGTGCCCGACTCGGTGATCCCTGTCCTAATATTTTTTAATTGTATTGTCATATTTTCAATTGTATCGGTTTTTTTTTTAATACAAATAAAAACCGATATTCCGTGACTTAGATTCGAACCAAACTTTAACTACATAACCAACCACCAACACCGCCAATTAATAATTAAAATATAAAAAGCGGCAAAAACAAATATCCGTTTAGCGCCTGGCTTTAACCCAGAACTTTGCGTCTACGAGCGCTGCCTCTACCAACACCGCCACTGCACTAATTCTGCAAGAAGTAGCAAATGTCCAATTAAGTAGCAGCTAACGAAGAATCCATTTTTATGGTTTTTGAAAGTTATTGTTGTTGTTCATTATTGCTCTTCCCTTGAATGCGTATGTTAAACTATTGCCTCATTAAAAAATTTGGGTTTTCCGTTATCTTTGTCGTCGCTATTATTTTTTGCCTGCCTAATGTGTGAGCGATACTCATGATTTTTTCGCATTAGCTATCTTTTCGATAGCTTTGGCAAAGAACATTATTGATCTCAAAATAATCTTGAACCTTGAAAAAAATGCATACAGTGAAAGAAATGCATATTGAGTACTTTCGGTGGCGAAAATCATGACTATCTTGTTTGTTAGAGTATTGCAAGAGACTGAGGTCGCGCTGCCCAAATACCTCTAGTCTTTGTAGCAGAATTCATAGCGACCTAGCTATGATGGCGTTGATATTTACTACTGTCTAATATCTTTGTTAATTTATTCCTGATTATTGTTACGACTTGCTGCGTCCATTAAAATTCTATTGGTCGTATGATTCGACGGTTGATTTCTATGCCATTCTATGTATTCGACCGTTGTGTTTATAAATTGTGGTACCGATTTGATTAAAACTAGTGGGATAATGCACATGTACCTTTAGAAAACGGAAATTCGTTGATAGTATTGGATTGTGGTGTAACAATTCCCAAATTATTAGCCAGTTCATTTTATTGAGTAGTTACTATAATCTCTGTTTTGGTTATATAAGAGCCTGCAGAGCAGCGTATTGTATTTGGGCGAGAACGTAAATTGAGTCTATTGCTACTTAATTTCGGGCTTGGGTAGTTTCGGGCACTAAGTCCCAGCAATATTTACTATCGTGTTTGACCTTCATAGGTATATATAAATTATACGGGCTCATTAGCATTTAATGTTATTGATATATAAGTTAACACAACTGACCAGCATAACATAAATATTCAAGCTGACCATGCATTCTCAGCATGAATGCTTACGACACCAGCCGTCTCAAGCGGATATTGCACAACAACGGCGGAAGCGTCCACACGCAACAGTGTTGCTGCCCAGCGATATATGATCCCTCGCACTATATGCAATGCCAGCGTTTTCAGGGCTTAGGGCTAGCTTCGATTATAAGAATTATTGCCACTTAGAGTTAGTTGATTTTTGGAAATAAAGAACGTCGGTCGTCGCCACGTAATTATCCAAGTCTTCTCATTTCACGCAACATCGTTGTTTTATAATAAGTGTTAGCGCCTTTACTTTTTACGTGTTAATCCACCCTAATACCAGAATACAAAAATACAATAACTGGCGCCCAACGTAATCGAAAAAAAAAACCGAATTCAATTAAACAAATATTCACCGAATAAATTTTGAAAAAAAAGACATTATAAATTATAAATAATACACAACTAAAACAAAAGTTCACCGAGGAAGCAGTTCATCAAAACAGCAGCTCTACTAACATAATATAAGAACATGTGTGTAGGGTGTTCCAAAAAAAAAAATAATAAAAATTGTTAAAATCCAATTCAAATAAAATTCCAACCTTTCAATTAAATTTTAATTATAAAAAAACACTACACATATCTTATTTGCATGTTATGAGTGATAGTGAGATACAGGATTTAGTAATAAAATTTCAAAGTATAGACACAGGTGAAAAAATAAAAATGTGTTTATTTAACGAACAGTTAAAAGCAATTGTAGAAGGCGCAGTTACAAGCGCTTTAAGAACCCAAAAAGAAAGCTTTGATCAGAAATTACGTGGAACAACGTATTAGTTCTGTACAAGTTAGCACTCCTGAGGTAGAAACATTTAGAGAGGCCGAGATCAGGGCAAGCGTCATTTGCAATGAAACCCTTGACATCATGAAATCCCTTCCAGAATTTGAAGGAAAAAATGAGATTTACGTATCATGGAGGAAAGCTGCGCATACCGCATACAAAGTATATGAGAAATATGATGGTAGCTCAAAACATTATCAAGCTTTATCGAATTAAGAAACAAAATTAAAAACGCCGCCGATATGGTACTCTCTTCCTTTGACACTCCTCTAAATTTTAGGGCCATTATATTTCACGTACGCAGACAAACGACCGATATACCTAATTGAACAAGAGCTGTCAACACTCCGTCAAGGAAATCGGACACTACTACAGTACTATGACGAAGTGAAGAAGAAACTGACTTTACTCATAAATAAGACAATCATGACCTATGACACCAACGTTGCCTCTTCATTAAATGAGAAATACAGAAATACGAGTATTCATCTCAGGTACCAAGAAAGCTTTAAGTGATGTCCTATTCTCAGCTAGACCAACTGATCTTCCCTCTGCACTGGCATTAGCTCAAGAAGTCGTGTCTAATCATGACCGTTACATGTTTGCTACGAATTTTGCACGTAGTTTAGAAGAAATGGCTCAGAGAACCGAGCAAAAACAACAAGGCAGAGATAGGAATCTAACTCAAGAACCAAAATACAACCAGCCAGGGAAAAGCCCATATTATAAGAAACAAAAATTCTCACCACGACGAGAACAAGTTGAACCAATGGACGTTGACACATCCGCTCGCTTTGGACAGACGACCCAATACCAACAAAATACGGCTCGCTCTAAAAAATTCAGTGGTCGACTCAACAACAAAACACAAAATATGAAAGTTACAATAATCAGGGACAAGCACACAAGAGACCAAATAATAGTAGTGCACGACTCACAAGACCGAAGCAGCAAAGAGTTAACCATTTAGAAACAGGAGATACAGAATATGAACAGGACGGTAGTGAATATCGCAGAAACTGAGGCAGAAGACATTGAAGACGAATCCGACGAATATGACTAGGTCAATTTTTTAGACTTGGCTCCCTGCTACCATTCATAGAAAGATCAGTGGCAGGAAGGACAATAAGATTACTTATAGATACAGGAGCCTCGAAAAACTATGTTAAACCATTAAAAGAATTAAAACATATTAAGCCAGTAGAAAACCCCTTTCGAATAAAATCAATTCATGGCTATAACGATATTGACAGGAAGTGTACAATACATCTATTTAACACAAATACAACATTCTTCTTACTACCAAACCTTACGACATTTGACGGTATAATTGGACTTGATTTACTAAACCAGAACAACGTTGTATTAGATTTCAAAAATAAGAAGTTAAAACAAACTGGACTTCTGAGACTATTAAATTTCCAAAATGCCCAGCCGTAAATTTTACAGATGTCGAAGAAATAAAAACCCCTCAAGCTATAACAACAAACTTTCAAACAATACTCAAGAAACGAACAGGAGTCATTGCGTAACCCAATGAAGCACTCCCGTATAATACCAACATCATTGCCACCATTAGAATAGAAAATGAGGATCCCATATATTACAAATTATACCCATACCCAAAGGGCGTATCGGAATTCGTAAACGCAGAAACTCAAGACCTGTTAAAAAACGGTATAATACGCCCATCTCGTTCACCGTATAATAAGCCCGTTTGGGTTGTAGATAAAAAAGGTACCGATGGACGGGGAAGAAAAAAGAAGCGTTTAGTCATAGACTTCAGAAAACTTAACCAAAAAACAATAGATGACAAATATCCAATCCCCAATATGGCCTCTATCTTATCCAACTTAGGTACAGAAAAATATTTTACAACCCTAGATTTGAAATCCGGTTTTCACCAGACTTTACTTGCTGAAAAGGACAGAGAAAAGACAGCCTTTTCTGTAGGAAGTGGAAAGTAAGAGTTTTGCAGGCTCCCTTTTGGCTTGAAAAATGCACCCAGTATTTTTCAAAGAGCTATTGATGATGTGCTCAGAGAGCAAATCGGAAAATCTTGTTACGTTTACGTCGATGACGTAATAATTTTTTCTGAAAACATGGAAAACCACGTCAAACATATCGCTCGGGTCTTAGATAAACTATACGTGGCCAACATGAGAGTTTTGCCAGAAAAGTCACACTTTTTCAAAGAAAGCGTCGAATATGTAGGTTTTGTGGTCTCAAGTAAAGGTATAAAGACATGTCCAAGTAAAGTTGAGGCGATTCGTAACTACGAATTACCAACAACTCTGTTGTAGCGACATCTTAAAAGGCAAAAACGGCAAAGTTAGCGGCGGATAATCAAAGAAAATACCAGTTAAATTCGACGAGAGTCAATTTACGGCATTTGAGAAGCTAAAAGAGGCTCTCGCATCCGAAAATGTAATGTTACTCTACCCCGACTACAAGAAAGCGTTTGATTTAACAACTGATGCTTCGTCCTTTGGTCTAGGGGCAGTCCTATCCCAAGGTGGAAAACCAATCACCATGATATCAAGGACATTGAAAGATAGGGAACTTAGCTTTGCAACAAATGAAAGAGAATTACTTGCTATAGTCTGGGCCTTGAAAAGCCTCCGAAATTATCTGTACGGAGTAAAAAATTTAAATATCTTTACGGACCACCAACCCCTGACGTTTGCAGTACCTGACCGCAATCCAAACGCAAAAATCAGGCGTTGGAAAGCTTTTATAGATGAGTATATTACAACCCAGGGAAGGAAAACTACGTTACTGACGCGCTATCGCGGCATAATATTCATGCCTTGAAAGACGATGCAGAGTCAGACAGAGCTACAATGCACAGTGAAGTATCGTTCACGTACACTATAGAAACAACAGACAAATCAATCAACTGTTTCCAAAACATATAATTGAAGAAAATAGAGTAGCTTCTGATCGTACAGTCATCTTATTCGGTAAAAAAAATCCGACATACAATTCACTTCTCAGACAGAAATTCGTTAATCGCAAGAGTTTACAATGTCGTCAAAAAAGACGTGGTTAATGCAATTCATTGCGAGTTACCAGTACTGGTATTCATACAACATAAACTAATGGAAACTTTCCCAACAACAATATTTCGATATACAAAACATATGGTAAATGGTATTATTGACAGAAACGAACAAAAGGAAATAATTGTAACAGAACATAATAGAGCCCACAGAGCAGCCCAAGAAAATGTAAAACAGATTTTACAAGACTACTTCTTTCCAAAAATGACAAAACTAGCAAACGAAGTTGTTGCAAATTGCAAAATCTGTAAAACAGCTAAGTACAACCGTCACCAACAAAAACAAATACTTGGAGAAACTCCTATACCTTCCTATGTGGGTGAAATGCTACACATTGACGAATACTCAACCGATAAAAAATACTTCCTTACATGCATAGAAAAATTTTCAAAATTCGCAACCGTTCAACCCATTGCTTCAAGAACAATAATTGACATACAATCGAAAATTTTACAACTTGTAAGATCGATCTATTGCGATAATGAACCCTCCTTAAAGTCCGAAACAATAAAATCACTATTAAACGGCCAGTATAACTTTCAAATCGTAAACGCCCCATCACTCCATAGTACTTCAAATGGACAGGTCGAGAGATTCCATAGCACCCTCAGCGACATCGCAAGATGCCTAACAGCGCAAAGGAAAATTACAGATACCGTTGAAACGATACTTCAAGCAACTATCGAATACAACAACACAGTTCACTCGGTAACAGACAAACGTCCAATCGACATAATCCACTCATCCTCCCCAGAACTTGAAATTAAAATAAGAAATAAAATTCAAAAGGCACAGCAGCTCCAAATAAACAGGGTAAATGAAACAAGACATGATAGACAATTCCAAGTAGGCGATACAGTTCTTGTAAAGGCAAACAGACGTTTAGGGAACAAATTGATACCTCTGTACAACGAAAACAAAATTGACGCAGACTTGGGGACAACGGTCTTAATAAAAGGGAGGGTGGTCCACAAGGACAACCTAAGGTAAACAAAACATTAAACTTCTTTTTTTTTATCTTTAGGATTTGGGCTATAATTCTCTTTGCCACAACGATAGCGGCGAAACTTACCGATTATACGAACACAGATTACATACCGATCTCAGACGGATATATAGCCATTTGGACAGATTTCCAATATTTAAAACATTCAACTAATCTTACTTTATACTCAACAATAGTAAAGGACACGAAAGAACTAAGAAAAAATTCCACGATCACACATGAGACAGTTATTAGACACAGATATACAACATATAGAAACACTAATAGCCACAGTAAATATCCATCAGAGACATGCTAGGAGCATTAATATGCTAGGCACCGTTCTTAAAGTCGTAGCTGGCACACCAGACTCCGACGAATTGGAAAATCTTAAATTTACACAGAAAGAACTTGTTGAATCAGAAAATAGGCAAGTAACTATAAACACAAGATGCAAGAACAAATAAATAAGCTAACCGACACAGTAAACCTCATAACAAAAACAAAGCAAATAGACACAGAATATTTGTATGAAACACTGCACTCAAGAAACAGAATAATTATTTCAGAATAAGAAACCTTAATGCTATAAGTAACACTTGCAAAAGTTGGAATTGTAAACACCTCCATATTGGATTCTTCTGACTTAAAAAATATGGTTAATGAACACCCTATAAATATCACTATTACTGACTTAATGGAAGTATCTCAAGTTAAAGTCTTGCTAAATAATAACTTTCTACACTTTGTTGTAAGATACCCTAAGCCTAACATAGTATGTAAGAAATTAACAATATACCCTGTCCAACACAATGCCATTATAATAAATTTCGCCGAAGACTACAATAAAGCTGTTTGCGGCAACCATGTAATATCAATAGGAAATTGTAGCACAGCCCTCACAACAACGCTCTGCAAGAAATTACCCTATACAACGTGAGCACAACAACTGTACTCAGGTGGCACTCAGGAACCTCTAACCATCATCGATGGCGTTATCATCATCAACGACAGAGCAGCTATAGTTGACGAGCAAATGGTGAAAGGGACACTCCTTCCTCCGAGATAAAGTTAAACGACACCGTATATAGAAATCCTAAAAATTACGTGAGGAGAGCGGCATCCACGCTTCTAAATATAACGGATCATCAGGAAATACCGAGCCTGCCGTACCTACAGAAGCTAAGCATAAGAAACCTTCGGGACATTGCCCAATTAGAAGAACGACTGGTAAGAAGACCAATAATATCTGGACTAACCGTGGTCATCCTTCTACTTTCGTACTACGCCTTAATGAAACTTTACCAAAGACATCAGAGGAACAAACGTCAACGTGATCTTCAAGCGGTAATTAACAGTTTCAAGAACTCCGAGGACGTCATTCACCTAAGTGGGGGAGGAGTTAACACAACTGACTAGCAGCACATAAATATTCAAGGTGACCATGCATTATCAGCATGAATGCTTACGACACCAGCCGTCTCTAGCGGATATTGTACAACAACGGCGGAAGCGTCCACACGCAACAGTGTTGCTGCCCAGCGATATATGATCCCTCGCACTATATGCAATGCCAGCGTTTTCAGGGCTTAGGGCTAGCTTCGATTATAAGAATTATTGCCACTTAGAGTTAGTTGATTTTTGGAAATAAAGAACGTCGGTCGTCGCCACGTAATTATCCAAGTCTTCTCATTTCACGCAACATCGTTGTTTTATAATAAGTGTTAACGCCTTTACTTTTTAAGTGTTAATCCACCCTAATACCAGAATACAAAAATACAATAACTGGCGCCCAACGTAATCGAAAAAAAAACCGAATTCAATTAAACAAATATTCACCGAATAAATTTTGAAAAAAAAAGACATTATAAATTATAAATAATACACAACTAAAACAAAAGTTCACCGAGGAAGCAGTTCATCAAAACAGCAGCTCTACTAACATAATATAAGAACATGTGTGTAGGGTGTTCCAAAAAAAAAAATAATAAAAATTGTTAAAATCCAATTCAAATAAAATTCCAACCTTTCAATTAAATTTTAATTATAAAAAAACACTACACATATCTTATTTGCATGTTATGAGTGATAGTGAGATACAAGATTTAGTAAAAAAATTTCAAAGTACAGACACAGGTGAAAAAATAAAAATGTGTTTATTTAACGAACAGTTAAGAGCAATTGTAGAAGGCGCAGTTACAAGCGCTTTAAGAACCCAAAAAGGAAGCTTTGATCAGAAATTACGTGGAACAACGTATTGGTTCTATACAAGTTAGCACTCCTGAGGTAGAAACATTTAGAGAGGCCGAGATCAGGGCAAGCGTCATTTGCAATGAAACCCTTGACATCATGAAATCCCTTCCAGAATTTGAAGGAAAAAATGAGATTTACGTATCATGGAGGAAAGCTGCGCATACCGCATACAAAGTATATGAGAAATATGATGGTAGCTCAAAACATTATCAAGCTTTATGAATATTAAGAAACAAAATTAAAAACGCCGCCGATATGGTACTCTCTTCCTTTGACACTCCTCTAAATTTTAGGGCCATTATATTTCACGTACGCAGACATACGACCGATATACCTAATTGAACAAGAGCTGTCAACACTCCGTCAAGGAAATCTGACACTACTACAGTACTATGACGAAATGAAGAAGAAACTGACTTTACTCATAAATAAGACAATCATGACCTATGACACCAACGTTGCCTCATCGTTAAATGAGAAATACAGAAATACGAGTATTCATCTCAGGTACCAAGAAAGCTTTAAGTGATGTCCTATTTTCAGCTAGACCAACTGATCTTCCCTCTGCACTGGCATTAGCTCAAGAAGTCGAGTCTAATCATGACCGTTACATGTTTGCTACGAATTTTGCACGTAGTTTAGAAGAAATGGCTCAGAGAACCGAGCAAAAACAACAAGGCAGAGATAGGAATCTAACTCAAGAACCAAAATACAACCAGCCAGGCAAAAGCCCATATTATAAGAAACAAAAATTCTCACCACGACGAGAACAAGTTGAACCAATGGACGTTGAAACATCCGCTCGCTTTGGACAGACGACCCAATACCAACAAAATACGGCTCGCTCTAAAAAATTCAGTGGTCGACTCAACAACAAAACACAAAATATGAAAGTTACAATAATCAGGGACAAGCACACAAGAGACCAAATAATAGTAGTGCACGACTCACAAGACCGAAGCAGCAAAGAGTTAACCATTTAGAAACAGGAGATACAGAATATGAACAGGACGGTAGTGAATATCGCAGAAACTGAGGCAGAAGACATTGAAGACGAATCCGACGAATATGACTAGGTCAATTTTTTAGACTTGGCTCCCTGCTACCATTCATAGAAAGATCAGTGGCAGGAAGGACAATAAGATTACTTATAGATACAGGAGCCTCGAAAAACTATGTTAAACCATTAAAAGAATTAAAACATATTAAGCCAGTAGAAAACCCCTTTCGAATAAAATCAATTCATGGCTATAACGATATTGACAGGAAGTGTACAATACATCTATTTAACACAAATACAACATTCTTCTTACTACCAAACCTTACGACATTTGACGGTATAATTGGACTTGATTTACTAAACCAGAACAACGTTGTATTAGATTTCAAAAATAAGAAGTTAAAACAAACTGCACTTCTGAGACTATTAAATTTCCAAAATGCCCAGCCGTAAATTTTACAGATGTCGAAGAAATAAAAACCCCTCAAGCTATAACAACAAACTTTCAAACAATACTCAAGAAACGAACAGGAGTCATTGCGTAACCCAATGAAGCACTCCCGTATAATACCAACATCATTGCCACCATTAGAATAGAAAATGAGGATCCCATATATTACAAATTATACCCATACCCAAAGGGCGTATCGGAATTCGTAAACGCAGAAACTCAAGACCTGTTAAAAAACGGTATAATACGCCCATCTCGTTCACCGTATAATAAGCCCGTTTGGGTTGTAGATAAAAAAGGTACCGATGGACGGGGAAGAAAAAAGAAGCGTTTAGTCATAGACTTCAGAAAACTTAACCAAAAAACAATAGATGACAAATATCCAATCCCCAATATGGCCTCTATCTTATCCAACTTAGGTACAGAAAAATATTTTACAACCCTAGATTTGAAATCCGGTTTTCACCAGACTTTACTTGCTGAAAAGGACAGAGAAAAGACAGCCTTTTCTGTTACGTTTACGTCGATGACGTAATAATTTTTTCTGAAAACATGGAAAACCACGTCAAACATATCGCTCGGGTCTTAGATAAACTATACGTGGCCAACATGAGAGTTTTGCCAGAAAAGTCACACTTTTTCAAAGAAAGCGTCGAATATGTAGGTTTTGTGGTCTCAAGTAAAGGTATAAAGACATGTCCAAGTAAAGTTGAGGCGATTCGTAACTACGAATTACCAACAACTCTGTTGTAGCGACATCTTAAAAGGCGAAAACGGCAAAGTTAGCGGCGGATAATCAAAGAAAATACCAGTTAAATTCGACGAGAGTCAATTTACGGCATTTGAGAAGCTAAAAGAGGCTCTCGCATCCGAAAATGTAATGTTACTCTACCCCGACTACAAGAAAGCGTTTGATTTAACAACTGATGCTTCGTCCTTTGGTCTAGGGGCAGTCCTATCCCAAGGTGGAAAACCAATCACCATGATATCAAGGACATTGAAAGATAGGGAACTTAGCTTTGCAACAAATGAAAGAGAATTACTTGCTATAGTCTGGGCCTTGAAAAGCCTCCGAAATTATCTGTACGGAGTAAAAAATTTAAATATCTTTACGGACCACCAACCCCTGACGTTTGCAGTACCTGACCGCAATCCAAACGCAAAAATCAGGCGTTGGAAAGCTTTTATAGATGAGTATATTACAACCCAGGGAAGGAAAACTACGTTACTGACGCGCTATCGCGGCATAATATTCATGCCTTGAAAGACGATGCAGAGTCAGACAGAGCTACAATGCACAGTGAAGTATCGCTCACGTACACTATAGAAACAACAGACAAATCAATCAACTGTTTCCAAAACATATAATTGAAGAAAATAGAGTAGCTTCTGATCGTACAGTCATCTTATTCGGTAAAAAAAATCCGACATACAATTCACTTCTCAGACAGAAATTCGTTAATCGCAAGAGTTTACAATGTAGTCAAAAAAGACGTGGTTAATGCAATTCATTGCGAGTTACCAGTACTGGTATTCATACAACATAAACTAATGGAAACTTTCCCAACAACAATATTTCGATATACAAAACATATGGTAAATGGTATTATTGACAGAAACGAACAAAAGGAAATAATTGTAACAGAACATAATAGAGCCCACAGAGCAGCCCAAGAAAATGTAAAACAGATTTTACAAGACTACTTCTTTCCAAAAATGACAAAACTAGCAAACGAAGTTGTTGCAAATTGCAAAATCTGTAAAACAGCTAAGTACAACCGTCACCAACAAAAACAAATACTTGGAGAAACTCCTATACCTTCCTATGTGGGTGAAATGCTACACATTGACGAATACTCAACCGATAAAAAATACTTCCTTACATGCATAGACAAATTTTCAAAATTCGCAACCGTTCAACCCATTGCTTCAAGAACAATAATTGACATACAATCGAAAATTTTACAACTTGTAAGATCGATCTATTGCGATAATGAACAATCCTTAAAGTCCGAAACAATAAAATCACTATTAAACGGCCAGTATAACTTTCAAATCGTAAACGCCCCATCACTCCATAGTACTTCAAATGGACAGGTCGAGAGATTCCATAGCACCCTCAGCGACATCGCAAGATGCCTAACAGCGCAAAGGAAAATTACAGATACCGTTGAAACGATACTTCAAGCAACTATCGAATACAACAACACAGTTCACTCGGTAGCAGACAAACGTCCAATCGACATAATCCACTCATCCTTCCCAGAACTTGAAATTAAAATAAGAAATAAAATTCAAAAGGCACAGCAGCTCCAAATAAACAGGGTAAATGAAACAAGACATGATAGACAATTCCAAGTAGGCGATACAGTTCTTGTAAAGGCAAACAGACGTTTAGGGAACAAATTGATACCTCTGTACAACGAAAACAAAATTGACGCAGACTTGGGGACAACGGTCTTAATAAAAGGGAGGGTGGTCCACAAGGACAACCTAAGGTAAACAAAACATTAAACTTCTTTTTTTTTATCTTTAGGATTTGGGCTATAATTCTCTTTGCCACAACGATAGCGGCGAAACTTACCGATTATACGAACACAGATTACATACCGATCTCAGACGGATATATAGCCATTTGGACAGATTTCCAATATTTAAAACATTCAACTAATCTTACTTTATACTCAACAATAGTAAAGGACACGAAAGAACTAAGAAAAAATTCCACGATCACACATGAGACAGTTATTAGACACAGATATACAACATATAGAAACACTAATAGCCACAGTAAATATCCATCAGAGACATGCTAGGAGCATTAATATGCTAGGCATATTAAAGTCGTAGCTGGCACACCAGACTCCGACGAATTGGAGAATCTTAAATTTACACAGAAAGAACTTGTTGAATCAGAAAATAGGCAAGTAACTATAAACACAAGATGCAAGAACAAATAAATAAGCTAACCGACACAGTAAACCTCATAACAAAAACAAAGCAAATAGACACAGAATATTTGTATGAAACACTGCACTCAAGAAACAGAATAATTATTTCAGAATAAGAAACCTTAATGCTATCAGTAACACTTGCAAAAGTTGGAATTGTAAACACCTCCATATTGGATTCTTCTGACTTAAAAAATATGGTTAATGAACACCCTATAAATATCACTATTACTGACTTAATGGAAGTATCTCAAGTTAAAGTCTTGCTAAATAATAACTTTCTACACTTTGTTGTAAGATACCCTAAGCCTAACATAGTATGTAAGAAATTAACAATATACCCTGTCCAACACAATGCCATTATAATAAATTTCGCCGAAGACTACAATAAAGCTGTTTGCGGCAACCATGTAATATCAATAGGAAATTGTAGCACAGCCCTCACAACAACGCTCTGCAAGAAATTACCCTATACAACGTGAGCACAACAACTGCACTCAGGTGGCACTCAGGAACCTCTAACCATCATCGATGGCGTTATCATCATCAACGACAGAGCAGCTATAGTTGACGAGCAAATGGTGAAAGGGACACTCCTTCCTCCGAGATAAAGTTAAACGACACCGTATATAGAAATCCTAAAAATTACGTGAGGAGAGCGGCATCCACGCTTCTAAATATAACGGATCATCAGGAAATACCGAGCCTGCCGTACCTACAGAAGCTAAGCATAAGAAACCTTCGGGACATTGCCCAATTAGAAGAACGACTGGTAAGAAGACCAATAATATCTGGACTAACCGTGGTCATCCTTCTACTTTCGTACTACGCCTTAATGAAACTTTACCAAAGACATCAGAGGAACAAACGTCAACGTGATCTTCAAGCGGTAATTAACAGTTTCAAGAACTCCGAGGACGTCATTCACCTAAGTGGGGGAGGAGTTAACACAACTGACTAGCAGCACATAAATATTCAAGGTGACCATGCATTATCAGCATGAATGCTTACGACACCAGCCGTCTCTAGCGGATATTGTACAACAACGGCGGAAGCGTCCACACGCAACAGTGTTGCTGCCCAGCGATATATGATCCCTCGCACTATATGCAATGCCAGCGTTTTCAGGGCTTAGGGCTAGCTTCGATTATAAGAATTATTGCCACTTAGAGTTAGTTGATTTTTGGAAATAAAGAACGTCGGTCGTCGCCACGTAATTATCCAAGTCTTCTCATTTCACGCAACATCGTTGTTTTATAATAAGTGTTAACGCCTTTACTTTTTAAGTGTTAATCCACCCTAATACCAGAATACAAAAATACAATAACTGGCGCCCAACGTAATCGAAAAAAAAACCGAATTCAATTAAACAAATATTCACCGAATAAATTTTGAAAAAAAAGACATTATAAATTATAAATAATACACAACTAAAACAAAAGTTCACCGAGGAAGCAGTTCATCAAAACAGCAGCTCTACTAACATAATATAAGAACATGTGTGTAGGGTGTTCCAAAAAAAAAAATAATAAAAATTGTTAAAATCCAATTCAAATAAAATTCCAACCTTTCAATTAAATTTTAATTATAAAAAACACTACACATATCTTATTTGCATGTTATGAGTGATAGTGAGATACAGGATTTAGTAATAAAATTTCAAAGTATACCCACAGGTGAAAAAATAAAAATGTGTTTATTTAACGAACAGTTAAGAGCAATTGTAGAAGGCGCAGTTACAAGCGCTTTAAGAACCCAAAAAGGAAGCTTTGATCAGAAATTACGTGGAACAACGTATTGGTTCTATACAAGTTAGCACTCCTGAGGTAGAAACATTTAGAGAGGCCGAGATCAGGGCAAGCGTCATTTGCAATGAAACCCTTGACATCATGAAATCCCTTCCAGAATTTGAAGGAAAAAATGAGATTTACGTATCATGGAGGAAAGCTGCGCATACCGCATACAAAGTATATGAGAAATATGATGGTAGCTCAAAACATTATCAAGCTTTATGAATATTAAGAAACAAAATTAAAAACGCCGCCGATATGGTACTCTCTTCCTTTGACACTCCTCTAAATTTTAGGGCCATTATATTTCACGTACGCAGACATACGACCGATATACCTAATTGAACAAGAGCTGTCAACACTCCGTCAAGGAAATCTGACACTACTACAGTACTATGACGAAATGAAGAAGAAACTGACTTTACTCATAAATAAGACAATCATGACCTATGACACCAACGTTGCCTCATCGTTAAATGAGAAATACAGAAATACGAGTATTCATCTCAGGTACCAAGAAAGCTTTAAGTGATGTCCTATTTTCAGCTAGACCAACTGATCTTCCCTCTGCACTGGCATTAGCTCAAGAAGTCGAGTCTAATCATGACCGTTACATGTTTGCTACGAATTTTGCACGTAGTTTAGAAGAAATGGCTCAGAGAACCGAGCAAAAACAACAAGGCAGAGATAGGAATCTAACTCAAGAACCAAAATACAACCAGCCAGGGAAAAGCCCATATTATAAGAAACAAAAATTCTCACCACGACGAGAACAAGTTGAACCAATGGACGTTGACACATCCGCTCGCTTTGGACAGACGACCCAATACCAACAAAATACGGCTCGCTCTAAAAAATTCAGTGGTCGACTCAACAACAAAACACAAAATATGAAAGTTACAATAATCAGGGACAAGCACACAAGAGACCAAATAATAGTAGTGCACGACTCACAAGACCGAAGCAGCAAAGAGTTAACCATTTAGAAACAGGAGATACAGAATATGAACAGGACGGTAGTGAATATCGCAGAAACTGAGGCAGAAGACATTGAAGACGAATCCGACGAATATGACTAGGTCAATTTTTTAGACTTGGCTCCCTGCTACCATTCATAGAAAGATCAGTGGCAGGAAGGACAATAAGATTACTTATAGATACAGAAGCCTCGAAAAACTATGTTAAACCATTAAAAGAATTAAAACATATTAAGCCAGTAGAAAACCCCTTTCGAATAAAATCAATTCATGGCTATAACGATATTGACAGGAAGTGTACAATACATCTATTTAACACAAATACAACATTCTTCTTACTACCAAACCTTACGACATTTGACGGTATAATTGGACTTGATTTACTAAACCAGAACAACGTTGTATTAGATTTCAAAAATAAGAAGTTAAAACAAACTGCACTTCTGAGACTATTAAATTTCCAAAATGCCCAGCCGTAAATTTTACAGATGTCGAAGAAATAAAAACCCCTCAAGCTATAACAACAAACTTTCAAACAATACTCAAGAAACGAACAGGAGTCATTGCGTAACCCAATGAAGCACTCCCGTATAATACCAACATCATTGCCACCATTAGAATAGAAAATGAGGATCCCATATATTACAAATTATACCCATACCCAAAGGGCGTATCGGAATTCGTAAACGCAGAAACTCAAGACCTGTTAAAAAACGGTATAATACGCCCATCTCGTTCACCGTATAATAACCCCGTTTGGGTTGTAGATAAAAAAGGTACCGATGGACGGGGAAGAAAAAAGAAGCGTTTAGTCATAGACTTCAGAAAACTTAACCAAAAAACAATAGATGACAAATATCCAATCCCCAATATGGCCTCTATCTTATCCAACTTAGGTACAGAAAAATATTTTACAACCCTAGATTTGAAATCCGGTTTTCACCAGACTTTACTTGCTGAAAAGGACAGAGAAAAGACAGCCTTTTCTGTTACGTTTACGTCGATGACGTAATAATTTTTTCTGAAAACATGGAAAACCACGTCAAACATATCGCTCGGGTCTTAGATAAACTATACGTGGCCAACATGAGAGTTTTGCCAGAAAAGTCACACTTTTTCAAAGAAAGCGTCGAATATGTAGGTTTTGTGGTCTCAAGTAAAGGTATAAAGACATGTCCAAGTAAAGTTGAGGCGATTCGTAACTACGAATTACCAACAACTCTGTTGTAGCGACATCTTAAAAGGCGAAAACGGCAAAGTTAGCGGCGGATAATCAAAGAAAATACCAGTTAAATTCGACGAGAGTCAATTTACGGCATTTGAGAAGCTAAAAGAGGCTCTCGCATCCGAAAATGTAATGTTACTCTACCCCGACTACAAGAAAGCGTTTGATTTAACAACTGATGCTTCGTCCTTTGGTCTAGGGGCAGTCCTATCCCAAGGTGGAAAACCAATCACCATGATATCAAGGACATTGAAAGATAGGGAACTTAGCTTTGCAACAAATGAAAGAGAATTACTTGCTATAGTCTGGGCCTTGAAAAGCCTCCGAAATTATCTGTACGGAGTAAAAAATTTAAATATCTTTACGGACCACCAACCCCTGACGTTTGCAGTACCTGACCGCAATCCAAACGCAAAAATCAGGCGTTGGAAAGCTTTTATAGATGAGTATATTACAACCCAGGGAAGGAAAACTACGTTACTGACGCGCTATCGCGGCATAATATTCATGCCTTGAAAGACGATGCAGAGTCAGACAGAGCTACAATGCACAGTGAAGTATCGCTCACGTACACTATAGAAACAACAGACAAATCAATCAACTGTTTCCAAAACATATAATTGAAGAAAATAGAGTAGCTTCTGATCGTACAGTCATCTTATTCGGTAAAAAAAATCCGACATACAATTCACTTCTCAGACAGAAATTCGTTAATCGCAAGAGTTTACAATGTAGTCAAAAAAGACGTGGTTAATGCAATTCATTGCGAGTTACCAGTACTGGTATTCATACAACATAAACTAATGGAAACTTTCCCAACAACAATATTTCGATATACAAAACATATGGTAAATGGTATTATTGACAGAAACGAACAAAAGGAAATAATTGTAACAGAACATAATAGAGCCCACAGAGCAGCCCAAGAAAATGTAAAACAGATTTTACAAGACTACTTCTTTCCAAAAATGACAAAACTAGCAAACGAAGTTGTTGCAAATTGCAAAATCTGTAAAACAGCTAAGTACAACCGTCACCAACAAAAACAAATACTTGGAGAAACTCCTATACCTTCCTATGTGGGTGAAATGCTACACATTGACGAATACTCAACCGATAAAAAATACTTCCTTACATGCATAGACAAATTTTCAAAATTCGCAACCGTTCAACCCATTGCTTCAAGAACAATAATTGACATACAATCGAAAATTTTACAACTTGTAAGATCGATCTATTGCGATAATGAACAATCCTTAAAGTCCGAAACAATAAAATCACTATTAAACGGCCAGTATAACTTTCAAATCGTAAACGCCCCATCACTCCATAGTACTTCAAATGGACAGGTCGAGAGATTCCATAGCACCCTCAGCGACATCGCAAGATGCCTAACAGCGCAAAGGAAAATTACAGATACCGTTGAAACGATACTTCAAGCAACTATCGAATACAACAACACAGTTCACTCGGTAACAGACAAACGTCCAATCGACATAATCCACTCATCCTCCCCAGAACTTGAAATTAAAATAAGAAATAAAATTCAAAAGGCACAGCAGCTCCAAATAAACAGGGTAAATGAAACAAGACATGATAGACAATTCCAAGTAGGCGATACAGTTCTTGTAAAGGCAAACAGACGTTTAGGGAACAAATTGATACCTCTGTACAACGAAAACAAAATTGACGCAGACTTGGGGACAACGGTCTTAATAAAAGGGAGGGTGGTCCACAAGGACAACCTAAGGTAAACAAAACATTAAACTTCTTTTTTTTTATCTTTAGGATTTGGGCTATAATTCTCTTTGCCACAACGATAGCGGCGAAACTTACCGATTATACGAACACAGATTACATACCGATCTCAGACGGATATATAGCCATTTGGACAGATTTCCAATATTTAAAACATTCAACTAATCTTACTTTATACTCAACAATAGTAAAGGACACGAAAGAACTAAGAAAAAATTCCACGATCACACATGAGACAGTTATTAGACACAGATATACAACATATAGAAACACTAATAGCCACAGTAAATATCCATCAGAGACATGCTAGGAGCATTAATATGCTAGGCATATTAAAGTCGTAGCTGGCACACCAGACTCCGACGAATTGGAGAATCTTAAATTTACACAGAAAGAACTTGTTGAATCAGAAAATAGGCAAGTAACTATAAACACAAGATGCAAGAACAAATAAATAAGCTAACCGACACAGTAAACCTCATAACAAAAACAAAGCAAATAGACACAGAATATTTGTATGAAACACTGCACTCAAGAAACAGAATAATTATTTCAGAATAAGAAACCTTAATGCTATCAGTAACACTTGCAAAAGTTGGAATTGTAAACACCTCCATATTGGATTCTTCTGACTTAAAAAATATGGTTAATGAACACCCTATAAATATCACTATTACTGACTTAATGGAAGTATCTCAAGTTAAAGTCTTGCTAAATAATAACTTTCTACACTTTGTTGTAAGATACCCTAAGCCTAACATAGTATGTAAGAAATTAACAATATACCCTGTCCAACACAATGCCATTATAATAAATTTCGCCGAAGACTACAATAAAGCTGTTTGCGGCAACCATGTAATATCAATAGGAAATTGTAGCACAGCCCTCACAACAACGCTCTGCAAGAAATTACCCTATACAACGTGAGCACAACAACTGCACTCAGGTGGCACTCAGGAACCTCTAACCATCATCGATGGCGTTATCATCATCAACGACAGAGCAGCTATAGTTGACGAGCAAATGGTGAAAGGGACACTCCTTCCTCCGAGATAAAGTTAAACGACACCGTATATAGAAATCCTAAAAATTACGTGAGGAGAGCGGCATCCACGCTTCTAAATATAACGGATCATCAGGAAATACCGAGCCTGCCGTACCTACAGAAGCTAAGCATAAGAAACCTTCGGGACATTGCCCAATTAGAAGAACGACTGGTAAGAAGACCAATAATATCTGGACTAACCGTGGTCATCCTTCTACTTTCGTACTACGCCTTAATGAAACTTTACCAAAGACATCAGAGGAACAAACGTCAACGTGATCTTCAAGCGGTAATTAACAGTTTCAAGAACTCCGAGGACGTCATTCACCTAAGTGGGGGAGGAGTTAACACAACTGACTAGCAGCACATAAATATTCAAGGTGACCATGCATTATCAGCATGAATGCTTACGACACCAGCCGTCTCTAGCGGATATTGTACAACAACGGCGGAAGCGTCCACACGCAACAGTGTTGCTGCCCAGCGATATATGATCCCTCGCACTATATGCAATGCCAGCGTTTTCAGGGCTTAGGGCTAGCTTCGATTATAAGAATTATTGCCACTTAGAGTTAGTTGATTTTTGGAAATAAAGAACGTCGGTCGTCGCCACGTAATTATCCAAGTCTTCTCATTTCACGCAACATCGTTGTTTTATAATAAGTGTTAACGCCTTTACTTTTTAAGTGTTAATCCACCCTAATACCAGAATACAAAAATACAATAACTGGCGCCCAACGTAATCGAAAAAAAAACCGAATTCAATTAAACAAATATTCACCGAATAAATTTTGAAAAAAAAGACATTATAAATTATAAATAATACACAACTAAAACAAAAGTTCACCGAGGAAGCAGTTCATCAAAACAGCAGCTCTACTAACATAATATAAGAACATGTGTGTAGGGTGTTCCAAAAAAAAAAATAATAAAAATTGTTAAAATCCAATTCAAATAAAATTCCAACCTTTCAATTAAATTTTAATTATAAAAAACACTACACATATCTTATTTGCATGTTATGAGTGATAGTGAGATACAGGATTTAGTAATAAAATTTCAAAGTATACCCACAGGTGAAAAAATAAAAATGTGTTTATTTAACGAACAGTTAAGAGCAATTGTAGAAGGCGCAGTTACAAGCGCTTTAAGAACCCAAAAAGGAAGCTTTGATCAGAAATTACGTGGAACAACGTATTGGTTCTATACAAGTTAGCACTCCTGAGGTAGAAACATTTAGAGAGGCCGAGATCAGGGCAAGCGTCATTTGCAATGAAACCCTTGACATCATGAAATCCCTTCCAGAATTTGAAGGAAAAAATGAGATTTACGTATCATGGAGGAAAGCTGCGCATACCGCATACAAAGTATATGAGAAATATGATGGTAGCTCAAAACATTATCAAGCTTTATGAATATTAAGAAACAAAATTAAAAACGCCGCCGATATGGTACTCTCTTCCTTTGACACTCCTCTAAATTTTAGGGCCATTATATTTCACGTACGCAGACATACGACCGATATACCTAATTGAACAAGAGCTGTCAACACTCCGTCAAGGAAATCTGACACTACTACAGTACTATGACGAAATGAAGAAGAAACTGACTTTACTCATAAATAAGACAATCATGACCTATGACACCAACGTTGCCTCATCGTTAAATGAGAAATACAGAAATACGAGTATTCATCTCAGGTACCAAGAAAGCTTTAAGTGATGTCCTATTTTCAGCTAGACCAACTGATCTTCCCTCTGCACTGGCATTAGCTCAAGAAGTCGAGTCTAATCATGACCGTTACATGTTTGCTACGAATTTTGCACGTAGTTTAGAAGAAATGGCTCAGAGAACCGAGCAAAAACAACAAGGCAGAGATAGGAATCTAACTCAAGAACCAAAATACAACCAGCCAGGGAAAAGCCCATATTATAAGAAACAAAAATTCTCACCACGACGAGAACAAGTTGAACCAATGGACGTTGACACATCCGCTCGCTTTGGACAGACGACCCAATACCAACAAAATACGGCTCGCTCTAAAAAATTCAGTGGTCGACTCAACAACAAAACACAAAATATGAAAGTTACAATAATCAGGGACAAGCACACAAGAGACCAAATAATAGTAGTGCACGACTCACAAGACCGAAGCAGCAAAGAGTTAACCATTTAGAAACAGGAGATACAGAATATGAACAGGACGGTAGTGAATATCGCAGAAACTGAGGCAGAAGACATTGAAGACGAATCCGACGAATATGACTAGGTCAATTTTTTAGACTTGGCTCCCTGCTACCATTCATAGAAAGATCAGTGGCAGGAAGGACAATAAGATTACTTATAGATACAGGAGCCTCGAAAAACTATGTTAAACCATTAAAAGAATTAAAACATATTAAGCCAGTAGAAAACCCCTTTCGAATAAAATCAATTCATGGCTATAACGATATTGACAGGAAGTGTACAATACATCTATTTAACACAAATACAACATTCTTCTTACTACCAAACCTTACGACATTTGACGGTATAATTGGACTTGATTTACTAAACCAGAACAACGTTGTATTAGATTTCAAAAATAAGAAGTTAAAACAAACTGCACTTCTGAGACTATTAAATTTCCAAAATGCCCAGCCGTAAATTTTACAGATGTCGAAGAAATAAAAACCCCTCAAGCTATAACAACAAACTTTCAAACAATACTCAAGAAATGAACAGGAGTCATTGCGTAACCCAATGAAGCACTCCCGTATAATACCAACATCATTGCCACCATTAGAATAGAAAATGAGGATCCCATATATTACAAATTATACCCATACCCAAAGGGCGTATCGGAATTCGTAAACGCAGAAACTCAAGACCTGTTAAAAAACGGTATAATACGCCCATCTCGTTCACCGTATAATAACCCCGTTTGGGTTGTAGATAAAAAAGGTACCGATGGACGGGGAAGAAAAAAGAAGCGTTTAGTCATAGACTTCAGAAAACTTAACCAAAAAACAATAGATGACAAATATCGAATCCCCAATATGGCCTCTATCTTATCCAACTTAGGTACAGAAAAATATTTTACAACCCTAGATTTGAAATCCGGTTTTCACCAGACTTTACTTGCTGAAAAGGACAGAGAAAAGACAGCCTTTTCTGTAGGAAGTGGAAAGTAAGAGTTTTGCAGGCTCCCTTTTGGCTTGAAAAATGCACCCAGTATTTTTCAAAGAGCTATTGATGATGTGCTCAGAGAGCAAATCGGAAAATCTTGTTACGTTTACGTCGATGACGTAATAATTTTTTCTGAAAACATGGAAAACCACGTCAAACATATCGCTCGGGTCTTAGATAAACTATACGAGGCCAACATGAGAGTTTTGCCAGAAAAGTCACACTTTTTCAAAGAAAGCGTCGAATATGTAGGTTTTGTGTACGAATTACCAACAACTCTGTTGTAGCGACATCTTAAAAGGCGAAAACGGCAAAGTTAGCGGCGGATAATCAAAGAAAATACCAGTTAAATTCGACGAGAGTCAATTTACGGCATTTGAGAAGCTAAAAGAGGCTCTCGCATCCGAAAATGTAATGTTACTCTACCCCGACTACAAGAAAGCGTTTGATTTAACAACTATCCCAAGGTGGAAAACCAATAACCATGATATCAAGGACATTGAAAGATAGGGAACTTAGCTTTGCAACAAATGAAAGAGAATTACTTGCTATAGTCTGGGCCTTGAAAAGCCTCCGAAATTATCTGTACGGAGTAAAATATTTAAATATCTTTACGGACCACCAACCCCTGACGTTTGCAGTACCTGACCGCAATCCAAACGCAAAAATCAAGCGTTGGAAAGCTTTTATAGATGAGTATATTACAACCCAGGGAAGGAAAACTACGTTACTGACGCGCTATCGCGGCATAATATTCATGCCTTGAAAGACGATGCAGAGTCAGACAGAGCTACAATGCACAGTGAAGTATCGTTCACGTACACTATAGAAACAACAGACAAATCAATCAACTGTTTCCAAAACATATAATTGAAGAAAATAGAGTAGCTTCTGATCGTACAGTCATCTTATTCGGTAAAAAAAATCCGACATACAATTCACTTCTCAGACAGAAATTCGTTAATCGCAAGAGTTTACAATGTAGTCAAAAAAGACGTGGTTAATGCAATTCATTGCGAGTTACCAGTACTGGTATTCATACAACATAAACTAATGGAAACTTTCCCAACAACAATATTTCGATATACAAAACATATGGTAAATGGTATTATTGACAGAAACGAACAAAAGGAAATAATTGTAACAGAACATAATAGAGCCCACAGAGCAGCCCAAGAAAATGTAAAACAGATTTTACAAGACTACTTCTTTCCAAAAATGACAAAACTAGCAAACGAAGTTGTTGCAAATTGCAAAATCTGTAAAACAGCTAAGTACAACCGTCACCAACAAAAACAAATACTTGGAGAAACTCCTATACCTTCCTATGTGGGTGAAATGCTACACATTGACGAATACTCAACCGATAAAAAATACTTCCTTACATGCATAGACAAATTTTCAAAATTCGCAACCGTTCAACCCATTGCTTCAAGAACAATAATTGACATACAATCGAAAATTTTACAACTTGTAAGATCGATCTATTGCGATAATGAACAATCCTTAAAGTCCGAAACAATAAAATCACTATTAAACGGCCAGTATAACTTTCAAATCGTAAACGCCCCATCACTCCATAGTACTTCAAATGGACAGGTCGAGAGATTCCATAGCACCCTCAGCGACATCGCAAGATGCCTAACAGCGCAAAGGAAAATTACAGATACCGTTGAAACGATACTTCAAGCAACTATCGAATACAACAACACAGTTCACTCGGTAACAGACAAACGTCCAATCGACATAATCCACTCATCCTCCCCAGAACTTGAAATTAAAATAAGAAATAAAATTCAAAAGGCACAGCAGCTCCAAATAAACAGGGTAAATGAAACAAGACATGATAGACAATTCCAAGTAGGCGATACAGTTCTTGTAAAGGCAAACAGACGTTTAGGGAACAAATTGATACCTCTGTACAACGAAAACAAAATTGACGCAGACTTGGGGACAACGGTCTTAATAAAAGGGAGGGTGGTCCACAAGGACAACCTAAGGTAAACAAAACATTAAACTTCTTTTTTTTTATCTTTAGGATTTGGGCTATAATTCTCTTTGCCACAACGATAGCGGCGAAACTTACCGATTATACGAACACAGATTACATACCGATCTCAGACGGATATATAGCCATTTGGACAGATTTCCAATATTTAAAACATTCAACTAATCTTACTTTATACTCAACAATAGTAAAGGACACGAAAGAACTAAGAAAAAATTCCACGATCACACATGAGACAGTTATTAGACACAGATATACAACATATAGAAACACTAATAGCCACAGTAAATATCCATCAGAGACATGCTAGGAGCATTAATATGCTAGGCATATTAAAGTCGTAGCTGGCACACCAGACTCCGACGAATTGGAGAATCTTAAATTTACACAGAAAGAACTTGTTGAATCAGAAAATAGGCAAGTAACTATAAACACAAGATGCAAGAACAAATAAATAAGCTAACCGACACAGTAAACCTCATAACAAAAACAAAGCAAATAGACACAGAATATTTGTATGAAACACTGCACTCAAGAAACAGAATAATTATTTCAGAATAAGAAACCTTAATGCTATCAGTAACACTTGCAAAAGTTGGAATTGTAAACACCTCCATATTGGATTCTTCTGACTTAAAAAATATGGTTAATGAACACCCTATAAATATCACTATTACTGACTTAATGGAAGTATCTCAAGTTAAAGTCTTGCTAAATAATAACTTTCTACACTTTGTTGTAAGATACCCTAAGCCTAACATAGTATGTAAGAAATTAACAATATACCCTGTCCAACACAATGCCATTATAATAAATTTCGCCGAAGACTACAATAAAGCTGTTTGCGGCAACCATGTAATATCAATAGGAAATTGTAGCACAGCCCTCACAACAACGCTCTGCAAGAAATTACCCTATACAACGTGAGCACAACAACTGCACTCAGGTGGCACTCAGGAACCTCTAACCATCATCGATGGCGTTATCATCATCAACGACAGAGCAGCTATAGTTGACGAGCAAATGGTGAAAGGGACACTCCTTCCTCCGAGATAAAGTTAAACGACACCGTATATAGAAATCCTAAAAATTACGTGAGGAGAGCGGCATCCACGCTTCTAAATATAACGGATCATCAGGAAATACCGAGCCTGCCGTACCTACAGAAGCTAAGCATAAGAAACCTTCGGGACATTGCCCAATTAGAAGAACGACTGGTAAGAAGACCAATAATATCTGGACTAACCGTGGTCATCCTTCTACTTTCGTACTACGCCTTAATGAAACTTTACCAAAGACATCAGAGGAACAAACGTCAACGTGATCTTCAAGCGGTAATTAACAGTTTCAAGAACTCCGAGGACGTCATTCACCTAAGTGGGGGAGGAGTTAACACAACTGACTAGCAGCACATAAATATTCAAGGTGACCATGCATTATCAGCATGAATGCTTACGACACCAGCCGTCTCTAGCGGATATTGTACAACAACGGCGGAAGCGTCCACACGCAACAGTGTTGCTGCCCAGCGATATATGATCCCTCGCACTATATGCAATGCCAGCGTTTTCAGGGCTTAGGGCTAGCTTCGATTATAAGAATTATTGCCACTTAGAGTTAGTTGATTTTTGGAAATAAAGAACGTCGGTCGTCGCCACGTAATTATCCAAGTCTTCTCATTTCACGCAACATCGTTGTTTTATAATAAGTGTTAACGCCTTTACTTTTTAAGTGTTAATCCACCCTAATACCAGAATACAAAAATACAATAACTGGCGCCCAACGTAATCGAAAAAAAAACCGAATTCAATTAAACAAATATTCACCGAATAAATTTTGAAAAAAAAGACATTATAAATTATAAATAATACACAACTAAAACAAAAGTTCACCGAGGAAGCAGTTCATCAAAACAGCAGCTCTACTAACATAATATAAGAACATGTGTGTAGGGTGTTCCAAAAAAAAAAATAATAAAAATTGTTAAAATCCAATTCAAATAAAATTCCAACCTTTCAATTAAATTTTAATTATAAAAAACACTACACATATCTTATTTGCATGTTATGAGTGATAGTGAGATACAGGATTTAGTAATAAAATTTCAAAGTATACCCACAGGTGAAAAAATAAAAATGTGTTTATTTAACGAACAGTTAAGAGCAATTGTAGAAGGCGCAGTTACAAGCGCTTTAAGAACCCAAAAAGGAAGCTTTGATCAGAAATTACGTGGAACAACGTATTGGTTCTATACAAGTTAGCACTCCTGAGGTAGAAACATTTAGAGAGGCCGAGATCAGGGCAAGCGTCATTTGCAATGAAACCCTTGACATCATGAAATCCCTTCCAGAATTTGAAGGAAAAAATGAGATTTACGTATCATGGAGGAAAGCTGCGCATACCGCATACAAAGTATATGAGAAATATGATGGTAGCTCAAAACATTATCAAGCTTTATGAATATTAAGAAACAAAATTAAAAACGCCGCCGATATGGTACTCTCTTCCTTTGACACTCCTCTAAATTTTAGGGCCATTATATTTCACGTACGCAGACATACGACCGATATACCTAATTGAACAAGAGCTGTCAACACTCCGTCAAGGAAATCTGACACTACTACAGTACTATGACGAAATGAAGAAGAAACTGACTTTACTCATAAATAAGACAATCATGACCTATGACACCAACGTTGCCTCATCGTTAAATGAGAAATACAGAAATACGAGTATTCATCTCAGGTACCAAGAAAGCTTTAAGTGATGTCCTATTTTCAGCTAGACCAACTGATCTTCCCTCTGCACTGGCATTAGCTCAAGAAGTCGAGTCTAATCATGACCGTTACATGTTTGCTACGAATTTTGCACGTAGTTTAGAAGAAATGGCTCAGAGAACCGAGCAAAAACAACAAGGCAGAGATAGGAATCTAACTCAAGAACCAAAATACAACCAGCCAGGGAAAAGCCCATATTATAAGAAACAAAAATTCTCACCACGACGAGAACAAGTTGAACCAATGGACGTTGACACATCCGCTCGCTTTGGACAGACGACCCAATACCAACAAAATACGGCTCGCTCTAAAAAATTCAGTGGTCGACTCAACAACAAAACACAAAATATGAAAGTTACAATAATCAGGGACAAGCACACAAGAGACCAAATAATAGTAGTGCACGACTCACAAGACCGAAGCAGCAAAGAGTTAACCATTTAGAAACAGGAGATACAGAATATGAACAGGACGGTAGTGAATATCGCAGAAACTGAGGCAGAAGACATTGAAGACGAATCCGACGAATATGACTAGGTCAATTTTTTAGACTTGGCTCCCTGCTACCATTCATAGAAAGATCAGTGGCAGGAAGGACAATAAGATTACTTATAGATACAGGAGCCTCGAAAAACTATGTTAAACCATTAAAAGAATTAAAACATATTAAGCCAGTAGAAAACCCCTTTCGAATAAAATCAATTCATGGCTATAACGATATTGACAGGAAGTGTACAATACATCTATTTAACACAAATACAACATTCTTCTTACTACCAAACCTTACGACATTTGACGGTATAATTGGACTTGATTTACTAAACCAGAACAACGTTGTATTAGATTTCAAAAATAAGAAGTTAAAACAAACTGCACTTCTGAGACTATTAAATTTCCAAAATGCCCAGCCGTAAATTTTACAGATGTCGAAGAAATAAAAACCCCTCAAGCTATAACAACAAACTTTCAAACAATACTCAAGAAATGAACAGGAGTCATTGCGTAACCCAATGAAGCACTCCCGTATAATACCAACATCATTGCCACCATTAGAATAGAAAATGAGGATCCCATATATTACAAATTATACCCATACCCAAAGGGCGTATCGGAATTCGTAAACGCAGAAACTCAAGACCTGTTAAAAAACGGTATAATACGCCCATCTCGTTCACCGTATAATAACCCCGTTTGGGTTGTAGATAAAAAAGGTACCGATGGACGGGGAAGAAAAAAGAAGCGTTTAGTCATAGACTTCAGAAAACTTAACCAAAAAACAATAGATGACAAATATCGAATCCCCAATATGGCCTCTATCTTATCCAACTTAGGTACAGAAAAATATTTTACAACCCTAGATTTGAAATCCGGTTTTCACCAGACTTTACTTGCTGAAAAGGACAGAGAAAAGACAGCCTTTTCTGTAGGAAGTGGAAAGTAAGAGTTTTGCAGGCTCCCTTTTGGCTTGAAAAATGCACCCAGTATTTTTCAAAGAGCTATTGATGATGTGCTCAGAGAGCAAATCGGAAAATCTTGTTACGTTTACGTCGATGACGTAATAATTTTTTCTGAAAACATGGAAAACCACGTCAAACATATCGCTCGGGTCTTAGATAAACTATACGAGGCCAACATGAGAGTTTTGCCAGAAAAGTCACACTTTTTCAAAGAAAGCGTCGAATATGTAGGTTTTGTGTACGAATTACCAACAACTCTGTTGTAGCGACATCTTAAAAGGCGAAAACGGCAAAGTTAGCGGCGGATAATCAAAGAAAATACCAGTTAAATTCGACGAGAGTCAATTTACGGCATTTGAGAAGCTAAAAGAGGCTCTCGCATCCGAAAATGTAATGTTACTCTACCCCGACTACAAGAAAGCGTTTGATTTAACAACTATCCCAAGGTGGAAAACCAATAACCATGATATCAAGGACATTGAAAGATAGGGAACTTAGCTTTGCAACAAATGAAAGAGAATTACTTGCTATAGTCTGGGCCTTGAAAAGCCTCCGAAATTATCTGTACGGAGTAAAATATTTAAATATCTTTACGGACCACCAACCCCTGACGTTTGCAGTACCTGACCGCAATCCAAACGCAAAAATCAAGCGTTGGAAAGCTTTTATAGATGAGTATATTACAACCCAGGGAAGGAAAACTACGTTACTGACGCGCTATCGCGGCATAATATTCATGCCTTGAAAGACGATGCAGAGTCAGACAGAGCTACAATGCACAGTGAAGTATCGTTCACGTACACTATAGAAACAACAGACAAATCAATCAACTGTTTCCAAAACATATAATTGAAGAAAATAGAGTAGCTTCTGATCGTACAGTCATCTTATTCGGTAAAAAAAATCCGACATACAATTCACTTCTCAGACAGAAATTCGTTAATCGCAAGAGTTTACAATGTAGTCAAAAAAGACGTGGTTAATGCAATTCATTGCGAGTTACCAGTACTGGTATTCATACAACATAAACTAATGGAAACTTTCCCAATAACAATATTTTGATGTACAAAACATATGGTAAATGATATTATTGACAGAAACGAACAAAAGGAAATAATTGTAACAGAACATAATAGAGCCCACAGAGCAGCCCAAGAAAATGTAAAACAGATTTTACAAGACTACTTCTTTCCAAAAATGACAAAACTAGCAAACGAAGTTGTTGCAAATTGCAAAATCTGTAAAACAGCTAAGTACAACCGTCACCAACAAAAACAAATACTTGGAGAAACTCCTATACCTTCCTATGTGGGTGAAATGCTACACATTGACGTATACTCAACCGATAAAAAATACTTCCTTACATGCATAGACAAATTTTCTAAATTCGCAACCGTTCAACCCATTGCTTCAAGAACAATAATTGACATACAATCGGAAATTTTACAACTTGTAAATTTTTATCGACATATCAAGACGATCTATTGCGATAATGAACCCTCCTTAAAGTCCGAAACAATAAAATCACTATTAAACGGCCAGTATAACTTTCAAATCGTAAACGCCCCATCACTCCATAGTACTTCAAATGGACAGGTCGAGAGATTCCATAGCACCCTCAGCGACATCGCAAGATGCCTAACAGCGCAAAGGAAAATTACAGATACCGTTGAAACGATACTTCAAGCAACTATCGAATACAACAACACAGTTCACTCGGTAACAGACAAACGTCCAATCGACATAATCCACTCATCCTCCCCAGAACTTGAAATTGAAATAAGAAATAAAATTCAAAAGGCACAGCAGCTCCAAATAAACAGGGTAAATGAAACAAGACATGATAGACAATTCCAAGTAGGCGATACAGTTCTTGTAAAGGCAAACAGACGTTTAGGGAACAAATTGATACCTCTGTACAACGAAAACAAAATTGACGCAGACTTGGGGACAACGGTCTTAATAAAAGGGAGGGTGGTCCACAAGGACAACCTAAGGTAAACAAAACATTAAACTTCTTTTTTTTTATCTTTAGGATTTGGGCTATAATTCTCTTTGCCACAACGATAGCGGCGAAACTTACCGATTATACGAACACAGATTACATACCGATCTCAGACGGATATATAGCCATTTGGACGGATTTCCAATATTTAAAACATTCAACTAATCTTACTTTATACTCAACAATAGTAAAGGACACGAAAGAACTAAGAAAAAATTCCACGATCACACATGAGACAGTTATTAGACACAGATATACAACATATAGAAACACTAATAGCCACAGTAAATATCCATCAGAGACATGCTAGGAGCATTAATATGCTAGGCACCGTTCTTAAAGTCGTAGCTGGCACACCAGACTCCGACGAATTGGAAAATCTTAAATTTACACAGAAAGAACTTGTTGAATCAGAAAATAGGCAAGTAACTATAAACACAAGATGCAAGAACAAATAAATAAGCTAACCGACACAGTAAACCTCATAACAAAAACAAAGAAAATAGACACAGAATATTTGTATGAAACACTGCACTCAAGAAACAGAATAATTATTTCAGAATAAGAAACCTTAATGCTATCAGTAACACTTGCAAAAGTTGGAATTGTAAACACCTCCATATTGGATTCTTCTGACTTAAAAAATATGGTTAATGAACACCCTATAAATATCACTATTACTGACTTAATGGAAGTATCTCAAGTTAAAGTCTTGCTAAATAATAACTTTCTACACTTTGTTGTAAGATACCCTAAGCCTAACATAGTATGTAAGAAATTAACAATATACCCTGTCCAACACAATGCCATTATAATAAATTTCGCCGAAGACTACAATAAAGCTGTTTGCGGCAACCATGTAATATCAATAGGAAATTGTAGCACAGCCCTCACAACAACGCTCTGCAAGAAATTACCCTATACAACGTGAGCACAACAACTGCACTCAGGTGGCACTCAGGAACCTCTAACCATCATCGATGGCGTTATCATCATCAACGACAGAGCAGCTATAGTTGACGAGCAAATGGTGAAAGGGACATTCCTTCCTCCGAGATAAAGTTAAACGACACCGTATATAGAAATCCTAAAAACTACGTGAGGAGAGCGGCATCCACGCTTCTAAATATAACGGATCATCAGGAAATACCGAGCCTGCCGTACCTACAGAAACTAAGCATAAGAAACCTTCGGGACATTGCCCAATTAGAAGAACGACTGGTAAGAAGACCAATAATATCTGGACTAACCGTGGTCATCTTTCTACTTTCGTGCTACGCCTTAATGAAACTTTACCAAAGACATCAGAGGAACAAACGTCAACGTGGTCTTCAAGCGGTAATTAACAGTTTCAAGAACTCCGAGGACGTCACTTACCTAAGTAGGGGAGGAGTTAACACAACTGACTAGCAGAACATAAATATTCAAGGTGACCATGCATTATCAGCATGAATGCTTACGACACCAGCCGTCTCTAGCGGATATTGTACAACAACGGCGGAAGCGTCCACACGCAACAACAACATAGCATAGCAACTAAGTAGCTTCACGTAACAATGCTGATGAGCCGAATCGCGGGTTCAATGCTCTGCACTGATTGCAGTAATCAGCGGTAATCTGACATGTCTTATGCCGAAGAGCAGTACCATTTAGAATGTCGAATCAGCGTGGCGATTGCAGGTTGATGCGTGATGTTCTTTGACCATCATGGAAAATAAACTTAAATAGCTTACATATATAAAATTTCAAGTCTTTAGCTTTCGTTATTTATAAGTTCGCTGCGTTCTTATATATTTTATGAGGTTCGCCACATTACACCGCCCTGAATTTCCATTTTTAATGTTTAAGATACACTGATTTGATATTTTTTATAATCATATAGAAAGTGAAACGCAAAACTGAATCGAAAGCATAAGGGTATTCAACGCTTTGGCGTTATCTGCACTGCATAAGCAATCATGCGGCAATTGCTACACATCACGAATCAGATTATCCTTTTGATTAGTGTGAGTCCAATAATTTGAGATCAGGTGGGAAGCAACCCCAAGCGCACTGATTTTATCTATACATATGCACACAAACATTCAAATGCGTGCATTCTGTTTTATTCAAAAAATCGCAATTGCGAGCATGTTATTAGATTGCAAAGGTGCGAATTTAAATTAATTATATGTATATATATATATTTATATATTGAATAATTTCGATTTCGCTAGCAGTGTATCGCACTTAATAAAGAAACAAATAATATGTACAAATATATCTCAATTGGTATTTACCGTTCTAAATAATTTACAGACCTTTATGGTATATTTTAAGAACAGATTTGTGCGTTGTATTGTTATGATATTTTAATTAATCATACGGATCTACGCAATGGTGGCCATATAAATTATAATGCATTTTGCTACTCTGTAGTTTGTGTAGCTATTGACTTTAGAACTTATAATTTAAAATTTTTCTGCCCAACTATAAATACCTTATGAAGATCGCAGACTTCATAAAAATTAAATGTTTGCTCTCACTTACTGTCGTACTTCCACAGTTTCTATTTTACTTCTATTTATTTATTTACTTTTATTTTGATACTCAGTCACTGCATACAAATATGATTCGATCACGGGTACTTTGATATGAAGGCCGAATTCGAGCTAGAAAGCTAGTCATTCCGCTGGAAAATTCAGAGATGTATAAAGGGCCGTAAGGTATTTCAACATATCGATGGCTTTTATTACTCTGAACCCATTGGATATGTGAATTCAGCGTATATTGGATTGGTGTAAATGTATATAACAGGCCGAGAGAGAGACGTGGCAGACAAAACAAAGTATATATATTCCTGATCAAGACGACGTGTTGATTTTATTTCAATAGTATCGATAATTATCGATTAATTTGCTTTGTGTTTCACACGTACCCTTGAGTTAAAAAATAAAAGATGGATACAGGCAATCAACTGTTGGAGTTCCTGTAATGACTACAATTATTTTGTATATTTCGTGTTTTGCATACCTCCCCCATTCCCACCAAATTTTCAAACTGCAGCGGCTTCAGCAAATGCACACGAATGCCATTATCTCGGTCGGAAAAATTCAATATAAAAGAAAAGTCATTCAACAATTATATTTCCATAATAATGCAGCCCATGCAATCGCTACTTGGATCGCACAATAAAACAACGTTCATATGCTTGCGCTCGTATGTGTGTATGCATATGTTGTTTTAAATGTACATATGTATACAAATATTGTAGAATGATTGAATGGTCACGTCTTCACGGTTCAGAGTATTTCCTAGTCGAGCAGTCTTGACTAGAGCACTCTTGTTTATCTTGATTTGATTTCTCAACGGCGATCTAAATAAATCTTGTGTAGTATTTTACATATATTATATATATATAACAAAATTAACGCCCTCGGTCACTAAACTAGAAGTGTTAGAGTATTAGCAGCTGTGCAGATATCAACATCGAAAAAATCCATCGATATATCGGTAAGACCAACGTCCATCAATACTATTGATGGTGCCGTTGATTTTTTACAACTCTAAGCAATTGTGTTACTGTGAATTAGCTTAAAATTAACTTTTTTCTTTACAAATTCATATTACACTGTTAATTTTCATTAAAATATACTTATATTGTGCTCGAAAATATAGATGTACATACTGTAGGTGTGGCAACATAAACAATATAAATTTGAAAGAATTCCTTACGTATACAATGAACACAATAATTTGTACGCATGCGCAGGCGCGTCCATTAATTTATATCTTTGCATGCAAGTTTCGTAAACACATGGACTTAAACGTACACAATCCACACAATCATACCATTTTTAGATTAAACCAAATAAGTACGAATTGAGGAACTTCCAAGTATCTTTTGTGCAAAAATCAATCATGAAAAACTCGTCAGTGTGAATCTGCGTATTTCTGAACTCCTGCATTGATATAAACATTGGACACTGTCTTAAGGATTTGCATTTTCACATTAATATCTTATTAAAATTTTAATCGACTTTAGCTTACAACGCAGTAAGTCAGAAAATTATCTATATTTACTGAATATAATTAAATAAAATTAAAGAAATTTACTTTTTGATACGCTGTATTTTCTTCATTTTAAGTGACCGGCTGCAACGGAATCAATAGAAGAAGATTATTAAATACATAATATGCTAACTACTACAACGGCGATTGTTACCAGCACTAGCATAGGGCATCACCAGCATCAATTTACCAAAAACAAATTATCTACGTCGGGCTCATTTGTCGTTGATAGCGTCAACATGAGTACTCCTATTACTACAACGATGTTAACTTCGCACTCATACCTGCCTCCTATGGCAACATGTAGTAAGATTCCTGCAATAAATGCACACCAACAGCAATCCCATTATATTCTGCAAAAATCAGCACCTAACACCTGTTTTAATAATGACATTGGTATGGTAGAACGAGAACATATGTGCTCGTCTAGCTCAACAGTTCCTCAGGATGAGTCAATATCGTCGTCGTGTATTAGCACAAAGCGAATTTTGACTCCATTGTTTACACATAAGACGACGCGGACAATACCATCCGATAAAGTAAGTGTCAAATCAGTTAATATTTTAATTAAGTATATTATTGTAGCTAAAAATGTAGAAATATCACAAAAATTAACACCCAATTTTTACTCAAAACTAGTTTGTATAGAGTATTAAAAAAAAGAACAAGTAAAATACGACATTACGGCAAAAAAAATCGAATAAACATTGCCTACGCAACACGCATCAACTCTACCAACGCCTCCAAACAAACAAAAATTTTCCTATGCTGCCAGGATCGAACCCAGAGATTGTCGCTTACGAGTGCGCTTGATCGCGGATTTTTACATCTCAACTTAAGTAGCAGCTGAGAATTCAAGCACAATTCAAAAGCAATTTCGATTCTCAGAATAGAAAAGAATATACGCAATTAAATGTAAATATGCTAACTCTTTCACATATTGACTATATTTTCAACTGAACTTAAATTTAAAGAACTTTAGGAAATTTGGAGGCGTTATGCAAAATATAACAAACAAGTAAGAAAGCTCTAGTCGGGGTGCCCGACTAGGAGATACCCTGATCCCAGTCCTTTGAGTTTTGTAATATTTTCCGTAGTTTGTATCGAGTATTAAGAAAAAAAAAAAAAAAACAAATACAAAAAAAAACAAATAAAAATCGACATTGCGAGACCAGGATTCGAACCCGGATTATTTACGCAACGTGCACAAACTCTACCAACACCGCCACTTCATAACTAAAAAAAAAATAAAACAATAAAAAACATTTCATTTCCACTGGTCTCGAACCCGGTCCAAGCTGCATGCGAGCAGCCTCTCTACCAACGCAGCCACTGTCCTTCATACGCGAAGTGTTGCAAATTTAAACATAAGTAGCAGCTAATAATTCAGCACAATTCAATCGCAATTTCAATTCTTGGAATAGAAAAGAATACACGCATTTGAATGTATGTGTGCACACGCATAGGAAAAATGCGTGCGCGTGGCGCTGCTGACATGTGCTTTTGCAAATTGACCAAACGTTTTGTTTAATAACTTCTGTTTTACTTAATGGATTTTAATGAATTTTTCAGCATATGATCTACATATCCTATTGGCTTGGTTGAGATGCAAACGCCTTCACATAATGGCCCTAGTTCCAACTAAACTTAAATTTTAAGAATTTGGGGGAATTTGGAGCCGGTATCCAAAATCTAACAAAAATCAAAATTGCATAAAATATACATAAGACTTAATACAAAATTTGGAGGCTCTAGCTCCTAAGACGTTTGAGATATAATTTATTTATTGCATTTCAATAATGTTTTTATTCGATAACAATTAAATGCGAATAGTTATCGAATATTTGAAACAAACTTGACCTGCGCGTGCTATACACGGACCTACAAAAAAAATTTCAAGTCTCTAGCTCTTATAGATGCTGAGATCCACGCGTTCACACATACGGACAGACGGACGGACAGACAGACGGACAGGGCTCAATCGACTCGGCTTGTCGTCCTGATCAAGAATATATATACTTTATGGGGTCTGCCACGCCTTCTTCTGCCTGTTACATACATTTGCACAAAACCATTATACCCTGATTTCCCATTTTTAATGGGATCAGGGTATAAAAACGAATCTTTTATACAACCTCCCATGCACACAGACACATTACCACATAATATACAGTTTGACACGAAAGTGTTTTCACATGGGAAAAAAATTATATTTTTGTTCTTTAACATACAAAAAATATACTAAGTATGAGATATCAATATTTTTTTATATTATATTATGTTTTTCAAATTATTGTCTTACAAAAACGATTAATAAAAATTAAGAAACTATTAAAAAGGCATAAAAAAACAACAACTAAAATCATATTCAAATTCAAGTGACACGAAAGTGTTTGCACATAAATACTTTTCAAAAATAAGGCAATATTAACTTAATTAACTATTACCCCCGTTGGCTTCAATGACCGCTTCCAACCGTCTATTCATGGAATATATTACGTTTTGACATATTCCACCGGTGTCTTCTCCCATTCCTCCAATATATAAGACTTAAAATCCCTTTTATTTGTTGGACCTCGCTTGGCTGTCCTTTTTTTAAGATCAGCCCACAGATTCTCTATGGGATTAAGGTCGAAGCTTTGTGCAGGAGTATCCAACACCTTTGCACAATTGTAAAGAAGTCAACACCTGACTGAGTTGGCTTTATGTTTGGGATCATTGTCTTGGTAAAATCTGAAAGTTAATTTACCATCCCTAAAAAATGCAAACTTTCGGGCACTGGACACTAGATGCCTGCGCAAAATCTCCAAATACTGTTAGGCATCCATTGTATTTTCTATAAAACATAGTTCTCCAACTCATTTACTAGAAATACACCCCCAGACCATCACTGAAAGTTTTCCGAACTTTACAGTAGGAATTATATTTTTCCGTTCAAGGGCTTTCAACGGCCACACACGGCTGGGTCCATCGTTGTAGTACAACATCATCTTAGTCTCGTCGCAAAATATGGTTTCATCCCAATATGATTCCACATGTCCCACATGCATCCTGGCGAATGTTAGACCTCTTTTTTCATGATCAGACGACAATAATGGTTTTTTCCGCGCAACTCGGGATGCAAACTCGCTCCTTTTTAGGACTCGGCGGATACTTTCGCGGGATATGTCAATACGACACTCTTCCTGCAGCTCCCTGGCAAGCGTTCTGGTCGAAATTGTTGGGTTATCATTAACTTTCCTGGCTAGAATACGCTCTGCCCTATCTGTTAACGACCGAGGTCGTCCAGTAGAACGCATTGGCTCCAGTGTTTCATCGTTCTCTGCCCGGCTTAAAATATTGTAAACGGTCCTCTTCGATATTATAAACATTTCTGCTATTTCCGAGACCGATTTTCCTATGGAGTGGTTATAATAACCCAATTGAATCATCTCAAATGACAATCGCTTCCCTGGCATTTTTAATTTGTTCAAATTTGCTCAAGATTGTAATGAATGTGTATCGATTCTTAAAATGTATGACAAAATTCTTAAGAACATAGCATCAGCCACAGCTGTGCATATTGAAAACGCCGAAAATAACGGTAAATGCGAATTTAGCAATACAAAGAAATAAAGAATAGCATGTGTGCAAACACTTTCGTGTCACTTAAATTTGAATATGCTTTTAGTTGTTATTGTTTTGTTATGCCTTTGATAATAGTTATTTAATTTTTATTAATAATTTTTGTAAGACAATAATTTGAAAAAACATAATATAATTTAAAAAATATTGAAATCTCATACTTAGTATATTTTTTTAATGTTAAAGAACAAATATATAATTTGTTCCCCATGTGAAAACACTTTCGTGTCAAACTGTACTTACTGCCCAGCTTATGCAATGTCTGCGCTTGAACTACAATATAGGCTTTACTATGGAAACTTATTTGTAGAGTTATAATTAAATATTCTGAGCATGATAATGACATCCATATACAGTAGGGAGCAAAAGTGTTTCCATAGTTGACACTTTCAACTATGTGAGTCGATAATTTCCAAACGAATGAAGCAAATAAAAAAAATTTTTTTTCCAATAATATGTATTTAATTCTTAACAAATTGCAGTATATAACAAAAACAAAAGTAAATCAGTAAAATATTCAAACAAAGAAAACTGAAACAAAACGCATGTGTACAATTTTGCACCTTCCGATATTCTTAATAATCGGCAATAGACATGCAAGTTTACCCTTATATGTTTTATTTTTGCATTCTACACTTTTATGATCCAGAAATTCACGTGTTTCTTATTATTCGAAGTAAATTTATTAATTTTAGCAAACTAAAACTAAAAAGTACCGCGAAAAAATGAAGAAGCTTTCGTCAGATGTAGAAAATAGCATTATTAGCCTAACTGAAAGTGGATTTCGACTGGTAGTATTGCAGATCAGTTTAATATTTCTAATTCAGCGGTGTCCAAGGTCCAGAAAAGACGCAGTGGTGCATCCAAAAACACTATTAAGGACCGCAAACGCCTCTTAAAGGAGTCTGACGCCAGACTAATGTCGAAAATGAGAACTGATAAGTTCCTTACACCGAAGAAGCCATTTATGGACATAGGAAAAGACGTGAGTCGGCGGGTGGCTAGAAGACCACTAGCTAAGGTTGGATATGTGGCAAGTGTGAAAAAAAATAAACCAGCTCTATCCGGGAAGAATGTCAAGGGTCGATTGAAATTCGCCCGGGAACACAAGAACTGGACTGTAGATGATTGGAAACGTGTCATCTGGTCGGATGAATACAAGTTCAACCGTTTTCAATCAGAAGGCAAGCAATACTATTGGCACAGGCCCGGGGACAAGATTCAATTTTCACTGAAGGTGCAAAATTGTACACATGCGTTTTGTTTCAGTTTTCTTTGTTTGAATATTTTACTGATTATTTTTTGCTTTTGTTATATACGGCAATTTGTTAAGAATTAAATATATATTATTGGAAAAAAAGTTTTTTTGATTTGCTTAATTCGTTTGGAAATTATTGACTCACATAGTTGAAAGTGTCAACTATGGAAACACTTTTGCTCCCTACTGTATGTCCATATATGTATCCATATATAACACGCGCAGATCAAATTTGGTTCAAATAAACAATTACTATTAACATTTTAATTCTACCGATTAAAAACAGTATCGAATTTCTTGTATTAAATATATCACGTACGGCTTTTGTATTACTTTGTGTATTACATTACATGGGTATTTTTTATAATTTTAATTTTTTTCCTTTTTATATACCGTTTAAAAATTTCGACAAATTCTTTAAACTTAGGTTGAGTTGCATATACACTTGCCAGAAAAACTATGCGTACAGGCCTAATGAGCGACTTTGATAGAGAATAAATGGGATAAATAATAGTATATTTAACAATATTATATTTTTTAATGGAAAACAATTTAATAACAAACATTTATCAACAATTTTTTTTTTTATAATATTAAACAGTTTTTTTTTTATATTTAAAATAAGAAAAAAAAACAACGAAAATTCACTTAGAAATAGTATGCGTACAAACTAAAAAACAAAAGAAAAATAACTTTTTTTCAATGAGAATTTGCAAAATTTATATGAGGTTGGATACTCCTATCGCTTCTTGGTCTCTTCCAACCGTTTTGGCATCGATGCCACCAATTTCCGGGTGAAATCACCCGGAATTTTTAGCCATTCCTCCATCAGAACCGATTTGAGCATGTCCTTTGATGTAATTATTCGCGCTCTGATCCTGCGCTCCAAAAAATCCCATAAATGCTCTTTGGGATTAAGGTCCCGATACTGGGGAGGCGAATGAAGCTGGTGTCTAGTATTGTAGAGCAACCAGAGCTTTACATTGTGGGCTGTGTGTTTGGGGTCATTGTCCTGTTGGAAGACAAAGTCCTCCCCAAGACCCAATTGTCTGGCGCTTTGGTGCAAATTGGTTTTCAATATATGGAGGTAATCTGTGAATACATATAACTGTGGTGGTGTTCAGTTCTGTAATAATCTTTATTCGCCTGAGCAAGAGTTCTTATACCCTGGCTCATGCGTATTTCGTCTCTTAACCTAAGTACATTATGTAATGAGTGAGCTCCAAGCGGGGAACATACTATGCTCTCCGCTATGTAGCTTCATATATATAGCTTGTATATACTTATATGCATATGGCATAAACTTTAGGCAAGTGGCATAGACCTTAGGCAAAGTGCGTACGCGGCATCTCCCGCGCTGCTGTGGTCTGGCCATAAGTGGCTGATCATATTACATTTGTTTATCTTTGCGCTCGCCCTATGTTTATACGTAGGGACAAATGTCACTATATGCGTATTTAGTATACACTATCATATGTTAGGCATATGACACATCTATATGTAGAATACTCTACATTGCTTCGGGTATTATGAATATGTTATTAAATATACTACAGTATGTTCATGCCTGAACATTCTGCGGGGGGCCAGAAAATGCGACAGCTAGCAATTGCTGCCTCTGGTTTCTCTTCTTAATCCGTGGCCTGCGTCTCCGTCTGTATAGCAACCTAATTTTTCGATGCTTCCCAGAGTTCTCTGGGACGTCCAGGCACATCGTTGTTGATGCGCTGATTACCTTGTTGGTTGATAATCCAGATATATTGCCAGAAACAATCCATCCAAGTTCGGTCTTTTGTCCCAGAGTTTTGTTGATTTTCTTTACTTTTCCCAACATTATTAAGGGAAGTAAATCAACGCCAATGACAACGTCAATTCGACTGGGCTCGTTAAAATGTGGGTCAGCTAGCTCGCAGCCCATCCAATCCTTATTGACATCCATGTCAATTTTCTTGGTCGGTAGAGCTCTCTGAAGTTTTGGCATAACAAGTGCCTGCGTTGTGGTGATGAATTTGCTTTTAAACCGGGGTTTGATTGTTAAGCAAACACTATTCTTAAGAATTTCTACATTTTGCGAAATTCCTTGAACTTCCACGTTCCGTTTAGTTCGGCGCAGTTTTAACTGTTGTGCAGCTTCTTCAGATATTAGGGTTTTTTGCGAGCCTCCATCTATAAGGGCCCTTAGCTGCTCGTATTTTCCAGACTTATTTTTAATCTGGATGAGCGCTGTCGCCAGCAACGTATCTTGTCCTTTATTTTCATTTAGACAGTTGCTGCTGACGGTCTCTTTATTATTTGCATCTTCGTGAAGCAAATAGTTCGCTTTAGTGCATTGATTGCAAGTCCAATTCTTTTTGCAATCTTTAACGCTGTGGCTGCCTAGACATTTGTAGCAAAGCGAGTTTTTGAATACAAACTCCTTGCGTTTTTTAACCCGCTCAGCTCGTAATTTCTGACACCTAGTTATTTCATGTCCAGTCAATTGGCAAAAACGGCATCTTTTGTGGCTCATTGTCTTTGCTTCCCTTGACGTATGGGCGGCGCTTTTTTGCACTGAGTCTATTGAGTTATACAGTTGCTCAATAAACTCTATTACATCGTCCAAGGACTGAATTTCTCTAGTCTTTTTTACGTGTTGCTCGTAAAGTTGTAGGACTTCCGTAGAGAATCGTCGCAACAGAATTTGAGCGAATAGAACGTCAGCTTCATTACCAAATTGACCCTTTTCTTTGATAATGAAAATGCATGTTGCTGTGTCCAAGAACTTGCGGATACTGCCTTCATCATTGTTCTTGAGCAGTTCCATGTACACTAGCTGGTTGACGGCGTTAGCAAATATTTTGCGCGTATTATCGTAGCGTTTGCATATTAGTTCAGACGACGAGCCAATTAATAAATGGCCTACCACCATTTTGGCTTCACCCTTAAGGCATGACTTCAGGTAATTCAGCTTCCTTGTGTCGCTGATATCTCTCCTGTTGTGAATCACCTCAGAGAATAACTCGAAGAACGTCGGCCACTCTTTGGGACTTCCATTGAAGTGAGGAAGATCCACTTTCGGTAGCTCTAGAACGTCTTTTCGTGTATTTTGCAAGTCAGCTACTCTTCTGTTTAGTTTTTTTTTGTGAGTATGCTGACATTGCATTCCAGCTCATCGATCTCATCGATGTCGAAGGCAAATTTTTCGTATTTTGCCTCTAAATCCGTGAGCGTTGACTGGACTTTGTTCCACAGGAAAATCAACTTGTCTTTATAGTCAAGGATTTCTTCCTGGCTGCTGAGCTCTAGATTGGCATATACTTCTTGCATGTGTTGCCTTACTTTTAGAGCTCGCTTGTCCACAAGGTCAACTAGCACATCCATTGGGCTCGAGCTTCTTTGGGAAAATATTATTTCCTGCTGCCTGTGTTGTGCCTTGGATGTCTTTGGTTGTATGGATGCTGTTTCGTCGGTGTCTATGGTGTGGTAGGCAACTTCGACTTTCATCAGAGACTCCTCGTAGTTCCTGATGTTTTCCATTGTGCCATCATATATTTTTTCCTTAAAATATTGATGGTCGATGACACCGATTTTGACCAGTATTAGATGATTGGCAGTAAACTCTGCTGCCAATCTATCAATTGCTGGTAACGCATCCTTGTTCGTGATGCTCTGCCGGATCTTGTCGTAGATCTCTGATTGCTTTTTAAGCAACTCCAGAGTTTTTGCCGACAGCATTTTGATTGTTTTTTTTTTCTTGTGAAAATTTGAACTTAATTTACCCTTTGGCTTGACCCGTTGGAGGTGTTTTTGTTTTGATCGCCTGGTTGATAGTGCTGTGCCTCTACTCACAGCTTGAATTGGTAAGCCAAAAAAGTATTTAAACAATTTTTCACTTCACTTTCACACTTGTCACAAACGTAGCCTTGTAGATTTTACTCGAAGGACCAAAAAATTGTGTGTACACATCACAAACGTAGCCTTGTGGATCCAGCTCGAAGGTCCAAAAAATGTGAATACATATATCTGTGGTGGTGTTCAGTTCTGTAATAATCTTTATTCGTCTGAGAAAAAGTTCTTATACCCTGGCTCATGCGTATTTCGTCTCTTAACTTAAGTACATTATGTAATGAGTGGAGCTCCAAGCGGGGAACATACTATGCTCTCCGCTATGTAGCTTCATATATATAGCTTGAATATACTTATATGCATATGGCATAAACATTAGGCAAGTGGCATAGACCTTAGGCAAAGTGCGTACGCGGCATCTCCCGCGCTGCTGTGGTCTGACCATAAGTGGCTGATCATATTACATTTGTTTATCTTTGCGCTCGCCATATGCTTATGCGTAGGGACAAATGTCACTATATGCGTATTTAGTATACACTATCATATGTTAGGCATATGACGCATCTATATGTAGAATACTCTACATTGCTTCGGGTATTATGAATACGTTATTAAATATACTACAGTATGTTCATGCCTGAACATAATCCATATGGTTCATTGTGGACTCAATAAAAACCAAATTGACCACTCCAATTGCTGCCGTACACCCCCACACCATTACGCCACCTCCGCCGTGCTTAACGGTTGGAGCTAGATTTTGGACATCGAACGCTGTGCCCGTCTTTCGCCACACAAGCTTTCTCCCCTTGATTCCCAATATACAAAATTAGCTCTCATTACTAAAAATTACTTGGTTCCAATAGTCTGGACTGACTTCCAAGTATTTTCTGGCGAAATCCAGCCGCTTGATCTTATTTGGCTCAGAGATGAGCGACTTTCTTCGAGCAACACGGGCATTTATTTCATTTTTTCATTTCATTTTTTCTTATGCTGTTTTCGTGAAGCTCTTTCTTGTACTTCTGTTTAACTTCCTGATTAATCTTTGCTGCAGTTAATCCAGGGATTAGCAGCACAATCTTCAGCACGTCCCTCTTCTCTCTCTCGGTCAGCTTTGAGGGCCTTCCCGAGCGTGGCTTTGACTTAACTGAGCCAGTCAAATTAAAGTTATTGACTACTCTTTGGACAGAAGAATGTTGGCAGACAACAATTTCGCCAATTTCTCTGCCCATGACGAAATCTATCAACTTAATGACAAAATTTGCAAACCAACACGTGATTGACATCCTTTAATACTTTCTTTACCGTAATATGCTGTTTAGCGGTACTAAAAGCTTCACACGACGATTAAGAACAATGGGTTGTTAGTTTGAACGCATACTTTGTCTAAGGGAATTTTCGGTGTTTTTTTCTTATTTTAAATATAAAAAAAAACTGTTTAATATTATAAAAAAAAAATTGTTGATAAATGTGTGTTATTAAAATGTTTTCCATTAAAAAATATAATATTGATAAATATACTATTATTTATCACATTTATTCTCTATCAAAGTCGCTCATTAGGCCTGTACGCATAGTTTTTCTGGCAAGTGTATAGATCATATGCTGAAAATCAGTAAAGTTATTAAACTAAACGTTCGGCTAATTTACAAAAGCATATGGCAAGCACCGCCAAGCGTACGCATTTTTCCTAAACATGTGCACACATTCATATATTCAAATTCGTTCAATATTTTTTACAAATTAAAAAATGCTGAACAAAGAATAATAATCTTAGTCCGTTTTCTCCCTATTAATTAAAACAAGATCAATATCAATACCGTAAATATTCACAAAACCGGCGAATATTCACAATGCAAATTTAAACTTGTGCACAATCGAACTAAGATTTTGATTTCTATGTTGTTATTGGTTGCAAAGAAATTGAACAAACAGTTTTCTTACACAAGCTTTTAAAACTATATCATGTGCAAGGTCTACTTCTGCTCGGATTTGAAAAAAAAGAATATTATGACAAAAAAATTTGTAGATAATGTCATTATCATAATGGGAAAGAATTGAAACTATTATTTTTAAAATAATTTCTGTAAGCCATTATTAGAGTATAATTTTATGTATGATATGACCTAATGAAATTTAATGAAAAAGTTGCTTTAAAGTTATTTTGAAAAATATTCTATTCTACGAATAAGTCTGACTAGGAAATCCTCTAAATTACGTGTATAATAGTTGTCTTCAATAGTCTAGATTAATATTTATGTTTAAATATACAAGTCTTACTGACTATGTTTACAAGAGCACAAAATGGCTGTTGGATTGAATAACAGCGAAATAAAATTTCCAAAATGTAACAACACTCAACCTTTTTCGTCGTCAACAAAACTATCAGTAAGCTAAAATACAAAAATTATGCATATCACATACTTCTAAAAAGCAAAAACAATTGAACTGAAGCAAATGTACAATCAAAATGTATATACGAATTGCCATCGATGACCTTTGTTACTTAAAATTTGTCAAAGATTATTTTAACTCATTTTAATTAGAGTTAAAAATTTTTAAAATTATTAAATTCACCGAGTACCAACAAAAAGGAGATCGATAGTTCTTGACGTATTGGACTTTTTGAAGCAATGAATGATCATTAGTTATATAAAGCCTATTAAATGGTGAACGATTTTGTTAACCATTTCAATATTCAATCAAATTTTAAATCAAACAAAATTTAAAAGAAAAACAATTAAAATCTAAATGATTAATAAATTATAATGAATGATTTAAATAACTCGCATAAAGCCGCAGCTATGCACCTTAGTGTATCTTCTATGTTAATTTTTGTTTTATTTTTACAGATCAACTTACGATTAATTTTGGTAAGCGGTAAAACAAAAGAATTTGTTTTTAATGCAACCGATTCTGCTGGTGACATTTCTAAAACTGTTTTCGATAATTGGCCTCTTGGTAAGTAATATAAACAGAAAAAACTAAGTAACGCAATCTTCGCCGTGAAATATATATTTTTTGAATCGGAAATCGGAGATCGCAAGTCTACGAAAAGAAGGCGTGGCAGACCCCATAAAACTGGTCAGGACGACGTGCTGAGTCGATTTTGAGATATCCGTCTGTCTGCCGGTCCAGATGTATGAATGCAGCGATCTAAGATTTTATAAGACCTGGTGTCATTGCAATTTTTATTTCGAATAATCGATAACTTTTGTTATAATTTAATTGTATATTGTATGTTCTTAGTGGTAGAATTTCGCATTTGCCTTTAATTTCATGTATTTTTTATACGCTTTTTAATTTAATACTGGATATCGGTAAAATTTTTGAAAATTAATTAAGTTGAGATAGAAACATAAAACATAAAAACGTAAATGTGCACACGTACATTCAATGGTAATCGATTTGCTTCGAACTACCAGTTAGATTTGGAATAATGCGGAAAACATGTTCTTAGTCGAGAACTGTTAGGTTTTTGTTAGATACAGGCTAAGGCAGACCCCAAAAATAAAGGATTTTATCTCTCTCTATTTTTTTATATAAACTTTATAATCTTTGAATATTAAAATAACGCAAATAGGACTGTGATCAGGGTATCTCCTAGTCGTGCATCCCGACTAGACCTTTCTTGCTTGTGTTTTATTATATCAACCAAATTTTCAACTCCAAAGCTCATTTGGCTTGATATTTTATTATCTTTTATAATATATTATACTTCCATGCTTATTGTTTTTCTTGCCGTTCCATAAATTTTGGAATAAAACATAAACGCACTCAACCACTAGCAGGGAGTACAATAGGAATAAATCAGATTACATGCTTAGATTTTAAAATTAGACATACGAGCGCTGATACTTACACAGTCAGCCCTTGATAAGCTAGATTTAAGATATGAAATACGTATGAGTCAGGATATAATAACTTTAGGTCAGACCAATAAAGATCATTATGCACGAGATCATATCTTTTGTTACGTTATCGTCGTCTTGGCTCCGCCGTGTAATCCCATTGAAGCTCGTCAACTAAGTTTTAACGGTCGAAGGTAAAAAACCTTTTAATTACTTATCTAGTATGCTAAAATCAAGTAAGAAAGCTCTATTAGAGGTGCCCGACTAGGAGATACCCCGAACCCAGTCCTATGTGCATTTTTAAATATTTTCCATAGTTTGCATTGAGTATAAAAAAAAAAACAAACAAATAAAAATCGACATTACGACACCAAGATTCGAACCTCCATAATTAAAATTTAAAAAACATTCTTTCCCTGCCAGACTCGAACCCCGAGATTAGTGCTTACGAGCGTCGGATCTACCATCACTTCGATTCTTCAAATAGAGAAGAATACACACATTTGAATGTATGTGTGCCTATGTATTGAAAAGCGCTTGGCGCTGCTTGACATCTGCTTTTGCAAATTGCCCAACCTTTTCTTTAATATCTTTTGTTGTACTTAATGGATTTTAATGAAATTTTCAGCATACTATCTACATATTCTATTAGCATGGTAGAAATGCAATGTCTTTCACTTATTGGCCCTATTTCCAACTGAACTTAAATTTAAGAATTTGTAATACAACAAAAACCAAAACTGCTAAGAATATACATAAAATTGAATACGAAATTAGAAGGCTCTAGCTCTTAAGACGTACGAGATATAATTTAATAGCTGCATTATGAAAATGTTTTTATATGGGCTATACACGGGCCTACAAAGTCTCTAGCCATTATAGATGGTGAGATCGACGCGTTTATACATATGGACAAGCGGACCGACAGACGGACAGGCCCGGTCGACTCGGCTTATCGTCCTGGTCAGGAATATATACTTTGTGGGGTATGCCACACTTCCTTATGCCTGTTACATACATTTGCACAAAACCATTATATCCTGATTTCCCATTTTCAATGCGATCAGGGTATACAAGTTTAAGCCCACATTAGGATGCCAACGATTAAATCAACATCGTCGCCGTAACGTGCATCAACGCCATCCTATATTTAAATAATAAAATTTTAAGCTTAGTAAAAATATCAACTTTAACATGAACCAACTTCCAACCGAACGTAAAATAAAAGAATTCGAGGAAGTTTGGGAATTTTGAGAACCGTTATTGATTATTTAAAACAAACTTTATATAAGCGTGCTATAGACGTACCTAAAAAAATTTTAAATCTCTAGCTCTTATTGATGCAAGAGACTTGCAAATTCTAACATTAACTCGCGTGGATAGTTCGAGACCAAAAATATATGACGGATATATCTACGCCCATTATTTGCAAACCTCAAAAGGTTATCTAATAATTTTGTAGAGCTAAACACCTAAAAATTTGATTATTGAGTTACTCTTAATCCATTTCGATGCACCAAAAAACATTTAACGTCCATCGGAGGCGTGGTAAAAAGAAAATTTTCTATAATATTTTCATTTTCTCATTTGCGGCCTACGCCCTACAATTTGACAGTTCCTTTAAGATTATACATAAGTTATATGTGCACTCCTAATGGAGGCGCGTCAAATCGGGAAAAATACAATTAGATCCAAATTTTACAACTAAATTACTGTTGATCTCAATCTACATACAGTTTTATAAGTTTTGGAGCTAATAGCGCGTACACCTTAAGTGATTAAAATGCAGTCAGTAGGGCCCGACTGCAACATCCTTGTTAAAGCTATAAAAATATTAATCTTTATAAAATAAAATATGTTTACAAGACTGAACATTACCGCACCCTTCCTAAACGTAATTTCTTATTCCCAAAATGTAATCTTTATTTGTATTCTCAAAAGCCTATTTTTAAAGTTATATTGTAAAGAAGATAAGGTTAATCGAAAAAACGATCTTAAGTAAACGTGTGACAAACTGAAAGCAAAAAATGCTTAACTAAAATTTGCATTGGTTTTTCTATGTATTTTAGATTGGTCACAGGAAGCTGTTTCGAAATCTGAAATTTTACGTCTGATTTATCAAGGCCGCTTTCTACATTGCAACGTAACATTGGGTGCATTAGGACTACCCCTGGGGAAAACGACTGTCATGCACTTAGTTCCGCGTGATAATTTACCTGAGCCTAATTCGCAAGGTGAGAGATAAAACTAATAATAAATAACATAATGTACAATGATTGACAAATTAATTTGAACAGCGATATATGTGGCACGTAGATGAGTTAGCTGCAGCGATCCAAGGTGAAATACTGTCGGTCTGAAAAGTAACGCATTTTATTTAAAAATCTATTAACTTGTTTCTATTGCCATGGTTTCACAGGCTTAGGGTCGAAGTATTTTTCGTATGTACTCGATCGTCTGTGCATAAATATAATACTTTTAGTATTTGAAGATGATATCCAAAATATAACAAAAATTAAAATTACAGAATAGGAGAGATACATTTTAAATTCGATTATTGAGTTACTGTTACTGTTACTGTTACATTAAATATACTCTCCCATTAAAAATATTCCGAATTTTCCACAATTTTAAAGCGTTAGCCCAGATCACAGTTATATTATTATGACTCCTTGTAAAGGGTGTCCAAAAATTATTAAAATTATATTTCTACGCTTACTAACCTCCTCACTTGACTTATCACAATATATTATATATACATCTTATAATCATGGTAAATGGGAAAATCGATTTTTTTTTTTCAACTTTTAACTTTCAACTTTTGGCACTGGCATCGCTTAGACCGTCAATGACCGTTATTATGTTGTCGGTTGTGCGGTAGTTTTCACTAGCTAACCACGCTCAAATGTTCTCAATGAATTGAATTAAGGCGAGTAAATTGTCCTCTCAGCGACCTCAATATTACAGTTCTGAATTTCTTTAACTTTAACGTCACCGCATTCCTTGAGCTTTTCCTAAGATTTTAGGGATTTTTTGTCCAGCCTATCCAGAGTCAAAACTTCAAACCCTTATTTTTTTCCTCTAAGAGAACGCGTTCTTATTCCTGTAACAAATGCTTTCTTAGAGATCATTAGTACATGCAGGAACTTGTCTAATAAAGTATCTTTTCATGCGTTTTTCTTGCGATGTTACTGTTGTTTTATTCTTTTACAAACAAACGGGCAGTTAAAATTACGTATTATGTTAAATAATAGTAATCAATAAATGCCTGTTTTATATAAATAGTTAGGTTATACGATACTAAATTAAATTTGTGAGAAATAATCATACCATTTAAATGATATCTAAACATTCATACTTCTTGTTTTTATACCCTGATCCCATTGAAATGTATGTAACAGGCAGAAGGAGGCTCGGCAAACCCATAAAGTATATATATCAGGACGTCAAGCCAAGAATTGAACCCAATTCGTCCGTCTGACCGTCTGTCCGTATGTGTGAACGCGTCGATCTTAGCAGCTATAAGAGCTAGAGACTTGGAGAAGTTTGCATTTTTACTAATAAAACAGAATATGTATGCTGAAAAATTTTAATAAAATCCATTAAATAAAAAATAAATTATTAAACGAAATGTTTGCCCAAGCCTACGCATTTTGGAATGGAACATCAGGGTATAATAGTTTTGTGCAAATGTATGTAACAGGCAGAAGGAGGCGTGGCAGACACTATTAAGTATATATATTCTTGATCAGAACAAGTCGAGTCGATTGAGCCCTGTCCGTCCGTCTGTCCGTATTTGTGAACACGTCGATCTCAGCATCTGTAAGAGCTAGAAACCTACAATTTCTGTAGGTCCGTTTATAGCACGCGCATATCAAGTTTCAGATATTTTATAACTATTCCCATTTAATTGTTATCGAAATAAAACATGATCGAAATGCAGTTAATAAATGAATATTTATTATTATTTAGTTATTATTTAGTTATGAAGTGGCGGTGTTGGGAGAGTTTATGTGCGTTGCGTAGATTGTGGTGATCGTGATGTCGTACTGCCGATTTTTATTTTTATTTTTTTTTTTTTTTTTAATACTCGATACAAACTACGAAAAATATTAAAACATGCAGATGTGACTGGGATCAGCGTATCTCCTAGTTGGCTTTGTTACTTGTTTTGGCTGGTAATTTTTACAACTTGCTATTACTTATCTTAACAAGTTGTTGAACTCTAAAGGCCTTAAAACTGTTCTATTAAATTCCATTTGCTATTTGACTAAGTACTCCTAAAATCATTTCAACTATTGTTTCGCTTTGGTCACCTTAAATATTTAAATATTTAAAATTATTTTTTTTTGGATCCATGTCTTGTTCATTAAATCCCTTCCGTGTCTAGCTCCGATGAGCAACGTTATTTCTTTGGAGATATTATACAGCAACAAATGGCTTTGATAAGGAAGAACAGTTAGTTTTGCTCCTGAACGGTAGCTCGGTAGATACGAGAGACATCAGTATTTAATACAGCTTGATGTTGCTGATATCATAGATGTCGTTATTTTAGTTCCCTACGTTGTCGTCATTGATGATTGTCATGGGTCGACGAAGCTCCCACCCTAATAGCGTCTATGTTGAATACGGGATTCGGGACTACGTTAGGTTCTTGTTGAACCTTTCTCCATAGCATAAGGCCCATTTTCTTTTGTTGCTATGCTGTCTGTTCGATGAAGTGCGATAACTATTGGCAGATGACGATTTCTTGTCCTGGGCAGGGGTTTTGAAGGGTTGGGTTGTCATTTCTTCGGATGCGTCCCGTCTTACTGATAACTGAGTCTAATCTGTATGAATCTGTATGCTCCCAATCATTTTGTTTCGGTTTGCAGTCGATTCTTGATTCAAATCATAGGCGCGGACTATTATAGTTATCATAATCTGCAACACAGCTTATTGGGATTTATTCTCTGCTCTCGGCTAGCCGGGACGGTTGTGTTAATTTATACAATTATACAAAGCCGCAGTGATATTGAAATGGCACCATTGATTTTATTGTATTAAATAATATGACAAAAATAAATGTCCCAAAGAGACCATCAAAACATTTATAATTATTAAATTACAATTAAAGCTAGAAAACAAATATACAGTTGGGAGCAAAAGTGTTTCCATAGTTGACACTTTGAACTTCGTGAGTCAAATCAAAAAAACCTTTTCCAATAATATGTATTTAATTCTTAACAAATTGCTGTATATAACAAAAACAAAAGTTATTAATATTCAAACGAAGAAAGCTGAAACAAAACGCATGTTTACAATTTTGCACCTTCCGATATTCTTACTTTGGTTTGATTTCTTAATTCTCTTATGCATGCAGTTTTACCCTTATATGTTTTATTTTTGCATTCTACACTTTTATGATCCAGAAATTCACGAATTTCTTATTATTCGAAGTAGATTTGTTTATTTTAGCAAATTAAAACTAAAAAGTACCGCGAAAAAATGAAGAAGCTTTCGTCAGATGTCGAAAATAGTGTTATTAGCCTAACTGAAAGTGGATTTCGACTGGTAGTATTGCAGATCAGTTTAATATTTCTAATTCAGCGGTGTCCAAGGTCCAGAAAAGACGCAGTGGTGCATCCAAAAACACTATTAAGGACCGCAAACGCCTCTTAAAGGAGTCTGACGCCAGACTAATGTCGAAAATGAGAACTGATAAGTTTCTAACACCGAAGAAGCCATTTATGGACATAGGAAAAGACGTGAGTCGGCGGGTGGCTAGAAAAGCACTAGCTAAGGTTGGATATTTGGCAAGTGTGAAAAAAAATAAACCAGCTATATCCGGGAAGAATGTCAAGGGTCGATTGAAATTCGCGCGGGAACACAAGAACTGGACTGTAGATGATTGGAAATGTGCCATCTCGTCGGATGAATCCAAGTTCAACCGTTTTCACTCGGATGGCAAGCAATACTATTGGAACAGGCTCGGGGACAAGCTTCAAAAACACCATGTGATGCAAACCGTTAAGCATGGAGGAGGCAATGTGAAAGTTTGGAGATGCTTTACTTGGTGGCACATTGGACCATTGCAGAAAATTGATGGTATAATGTTAAAAGAAGACTATCTCAATATTTTGAAAACCTATCTACCCATTTTTTTGGACAAGTGTGCGGTATGCAAATCATTTTTTAACAAGATGGGGACCCGAAGCATACTGCCAAAATTGTCCGCGAATGGTTACAAAACCAAGATTTTATGCTGATGGCGTGGCCAGCTAAAAGTCCCGAACTCAATCCGATTGAGAACCTGTGGTCAATCGTGAAGCGACGGCTCTAGCAATATCAATCAATGCCATCCAACCTAGACGATCTTTGGAAGCGTGTAGAACTGGAGTGGAACCTAGTTCCAAAGGAAACCATAGAGAAGTTGGTCGAGAGTATGCCAAACTGAATAAAAAGTGTAATAGCTAATAAGTGTCTGTGGACAAAAAATTGATTTTGAATCCAATTTAATTTTTTCACTGAAGGTGCAAAATTGTACACATGCGTTTTGTTTCAGTTTTCTTTGTTTGAATATTTTACTGATTAACTTTTGTTTTTGTTATATACGGAAATTTGTTAAGAATTAAATACATATTATTGGAAAAAAAGTTTTTTTGATTTGCTTCATTCGTTTGGAAATTATTGACTCACAAAGTTCAAAGTGTCAACTATGGAAACACTTTTGCTCCGTACTGTATGTATTAAAATATAATATTAATGAACGAACTAGTTAAACCTACGTTAACTGATTACATTTTGGCATCAAATCATTGCATATGCAACATAAGACTTAAAAAAAAAAACATGCCACTATAAATGAAAACTTAATTATTAAATATATTTGATTGCACTATGAATCGAAATTATGCATGGTAAATAATTATGAAAGATATAAGAATAAAAAAAATCAATTAATATACAACTTGTACAAAATGTTGCTACTGGTGTTTAATTTTATTAGGTATAACTAATCATCTAAGCTAAGATAAAACAAGTAATAATAATAATAATAATAATAATAAATATATCTTGCAATCGGTGCCAGTAAATATAAGGCTGGAAGATTGGATACTAAAAGACTAAGTTACTCAAAACATACTGCAATCGATATGGCGTTACAAAATAAAGAGTGGGTTGAACGTGTAATTGTGTTCTTGCAGTGATAAATTTAACATTGAAGATATCACATTTAATTTCGATGTGTTGTTGGACCAAAAAATGTAAGAATGTTAAATGTTGTATTGAGTGGAATTTACATTTTGAATACAATGGGTATTCCCAGGTGTAGACAGTTAAGCTTTGCTTGAACCATTTTTCGTAAATAATCCGATGCTCTACATTTTAATATCAATCGTAATAACTAAGTAAATAATTAAAGTTAATAGAGCAAATGTGAAAATCTATATTAATATGTATCCCTTTAAATTATTGCAGATCAAAGGCTGAAGAGTAAAAGTGGATCTGGACGTTGCTGTTCTACTACATGCTGTATTTTGTAACTATATTATCTTTGAACCTAATGTACATAAACAATTTTCAACATTTTCGCAGCAGTCAGCAACAATGACTTGTACTTATTTTTTGAATATTCTGTACCTAATGTGTGAACATATATAAAAAGTTGCTGCAAAAAATGATGTAAAAAAATATAATTGTAATAAAACTAGCTTTAAGGGCCTTTTTATGTATTCATATCAGAATATACGCAAATATACTAAATTATTACTCAGTTCCTCATTACAGTTATTTACAAATTGAAACAATTTTCGAATATATATTTTTTTTAGATGCTTATATATTTATATACATGTATATACAGTAGGGAGAAAAGTGTTTCCATAGTTGATACTTTCAACTTTGTGAGTCGATAATTTCCAAACGAATGAAGCAAATCAAAAAAACTTTTTTTCCAATAATATATATTTAATTCTTAACAAATTGCCGTATATAACAAAAGCAAAAAATAATCAGTAAAATATTCAAACAAAGAAAACTGAAACAAAACGCATGTGTACAATTTTGCACCTTCAGTGAAAAAAATTAAATATGATTCTAAATCAATATTTTATCCACAGACCCTTATTAGCTATTACATTTTTTATTCAGTTTGGCATACTCTCGACCAACTTCTCTATGGTTTGCTTTGGAACTAGGTTCCACTCCAGTTCAACACGCTTCCAAAGATCGTCTAGGTTGGATGGCATTGATTGATATTGCCCGAGCCGTCGCTTCACGATTGACCACAGGTTCTCAATCGGATTGAGTTCGGGACTTTTAGCTGTCCACTCCATCAGCATAAAATCTCGGTTTTTTTATCCATTCGCGGACAATTTTGGCAGTGTGCTTCGGATCCCCATCTTGTTGAAAAATGATTACCTTTACGGGGTATGCACACTTGTCCAAAAAAATGGGTAGATAGGTTTTCAAAATATTGAGATAGTCTTCTTTTAACATTATACCATCAATTTTCTGCAATGGTCCAATGTGCCACCAAGTAAAGCATCTCCAAACTTTCACATTGCCTCCTCCATGCTTAACGGTTTGCATCACATGGTGTTTTTGAAGCTTGTCCCCGAGCCTGTTCCAATAGTATTGCTTGCCATCCGAGTGAAAACGGTTGAACTTGGATTCATCCGACGAGATGGCACATTTCCAATCATCTACAGTCCAGTTCTTGTGTTCCCGCGCGAATTTCAATCGACCCTTGACATTCTTCCCGGATATAGCTGGTTTATTTTTTTTCACACTTGCCAAATATCCAACCTTAGCTAGTGCTTTTCTAGCCACCCGCCGACTCACGTCTTTTCCTATGTCCATAAATGGCTTCTTCGGTGTTAGGAACTTATCAGTTCTCATTTTCGACATTAGTCTGGCGTCAGACTCCTTTAAGAGGCGTTTGCGGTCTTTAATAGTGTTTTTGGATGCACCACTGCGTCTTTTCTGGACCTTGGACACCGCTGAATTAGAAATATTAAACTGATCTGCAATACTACCAGTCGAAATCCACTTTCAGTTAGGCTAATAATACTATTTTCGACATCTGAGGAAAGCTTCTTCATTTTTTCGCGGTACTTTTTAGTTTTAGTTTGCTAAAATTAATAAATTTACTTCGAATAATAAGAAACACGTGAATTTCTGGATCATAAAAGTGTAGAATGCAAAAATAAAACATATAAGGGTAAACTTGCATGTCTATTGCCGATTATGAAGAATATCGGAAGGTGCAAAATTGTACACATGCGTTTTGTTTCAGTTTTCTTTGTTTGAATATTTTACTGATTTACTTTTGTTTTTGTTATATACTGCAATTTGTTAAGAATTAAATACATATTATTGGAAAAAAAGTTTTTTGATTTGCTTCATTCGTTTGGAAATTATCGACTCACAAAGTTGGAAGTGTCAACTATGGAAACACTTTTGCTCCCTACTGTATACATGTATGTATGTATGTAGTCAGCAACTAGATGTTAGGCATTTATGTAGGTCTTGATGCCCTAGTCTTCAAAAACACTTCAACCTGAACTTTAATTTTTACGTCACATATTAGGTAGGATACTTGACAAATTACTATCAAACTGATCTCTGGATAACAAATATCCCGCAAAACGAATGCAACACTGTTAATGGTTGTTGAAACTAGTATATCAGCTTAATATTGATCGTTTGGACAATCGATACTTCATACTGGGTAATGAATTATTTACACTAGACAAAAGTGTTTATGCCTGCTATTACACATTTTTGTATCCCTGCAAATCGTATTTACTGGTATCTGTTGGCATATGCAGCAATCAAGCCAAGCCTATTTAAAAGAGCTACCTAGCATATACATATATATATGTATATTAAAATCTGACAGCATGGCCGAACCAACTTTATCAATAGAGACAATCAAGTACTTACCCATTTCAATAGGGATCAAAGACTGGCTCCGTTTTTCAGTCCAGTGGACCACATTCTCCTCAGCACCTGAATGTAATTACGGATTTTTATGATTGACAACTATAACGTGCTCACTGCCAATGCTGATCGACCAATTCAACAATGCCCAATATCCTGAATCTACAAAGAGGTTAGTGAAATATTTAAGCAAAATTTCTTATGAAATAAGTGATAAGCTGATGTTAGAATGTACAGAAGCTTATACTTCCAAAATAACACATTTAATAAAAACTGCAACTGCAGAAACAGTTTACCGTAACCCTCAAATTTATAAAAAAGAGTTAAGCCTACAATTCACTGACATGTTGAACTTAGGCATTTTTAGAAAATTCAATTCGCATTATTTGGTTATTCAAAAAAGGTCGACGACAGTGGTAAAACCCCATTTCGTATAATTAGTGACTATATTGATGGCTACTTATTGATGAAAAAAGGATTTGATCAAACAGCGATGAATAGAGTAGGCTTTAATTGTTTGGGGAGTTTGGGATTGTGTAAATTTCGTTCAGTTCGTGATTTAGACATGCTGATGTTTTTATTTTTAATACAGCTAAGATTTTTGGTACCTGCTCAAAATTCCCCCAAATTCTTAAAATTAGTGAAGCGAAGCAAAAGCACATGTCAAGCAACAACAAGCGCACGCATTTTTCCTATAAATGTGCACACATACATTAATATGCGTGTATTCTTTTCTATTCGTAGAATCGAAATTGCGATTGAATTGTGCTTGAATTAATAACTTAACTCCTTATGCAAGAAGTGAAGTGGTGGTGTTGGTAAAGGCGGCGTTCGTAAGCAATAATCATTTGTTGGTGGTAGAGGGACATTTTTAGTTTTTAATTTAATGAAGTGGCGGTGTTGGTAGAGTCGATGCGCGTTGCGTAGATAACATTGCTTCGAGTTTCGGTATTGTAATGTCGGTTTTAATTGAAAATATAAAAAAACGCTGATAGGACTGGGATCAGAATATCTCCTAGTCGGGCACCCCGACTAGAGCTTTCTTAATTGTTATCTGTAGTGTTGATTAATTAGTTGACGTATGTTAATTGTGTTATTCATCCGATTTTATTATTATACTCTGTGTTTCGCACCTAGGGTTACGAATTTGAATCATTTGAATTTTAGATTTCTGTATATCTGTATACACTTGCCAGAAAAACTATGCGTACAGGCCTAATGAGCGACTTTGATAGAGAATAAATGTGATAAATAATAGTATATTTATCAATATTATATTTTTTAATGGAAAACACTTTAATAACACACATTTATCAACAATTTTTTTTTATAATATTAAACAGTTTTTTTTTATATTTAAAATAAGAAAAAAACAACGAAAATTCACTTAGAAAAAGTATGCGTACAAACTAACAACCCATTGTTCTTAATTGTCGTGTGAAGCTTTTAGTACCGCTAAACAGCATATTACGGTAAAGAAAGTATGTCAGAAAGGATGTCAATCACGTGTTGGTTTGCAAATTTTGTCCTTAAGTTGATAGATTTCGTCATGGGCAGAAAAACAAAAGAGATTGATCCCGATCTGAGGAAACTCATCGTAAAATTACGCGATGAATGGAAATCTTTCAGAGAAATTGTTGTCTGCCAACATTCTTCTGTCCAAAGAGTAGTCAAAAACTTTAATTTGACTGGCTCAGTTAAGTCAAAGCCACGCTCGGGAAGGCCCTCAAAGCTGACCGAGAGAGAGAAGAGGGACGTGCTGAAGACTGTGCTGCTAAACCCTGGATTAACTGCAGCAAAGATTAATCAGGAAGTTAAACAGAAGTACGAGAAAGAGCTTCACGAAGACAGCATAAGAAAATTTTGAAATAAAAATGAAATAAATGCCCGTGTTGCTCGAAGAAAGCCGCTCATCTCTGAGCCAAATAAAATCAAGCGGCTGGATTTCGCCAGAAAATACTTGGAAGTCAGTCCAGACTATTGGAACCAAGTAATTTTTAGTAATGAGAGCAAATTCTGTATATTGGGAATCAAGGGGAGAAAGCTTGTGTGGCGAAAGAGGGGCACAGCGTTCGATGTCCAAAATCTAGCTCCAACCGTTAAGCACGGCGGAGGTGGCGTAATGGTGTGGGGGCAATGGTGTGGGCAGCAATTGGAGTGGGCAATTTGGTTTTTATTGAGTCCACAATGAACCATATGGATTACCTCCATATATTGAAAACCAATTTGCCCCAAAGCGCCAGACAATTGGGTCTTGGGGAGGACTTTGTCTTCCAACAGGATAATGACCCCAAACACACAGCCCACAATGTAAAGCTCTGGTTGCTCTACAATACTAGACACCAGCTTCATTCGCCTCCCCAGTATCGGGACCTTAATCCCATAGAGCATTTATGGGATTTTTTGGAGCGCAAGATCAGAGAGCGAATAATTATATCAAGAGACATGCTCAAATCTGTTCTGATGGAGGAATGGCTAAAAATTCCGGGTGATTTCACCCGGAAATTGGTGGCATCGATGTCAAAACGGTTGGAAGAGACCAAGAATCGAAAGGGTATACAACCTCATATAAATTTTGCAAATTCTCATTGAAAAAAAGTTATTTTTCTTTTGTTTTTTAGTTTGTACGCATATTTTTCTATGTGAATTTTCGTTGTTTTTTTTCTTATTTTAAATATAAAAAAAACTGTTTAATATTATAAAAAAAAAAATTGTTGATAAATGTGTGTTATTAAAGTGTTTTCCATTAAAAAATATAATATTGATAAATATACTATTATTTATCACATTTATTCTCTATCGAAGTCGCTCATTAGGCCTGTACGCATAGTTTTTCTGGCAAGTGTATATTATTTGTCGGTTATAATTGCCTGTTTTATTTCCTTACATTCATAACGTATAATGTATAATGTAAGATTCGATCCAAGTTCTATCTTTACTACCATTTATCTCACATCACACATTGATGTAATGTGAAATTATAACAAAATGAATATTATGTGTCTGGTCTTGGTTAAAATCAGGTATCAATGGGGCAATAAGCTTTATATAAGTTCTTTGTAATAGGGCGTTTTGTATTACAATGACTATGGCCTTTCCGCAAAAATATTCGTTGATAATATCTGTAACTAACTCCTCCGAAATTCAATGATAATTTATTTTTACGACAAGTCTACTGAATGTTGCTCTGATGTTACAACAAAACTATTTGATTTTTAAAGATGCTTAAAGGGATTTCTGTTATTAAAATACTCTTATTTTCGTTTTCTTTTCAGATTCGGCAAGTTGCTGTGGTGACTGAGTATTTATTTGCATCTTTTTATGAATTAAATTAATACAATGGTTTATTATCACTTTTGATCTTAAATGATCTTAGGTATGGTCTAAAATATGTAGTTGCCCACACTATAGTTAGAAATTCTTTCGTGATAGTTGATTAGTTAATGTCGTGTTCATTAGTCTGTGAAAATACGGTGCCTGCAGCATAATCGCTAGCATCGATCGGTAAGCCAAAGTCTTTATGAAGATCCGGTTTCGTCATAATAGGTTCTGATGTAATTAGTGCTTTGAGTTTAGCGAACGCCTCTTTATAAGCGGTGTTTTCTATATCCAAGACACTTGCTTTCTTTAATATTATCACTTTATTATCAATTACTTTAGTAAAATCCTGAATGAATTTACAGTATCAGCATAGTCTAAGAAAAGTTTTTGATAAAGACGACAAGCCGAGTCCATTGAGCACTGTTCGTCTGTCTGCCTGTCCGTATATGTGAACGCGTCGATCTCAGCATCTATCAGAACTAGAGATTTGATATTTTTTTGGATGTCTATTCATTGCGGATGAATATCAAGTTCGTTTGTAATCGGTAACTCTTCCCGTTTTATTGTTATCAATTAAGAGCTAGCTTCCAAATTTTGTATTTAGTTGTATGTATACTTTGTACAATTTTGATTTTTGTAATAGTTTTGTTATAGTAAAACAGAAAGAACGTGACGAGCAGCGTCAACCATTAGTAATTTCCTATATATGTGCACATTCAAATGTGCGCATTCTTTTCTATTCGAAGAATCAAAAATGCGATTGAATTATGTTTGAATTGTCAGTTGCCACATTAGAAGGGATTCGCAAGAGAGGCGGCGCTCGTTGCGTTGTTAGAAATTCGCATAATTTTAACTGAAGCATTAAATTTGCTTTTGTAAACTTTTCAGAAACCTTTTGAAAGCTCAAAAGATGTTCTTGAAAATAAGTCGAGAAAGTAATTATATCTATTAGATAAGCTAAACGGTGTTCTTAAGGAATGTCTTAAGGAATGTCTAGTGCAGTCGAGTCTTTGAAGTGTTGCTGATTGCTTGACTGCATTGGTAAGTGTGTACTTCTACTGACCGGGTTTACTCTTAAAAAAGCCCTTTTTCTAATGCTCGGGTTTGATGAAAATCTTTGGCCAAATCTGAAGTGACATCCTTCCTGTTATTGGAATTATCCAAATAATTCAAACTGGATTTTCTGGTAAAAATTTGAGGTTTTTTGTTAATTGGAAGCTCTCGAAAGCAGATTAGTATAATTAAATTTGGGTACTTCAAAATCTTTTTTAATTTGGTGTAGAATCCGCTTCTCTTCTTGATTGTGATGAGGGTCACTTGTAGTAGTTATTACGAAATTTTGGTCGATCTCGTAAACTTTTTCTTCAATGAGGATTTCTTCATACGTCATAAGTTGTAATGCTTCTACCGTTTTTGCATAACAATTATTGTCTTGAAAATCGCTTTTCATCATATTTCATCATATTGAACTGAAATGTCAAATACAAAAAATGGTATCGAATAAATTAATTATTTGTCAATTTATGGCCAGACGTTTTTGACCATTAATAGTTTTATGTTAGTCTGTTTGTTATATGTTTAATGGTCTAAGCTGGACATAGTTAAATACTTCCTGTATCGATTAAATTGTGCTCTTTTTCACTACTGTTCATCAGAGGCATTTCCCTGAAAATCCGAACTTTTATTTGAATAATTTTCGATTGTATCCTTCGGGACGTTACATTGTTAACATTTTCTGCTTAAATTGTCAAGTTAGACCAAAACTGATTGTTTTGATCATACTTCTGTTTCTTTAGAAATTGTTTTTTTTTCGGATCATTTTGTTGTGTACTTTGGTTAGTGTAATTAAGTGTTCTGTGGTTAGGTGTCAGAATTTGGAACTGGTTTTTGGGATTTTGAATTAGCAATACAAGGTTTTCGGAATATACCCAGTGTAGTATTATCATCTGTACCTTCTAACACGAGCTTGTCATTTATTTCATAAGAAATTTTGCTTGAATATTCTACAAGCGTATTTGTGGATCCAGGATATTGGCCTTTGTTGATGGTCGTTCAGAATTGGCAGTAGGATGCGCATGTTATAGTTGTCAATCATAAAAGTCCGTAATCCAGTTTGGCTGGTGACGTTTCACTAGCCTTTTTTGGTAAATTCTGTTTTTTTAAAGTAAGTCCGATGTTGGAGACACTTGACCCACTTGACTGAAAAACGGAGCCAGACTTTGATCATCATTGAATTGTGTAAGTCCTTGAATGTCTCTGTTGATAAAGTTGGTTCGGCCGTGCTGACAGATTTTATTGGCTTGATTGCTGTATATGTCAACAGATACCAGCAAATACGATTTGCAGGGATAAAAAAATGTGTGATAGCAAATGTAAAGTTTTGTGTAGTGTAAGTAATACATTACCTCGATTGCTTAAACGATCAATATTAAGCTGAGGTACTAGTTTAAACAACTCTTAACTGTGTTGGGCTTGTTTTGCACCATATTTGTTATCCAGAGATCACTTTGATAGTAATTTGTCAGGTATCCTACTGGATATGTGATGTTAAATGATGTTAAAACCTCGATGCTGGGCACATAAGTGAAATTTATAAGTAAAATACATTAGTGGATATTTGAAAAATTGATATATTCTTCTGCAGCTAAGTACAGTGTATTATATGTCACTGCATCAATACTTGCATTTTATTATTCTTGGTTAAAGGCGTAATTAATGGAAGGTCGTCACTATGTAAAGACGAACAGAAGGATATGGGTAATTCGACCACGCTCATCGTGCTAACCAAGAATATATATGTACAGTCTGCATATATTTAAATAAAACAACTAAAACGCTGTCAGCTCCAAGAATCTCTCATTTTAATTGAAAAATTATATATCAGCATTTTGATAATGGCTGGAAATGCTTATCGAAAGTCATTGCTGTATATATTGTCTCTCGCCGTCGACATGCCTTTTGCTGTAAACTCGATTTACGGCTCAAATAAAATAAAAAACAAATGCTTAATGAAAATTTTCGGGCAAGTGTCACTTTGCTTTTTGGTAGACATGCTCAGTTCATTTGATGCCATTGTAGAGCGGTAATAGATTTGCGTAAGAGCTCAATAATAAAATATTTATTATACAGCACCTAAAACGGAAAGGGTAAAACGGTTCCACGGCACGCTAATAGAAATCGGTAGAGCATTAGTGATGGATCAAAATTTCACGACACAACCGAATCAACCCCTATGGCCACAGCCGTGTACAACAGGTCGGTGCACTTACTCACACACACAAATTGTGAATTGAAATAATCCATTCCACATCGGACAAGTTTAATAAAACTATTAAATATAAGGTAACAAATGCACAACAAGCCAATCCGGAAATATGTAAACCAGATAGGCAGTACAGTGATCATACAAGCATACCTAGGATCGTCCGTGCTTATAAAGGGGAGGGTGGTCCATAAAGTACGTTCACATAGAGTGAAAAGAGGCTTAGACAATGAAAGAGCTAATATAAACGTAAAATCAAGTCAATTCAATTCGTTAACTTATATATATATATAAAGTGTTTATGTTTAGTTTATCTCGTTTGTCGTACAATGTTATCGATTGTCCAGTTAAGTGTGTAAATTGTAAAATTAAGTGTGTGTTACGTATGAATATTTATCAATTGTATAATGTTATAGAGACTGATCGTGCTTCTGCCTTTTTTTCCCGTAATGCTGAAGAAAAACAGACGTAACTAATGTCCAGCGAAAAATAATAAAATCCACAGCACCACCAATTATAATTATAGCACTAAGATCTCAGAAATGGTTACCCAGTATTAGAACGTTCTGCCGGCCATAAAAAAAAACACAAACACAACTTAGAGTCAGCAAAGAAGATATAGATGTTGAAAGCTCAGGAGGTGGAGGTGCCGCCATCAAGCCAAAGCTGTCGCAAATACACCGCTTAAGCGCGGAATTTCAGTCCGCGAAAGACGCCCAGTCAGTCATGCCGCTGCTTACTCGGCTTATCAAAATTCTATAGTTGATCAGGTTAACCATCTACAGTTGGTGAGTGTTCCAATCAAATCGAGCTAAAAGGAGTGAGTTATATATATAAATTAATTCTTTTTGCTGTAGCGTAATGTAATGTACGATGAGGTTACTGAAGAAAGAGGGTTTCTTCTTGTAATGATAGTACAAATGGGGCTTGTAACGATACTTACAGAACGTCATCGATAAAGCCGATAGTATTCATTTAATGGTTCTAGGAACCTCGCTGACACTTCATTCTGCCTTGAATATGTTGTGCTTTTATTATGGCTATGCGTTTGCATGTGCTCAGGTGAGCCTCGTGATTGTCGTCCCAGATGTCATTTACGGGTTCTCGCAGATGTGACACATGCTTGTAATTTGCAAACGGTTTCGCAGCAGTTTGTGGTGAGCTCTGTGTTAGCTTCAACTTTATCATCACATTTTCTCGCTTTCTTTGACATGCGTCTGGTGTTGTTGGGTGCCTTCTTACAAACTAGCTTCACTCTTAGGTGGGATCAAATTTTTAGTTTTAGGTACAAACATTTAAAAGTAATTATAGGCAATCTGTGAGCTGTTCTGTAAAAATAATCTAATAATAAGACAATGGCTTAAACATCGTGATTTTATTCACTCTGATTTGGTGAGCGTAGAAGTGAATGTAAATTTTACAGTTTTGTAAGTAGTATTTAAGTGTTGTTTGAATTGACTTGATTTTACGTTTATATTAGTTCTTTCATTGTCTAAGCCTCTTTTCACTCTCTGTGAACGTACTTTATGGACCACCCTCCCCTTTATAAGCACAGACGATCCTAGGTATGCTTGTATGATCACTGTACTGCCTATCTGGTTTACATATTTCCGGATTGGCTTGTTGTGCATTTGTTACCTTATATTTAATAGTTTTATTAAACTTGTCCGATGTGGAATGGATTATTTCAATTCACAATTTGTGTGTGTGAGTAAGTGCACCGACCTGTTGTACACGGCTGTGGCCATAGGGGTTGATTCGGTTGTGTCGTGAAATTTTGATCCATGACTGACTGGGCGTCTTTCGCGGACTGAAATTCCGCGCTTAAGCGGTGTATTTGCGACAGCTTTGGCTTGATGGCGGCACCTCCACCTCCTGAGCTTTCAACATCTATATCTTCTTTGCTGACTCTAAGTTGTGTTTGTGTTTTTTTTATGGCCGGCAGAACGTTCTAATACTGGGTAACCATTTCTGAGATCTTAGTGCTATAATTATAATTGGTGGTGCTGTGGATTTTATTATTTTTCGCTGGACATTAGTTACGTCTGTTTTTCTTCAGCATTACGGGAAAAAAAGGGCAGAAGCACGATCAGTCTCTATAACATTATACAATTGATAAATATTCATACGTAACACACACTTAATTTTACAATTTACACACTTAACTGGACAATCGATAACATTGTACGACAAACGAGATAAACTAAACATAAACACTTTATATATATATATAAGTTAACGAATAACACCATAAGTAGCATAGCAACTGAGTAGCTTCATGTAACAATGCTGATGCGTCAAATCGCGGGTTCGATGCTCAGCACTGACGACAGTAAGCAGCGGTAATCTGTCATTTCTTATGCCGAAGTGCTATACCGTTTAGGACGCTGATGCGCCAAATCGCGTGTCAATGCTCTGCGCTGACGACAATAAGCAGTATTAATTTGACATGTCTTATGCCGAAGAGCAGAGCCGTTTAGAATGCCGTATCGGCGTGCCGATTGCAGCTTGATGCATGATGCATTCGACTTTAGGGTAGAATAACGCTATGCCTTTGTCTTTAAGTTAGTTCGTTTTACAATAAGGTGAAGACAAGAAGTCTCTAAGTTGCACTCAATAAAGTGAAGACAAGAAGTCTCTAAATTGTACTCCAGCAACAGCCGCAACACTCATTAATTTATCTCAACATTGATGAGCCATAAGGCCAGTAATCAACAAAGCGGACGAAGTCAAGTCCTCCATTATAATCATCCTAAATGGATCAGGAATCCTTAACCAGGAGGGCCATCGCGGCATCACCGTCCTCACCATACCTCGACTGGATTGAGAACACATCATCAGGAGTCAACGCTGGACTAAATAAAAGGCAGTTAAAACAAAAACATGTAATTTGACAAGCAAACTCAAGTGCGAAAAGTAAAGAAAAAGTGAAAACAGTGAAAAAAAGTGAAAAGTGAAAGTGTGTGTACACACAGTTTTTTTTTTTTTTTTTTTTTTTTTAATATTAAGTGGAGAACCTGTACAATCAAATTTAGTACATTAACAACACATGTATATATATATATATATATGGAATTAGAGCCAAACCACAGTCACATTATGAGGAATTAAAAGTCGATAGTTTACTGCATTCCCATCGTTTTGGCAAAGCCTTGCCGTTTAAGTCGTCTTAGGGGTCTGGCAGGGAGCTTTGAGGTGCGGCCCAAAGATGAGACGCTTGTCCAGTGTGATTCCAAGATATTTCGCCTGTACTGGTTGCTGTAGAGTTTTTCCCGCCAGCTGGATTGGGGGGTATGCATTGTCGAGTCTTTTTAAGGTGAAGCAAGGGCTTAATGTTTTTAGCGGGTTGACTTTTAGATTCCACCGCTTGCACCAATCAGCGAGAGTAGCAAGATACCTCTGTAGTTCAGAACTTCCTTCAATAAGACTTTTAGAGATATAGATGATTGCAACATCATCAGCACGGTCTTCTAGATAAGACCTTTTAAGGCCATAGTTCGGGGCAGGTAGAAGGTTTTTTATTTTGCACAGCAATCCATCGTACCACACCTTGTCAAACGCTTGCTGCATGTCAATGAAGATAGCGTTGGAGTATTCTGAGTCATCAAAAGCCTGCAGGATGTGTTTCACCAATCTGTGAACGTGTTCCACTGTGCCGTGTCCCTCCCGAAATCCAAATTGGTGATCCGGTCAGATATTAGATTGTCATTATGACATTAATGCGATTGGCAATGGTCCGCTCCCATAGCTTGACAGAGAGGGGAGTAGGCTTTTAGGCCGATATGACTCTGGGTCCTCTTCCGGCTTGCCCGACTTATGAATCATCAAGATCGCATTTCCATTGCCTTGGGAACACTTGGAGCCTGATGGGCAAAGCTTTCAGCGTAGCATTGCAAATCTGGCCTATTCCAGGAGCTTTATTTTTCGGCAATAGTTGGATCGCTTCAGTTATTTCTTCGATCCTTATACGCTGAATAGGCAGGGACATCTGCAATGGGGTCTGCAAATTGAAATGTGTCTCCATGGTCTGCTCCATCGTTGCATAATTATACGGAGTAAAGCCTGTTCCAATTCGCATTTAGCAAGTTCGCCACTAGGGCATCGGACAGGTACCTGTCTAAATGGTTGTCGTTCTGATAAGCTCTTTGGCTTCTCTCGTTAATACAATGCCATAATTAGTGGGACGAGTTGCAGGATTAAGCAGCGTTGTAGCAGCAGCAGCTCTATATATGTTCTCCGAAAGAAGATCAACCGCTTCTCGATGTTTTCACCAGAGCTCAGACACGAATTTAATTGAATTGAGTCATCTAACGGTTGCCTGAAAGCCGTGATGTCAGTACGGTTGGTTATTAGCCTTGGGCTTGGCCTTATATGAGAACCATCGATGTGCAGCTCAGCGATAAGGGCTAAATGATCAGAATCTAAGTCCCAGTTTTCGTAGATATTTGTTAGATGATCCTGTATCCCATGGTATAATGCAAAATCAATGCCAGAGGGTATGTGACAGGATATATATGGGTCTCTAGTTTGAGCTCCTGTTGCAAGAATATTAGCGCCTCTGGCTGTGATAGCTTCTGCTAGTTCTCTTCCCCTGGGTGAATTATAAGTATCTCCCCACAGCCAACGTCGCGCATTCCAGTCACCACCAATAAGATACCTTTGGCCGCAAGAAGCGAGTATGTCGCTGAATTGCCTTTCTTCTATTTTGTTCCTTGGTGGACAGTATATGGCGCAAAATTCAATGTCTTCCAATCCTGTGGCAACTTTGGTTTGTGCGGGAAGTGGCGGAGAGAACTTCCGACGAATTTAGCCGTTTTTCAGTGTATTTCTTGTTTTGTTGTTGTTGTTCACGTTGTTGCGTCTGAAGCCAGAGAGAAATTGTTGCAGCTGCTGCACTTGCAGCTCTTGTTGTCATTTCAAAAATTGTGGTTGTTGTTGTTCCAATAGAGATTGGACGTTAACTAGGTGCTGCTGCTGTGAATTGTGTACATATGACAATTTCAGAACTATTTCGCATCCTTTCTACTCTCACCATTTGGCTGTAAAGGGTTTTTTTATATTGTATACTTCGTTAATTTTATTGCATGGTTTTATATTTATAAAGAATATATTTAGTTTTTATCCCTGTTTGTTCTTGATCTTGGGTTGTGTACTTGCGGAGCATCAAAACCATATTTTTTACAATTGGCAACTATTTATACCCTAATCCCATTGAAAATGGGAAATCAGGCTATAATGGTTTTGTGCAAATGTATGGCAGGCAGAAGGAGGCGTGGCAGACCCCATAAAGTATATATATTTTTGATCAGGACGACAAGACGAGTCGATTGAGCTCTGTCCGTCTGTCTGTCTGTTCTTCTGTCCGTCCGTCCGTCTATCCGTCTGTCCGTACGTGTGAGCGCGTGGATCTCAGCATCTATAAGAGCTAGAGAATTGAATTTTTTATTGTAGGTCCGTGTATAGCACGCGCATATCGAGTTTGTTTCAAATATTCGATAACTATTCGCATTTAATTGTTATCGAATAAAAACATGATTGAAATGCAGTTAATAAATTATATGTCGGACGTCTTAAGAGCTAGAGCCTCCAAATTTTGTATTTAGTCTTATGTATATTTTATGCAATTTTGATTTTTGTTGGATTTTGGATACTGGCTCCAAATTTCCCCAAATTCTTAAAATTTAAGTTTAGTTGGAACTAGGGCCATTATGTGAAATCGTTTGTATCTCAACCAAGCCAATAGGATATGTAGATCATATGCTGAAAATTTCATTAAAATCCATTAAGTAAAACAGAAGTTATTAAACAAAACGTTTGGCCAATTTGCAAAAGCACATGTCAGCAGCGCCACGCGCACGTATTTTTCCTATGAGTGTTCACACATACATTCAAATGCGTGTATTCCTTTCTATTCCAAGAATTGAAATTGCGATTGAATTGTGCTGAATTTTTAGCTGCTACTTATGTTCAAATTTGCAACTGCTCGCGTAAGCAGTGCAATGGCTGCGTTGGTAGAGGCAGCGACAGTATGCAGCTAGGTCCGGGGTTCGATACCGGTGGAGATGAAAGATTTTTTATTGTTTTATTTTTTTTTTAATTATGAAGTGGCTGTGTTGGTAGAGTTGGTGCACATTGCGCAAATAATCCGGGTTCGAAACCTGGTCTCGCAATGTCGATTTTTATTTGTTTTCTTTTTTTTTGAATACTCGATACAAACGACGGAAAATATTAAAAAACTTAAAGAGGACTGGGATCAGGGTATCTCCTAGTGGGGCACCCCGACTAGTGCTTTCTTACTTGTTTTTGTTCAAAGTGCTATGGTGAAGCCCCCTTACTACAATTCTGTAAGGTTTTTCTTCCTTCAGCTGATAAGTATGGAACTCAATTCCTATTGTATCAAAATGACTTACAATAGCTCTGTAAGTGTCGCTGTCTTTTGGAAATATTCTTGCCGTAACTCCTTGGTTGACTTTGACTGCCACGTTGTCAATACTAGTGACTTCACTAATGACCTCAAATAGATCATTAAGATCAGTGATACTCACAACAATTTGCGGTGGCTTTGGTGAGCGGATAGGCTGTTTGTTATTGCTAGGTTCCTCATGTTGATGGTTGTTGACTGCATCAGTTGCATCAGAAGTGTTGCTATGATCAGCAATAGAAACAGACGTTGGGCGTGCTCTTGTACTTTTGGAATTTACATCATCTTCGCTTTCGGAAGTTACCTCCATGTCCGTGTCTAGTAAAGCAAATCTGTTGGTGGATTTTGCCATGTTAGCTGAAGCGGAGTGTGAGACCATATCTCTGTTTGCTCTTTTACAACTATTATGGGGAGAAAGTGGTTTCTTCCTCTTAGTTTTCAGTATTTTTTGGGCCTCCGCTAGTTTTGTAGCAGCTCCAGTGAGCTTTGGAGCGTCAATTTTTGAGGAGGCAGTTGGGAAGCGGGCTGCATGACTAGCCATGCTTCCGCTAGGGATCGCGCTGCAGATTGCAGCAGTTGAAGTGGTTGTTGTTGTCGTGCTGAGGTTCTGAGCGTCAGCACGTGATAGGCGTTGGTTATTATTAAACTCAGTCCTTAGCTCCAAGGGAGTTTTACCAGCTATTTGGTACATAATCATAATCAATCGGCTTGTTTCTAAGCTGCGTGTTAGAAGAAAGATCTTTATCCATTTTGATTGATAATATAATGATAAGTACAGCCCATCTTGAACGGCAGCGCTCGGAGAGAGGGAAGATGTTTAGCCTAAACGGGCCACGAGTGCAGTCTTGTCTCAGTACACTTGGTTTTTTTTTGTCTGGCTGCCGACACTGCACAAGGCAGCGTCGGAAAAGTTTATGACTTGTGCTATTTTCAGCACATGAAGTAGCAATAGTAGTAGATCAAAGAGTTCTGTATAAAGCGCGACACAACCTATCTCGCAGAGCTTATCTTAGCGACACCACACACACACAGTGAAAATATTACTTCAGACATTTGTCAAGCTAAAAAATCGCATCTTGCTTACTTTTACCAAATAAAAATAGTATTGCATACCCCCACCAAATTAAAAGTGTTACATACTATTACCAAACTAAAAATATTATTGCCTTTACAAAATAAAAAATATTAAAAAATATTATTTCAGCAAAATAAAAATATTACGACACATTTTTACCAAAATAAAAATATAGTAATACACCATTTAAGTAAACAGATATTAACATTGCATTCCACCCTGTTCCCTACAATCAAGGTGCCGATCAGTCGTGCTTGCTTAAAAGTATCCTCGTATATGGGTTGACGTCAGCTGATCAGTTGGAACGCTTATAGAGGGAGTAAAATCGAAATCGAACTGAGGATAGTATAGAGGAAGAGCAGGTTGGCTGGAGTTTAGAACAAAAAGTAAGCAACACCATGTACCCCTCTGAAATACAAGCCATCATCGACAATGATGTCAGACAGGCATTGGCACAGCAGCAAGCCCAGATACAGTCCCAGATAAACTTGCTAACCGAGCGAGTAGTGAGTATACAGGTGCAAGTACCACCGACAGTCATGTACCAAAAAGTGTCTGTTACCTCAGGTGTCAGATGCGATGTACCACTTGACATAATGAAATCAGTGCCAGAGTTTTCTGGTGCACAAGATGTACGAACACGAAAGCGCCTATCTGCTCAATACTGAAGATAGGGCCGACGCCTTGCACACATTTATTTCGGCTGGTGGCACAGCCCAGAAACTTGCCTTTCGCAATAGCTTTGATTACAGAGGCGGAACTAGCATCCAAAGAACCATGTTTACAAAATCGTTTGCTAAAGTCGTTGAAAACCAGCTGAAAACAGCAAAAACCGACACTATAGTAACCCTATTGGGAACAATAGGGAAGACCACGGCTAGGAGAGGAACCCCCAATATTGTTCAGAAAGATACTGAAGAAAAAAGAGCAGCGTATTGATTCAGGAAGCTGAACGAAAATACTATACCTGACCGTTACCCAATGCCTAGTATTAACGTGATTCAAGCGAAACTGGGAAACGGTAAGTTTTTCGCTACCCTTGATCTAAAGTCTGGGTACCACCAAATATATCTTGCGGAATATGACCGCGAAAAGACGTGATTCTCCGTTTACGGCGGCAAATATAAATTCTGCTGTGTACCCTTTCGTCTTTAGAATGCTGGTAGCATCTTCCAAAGAGCAATCGATGATGTTCTTTGGGAACATATTGAGAAAATATGCTACGTCTACGTAGATGATAGTCTTCTCAAAAAATGAATCAGACCCTGTCAACCACATTGACACAGTACTTAAGTGCTTGATGGAAGCCAATATAAATACCCCAAAACTAAAAACACCTACAGTGTCAGATCCTTTCTGGGTCTGACAAGCTACTACATAGTCTTCATAAAGGACTTTGCAGGTAAAGCTCGACCAATAACAGATATTCTGCAAGGAGAGAACGACTCAGTGAGTAAGCATAGATCTAAAAAGACTGCGGTCGATATCAATGAAACCCAGTGCAATGCAAATGTACGCTTACGCTACCTCTTTGTGTCTAAAGACGTAATTCTCATGTATCCCGACATAAAGACCTGTTGACCTGACCACCGACCGGGTAAAGAAAACTTTGTTGCTGATGCCCTATCCAGACAAAATCTCAATGCCCTACAAAACAAGCCTCAATCAAATGCCGCTATTGTTCGTAGTGAACTTACACCCTTGAATTGCTGCAGAAATCAAATTATTCTGGAAGAAGCACATTTCCCATTAGAATGCAATATGTTTTTGTTCCGGGACAAAACCAGCCACCTGGTCAACTTCACTGATAAGAACAGCGTATTCAAGATTAAAGATGTCGTAAATCCGGAAGGCGTAAATGCTATCCATTGCGACCTCCCCACATTGGCAAGTTTCCAGCACGGGTTAGTTTCCCATTTTACTGCAACTCAGTTTCCGTTCGGCAAAAACTTTGTGCAGGACATAACCGATAAGAGTGAACAACTAGAAATCGTCCCTACTGCGCACAATAGGTCGCACAGATGAGCTCAAGAAAATGTCAAACAAGTTCTTTGCGGCTACTATTTTCCGAACATGAGCAACCTGGCCCACGAAAGCTTAGTAACTAAGTAGCTTCACCTAACAATGCTGATGCGCCAAATCGTGGGTTCGCACTGACGACAGTATGCAGCGGTAATCTGACATTTCTTATGCCGAAGTGCTACGCTCTGCGCTGACGACAATAAGCAGTATTAATCTGACAAGTCTTATGTCGAACAGCAGAACCGTTTAGAATGCCGAATCGGCGTGCCGATTGCAGCTTGATGCGTGATGCATTCAACTTTAGGGTAGAATAACGCTTTGCCTTTTTCTTTAAATTAGTTCGGTTTATAATAAGGTGAAGACAAGAAGTCTCTAAGTTGTACTCAATAAAGTGAAGTGAAATTGTACTCCGGCACCAGCCGCAACACTCATTAATTTATCTCAATATTGATGAGCCATAAGGCCAGTGATCAACAAAGCGGACGAAGTCAAGTCCTTCATCATAATCATCATAATTGGATCAGGAATCCGTAACCAGGACGGCCATCGCGGCACCACCGTTCTCACCATACCTCGACTGGATTGGGATCACATCATCAGGAGTCACCGCTGGACTATCACGGACAGTAGACCTAAATAATTTATATATGTCGAAGAATTAGTAGTTTAAATATGCTGGCGCCGTGTCGGCGCGTGCTAGTAATATGTGTGAGGGTCGCACTGCGTAAAATCATAATTGCAACATTATGCTGATATTGCATCATCCTGTTTGTGCGTTGTTATTCGTTGTCTGTGTCGTGTAGTTTGGTAAAGTCCCGTTTTAGATGGGCAACAGCTACAGAAGCTGTCGGCCAGTGTGGTTCGATACAAGGCACAAGGAATGAGAGACTGATAAAGTTCAGTTGTGTTTGGGGTCTGAGTGCAATCGAAACTCGCTGTGCTAAAGCAATGCCAAACGATAATAATATTAATGACGCTGCAACATCAGAAGTGGGATACGGCTCTCTACCTAATATGTCAAATGATCCATGGCGAGTGTTAATGGAAATGCGAAAGAAAAATTTAATTGAACTTGTAAAAGCATTGAAATCAGTGCCATCTGAAACAACAATATTAAGACAGTAGTGTTTCCGAAATTTAACGCAGATCTTGTCGACGCCGACGCGTCCATGTGGTGCGCTACTGTGCATATAATTTTGGCTGAATATAAAATACGAGGCAGTGCGTTGGTGATGGCTCTGTGTGCAGCGTTGGAAGGCAGTGCGTCGCAGTGGCTCTAGCAAATATGTTATCCCGAAATAAATTGGGCTGAGTTCAAGGAACTTTTCGTTTAGCGCTTTACCAGTGTAGAAACACCAGGAGCTATGTTTTTGACAATGTTATTAGCCCGTCCGACGGAGAGTGACTCTCCAATTCTGCTAGTCGCATGGATGTGATGGAAATTGCTGTTTCTGTGACACTTTCTCAGTTGGCTCATATTGATACCAGATTGCAACGTCTAACCTTTATTTCAAACGTGCGCACCAGGAGTGAGTTACAGACCGAGCTTAAAGCTTTCACACGCCAGCTTTCAATGACAACATTTGACTCTGGAGTGGAATATTCTTTAATTAAACAAAAGATAAGTGCAAAGTTAGTTGGTAAAACAATTATCAATGTAGTACTATTGAAGCGTATTGGCAATGACAACATTTGTAGTACATTGCAAATACTTAGCAATGTAAAAATTAACAATTCTTTGGTTGAAATGATATTCCATGTGTTGAGTGATGAATATATGAAGAACAAAATTAGGATTGGTAGAAAAATGTTATCGCAGGGTTTTCATGGCATTATGTCACCCGGAAAATTTGAAATTGTGAAATCAAAATTTGAAAACTATTGTTCAAATTGCGATACATTTTCTAAAGCGAATACTGATCTTGTCAGTGAAGAATGTGAAGGGAATTCCTTCTTCTACAGTAAGTACAAGTGAAATGAAAATTAAATTAGCAGACTCCAGAAAAACTGTTCAAAGAAGGCCATACAGACTCGGTCCAAATGAAAGGGAGTTGGTGCGCGATCTTAAAGAGCTGTTAGAGTGCAATGTCATAAAGGCAAGTTGCTCACCCTATGCAAGCCCTATGAGGGCAAGGTGGACCAAAAGGATGGTTCTCATCGTTTGTACGTCGATTACCGTGAATTGAGTTCTAATACAGTTTCAGTAAGATATCCTCTACGCCTTATAGTAGCTCAGACTTCTTTTTCAGAAATCTCCCATCTGCGGATGCGATTGATACCTGTAAAATGTCTGAGAAACGAGTCTGGACAGGGCTCAATCGACTCGGCTTGTCGTCTTAATCAAGTAGATCCTATGGGGTCTGCCACGGTTATAACAAGTAAGAAAGCTCTAGTCGGGCTGCCCGACTAGGAGATACCCTGATCCCAGTACTTTCTGCGTTTATTAATATTTTCCGTAGTTTGCATCGAATATTAAAAAAAAAAAAACAAAAAAGCGAAATTATGAGACCAGGATTTGAACCCTGTATTTTTACGGAACGCGCACGAACTCTACCAACAGCGCCACTTCATAATTAAAAAAATACATAAAACAATAAAAAATGTCTCATCGCCGCGAATTTCGAAAACACGCATTAACCGCTTACGTGAGCATTACACGCACTTGAATTCATGCGTGCACACGCATAGGAAAAATGCGGGTGCGTTGCGCTGCTGACGTGTGCTTTTGCGAATTGGCCAAACGTTTTCTTTAATAACTTCTGTTTTACTTAATTTATTTTAATGAAACTTTCAGCATATAATCTACATATTCTATTGGCTTGGTAGAGATGCGAATGCCGTCACATAATGGCCCTAGTTCCAACTAAACTTAAATTTTAAGAATTTGGGGAAATTTGAAGCCGGTATCCAAAATCCAACAAAATTAAAAATTGCATAAAATATACATAAGCCGAAATTTGGAGGCTCTAGTTCTAAGACGTCCGAGATATAATTAATTAACTGCATTTCAATCATGTTTTTATTCGATAACAATTAAATGCGAATAGGTATCCCCTAATCGAATAGGTATTCGAAACAAACTTGACATTCGCGTGCTATACACGGACCTACAAAACAAAATTTCAATTCTCTAGCTCTTACAGATGCTGAGATCGCTCCGTTCACACATACGGACAGACGGACGGACTGACAGGCACACAAAGGCTCAATCGACTCATCTTATCGTCCTGATCAAGAATATATATACTTTTTAGGGTCTGCCACGCCTGCTTCTGCCTGTTACATACATTTGCACAAAACCCTTATACTTTGATTTCCTATTTTCAATGGGATCAGCGTATAAAAAAGGTCAAGGGTTATCTTAAAATGGATATGTGTATATAAGTTATTTAAGTCTACTGTCCGTGATGGTCCAATCCAGTCGTGGTATGGTGGGGTCGTTGGTCCCGCGATGACCCTCCTGGTTAGGGATTCGGATGACATTAGGATAATTATGATGGAGGACTTGACTTCGTCCACTTTGTTAATCACTGGCCTTGTGGCTCATCAATGTTGAGATAAATTAATGAGTGTTGCGGCTGTTACCGGAGTACAATTTAGAGACTTCTTGTCTTCACTTTATTGAGTGCAACTTAGAGACTTCTTGTCTTCACCTTATTGTAAATCGAACTAATTTAAAGACAAAGGTAAAGCGCAATTCCACTCTAAAATCGAATGCATCACGCATTAAGCTGCAATCGGCACGGCGATTCGGCATTCTAAATGGTGCAGCACTTCGGCATAAGGCATGTCAGATTACCGCTGCTTATTGTCGTCAGCATTGACCCGCAATTTGGCGCATCAGCATCCTAAGCGGTATAGCACTTCGGCATACGAAATGTCAGATTACCGCATTTGGCGCATTAGCATTGTTTTTGTGAAGCTACTTAGTTACTATGCTACTTATGGTGTTATTCATGAATTGCTTTTCCACGTTCCTTCGTTCGTTGATGGTCGCAAACCGTTTGTATGTTTTTAAGTGGCTTCTATTTGTGAGTATCTCTGGACCGACGTCTGTGCGGATGATAACGCCGTCATCGATGGGTATTATTTCCTTCCGGTGACTAGGCTAAGTGTGGCATTGGGCCGCGTAGCGTAAACTCGCACAGGTCTCGCGTCGTGACCGTTCACCAGAGCTATTGTCCGTGGTCTGGATACATTCGGACTTAGATTGGTCTGATGGTGGGAGTGTCTCGTTTGACGAGAGAACTCAAGTCTGCATGATTGCGGATTGTGGGATTTACTATATTAGATTTTACCAAGGTTATCGTAAGGATCAAATTTTAGATTTTAATGCTAAGCATTCTGTTCCTTGCTAAAAGTGCTTCGTATATGTGTGGGATGCCAGCCATCCGTTAACATATTTTTCTGTTTCTGAGTTTCAGAGTTTATAGCTATTTGCCTGGAATTTGACTCAATTAGCTGGGCCTCTGTTACTTTAATTTTCAGGACTCCAGAGATATCTGGAATGCCAGCCACTACTTCCAATGCTATTCCTAGGAAAACTTCTGCTCGCCATTCTATGGTGTACCTTAATGATGATCTTAACTTTTAACTAGATAAAAATGTAAGCCTATTTTAGGTTGTCCTTATGGACCACCCTCCCCTTAATTAAGATAGACGTTCTGCTTGTGTTGTCTGCCTAGTACAAACAGGGGTTAACTTATTTCCTAAATTTTTTGTATTTTTGAGGAATACTTTTTCCCCTACTTCGAATATGCGGTTTTGTCTGGTTGCGTTACATCGTCACAAGGTGTCTTGTTGGGCTTTAGCTAGTCTAGCACTAATACCTGAACGGCGCTCGTCGGACCCTGTGTGGACAATTTCAATTGGTTTTTCGCGGACGACCGAATGGACGATTTTATTTTATTTTACCGTTGCTATCAGGACTAGCTCAACCGTGTCTTCGATTTTTTTGTCTATCTTTAGACACCTATCGATTTCGGCTAAAGGTACCGTGAAAACGTTTCACTTGGCCATTTGACGAACCGTCAATGTCATATTGGTTTTTTAACATGGATGTGATGGTCTCCGAGTTTTAATGTTAGGAAACAAATTTAAAATTTGCATCAAGGTGCCTTGTAATCGAAAATTGTTGTGGATATTACCGGTTGCACCAAGGCGAACTTGGACAACTTGTATACGCAAGTTAGGAACTGTTTCTTGTCGGTTGCGAAGATGTTTATGTCATCTCGGGTGCAAACTCTGCAGCTTGTGACCACTTCTCGGGCTAGGTTGCTAATGTTCGGAATATAGTAGTCGCGAAGGACTTGTTTGACATTTACCTGAGATGCTCTGTGCGCCCTATTGTGCTCAGTAGTGACGATTTCTAGTTGTTCACTCTTATCGGTTATGTCCCGCACAAAGTTCTTGCAGAACCGAAACTGGGTTGCAGGAAAGTGGGAAACTAATCCGTGCTGGAAACTTGGAAACAAAGTGGGGAGGTCGCAATGGATAGCATTTACGACTTCCGGATTTACGACGTTTCTAAGCACCTTGAATACGCTGTTCTTATCAGTGAAGTTGACCAGGTGGCTGGTTTTATCCCGGAACAAAAACAAATTGCATTTTAATGGGAAACGCGCTTCTTCCAGAACGATTTGTTTTCTTCAGCAATTCAAGGGTTTGTATTTAGCCTCGACCGTGTAAGTTCACTACGAACAGTAGCGGCATTTGATTGAGGATCGTTTTGTAGGGCATTGAAATTTTGTCTGGATAGGGCATCAGCAACAAAGTTCTCTTTACCCGGTCGGTGGCCAGGTCAAAAAGTTTCTTCAAATTGGGATACATGAGAATTACGTCTTTAGACACAAAGAGGTAGCGTAAGCGTACATTTGCATTGCACTGGGTTTCATTGATATCGACCGCAGTCTTTTTAGATCTATGCTTACTCACTGAGTCGTTCTCTCCTTGCAGAATATCTGTTATTGGTCGAGCTTTACCTGCAAAGTCCTTTATGAAGACTCTGTAGTAGCTTGCCAGACCCAGAAAGGATCTGACACTGTAGGTGTTTTTAGGTTTGGGGTATTCTTGAATGGCCCTGACTTTTTTGGTTTGGACTTGCTTACTTACAATGAAACCCAGATATTCTACGCTTTCCTTAAATAAGCTAGTTTTCTCCTAGCTTACTCTTATAATGGCTTCCATCAAGCACTTAAGTACTGTGTCAATGTGGTTGACATGGTCTGATTCATTTTTTGAGAAAACTATGACGCCATCTAGGTAGACGTAGCATATTTTCTCAATATGTTCCTTGAGAACATCATCGATTGCCCGTTGGAAGATGCTACCAGCATTCTAAAGACAAAAGGGTACACGGCAGAATTTATATTTGCCGCCGCAAACGGAGAATCGCGGTCATGTTCCGCAAGATATATTTGGTGGTACCCAGACTTTAGGTCAAGGGTAGTGAGAAACTTAGCGTTTCCTAGGTTCGCTGGAATTATGTTATTACTAGGCATTGGGTAACGGTCAGGTATAGTATTTTCGTTCAGTTTCCTGAAGTCAATGACCAATCTCTTTTTTGTGTTACCATAGGCATCTATGCCTTTTTTGTCGACAATCCACGTTGGGCTGTTGTAAGGTGACCTTGATGGTCTAAAGATGCCGTCTTTCAACAATTGCTTGACTTCGCTGCTTATCACGTCCGTAACGCCCATTAGATTAGAGTAAGATCTGGCATATACATGGTCGTTGTCTACCGTGCGAGTCGTAGCGGAGACAGAGGTTTGAAAAGGGGGGCTTATTCTGCTGTTGAGAAGGATTTTTTCCTTTTAAGGATGATGTTTCTGTATTCATTTTTAATGGAGTCAGGAACCACGATGTCGTTTACATCGGTAAAATTTACGTCGGGGCATCTCTGGTATTGAATTTTTTCAGATATGCCATGATATTCTCGATAGTTCTTTGCTAGGGTCCATCTTACTCCGGCTTGTGTTAACAAGTCGAATCCTATAATGGCATCAAACGAGCGGTGAGTGCAGAGGGAAGAATGGGGAAGGGAGCTTGAAAATGTTCATTAGGCATTTTTGGTTGATTTTAGTGGATCTGTGGATCGAATTGGCTTTTAGCTCCTTTACGGGCTTTACATAATTGCTTGCCGCGCCTGTGTAAATAAGCATTTGTAATGTACTCCCAGCCAACCGACGTTCGATGAACGTGTACCAGGAACACTCCCTAAAAAATGAACAGAGTCGTATTGGGCGTATTCGTCCTCGCTGTGGGTTTCTTCAACTGCGGGCTTTGCTACATTTTCGTACGCTGCATTCTATGCGGTACAGCAGTTCGGCATAAGACATATCAGCATTCTAAGCGGTATAGCACTTCGGCATAAGAAATGTCAGATTACTGCTGCTTACTGCCGTCAGTGCAGAGCATTGAACCCACGATTTGGCGCATCAGCATTGTTTTCGGGAAGCTACGTAGTTTTTATGCTTCTTATGGTGTTATTCGTTAACTTATATAAAAATAGCGACAATGACGGGACATCTGGTGACCATCTGGTCCAGCTGATAAGCCTTATGCTTACTATCTTATGTTATTTAAGGTGAGTTCTGTAGAGCGTTTTTTCTTCGAAGACATGAACTCGAACATACACCCGGCCGTTGAACAATTGTTCAACTATCAGATATATCAATCCGGAAAGCGTCTTGCCTAATTGCTGGGGCTGACATGTCGATTTGTGTCCTGGTTAGCTTGAATGGTTTTGCCTTTGGGTTGCTAGAATGATCGGCTTGTGGTGTATCATCTAATGCGTGCTTATATTGTGGCTCATCGATAGCTTATAGTGGTGCCAATTTATGCATAGGACGCTTGAATGTGCCCTGCGCTGTTTTGACATCGACTACTCGTATATTGTTGTAGGTACCGGTGTACTCTCAATTTTGAATTCTCCCGATTAGCCATTCTTCCTTATCCTTATCTTCCTTGATGAGTACCATCATTTGCAGTTGATCTCGTCCATTTTGTTTGTTGTTGGAGCTCGTGAAGATATTCCTGTGACCATCGAGTTTTAGATGTTGAAGTAGATCCACCTTTGTCCGAGAGACCTACCGTCTGTTTTTTCGGCAACATGAACATCTTCTGTTAGTGGTTCTCTAATCAGGAAGTGATTATTTTTATGTAATTCTCGTAAAAGAGATTTTACCAGTGTATCGTTGTATGGTAACAAAATTGTATGTTTTTCATCACAGGATAACACCCACTTCTCGATACTGCCACCCACTCGAATAATTCCATCATTGTCCAGCAGTTCCAAGTATTTCGAGATCCCTTAATTCCTCAGGAAAATCAACCACGTTCCAACTATCCATGTCTAAGTGTATTACACTTCTTATTTGGATGTCGTAGTCGAATCATATATGCTCTAATGCGCTGTAGTCATCGAAATGAATCGTTGATGTCAATGGAATATATAACTTCTAAAATTTCACCGACTGGAGCTGCTACCATCCTTGAGTTTCCTTTTCGTCTCATAGTGTCGTCATCGCTGGGCAACTTAATGAATGGTTCTGGCCACTTTGATGGTGCTCCATGGAGGAATAACGGTCCATATAGCCAAAGGCTAGTTGCATCCAGATTCCTTGCTAATGTTCCACGTGGTATTATATCTGCAACATTGTTTTGTGAAGAATGGCGTCATGCCATTGAGTTGCTGTAGTTAGTTCCTGGATTTTTATCCATAAATACGCTGGATTGCAACTGCTCTTCATGTGTAGATCCTTTCTGACTCGAGAAGTTAGTTCCGCTCCTAATACAGCTGTACAGAGTTCCAACCGTGGCAGTGATTGTCTTGCTAATTGTGCTTGCTTGGATTTTGCACATAATAAACGGACGGTTGCTGTGTTGTCCTTATATGTCGCTCGGATGTAGACTGCTGCTCCATACGACTTTTCCGAGGCGCCAACAAAGGTGTGTATTTCTTTGCGATTGGGATTTTTCCATCGAATATGTGTCGAGGAATTTTGATTTTATTAAGACTTTAAAGATCGTCACGATATATATTCCAATCCCTTTGTAGGCTTTGGGGATAGCTCCTCATCCCAGTCAAGGTTGGATTCCCACAGTTGTTGCATAAATATTTTTGCTCTTACCACCACTGGGGCCAAATATGTTAGGCAATTCTGAGCATCCTTCTCTTTTGGTGATTTTAGTTGATTCTGCCGCTTTAGCTCTTCCATGGAGGCTGTCAGTCTTAGGACCCCATGTTAGACCCAATCTCTTGATGCTGTTGTCTTCTGTGTCATCCAGTTTTACTAGCGGTACTTTGTCTTCCTTAGAGATTCCTTGGATCAGTTTATCATGGTTGCTGCTGGTAGAAGTATTTTATTGATTTTGTATCGGAGCTAATGGCTTCTGTTAATGAATCTGCTCTTGTTAGACAGTCATCGCAATAGAAATAATTTTTTACTGTCCTTGCTCATAACGGAAATTGCAACTTTTTTACATTTGCCAAGTGCTCCAAGCATTTGGTCGCTAAAAACGGGGCCGTATGAGACAGTTTTGAGTCTGTAGTATTTCAGTTCTTCCTGGGGTGAGTTTCTCCAAACTATCATTTTATGAAATTGGTCTGCCGGATTTATCCATATCTGACGATACATCTTTTTCATGTCAGCGGTAAAGACATATTTATGAGTTCTAAAATGCAGAAGGATTGACAATAATTCACTTTGTACCGTTGGACCATCATTTAGGGCCTTGCCGGTCCGGTGCTGCTGTCCGGTTTTAACACACAGTGATGTGGAATGAAATAGTGAGAACTCGGGATCTTATGCGGTGGTACTTCATGAACTCTACGTAATTAAATTGTTGATCTGAATTACGACAAAGTGTCCAATTTCCAAACGGGTTCCAATAAATCGCCTGTGTAATCAATTGTAGTTGCTACAGAGTACGTAGCAATTGTCGGAGCTGCAGTACGCAGTTTTCCACCTACTATCCGGCCCAATTTGGAATTTTGTATCATTAGGAATTTTGGGCTCCTTTCAATTTGCTCTGTTAGAATGTGCTCGAAATAATGTTCTGCTCCAAGTAGTAGGTCAACCTTTTCAGGTTTCTCAAATGTTGGGTCCGCCAGTGGTAGGTTGCTTGGTACCCACGATACGTAATTTAATTTGTGGGTTGGTTGATCCGCCACAAAATGTGCTAATACGAATGCCTTTACTCGTGTCGTTTAAGTTCCGTTCTTGGATTTGATGAGGACATTTACCCTGGATTTTGGTGAGTTCGGGTTTCTTCCCATACCTTCTAATCGCATGGTTGAATTATCACTGCTTGTGATGTCTTTATCCTAAATCCAGAGTGCTCTGAAATCTCGAAATCGGCCGTTGTTTCACTATTCTTCAACTCGAGCAGTAGCGAATAGCACATAATTTTTTTTTGTACAATTTGCCGTGGCGCTTATTTTCTCTTCTTGTGTCTTCTCGAAATGCAACAATTTGCTATATTGTTGCATTTCATTGCAGTTACCATATTTCACCATATGATTGGGCCGCAGTCAATAAGGACAAGTTTTGAATTTGTGCCCATTTTAAAGGTGCGTGTGCAGATTTAGACGCAAAGCTTTCACATCGACCAATTCAATGATCTGACGAATTACAGAATTGAAAATTCTTATCTTTTTCGGATGAGGCAGATGCACATATTTTTTGCCTTTCTTTATGTATACATTGTTTTCCTCCAATGGTTTCCAGTGCAAGGAATCTTTGTTCCAAGAAGGATAAAAAAAAGCCAATTTTCCGCATTCTTTTTGTCTCCTTGTTGGATTGTACATATAGTATATGAGTCATCCTATCTAATTTCCTCGCTGGTAGCACTAGCAAACGTGGAGCCCGATTGTTTGTATCTACTTCAATTCTTCTTAGTGCAGCAAACGTTTCTTGACCGTTGTCGTGGAAGTTCTTGATGCATCGTTTCTGACTGACGGCTGATCCAACAGCTTGTGTAATATCGTTGTCGTCAGTACTCGCTTATTGTCGAAACGCTCCTTCAGCATAATCTAGGCGGTTTCGTAGTTGGATTCTGTCAAATACAAATGTCTGACCAGTCTTTCCGCGTTTGTTTGTTTTTAAGTAACACATTTTTTGTACTGGTGGCAAAGTTGTTTCATGGATCATTTTCTTGAATAGATCATGAAACTGCTGCCATTTTAAATAGCATCCATCAAATTTTATGTATGGATACCTTTGGCAACTGCACTTGGGGTTGTTTAGTTGAAGCAGTAGTTGATGGGATTCCATCAATTGACGTTCGTTGGATTTGGAATCTGGTTGATTCTGCATTGAAATAGTTTTCCATGTTGTACCCAAGCGTGATTGGATCTTCGAACACTCGGAAGATCTTAAAATGAATTTGATTAATTTTTTCCCAATATTCCTTTGACAGAGGCCTAAAGCGTGCATGTGATTCCAGTGTAACCTTGTGTAGAATTCTTTTTAATAATGGAAGTATTTTGGATAAGACATCCATTCCTGAGTATTCATTTTGTAGCTTCTAATAAGAAGATGGATCTCCTCACCAATTGCGGCCTGATTATTAATTAATCCTTCCATGTTTATTTATTTCATTATTTATTCTCCTCCTTTATTCTGTTGAATCGTGCGTAGTATGATGATTACTGCATGTTCCAACTCTCCATGTCTAAGTGTATTACACTTCTTATTTGGATGTCGTAGTCGAATCATATATGCTATAATGCGCTGTAGTCTTCGAAATGAATCGTTGATGCTAATGGAGTATATAACATCAACAACTTCACCGACTGGTACTGCTACCATTCTTGAGTTTCCTTTTCGTCTCGCAGTGTCGTCATGGTTTGGTTCTGGCCACTTTGATGGTGCTCCATGGAGGAATAACGGCCCATATAGCCAAAGGCTAGTTGCATCCAGATTCCTTGCTAATGTTCCACGTGGTATTATATCTGCAATATTGTTTTGTGAAGAGACATGACGCCATTGAGTTGCTGTAGTTAGTTCCTGGATTTTTATCCATAAATACGCTGGATTGCAACTGCTCTTCATGTGTAGATCCTTTCTGACTCGAGAAGTTAGTTCCGCTCCTAATACAGCTGCACAGAGTTCCAACCGTGGCAGTGATTGTCTTGCTAATTGTGCTTGCTTGGATTTTGCACATAATAAACGGACGGTTGCTGTGTTGTCCTTATATGTCGCTCGGATGTAGACTGCTGCTCCATACGACTTTTCCGAGGCTCCAACAAAGGTGTGTATTTCTTTGCGATTGGCATTTTTCAATCGAATATGTGTCGAGGAGTTTTGATTTTATTAAGACTTTAAAGGTTGTCACGATATATTTTCCAATCCTTTTGTAGACTTGGGGATCATCCCAGTCAATGTTGGATTCCCACAGTTGTTGCATAAATATTTGTGCTCTTACCACCACTGGGGCAAATAGGCCTAGTGAGCCAAATATTTTAGCCAATTCTGAGCATACTACTCTTTTGGTGATTTTAGTTGCTTCTGCCGCTTTAACTCGTCCATGGAGGCTGTCAGTCTTAGGACTCCATGTTAGACCCAATCTCTTGATGCTGTTGTCTTCCGTGTCATCCAGTTTTACTAGCGATATTTTGTCTTAGAGATTCTTTGGATCAGTTTATTATTTTATTGATTTTGTCTTGGAGTTTTATGGCTTCTTTTAATGAATCTGCTCCTGTCATCGACATAGAAATAATTTTTTTTGTCTTTGCTCCTAATGGAAATTGCAACTTTTTTACATTTGCCAAGTGCTCCAAGCACAACAAAACGGGGCAGATGTTGCGCTGATGTGAGTCTGTAGTACTTCAGTTCTTCCTGGGGTGAGTTCCTCCAAACTATCATTTGATGAATTCTGCCGGATGGATGATTATCCTTATTTGACAATACATCTTTTCAATGTCAGCAATAAAGACATATTTATGAGTCATAAAGCATTGTGACCACTTCTCAGGCTAGGTTGCTATTGTTCGGAAAATCGTTGTCGCGAAGGACTTGTTTGAGATTTACTTGAGTTGCTCTGTGCGCCCTATTGTGCTCAGTAGTGACAATTTCTAGTTGTTCACTCTTATCGGTTATGTCCTGCACAAAGTTCTTGCAGAACCGAAACTAGGTTGCAGGAAAGTGGGAAACTAACTAACTAATGGGAAACGTGCTTCTTCCAGAACGATTTGTTTTCTTCAGCAATTCAAGGGTTTGTATTTAGCCTCGACCGTGTAAGTTCACTACGAACAGTAGCGGCATTTGATTGAGGATCGTTTTGTAGGGCATTGAAATTTTGTCTGGATAGGGCATCAGCAACAAAGTTCTCTTTACCCGGTCGGTGGCCAGGTCAAAAAGTTTCTTGAAATTGGGATACATGAGAATTACGTCTTTAGACACAAAGAGGTAGCGTAAGCGTACATTTGCATTGCACTGGGTTTCATTGATATCGACCGCAGTCTTTTTAGATCTATGCTTACTCACTGAGTCGTTCTCTCCTTGCAGAATATCTGTTATTGGTCGAGCTTTACCTGCAAAGTCCTTTATGAAGACTCTGTAGTAGCTTGCCAGACCCAGAAAGGATCTGACACTGTAGGTGTTTTTAGGTTTGGGGTATTCTTGAATGGCCCTGACTTTTTTGGTTTGGACTTGCTTACTTACAATGAAACCCAGATATTCTACGCTTTCCTTAAATAAGCTAGTTTTCTCCTAGCTTACTCTTATAATGGCTTCCATCAAGCACTTAAGTACTGTGTCAATGTGCTTGACATGGTCTGATTCATTTTTTGAGAAAACTGTGACGCCATCTAGGTAGACGTAGCATATTTTCTCAATATGTTCCCTGAGAACATCATCGATTGCCCGTTGGAAGATGCTACCAGCATTCTAAAGACGAAAGGGTACACGGCAGAATTTATATTTGCCGCCGCAAACGGAGAATCGCGGTCATGTTCCGAAAGATATATTTGGTGGTACCAAGACTTTAGGTCAAGGGTAGTGAAAAACTTAGCGTTTCCCAGGTTCGCTGGAATTATGTTATTACTAGTCATTGGGTAACGGTCAGGTATAGTATTTTCGTTCAGTTTCCTGAAGTCAATGACCAATCTCTTTTTTGTGTTACCATAGGCATCTATGCCTTTTTTGTCGACAATCCACGTTGGGCTGTTGTAAGGTGACCTTGATGGTCTGAAGATGCCGTCTTTCAACAATTGCTTGACTTCGCTGCTTATCACGTCCGTAACGCCCATTAGATTAGAGTAAGATCTGGCATATACATGGTCGTTGTCTACCGTGCGAGTCGTAGCGGAGACAGAGGTTTGAAAAGGGGGGCTTATTCTGCTGTTGAGAAGGATTTTTTCCTTTTAAGGATGATGTTTCTGTATTCATTTTTAATGGAGTCAGGAACCACGATGTCGTTTACATCGGTAAAATTTACGTCGGGGCATCTCTGGTATTGAATTTTTTCAGATATGCCATGATATTCTCGATAGTTCTTTGCTAGGGTCCATCTTACTCCGGCTTGTGTTAACAAGTCGAATCCTATAATGGCATCAAACGAGCGGTGAGTGCAGAGGGAAGAATGGGGAAGGGAGCTTGAAAATGTTCATTAGGCATTTTTGGTTGATTTTAGTGGATCTGTGGATCGAATTGGCTTTTAGCTCCTTTACGGGCTTTACATAATTGCTTGCCGCGCCTGTGTAAATAAGCATTTGTAATGTACTCCCAGCCAACCGACGTTCGATGAACGTGTACCAGGAACACTCCCTAAAAAATGAACAGAGTCGTATTGGGCGTATTCGTCCTCGCTGTGGGTTTCTTCAACTGCGGGCTTTGCTACATTTTCGTACGCTGCATTCTATGCGGTACAGCAGTTCGGCATAAGACATATAAGCATTCTAAGCGGTATAGCACTTCGGCATAAGAAATGTCAGATTACTGCTGCTTACTGCCGTCAGTGCAGAGCATTGAACCCACGATTTGGCGCATCAGCATTGTTTTCGGGAATCTACTTAGTTTTTATGCTTCTTATGGTGTTATTCGTTAACTTATATAAAAATAGCGACAATGACGGGACATCTGGTGACCATCTGGTCCAGCTGATAAGCCTTATGCTTACTATCTTATGTTATTTAAGGTGAGTTCTGTAGAGCGTTTTTTCTTCGAAGACATGAACTCGAACATACACCCGGCCGTTGAACAATTGTTCAACTATCAGATATATCAATCCGGAAAGCGTCTTGCCTAATTGCTGGGGCTGACATGTCGATTTGTGTCCTGGTTAGCTTGAATGGTTTTGCCTTTGGGTTGCTAGAATGATCGGCTTGTGGTGTATCATCTAATGCGTGCTTATATTGTGGCTCATCGATAGCTTATAGTGGTGCCAATTTATGCATAGGACGCTTGAATGTGCCCTGCGCTGTTTTGACATCGACTACTCGTATATTGTTGTAGGTACCGGTGTACTCTCAATTTTGAATTCTCCCGATTAGCCATTCTTCCTTATCCTTATCTTCCTTGATGAGTACCATCATTTGCAGTTGATCTCGTCCATTTTGTTTGTTGTTGGAGCTCGTGAAGATATTCCTGTGACCATCGAGTTTTAGATGTTGAAGTAGATTCACCTTTGTCCGAGAGACCTACCGTCTGTTTTTTCGGCAACATGAACATCTTCTGTTAGTGGTTCTCTAATCAGGAAGTGATTATTTTTATGTAATTCTCGTAAAAGAGATTTTACCAGTGTATCGTTGTATGGTAACAAAATTGTATGTTTTTCATCACAGGATAACACCCACTTCTCGATACTGCCACCCACTCGAATAATTCCATCATTGTCCAGCAGTTCCAAGTATTTCGAGATCCCTTAATTCCTCAGGAAAATCAACCACGTTCCAACTATCTATTTGGATGTCGTAGTCGAATCATATATGCTATAATGCGCTGTAGTCATCGAAATGAATCGTTGATGTCAATGGAATATATAACGTCTAAAATTTCACCGACTGGAGCTGATACCATCCTTGAGTTTCCTTTTCGTCTCATAGTGTCGTCATCGCTGGGCAACTTAATGAATGGTTCTGGCCACTTTGATGGTGCTCCATGGAGGAATAACGGCCCATATAGCCAAAGGCTAGTTGCATCCAGATTCCTTGCTAATGTTCCACGTGGTATTATATCTGCAACATTGTTTTGTGAAGAATGGCGTCATGCCATTGAGTTGCTGTCCATAAATACGCTGGATTGCAACTGCTCTTCATGTGTAGATCCTTTCTGACTCGAGAAGTTAGTTCCGCTCCTAATACAGCTGCACAGAGTTCCAACCGTGGCAGTGATTGCCTTGCTAATTGTGCTTGCTTGGATTTTGCACATAATAAACGGACGGTTGCTGTGTTGTCCTTATATGTCGCTCGGATGTAGACTGCTGCTCCATACGACTTTTCCGAGGCGCCAACAAAGGTATGTATTTCTTTGCGATTGGGATTTTTCAATCGAATATGTGTCGAGGAATTTTGATTTTATTAAGACTTTAAAGGTTGTCACGATATATATTCCAATCCCTTTGTAGGCTTTGGGGATAGCTCCTCATCCCAGTCAAGGTTGGATTCCCACAGTTGTTGCATAAATATTTTTGCTCTTACCACCACTGGGGCCAAATATGTTAGGCAATTCTGAGCATCCTTCTCTTTTGGTGATTTTAGTTGATTCTGCCGCTTTAGCTCTTCCATGGAGGCTGTCAGTCTTAGGACCCCATGTTAGACCCAATCTCTTGATGCTGTTGTCTTCTGTGTCATCCAGTTTTACTAGCGGTACTTTGTCTTCCTTAGAGATTCCTTGGATCAGTTTATCATGGTTGCTGCTGGTAGAAGTATTTTATTGATTTTGTATCGGAGCTTAATGGCTTCTGTTAATGAATCTGCTCTTGTTAGACAGTCATCGCAATAGAAATAATTTTTTACTGTCCTTGCTCATAACGGAAATTGCAACTTTTTTACATTTGCCAAGTGCTCCAAGCATTTGGTCGCTAAAAACGGGGCCGTATGAGACAGTTTTGAGTCTGTAGTATTTCAGTTCTTCCTGGGGTGAGTTTCTCCAAACTATCATTTTATGAAATTGGTCTGCCGGATTTATCCATATCTGACGATACATCTTTTTCATGTCAGCGGTAAAGACATATTTATGAGTTCTAAAATGCAGAAGGATTGACAATAATTCACTTTGTACCGTTGGACCATCATTTAGGGCCTTGCCGGTCCGGTGCTGCTGTCCGGTTTTAACACACAGTGATGTGGAATGAAATAGTGAGAACTCGGGATCTTATGCGGTGGTACTTCATGAACTCTACGTAATTAAATTGTTGATCTGAATTACGACAAAGTGTCCAATTTCCAAACGGGTTCCAATAAATCGCCTGTGTAATCAATTGTAGTTGCTACAGAGTACGTAGCAATTGTCGGAGCTGCAGTACGCAGTTTTCCACCTACTATCCGGCCCAATTTGGAATTTTGTATCATTAGGAATTTTGGGCTCCTTTCAATTTGCTCTGTTAGAATGTGCTCGAAATAATGTTCTGCTCCAAGTAGTAGGTCAACCTTTTCAGGTTTCTCAAATGTTGGGTCCGCCAGTGGTAGGTTGCTTGGTACCCACGATACGTAATTTAATTTGTGGGTTGGTTGATCCGCCACAAAATGTGCTAATACGAATGCCTTTACTCGTGTCGTTTAAGTTCCGTTCTTGGATTTGATGAGGACATTTACCCTGGATTTTGGTGAGTTCGGGTTTCTTCCCATACCTTCTAATCGCATGGTTGAATTATCACTGCTTGTGATGTCTTTATCCTAAATCCAGAGTGCTCTGAAATCTCGAAATCGGCCGTTGTTTCACTATTCTTCAACTCGAGCAGTAGCGAATAGCACATAATTGTTTTTTTTGTACAATTTGCCGTGGCGTTTATTTTCTCTTCTTGTGTCTTCTCGAAATGCAACAATTTGCAATATTGTTGCATTTCATTGCAGTTACCATATTTCACCATATGATTGGGCCGCAGTCAATATAAGGACAAGTTTTGAATTTGTGCCCATTTTAAAGGTGCGTGTGCAGATTTAGACGCAAAGCTTTCACATCGACCAATTCAATGATCTGACGAATTACAGAATTGAAAATTCTTATCTTTTTCGGATGAGGCAGATGCACATATTTTTTGCCTTTTTTTATGTATACATTGTTTTCCTCCAATGGTTTCCAGTGCAAGGAATCTTTGTTCCAAGAAGGATAAAAAAAAGCCAATTTTCCGCATTCTTTTTGTCTCCTTGTTGGATTGTACATATAGTATATGAGTCATCCTATCTAACTTCCTCGCTGGTAGCACTAGCAAACGTGGAGCCCGATTGTTTGTATCTACTTCAATACTTCTTAGTGCAGCAAACGTTTCTTGACCGTTGTCGTGGAAGTTCTTGATGCATCGTTTCTGACTGACGGCTGATCCAACAGTTTGTGTAATATCATTGTCGTCAGTACTCGCTTATTGTCGAAACGCTCCTTCAGCATAATCTAGGCGGTTTCGTAGTTGGATTCTGTCAAATACAAATGTCTGACCAGTCTTTCCGCGTTTGTGGCAAAGTTGTTTCATGGATCATTTTCTTGAATAGATCATGAAACTGCTGCCATTTTAAATAGCATCCATCAAATTTTATGTATGGATACCTTTGGCAACTGCACTTGGGGTTGTTTAGTTGAAGCAGTAGTTGATGGGATTCCATCAATTGACGTTCGTTGGATTTGGAATCTGGTTGATTCTGCATTGAAATAGTTTTCCATGTTGTACCCAAGCGTGATTGGATCTTCGAACACTCGGAAGATCTTAAAATTAATTAATTTTTTCCCAATATTCCTTTGACAGAGGCCTAAAGCGTGCATGTGATTCCAGTGTAACCTTGTGTAGAATTCTTTTTAATGCTGCTAGAGCAGCTTGTTGTCTTTGGAGAGGTAACAATTCCAAGCGTGCTATCTCCATAGGGTCAAGTTCGCTCAAATTTACGAAAAATTCCTCTTGATATTTTGCAACAATATCTTTGATTTTTGGGAAATAGTTTTCCTTTGAATACGAATTCTCAACGGGACTCTCAGCCATTTTTCATTGCCTTGCTCGAAGGCAGTCCAGAGCTGATTCAAGTGCGCAACCTTATTATGGAAGTATTTTGGATAAGACATCCATTCCTGAGTATTCATTTTGTAGCTTCTAATAAGAAGATGGATCTCCTCACCAATTGCGGCCTGATTATTAATTAATCCTTCCATGTTTATTTATTTCATTATTTATTCTCCTCCTTTATTCTGTTGAATCGTGCGTAGTATGATGATTACTGCATGTTCCAACTCTCCATGTCTAAGTGTATTACACTTCTTATTTGGATGTCGTAGTCGAATCATATATGCTATAATGCGCTGTAGTCTTCGAAATGAATCGTTGATGCTAATGGAGTATATAACATCAACAACTTCACCGACTGGTACTGCTACCATTCTTGAGTTTCCTTTTCGTCTCGCAGTGTCGTCATGGTTTGGTTCTGGCCACTTTGATGGTGCTCCATGGAGGAATAACGGCCCATATAGCCAAAGGCTAGTTGCATCCAGATTCCTTGCTAATGTTCCACGTGGTATTATATCTGCAATATTGTTTTGTGAAGAGACATGACGCCATTGAGTTGCTGTAGTTAGTTCCTGGATTTTTATCCATAAATACGCTGGATTGCAACTGCTCTTCATGTGTAGATCCTTTCTGACTCGAGAAGTTAGTTCCGCTCCTAATACAGCTGCACAGAGTTCCAACCGTGGCAGTGATTGTCTTGCTAATTGTGCTTGCTTGGATTTTGCACATAATAAACGGACGGTTTCTGTGTTGTCCTTATATGTCGCTCGGATGTAGACTGCTGCTCCATACGACTTTTCCGAGGCTCCAACAAAGGTGTGTATTTCTTTGCGATTGGGATTTTTCAATCGAATATGTATCGAGGAGTTTTGATTTTATTAAGACTTTAAAGGTCGTCACGATATATTTTCCAATCCCTTTGTAGACTTGGGGATCATCCCAGTCAATGTTGGATTCCCACAGTTGTTGCATAAATATTTTTGCTCTTACCACCACTGGGGCAAATAGGCCTAGTGAGCCAAATATTTTAGCCAATTCTGAGCATACTACTCTTTTTGTGATTTTAGTTGCTTCTGCCGCTTTAACTCGTCCATGGAGGCTGTCAGTCTTAGGACTCCATGTTAGACCCAATCTCTTGATGCTGTTGTCTTCCGTGTCATCCAGTTTTACTAGCGATATTTTGTCTTAGAGATTCTTTGGATCAGTTTATTATTTTATTGATTTTGTCTTGGAGTTTTATGGCTTCTTTTAATGAATCTGCTCCTGTCATCGACATAGAAATAATTTTTTTTGTCTTTGCTCCTAATGGAAATTGCAACTTTTTTACATTTGCCAAGTGCTCCAAGCACAACAAAACGGGGCAGATGTTGCGCTGATGTGAGTCTGTAGTACTTCAGTTCTTCCTGGGGTGAGTTCCTCCAAACTATCATTTGATGAATTCTGCCGGATGGATGATTATCCTTAATACATCTGACATACATCTTTTCAATGTCAGCAATAAAGACATATTTATGAGTCATAAAGCGTAGAATGATTGACAATAATTCACTTTGTATAGTTGGACCATCATTTAGGGCCTTGCCGGATGATGTTTTGGCAGGGGCGTCGAACGCAACTCGTAATTTTGTTGTCCGGCTGTCCGATTTTAACACACAGTGATATGGAATGAAATAGTGAGAGCTCGGGGTCTTCTGCGGTGTTACTTTCTTCATGTGGCCGAGTCTTTCACATACCTTCATGAACTCTACGTAACTGCCTTGTAAATCTTTTTTTTAACGAAAGAAAACGTCTTGTAGCCAGCTCACGAGACTTTCCCACCCCTGAAATATCTTCAGAATATGCCAGCTTTACAATAAATTTTCCATCAACTGCCTTTTGTATATTTTGTAATTCCTGATCCCATTGAAAATGGGAAATCAGGGTATAATGCGCTTGTGCAAATGTATGTAACAAGCAGGAGGAGGCTTGGCAGACCCCATAAAGTATATATATTCTTGATCAGGACGACAAGCCGAGTCGATTGAGCCCTGTCCGTCTGTCTGTCCGTCCGTCTGTCCGTATGTGTGAACGCGTGGATCTCAGCAAATATAAGAGATAGAGACATACATTCAAATGCGTGTATTCTTTTCTATTCCAAGAATCGAAATTGCGATTGAATACTGTTTAAATTATCAGCTGCTACTCAACTTCAAATTTGCAACTCTTCTTGCAAGAGTATAGTGGCTGCGTTGATAGGGGCGGCGTACTCTAGCGGTCAGTCTCCGGTTCAATTCTCTCGGCGACGAGACTTTTTTTATTTTTTTTTTATTTTAAATTATTAAGTGGCGGTGTTGGTAGAGTTGGTGCACGTTGCGCAAACAGTCCGGGTTCGAAGCCTGGTCGTGCAATGTCGTTTTTTGTTTGTTTTCTTTTTTTTTTAATACTCGATACGAACTACGGAAAATATTAAGCTCAGAGGACTGGGATCACGGTATCTCCTAGTCGGGCACCCCGACTAGAGCTTTCTTACTTGTTCCTATGCGTGTGAACACATACATTCAAATGCGTGCATTCTTTTCTATTCGAAGAATCGACGTTGCGATTGAATACTGCTTCAATTATCAGATGCGGTGCTACGCTCTGCGCTGACGACAATAAGCAGTATTAATCTGACAAGTCTTATGTCGAACAGCAGAACCGTTTAGAATGCCGAATCGGCGTGCCGATTGCAGCTTGATGCGTGATGCATTCGACTTTAGGGTAGAATAACGCTATGCTTTTGTCTTTAAATTAGTTCGATTTACAATAAGGTGAAGACAAGAAGTCTCTATGTTGCACTCAATAAAGTGAAGTAAAGCATTAGTAGTTTCAATATGCTAGCGCCGTGTCGACGCGTGCTAGTAATATGTGTGAGGGTCGCACTGCGTAAAATCATAATTGCAACATTATGCTGATATTGCATCATCCTGTTTGTGCGTTGTTATTCGTTGTCTGTGTCGTGTAGTTTGGTAAAGTCCCGTTTTAGCTGGGCAACAGCTACAGAAGCTGTCGGCCAGTGTGGTTCGATAGAAGGCACAAGGAATGAGAGACTGATAAAGTTCAGTTGTGTTTGGGGTCTGAGTGCAATCGAAACTCGCTGTGCTAAAGCAATGCCAAACGATAATAATATTAATGACGCTGCAACATCAGAAGTGGGATACGGCTCTCTACCTAATATGTCAAATGATCTATGGCGAGTGTTAATGGAAATGCGAAAGAAAAATTTAATTGAACTTGTAAAAGCATTGAAATCAGTGCCATCTGAAACAACAATATTAAGACAGTAGTGTTTCCGAAATTTAACGCAGATCTTGTCGACGCCGACGCGTCCATGTGGTGCGCTACTGTGCATATAATTTTGGCTGAATATAAAATACGAGGCAGTGCGTTGGTGATGGCTTTGTGTGCAGCGTTGGAAAGCAGTGCGTCGCAGTGGCTCTAGCAAATATGTTATCCCGAAATAAATTGGGCTGAGTTCAAGGAACTTTTCGTTTAGCGCTTTACCAGTGTAGAAACACCAGGAGCTATGTTTTTGACAATGTTATTAGCCCGTCCGACGGAGAGTGACTTTCCAATTACTCTCCAATCTAGTCGCACGGATGTGATGGAAATTGCTGTTTCTGTGACACTTTCTCAGTTGGCTCATATTGATACCAGATTGCAACGTCTAACCTTTATTTCAAACGTGCGCACCAGGAGTGAGTTACAGACCGAGCTTAAAGCTTTCACACGCCAGCTTTCAATGACAACATTTGACTCTGGAGTGGAATGTTCTTTAATTAAACAAAAGATAAGTGCAAAGTTCGTTGGTAAAACAATTATCAATGTAGTACTATTGAAGCGTATTGGCAATGACAATATTTGTAGTACATTGCAAATACTTAGCAATGTAAAAATTAACAATCCTTTGGTTGAAATGATATTCTATGTGTTGAGTGATGAATATTTGAAGAACGAAATTAGGTTTGGTCGAAAAATATTATCGCAGGGTTTTCATGGCATTATGTCACGCGGAAAATTTGAAATTGTGAAATCAAAATTTGAAAACTATTGTTCAAATAGCGATACATTTTCTAAAGCGAATACTGATCTTGTCAGTGAAGATAAAGATAAATTAAACAATTGATTGGAAAACTACTCAGAGTTTTTCACAAGAGGAATTCCTTCTTCTACAGTAAGTACGGGTGAAATGAAAATTAAATTAGCAGACTCCAGAAAACTGTTCAAAGAAAGCTTTGGCTAGTCTAGTACTAATACCTGAATGGCGCTCGTCCGACCCTGTGTGGACAATTTCAATTGGTTTTTCGCGGGAGTTATCGTCCCGAGCGTATGGGCATTCTATCGTGGCCGAGGTTATGTGTTACAATCATTGGTGTAAATAAAACGCTTTAATTTTAATTGTGTTCGTGGTTTTATGTTTAATTTTTTTTTTATTGCTCGATTGATGTGCTCGCTGATGACGACTCTTCATTTTTCCGGTTAATTGCGCGTTGATTTTTTGGCACCTTTTGCCACGCAAGATTATATTTTTGCCAACGTCTCCTAAAGACCTAATTTTGTTGCTTAAAAGCAGCCGATTTGCAGTCACTTATGGGTTATTCTAATTTTAGAACAGGTGACCGCTGCTTACTGAGTGTTGGTTTGTGTGTGCTGTTTTTATATACACTGATCCCATTGAAAATGGGTATAATATCTTTGTGCAAATGTATGCAACAGGCAGAAGGAGGCGTGTCAGACCCATAAGGTATATATATTCTTGATAGGAAGACAAACCGAGTCCATTCAGCCCTGTCCGTCCGTCTTTCCGTATGTGTGAACGCGTGGATCTCAGCATCTACAAGAGCTAGAGACTTGAAATTTTTTTGTATTATTTTTTTAATTATTATCGAATAAATTATTAATAAATTATATCTCGGACGTCTTAAGAGCTAGAGCCAATATTTTATGCAATTTTGGTTTTTGTTGGATTTTGGATACCTAGCTCCAAATTTCCCCAAATTCTTAAAATTTAAGTTTAGTTGGAACTAGGGCCATTATGTGAAAGCGTTTGTATCTTAACCAAGCCTGTAGGATATGTTACTCATATGCTGAAAATATCATTAAAATCCATTAAGTAGAACAGAAGTTATTAAACAAAACGTTTGGTCAATTTGCAAAAGCACATGTCAGCAGCGCCACGCGCACGCATTTTTCCTTTACATGTGCACACATACATTCAAATGTGTGCATTCTTTTCTATTCGAAGAATCGAAATTGCGATTGAATTGTGCTGAATTATTAGCTGCTACTTAACTTCAAATTTGCAACTCTTTTCGCAAGCAGTGAAGTAGCTGCGCGGATAGAGGCGGCGCTCGTTAGCGTGTAATCTCGGTTTCATTCCTGTTTTTTTTTTTTTAATTATGAATTGGCAGTGTTGGTAGAGTTGGTGCACATTGCGCATATAATCCGGGTTCGAAACCTGATCTCGCAATGTCGATTTTTATTTTTTTTCTTTTTTTTTTTTGAATACTCGATACAAACTACGGAAAATTTAAAAAAAAATCAGAGGAATGGGATCAGGGTATCTCCTAGTCGGGCACCCCGACTAGAGCTTTCTTACTTGTTCCTATGCGTGTGAACACATACATTCAAATGCGTGCATTCTTTTCTATTCGAAGAATCGACGTTGCGATTGAATACTGCTTCAATTATCAGATGCGGTGCTACGCTCTGCGCTGACGACAATAAGCAGTATTAATCTGACAAGTCTTATGTCGAACAGCAGAACCGTTTAGAATGCCGAATCGGCGTGCCGATTGCAGCTTGATGCGTGATGCATTCGACTTTAGGGTAGAATAACGCTATGCTTTTGTCTTTAAATTAGTTCGATTTACAATAAGGTGAAGACAAGAAGTCTCTATGTTGCACTCAATAAAGTGAAGTAAAGCATTAGTAGTTTCAATATGCTGGCGCCGTGTCGGCGCGTGCTAGTAATATGTGTGAGGGTCGCACTGCGTAAAATCATAATTGCAACATTATGCTGATATTGCATCATCCTGTTTGTGCGTTGTTATTCGTTGTCTGTGTCGTGTAGTTTGGTAAAGTCCCGTTTTAGCTGGGCAACAGCTACAGAAGCTGTCGGCCAGTGTGGTTCGATAGAAGGCACAAGGAATGAGAAACTGATAAAGTTCAGTTGTGTTTGGGGTCTGAGTGCAATCGAAACTCGCTGTGCTAAAGCAATGCCAAACGATAATAATATTAATGACGCTGCAACATCAGAAGTGGGGTACGGCTCTCTACCTAATATGTCAAATGATCTATGGCGAGTGTTAATGGAAATGCGAAAGAAAAATTTAATTGAACTTGTAAAAGCATTGAAATCAGTGCCATCTGAAACAACAATATTAAGCCAGTAGTGTTTCCGAAATTTAACGCAGATCTTGTCGACGCCGACGCGTCCATGTGGTGCGCTACTGTGCATATAATTTTGGCTGAATATAAAATACGAGGCAGTGCGTTGGTGATGGCTTTGTGTGCAGCGTTGGAAAGCAGTGCGTCGCAGTGGCTCTAGCAAATATGTTATCCCGAAATAAATTGGGCTGAGTTCAAGGAACTTTTCGTTTAGCGCTTTACCAGTGTAGAAACACCAGGAGCTATGTTTTTGACAATGTTATTAGCCCGTCCGACGGAGAGTGACTCTCCAATTACTCTCCAATCTAGTCGCACGGATGTGATGGAAATTGCTGTTTCTGTGACACTTTCTCAGTTGGCTCATATTGATACCAGATTGCAACGTCTAACCTTTATTTCAAACGTGCGCACCAGGAGTGAGTTACAGACCGAGCTTAAAGCTTTCACACGCCAGCTTTCAATGACAACATTTGACTCTGGAGTGGAATGTTCTTTAATTAAACAAAAGATAAGTGCAAAGTTCGTTGGTAAAACAATTATCAATGTAGTACTATTGAAGCGTATTGGCAATGACAACATTTGTAGTACATTGCAAATACTTAGCAATGTAAAAATTAACAATCCTTTGGTTGAAATGATATTCTATGTGTTGAGTGATGAATATTTGAAGAACGAAATTAGGTTTGGTCGAAAAATATTATCGCAGGGTTTTCATGGCATTATGTCACGCGGAAAATTTGAAATTGTGAAATCAAAATTTGAAAACTATTGTTCAAATAGCGATACATTTTCTAAAGCGAATACTGATCTTGTCAGTGAAGATAAAGATAAATTAAACAATTGATTGGAAAACTACTCAGAGTTTTTCACAAGGGGAGTTCCTTCTTCTACAGTAAGTACGGGTGAAATGAAAATTAAATTAGCAGACTCCAGAAAACTGTTCAAAGAACAAGAAAACTTTGGCTAGTCTAGTACTAATACCTGAATGGCGCTCGTCCGACCCTGTGTGGACAATTTCAATTGGTTTTTCGCGGGAGTTATCGTCCCGAGCGTATGGGCATTCTATCGTGGCCGAGGTTATGTGTTACAATCGTTAATGTAAATAAAACGCTTTAATTTTAATTGTGTTCGTGGTTTTATGTTTAATTTTTTTTGTTGCTCGATTGATGTGCTCGCTTCAATGTCCAGCATGAGAGTGCTCCGTTCTCTCGCAGTCGTAGGTTTTTGCTTCTTTTCGCGCCGAACTTCACTCGGCGCCAGACGCTGAAACTAGACTTTTCCAAGCTACAGCGCTAGATAGGCTGATGCAAAATTTGTCCCTTGAGAAAATGTACGAAAACGCACCAACTCAATGTAGCTGCGCACATATATTTTTCGGCGTGCGCCGCGGCGGCGCCGGGGTTCAGCTACTTATGGTCCGTTATGTTGAATGTGTCCGAGTTGCCACTCATGGCCGCAGTTAGCTTTTGTTGCGAAGAGGCTTAGGTGAGAACAACGTAGTATTGTCCGCTGTTAACTCCAAACTAACTGTTTTATCAATAATCTTAATTTCTAGAGTAGAGTAAATTGTATATGTGTAATTGACTGTATTGGGATTGCCCCGTTCCCAATTCGTATTTTCATGATGTTTCTAAATTCGTTAATGTTTGTGTCATAGTTGGTCTGGTTAACAACGTGTTCCAATGCTGGGAGTCTAAGAACTATCCATGTAGTGTTGTGCGTCTGTGAATCAGTTTTTAGTGTTAGTTAGTCGTTTAATGGTTTTGCGAATTTTGGATTTATGTATTTTTTGGTTTCTGGCTGTTATAAGGGTCGGGCCGCTATCTTCTTTAACTTTGTGTTTTGTAAATCTAGCCGTTAATTTATTGCGTCTATTTTCTCGCCTGAAGACAACGTCGTTTTCTTCTAAAGTGGGTGGGTTAGGTATATTGTTGTAGGTTTTTTCCACACGTTTGATTTTAGCTTGATGCATTTTCTTTTGTATTCGTTTTGTAATTCGTTGAGTTCAGTTAGGTAATCATGTTCGTTATTTATCTTAATTGTTTGATTAAATATGTGGGTTCGTCCTGTAAATAGTTCAAAGGGTGTATTTGTACTAGAGTTTCCGGCGTTATTGTATGTGATTAGGCATTCTGTCAAGATTTCATCATGTTCTATTTTTGATTTTGTCTGTTTAAATTTGTCATCGATGAGTCTATAGATTTTTGTCAGAGTCGAGTGGACTCTTTCGATGGGCGAGTTGCTTGAGGATTGTTGAAAGGAGGTCGTATGTAGGGTGATATTGTATTGTCCGCAAAAATCACTGAACAGTTTCCCTGAAAATTTTGTGCCTTGGTCGTACACAAGTTTTTGTGGTATGCCGAAAAGGCTGAAAAAGGTTTTCAGGTTCTTAACAATGTTGACTGTATTTCTGCTTAGGAGGGGGTAGGCTTGTGTGAATTTAGAAAATTTATCTATTATAGTTAGATTACAATTGTTATTTATTGTGTAGACGTCTAGGTGAACTATCTTTAAAGGCCTGTTAGGTGTTTCGGTTAGTAGTTGGGAAACTGGTTGAGGTTGCCTGTCATACTTTAGAGTTAAACAAGTGTCGCAGTTTTCTATGAGGTTTGTTATTTTTGCTTTCATTTGTGGGAAATAGTACTGTCGTTTGAGGTGTGCATACGTCTCGTCGATGCCCCTATGATTATTGTCAATGTGATATTTTTCAATAGTTTTAGTTTGGTCTTCTGTGCATGTGATGTCTTCGAGTAGGGATTCACAACGTACAATTTTGTATAGTTTACTGTCGGAGAAATATTTATTGAAGGATTTTTTAATGAGTTGAAAAATGTCATCTGTTGTGAGTACTGCAACTACTTTACGTGGTTTTAAAATTAGTTTCAGTATTTTGGTTACTTCTGTCAAGTTGTATGTTTGTCGGGTAATTGTCTGTCTTAGCTTGTTTTTGAAAGTTGCCATTGAAGTGATATTAGGATGTTGTCCAGTCTTTATAATGCATTGAGTACTGAAATCGTTAATGTCGTTCTTTGTAGGTATACTACTGTCGAGCTGGTCTTGGCTATTGTCTTTCTGATTTAGGTGTACTCCTATTCTGCTGAGGGCGTCGGCAACGACATTTTGTGACCCTTTTTTGTATATAACGTCATAGTCGAATTCGTTAAGGCGAAGCTTCCAACGAACCAACTTTGAGCTAGGATCTTTAAAGTACATAAGCCACGTTAGTGGTCTATGATTTGTTACGATCGGAAACTTTTTGCCAAAAAGGTATGGCCGGAAATACCTGGTTGCCCATACAATCGCTAGCATTTCTTTTTCAACCGTTGAGTAGTTTACTTCAACTTCCGTCAGAATTCTGCTGGCGAAGCATATTGGTCTGTCATCGTTTAAGGGTCCCTGTGAGAAAATGGCGCCTAGAGCAAAATTACTTGCATCTGTCGTTAGAGTGAAGGGGTTTTTCGTAGTCGGGATTTTTAAGTATGGGGTCGTTGCAAAGGAGGGGTTTTGAGAGCTCGAATGCGTCTAAGAAATCTTGGTCTATAACAATGGGTTTTTTCCTTTTTAATTGGGCTGTTAGTGGTTTGGATATTTTCGCGAAGTCCTTAATGAATTTACGATAGAAAACCGAGCAAACCTAGGAAAGACTTAATGTCTTTGCGATTTTTGGATAATGGGAAACTTTTTACAGCCTCAATTTTTGTAGGGTTTGGCTTTATCCCATCCTGTGTAACAATGTGTCCAAGGAAATCGAGTTCTTTTTTTAGGAAGTGGCATTTTGAAGATTTAATTTTTGGGTTGGCCTTCCTAAGTTTGGAGAAAATTGTTGAAATATCATTTATGTGTTGTTGTAGTGATTTTGAAAAAATAATAATATCATCTAAATACACTAGACATATGTTTCATATAGAGTCGCTCAAAACGTTATCCATCACCCTTTGGAATGATGCTGGAGCGTTTTTTAATCCGAAAGGCATACGGATGGACTTGAAATGTCCACTGTCTACAGAAAACGCAATTTTAGGGATGTCTGCGGGACTCAACTGGATTTGGTGGAATCCGCTGGCCAAGTCTAGTGTTGTGAAATAAGATGCCTTACCAACATTATCTAAAATTTCACTAATGTTTGGCATTGTGTATCTATCAGAAATTGTTTTTTCGTTAAGCTTTCTGAAATTAATAACGAGTCGCCATTTCTGTTGTATCCCTTTCTCTGTTTTCTTTGGAACAACCCATACGGGTGCGTATGATCAAGAAGTTCAGAAATTTGTTTCTTTATTTCTTGTTTATGAATAAATGGCTGACGATAAGACTTAACGTGGATTGGAATATTATCTGTAGTTGGGATCGAGTGTGTTATTTCGCTACTGAAGGTTAGTTGGGTGTCTTCTTTATAAAATATGTCTGAAAAGTGTGCATACGTCTCGTCGATGCCCCTATGATTATTGTCAATGTGATATTTTTCAATAGTTTTAGTTTGGTCTTCTGTGCATGTGATGTCTTCGAGTAGGGATTCACAACGTACAATTTTGTATAGTTTACTGTCGGAGAAATATTTATTGAAGGATTTTTTAATGAGTTGAAAAATGTCATCTGTTGTGAGTACTGCAACTACTTTACGTGGTTTTAAAATTAGTTTCAGTATTTTGGTTACTTCTGTCAAGTTGTATGTTTGTCGGGTAATTGTCTGTCTTAGCTTGTTTTTGAAAGTTGCCATTGAAGTGATATTAGGATGTTGTCCAGTCTTTATAATGCATTGAGTACTGAAATCGTTAATGTCGTTCTTTGTAGGTATACTACTGTCGAGCTGGTCTTGGCTATTGTCTTTCTGATTTAGGTGTACTCCTATTCTGCTGAGGGCGTCGGCAACGACATTTTGTGACCCTTTTTTGTATATAACGTCATAGTCGAATTCGTTAAGGCGAAGCTTCCAACGAACCAACTTTGAGCTAGGATCTTTAAAGTACATAAGCCACGTTAGTGGTCTATGATTTGTTACGATCGGAAACTTTTTGCCAAAAAGGTATGGCCGGAAATACCTGGTTGCCCATACAATCGCTAGCATTTCTTTTTCAACCGTTGAGTAGTTTACTTCAACTTCCGTCAGAATTTTGCTGGCGAAGCATATTGGTCTGTCATCGTTTAAGGGTCCCTGTGAGAAAATGGCGCCTAGAGCAAAGTTACTTGCATCTGTCGTTAGAGTGAAGGGGTTTTTCGTAGTCGGGATTTTTAAGTATGGGGTCGTTGCAAAGGAGGGGTTTTGAGAGCTCGAATGCGTCTAAGAAATCTTGGTCTATAACAATGGGTTTTTTCCCTTTTAATTGGGCTGTTAGTGGTTTGGATATTTTCGCGAAGTCCTTAATGAATTTACGATAGAAAACCGAGCAAACCTAGGAAAGACTTTGCGATTTTTGGATAATGGGAAACTTTTTACAGCCTCAATTTTTGTAGGGTTTGGCTTTATCCCATCCTGTGTAACAATGTGTCCAAGGAACTCGAGTTCTTTTTTTAGGAAGTGGCATTTTGAAGATTTAATTTTTGGGTTGGCCTTCCTAAGTTTGGAGAAAATTGTTGAAATATCATTTATGTGTTGTTGTAGTGATTTTGAAAAAATAATAATATCATCTAAATACACTAGACATATGTTTCATATAGAGTCGCTCAAAACGTTATCCATCACCCTTTGGAATGATGCTGGAGCGTTTTTTAATCCGAAAGGCATACGGATGGACTTGAAATGTCCACTATCTACAGAAAACGCAATTTTAGGGATGTCTGCGGGACTCAACTGGATTTGGTGGAATCCGCTGGCCAAGTCTAGTGTTGTGAAATAAGATGCCTTACCAACATTATCTAAAATTTCACTAATGTTTGGCATTGTGTATCTATCAGAAATTGTTTTTTCGTTAAGCTTTCTGAAATTAATAACGAGTCGCCATTTCTTTTGTATCCCTTTCTCTGTTTTCTTTGGAACAACCCATACGGGTGCGTATGATCAAGAAGTTCAGAAATTTGTTTCTTTATTTCTTGTTTATGAATAAATGGCTGACGATAAGACTTAACGTGGATTGGAATATTATCTGTAGTTGGGATCGAGTGTGTTATTTCGCTACTGAAGGTTAGTTGGGTGTCTTCTATATAAAATATGTCTGAAAAGTCTGAACAAATTTGGATGAGCTGTGATTTCTCCTCTTTATTTAGGTTTTCCGTACTCCGAATGTTGGGTTTAGACTGTGTAAGGCCTTCGAGGGTTGGTGCATTCACAAGGTTGTGGAGTTGGATGAACTCATTGTTATTGAAAGGTTGTGTGGGTAAGGGGTCTTTGATGCAAACAACTTGATCGTCGGTTGATTCGTTGACCAGTTCGAGGTCTGCAACACCTTTGGTAGCAGTGTATAATCCACCAGAAATGGTAAGGTGTTTTCCTAGTGTTGTATTTGGTAAAAAGAAGTCGCCGTCTGGCGTTTGGACTGGCAGAGGTAATAATGTCTTGCTAGAGCTACAAATTTCGTGGACGTGAATGGTAGTGTCGACTTTCGTGAGGATGGGTAAAGTCACAAGAGGGGTTACAAGCTGTCGTGTTTGTAAGTCAATTTTTGCACTTAGTTTTGTTAGTATGTCCATACCTAGAAGGCCGTTAAAGAAGGTGTGGAATTTGAAAATTAATAGTTGTATTGTCTAGCGTTATTAGATTTGCTTCAATAATAGAGTTTGTTGATCCAGTTTCTAACAGGAATTTCAATGGTGTAATTTTAAACGAAGTTATTATTATGTATGGTAGACATGCTTCGTATTTAGGTAGAGTCAAATGTTTTTCGGGGGCGGAGAGGCGGTTGTAAGAAAATTTGTGGAATCGTTGATGTTGCATGAATTAGGGTCTTGCGTTTCTATATTGTTTAAATGTCTCTTATTATAATTATTTGATCGTCGGTTGTCTGTGTTATAAGGGATATGGTTGTTATTGTTTTGTCTATTGTGACTTGATTTTTGATTGTAGTGGCTGTAATTGTTAGACCTCTGGTTGTTATAATTATAGTTTCTGCGTCCGTCAGTGTATCTCGGTTTTGAGTATGTAAGTTTGATTTGACATATTTCGTATGACCGTTCTAAAGTACTGGGGTCTCTAGCCCTGATAACCGATTGGAGAGGATCGCGTAGTCCCATAACGAATGCATTAAGAGCAACGTCGTTGTTCAGGCGTTTCTTTATAGCTTGACCCTCTGAGCTTTCGGTACTGTTTCTGAGCAAAGAGTAAAGTTGCTCCCTGATTTTGGATATGCCGAAGAAAAGTTTCCCCAAAGATAGGCCATCTTGGAGAGTCTGCATTTCCATAAGTAAGGTAGCTTCGGATTTTTTGTTGCCATACAGCCTATACAAATTTTCATTGATGTTATCCCACACTAGGCTGGTGTTAACTAGTGTCAATCCCTCATCAGCGCTTCCCATTATTCTTTTACGAATAGCTCGGAGCACAAGTTGTTCGTAAGGTGTTTGATCCGTGCCCCTGACTAACATAATAATTTCTTCGACGTTTGTAATAAATTTGGCCAATATTGTTGGTGTTCCGTCAAATGTTAGTAGTTCTTTTACAAAGGCTAAAATGTAAGTCGGTGAGTATTGTGGAGATGTTTGTGGTACCACTAACAGTTTGGGTTAGCGGGACCGAAGATCTACCCGAGTCCATTTTTGTTTGTGAGGTTTGAATCGTTTCCTGGTGGGTTATCTCAATTATTTCTTCTTCTTGTTGGGCTATTAGCGGAAGATTTTGGCTGCTAGGTCCTGACCTAGTTCTTCCCTAAGTATTTGGAAGAATCTTTGGAAATAGTTTTTTTGACATTTTGTTTATTTGTGTGGTGATCGGGTTATAGCCTCGGACCCAGTGTGTCGTCTGTAATCTGTGTGAAAATTATGAAAATAGTTTATATTTCTGTATATATGTATAGGATTGTTTGTAACGACAGACTATGAAATTGTGCATTTTTTTTTATGTTTTTTTTTATGTAGCTTATGCATGAGTGTTTTTTTTTTTTTTTTTTTGTTTTTGTTTTTTGTTTCGTTGTTGTTTTAAATGTATATACACTTGTGTGTATATTGATACTCGTGTGATTCCAAACAACTGTAAATTCCATCGTGAGAATTAGTGAAATACAGTAGTTTTGGCCATCGTATATGCGTAGCTGTGCACAGTTTACGCGGTTTCAACGATAGAATCCTCCTCACTGCCGCTTCACTTGCATTTGCCCAATGACACCTTAGGTTGTACGCATGTTACGTGGGTGTGACGTGGCGCTTGGCCTTACTATGTTTCGGCAGCGGCTTCAGCGTGAGAGTCCGCGCAAACACAACACACGTCAATATCACTTTTAACCACATGGAGATCACACGATTTATATTGTTGACTTGTATTGCGCTTGTGTGTATATTTGTAGTTTGTGTTTCTGAGCAACTGTAACTTCCATCGAGAGAATTAGTGAAATAGAGTTGTCAAAGTTGTCGTGTATATGTATATGCACATATTTGACGTGGTGTGATGCCTGATCGTACACGATAGCGGCTTCAGCGATAGAATCCGAAAGGCATAACGCACAGCCTCGTCATATGTACTTGTATATCGACACGCTAACTTTAGGTAAGATAATGGTGGCGTGGTATTTGTCCTGTATTTCGGCAGCGACTTCAATTAATGTGATTCACTACGTAATATTCGACACCGTTATCTTTAACCATTTGGAAACCACAAAATTAATATGTTTCATGTGTGTGTATATTGTTTTGTTTATATTCAATATGTATTCATATGTAATATACATTATTGGATTTTGTTTAATTTTTTTCTTTTTTGTTTTTTTTTTCCCATTTTCATGTTTGCCGCTACATACCCTTACAGTATTAGTAGTAATGTTGCTACCTGCGCCAGTTATCGTCCCGAGCGTATGGGCGATGCTATCGTGGCCGAGTTTATGTGTTACAACCGTTGGTGTAAATAAAACGCTTTAATTTTAATTGTGTTCGTGGATTTATGTTTATTTTTTTGTTGCTCGATTGATGTGCTGAGAGTGCTCCGTTCACTCGCAGTCGTAGGTTTTTGCTTCTTTTCGCGCCGAGCTTCACTCGGCGCCAGTCGCTGAAACGGGACTTTTCCAAGCTACAGCGCTAGATAGGCTGATGAAAAATTTGTCCCTTCTTGAGAAAATGTACGAAAGCGCACCAACTCAATGTAGCTGCGCACATATATTTTTCAGCGTGCACCGCCGCGGCGCCAGCGTCTTCAGCTACTTATGGTCCGTTATGTTGAATGTGTCCGAGTTGGCACTCATGGCTGCAGTTAGCTTTTGTTGCAAAGGGGTTTAGGTGGGAACAGCATAGTATTGTCCGCTGTTAACTCGGGCGACCGAATGGACGATTTTATTGTATTCTACCGTTGCTATCAGGACTAGCTCAACCGTGTCTTCGATTTTTTTGTCTATCTTTAGACACCTATCGATTTCGGCTAAGATACCGTGAAAACGTTTCACTTGGCCATTTGACGAACCGTGAAGAGGAGGGGCGTTTACAATGTCAATGTCATATTGGCTTTTTAACATGGATGTGGTCTCCGAGTTTTAATGTTAGGAAACAAATTTAAAATTTGCATCAAGGGGCCTTGTAAATCGACAATTGTTCTGGATATTACCGGTTGCACCAAGGCGAACTTGGACAACTTGTATACGCAAGTTAAGAACTGTTTCTTGTCGGTTGCGAAGATGTTTATGTCATCTCGGGTGCAAACTCTGCAGTTTGTGACCACTTCTCGGGCTAGGTTGCTAATGTTCGGAATATAGTAGTCGCGAAGGACTTGTTTGACATTTACCTGAGATGCTCTGTGCGCCCTATTGTGCTCAGTAGTGACGATTTCTAGTTGTTCACTCTTATCGGTTATGTCCCGCACAAAGTTCTTGCAGAACCGAAACTGGGTTGCAGGAAAGTGGGAAACTAACCCGTGCTGGAAACTTGGAAACAAAATGGGGAGGTCGCAATGGATAGCATTTACGACTTCCGGATTTACGACGTTTCTAAGCACCTTGAATACGCTGTTCTTATCAGTGAAGTTGACCAGGTGGCTGGTTTTATCCCGGAACAAAAACAAATTGCATTTTAATGGGAAACGCGCTTCTTCCAGAACGATTTGTTTTCTTCAGCAATTCAAGGGTTTGTATTTAGCCTCGACCGTGTAAGTTCACTACGAACAGTAGCGGCATTTGATTGAGGATCGTTTTGTAGGGCATTGAAATTTTGTCTGGATAGGGCATCAGCAACAAAGTTCTCTTTACCCGGTCGGTGGCCAGGTCAAAAAGTTTCTTGAAATTGGGATACATGAGAATTACGTCTTTAGACACAAAGAGGTAGCGTAAGCGTACATTTGCATTGCACTGGGTTTCATTGATATCACCCGCAGTCTTTTTAGATCTATGCTTACTCACTGAGTCGTTCTCTCCTTGCAGAATATCTGTTATTGGTCGAGCTTTACCTGCAAAGTACTTTATGAAGACTCTGTAGTAGCTTGCCAGACCCAGAAAGGATCTGACACTGTAGGTGTTTTTAGGTTTGGGGTATTCTTGAATGCCCCCGACTTTTTTGGTGTCGGTCTTTGTCCCTTGCTTACTTACAATGAAACCCAGATATTCTACGCTTTCCTTAAATAAGCTAGTATTAGTCTGATTCATTTTTTGAGAAGACTATGACGTCATCTAGGTAGACATAGCATATTTTCTCAATATGTTCCCTAAGAACATCATCGATTGCACTTTGGAAGATGCTACCAGCATTCTAAAGACGAAAGGGTACACGGCAGAATTTATATTTGCCGCCGCAAACGGAGAATCGCGGTCATGTTCCGCAAGATATATTTGGTGGTACCCAGACTTTAGGTCAAGGGTAGTGAGAAACTTAGCGTTTCCCAGGTTCGCTGGAATTATGTTATTACTAGGCATTGGGTAACGGCCAGGTATAGTATTTTCGTTCAGCTTCCTGAAGTCAATGACCAATCTCTTTTTTGTGTTACCATAGGCATCTGTGCCTTTTTTGTCGACAATCCACGTTGGGCTGTTGTAAGGTGACCTTGATGGTCTGAAGATGCCGTCTTTCAACAATTGCTTGACTTCGCTGTTTATCAAGTCCGTAACGCCTATTAGATTAGAGTAAGATCTGGCATATGCATGTTCGTTGTCTACCGTGCGAATCGTAGCGGAGACAGAGGTTTCACAAGGGAGGGCTTATTCTGCTGTTGGGAAGGCCTTTTTCTTTTTAAGGATCATGTTTCTGTATTCATTTTTAATGGAGTCTGGAACCACGATGACGTTTATATCGGTAAAATTTACGTCGGTGCATCTCTGGTATTGAATTTTTTCAGATATGCCATGATATTCTAGAGAGTTCTTTAATAGGGTCAACCTTACTCCATTATGCCCTGATATTCTAGAGAGTTCTTTGCTAGGCTCAACCTTACTCCGGCTTATGTTAACAAGTAGAATCCTATAATGGCATCAAACGAGCGGTGAGTGTAGCGGGAAGAATGGGGAAGGGAGCTTGAAAATGTTCATTAGGCATTTTTGGTTAATTTTAGTTGATCTGTGGATCGAATTGGCTTTTAGCTCCTTTACGGGCTTTACATAATTGCTTGCCGCGCCTGTGTAAATAAGCATTTGTAATGTACTCCCAGCCAACCGACGTTCGATGAACGTGTACCAGGAACACTCCCTAAAAAATGAACAGAGTCGTATTGGGCGTATTCGTCCTCGCTGTGGGTTTCTTCAACTGCGGGCTTTGCTACATTTTCGTACGCTGCATTCTATGCGGTACAGCAGTTCGGCATAAGACATATCAGCATTCTAAGCGGTATAGCACTTCGGCAAAAGAAATGTCAGATTACTGCTGCTTACTGCCGTCAGTGCAGAGCAGTGAACCTACGATTTTGCGCATTGTTTTCGGGAAGCTACTTAGTTATTATGCTACTTATGGTGTTATGCGTTAACTTATATAAAACATCTGGTGACCATCTGTTTTTTCGGCAACATGAGCATGTGCTGTTAGTGGTTCTCTAATCAGGAAGTGCCCAGGCGTTAGTGCAGATAAGTCATTTGGTTCGGCTGACACTGGAGTTATGGGGCGAGAATTGAGTATTGCCTTATCTCGATTACTATAGTTTCTTGTTCATTTTACGTTAATGCAGCAGTCGATACATTTTTTAATAGTAAATGCTTTGCTGATTTTACTGCTGCTTCCCAGAGTCCGCCTAAATGTAGTGCACGAGGTGGAATAAACTCGAATTTTACATTTCTCTTTTGACATTCAGTTAATATACCGGCTTTGGCCTTGTCGTTGTAAATAGTATCTTCCAACTGTCAATTTGTTGTTGGCGCCCACAAAATTTGTGGCATTGTCGCAATATAAGGTTTGACAATTACAGATCAGATCACTTACTGTCTCCATATGGACGGCCTTTATCGCAAAACAGCAAAATATTGCGATGTAAGCTTTGTCTGGTCCTTTACCGTGAACTTTGTGATGAATCGAAAATGAAGCACAGTAATCAACTCCAGCATTTTGAAATGGTCTTGTGGGGTTGACGCGTTGCTCTGGTAGATTGCCCATTAATTCCTGGAACACCCTTGGACTAGCTCGAGTACATCGGAAGCAATTTTAATATTGCCTTGACTTGGCAAGTAGTGCTTGTGGTCCACAATGCATATTATCTTTATGTAATTCTCGTAAAAGAGATTTTACCAGTGTATCGTTGTATGGTAACAAAATTCGATGTTTTTCATCACAGGATAACACCCACTTCTCGATCCTGCCACCCACTCGAATAATTTCATCATTGTCCAGCAGTTCCAAGTTTTTCGAGATCCCTTAATTCCTCAGGAAAATCAACAACGTTCTAACTATTCATGTCTAAGTGTATTACACTTCTTATTTGGATGTCGTAGTCGAATTATATATGCTATAATGCGCTGTAGTCTTCGAAATGAATCATTGATGCTAATGGAATATATAACATCAACAATTTCACCGACTGGAGCTGATACCATTCTTGAGTTTCTTTTTCGTCTCACAGTGTCGTCATGGTTTGGTTCTGGCCACTTTGATGGTGCTCCATGGAGGAATAACGGTCCATATAGCCAAAGGCTAGTTGCATCCAGATTCCTTGCTAATGTTCCACGTGGTATTATATCTGCAACATTGTTTTGTGAAGAGGCATGACGCCATTAAGTTGCTGTAGTTAGTTCCTGGATTTTTATCCATAAATACGCTGGATTGCAACTGCTCTTCATGTGTAGATCCTTTCTGACTCGAGAAGTTAGTTCCGCTCCTAATACAGCTGCACAGAGTTCCAACCGTGGCAGTGATTGTCTTGCTAATTGTGCTTGCTTGGATTTTGCACATAATAAACGGACGGTTGCTGTGTTGTCCTTATATGTCGCTCGGATGTAGACTGCTGCTCCATACGACTTTTCCGAGGCTCCAACAAAGGTGTGTATTTCTTTGCGATTGGCATTTTTCAATCGAATATGTGTCGAGGAATTTTGATTTTATTAAGACTTTGAAGGTCGTCACGATATATTTTCCAATCCCTTTGTCAGTCAAGGTTGGATTCCCACAGTTGTTGTATAAATATTTTGGCTCTTACCACCAGTAGAGCAAATAGGCCTAGTGAGCCAAATATTTTAACCAATTCTGAGCATACTACTCTTTTGGTGATTTCAGTTGCTCCTGCCGCTTTAACTCGTCCATGGAGGCTGTCAGTCTTAAGACTCCATGTTAGACCCAATCTCTTGATGCTGTTGTCTTCCGTGTCATCCAGTTTTACTAGCGGTATTTTGTCTTCCTTAGAGATTCCTTGGATCAGTTTATCATGGTTAGCGCACCATTTACGAAGCCTTAATCCTGCTGGTAGAAGTATTTTATTGATTTTGTATCTGAGTTTAATGGCTTCTGTTAATGAATCTGCTCCTGTTGGACAGTCATCGTATTAGAAATAATTTTTTACTGTCTTTGCTCATAACGGAAATTGCAACTTTTTTACATTTGCCAAGTGCTCCAAGCATTTGGTCGCTAAAAACGGGGCGGTATGTGACAGTTTTGAGTCTGTAGTATTTCAGTTCTTCCTGGGGTGAGTTTCTCCAAACTATCATTTTATGAAATTGGTCTGCCGGATTTATCCATATCTGACGATACATCTTTTTCATGTCAGCGGTAAAGACATATTTATGAGTTTTAAAATGCAGAAGGATTGACAACAATTCACTTTGTACCGCTGGACCATCATTTAGGGCCTTGCCGGTCCGGTGCTGCTGTCCGGTTTTAACACACAGTGTTGTGGAATGAAATAGTGAGAACTCGGGATCTTCATGAACTCTACGTAATTAAATTGTTGATCTGAATTACGACAAAGTGTCCAATTTCCAAACGGGTTCCAAGAAATCGCCTGTGTAATCAATTGTAGTTGCTACAGAGTACGTAGCAAGTGTCGGAGCTGCAGTACGCAGTTTTCCACCTACTATCCGGCCCAATTTGGAATTTTGTATCATTAGGAATTTTGGGCTCCTTTCAATTTGCTCTGTTAGAATGTGCTCGAAATAATGTTCTGCTCCAAGTAGTAGGTCAACCTTTTCAGGTTTCTCAAATGTTGGGTCCGCCAGTGGTAGGTTGCTTGGTACCCACGATACGTAATTTAATTTGTGGGTTGGTTGATCCGCCACAAAATGTGCTAATACGAATGCCTTTACTCGTGTCGTTTAAGTTCCGTTCTTGGATTTGATGAGGCCATTTACCCTGGATTTTGGTGAGTTCGGGTTTCTTCCCATGCCTTCTATTCGCATGGTTGAATTATCACTGCTTGTGATGTCTTTATCCTAAATCCAGAGTGCTCTGAAATCTCGAAATCGGCCGTTGTTTCACTATTCTTCAACTCGAGCAGTAGCGAATAGCACATAATTGTTTTTTTTGTACAATTTGCCGTGGCGTTTATTTTCTCTTCTTGTGTCTTCTCGAAATGCAACAATTTGCAATATTGTTGCATTTCATTGCAGTTACGAAGGAAGCATAATTTCACCATATGATTGGGCCGCAGTCAATATAAGGACAAGTTTTGAATTTGTGCCCATTTTAAAGGTGCGTGTGCAGATTTAGACGCAGAGCTTTCACATCGACCAATTCAATGATCTGACGAATTACAGAATTGAAAATTCTTATCTTTTTCGGATGAGGCAGATGCACATATTTTTTGCCTTTTTTTATGTATACATTGTTTTCCTCCAATGGCTTCCAGTGCAAGGAATCTTTGTTCCAAGAAGGATAAAAAAAAGCCAATTTTCCGCATTCTTTTTGTCTCCTTGTTGGATTGTACATATAGTATATGAGTCATCCTATCTAACTTCCTCGCTGGTAGCACTAGCAAACGTGGAGCCCGATTGTTTGTATCTACTTCAATACTTCTTAGTGCAGCAAACGTTTCTTGACCGTTGTCGTGGAAGTTCTTGATGCATCGTTTCTGACTGACGGCTGATCCAACAGCTTGTGTAATATCGTTGTCGTCAGTACTCGCTTATTGTCGAAACGCTCCTTCAGCATAATCTAGGCGGTTTCGTAGTTGGATTCTGTCAAATACAAATGTCTGACCAGTCTTTCCGCGTTTGTTTGTTTTAAAGTACCACATTTTTTGTACTGGTGGCAAAGTTGTTTCATGGATCATTTTCTTGAATAGATCATGAAACTGCTGCCATTTTAAATAGCATCCATCAAATTTTATGTATGGATACCTTTGGCAACTGCACTTGGGGTTGTTTAGTTGAAGCAGTAGTTGATGGGATTCCATCAATTGACGTTCGTTGGATTTGGAATCTGGTTGATTCTGCATTGAAATAGTTTTCCATGTTGTACCCAAGCGTGATTGGATCTTCGAACACTCGGAAGATCTCAAAATGAATTTGATTAAATTTTTCTCAATATTCCTTTGCCAGAGGCCTAAAGCGTGCCTGTGATTCCTGTGTAATCTGGTCAAGCATTCTTTTTAATGCTGCCAGTAGCTTGTTGTCTTTGGAGAGGTAACAATTCCAAGCGTGCTATCTCCATAGGGTCAAGTTCGCTCAAATTTACGAAAAATTCCTCTTGATATTTTGCAACAATATCTTTGATTTTTGGGAAATAGTTTTCCTTTGAATACGAATTCTCAACGGGACTCTCAGCCATTTTTCATTGCCTTGCTCGAAGGCAGTCCAGAGCTGATTCAAGTGCGCAACCTTATTATGGAAGTATTTTGGATAAGACATCCATTCCTGAGTATTCATTTTGTAGCTTCTAATAAGAAGATGGATCTCCTCACCAATTGCGGCCTGATTATTAATTAATCCTTCCATGTTTATTTATTTCATTATTTATTCTCCTCCTTTAATCTGTTGAATCGTGCGTAGTATGATGATTACTGCACGTTCCAACTCTCCATGTCTAAGTGTATTACACTTCTTATTTGGATGTCGCAGTCGAATCATATATGCTATAATGCGCTGTAGTCTTCGAAATGAATCGTTGATGCTAATGGAGTATATAACATCAACAATTTCACCGACTGGAGCTGATACCATTCTTGAGTTTCCATTTCGTCTCGCAGTGTCGTCATGGTTTGGTTCTGGCCACTTTGATGGTGCTCCATGGAGGAATAACGGCCCATATAGCCAAAGGCTAGTTGCATCCAGATTCCTTGCTAATGTTCCACGTGGTATTATATCTGCAATATTGTTTTGTGAAGAGACATGACGCCATTGAGTTGCTGTAGTTAGTTCCTGGATTTTTATCCATAAATACGCTGGATTGCAACTGCTCTTCATGTGTAGATCCTTTCTGACTCGAGAAGTTAGTTCCGCTCCTAATACAGCTGCACAGAGTTCCAACCGTGGCAGTGATTGTCTTGCTAATTGTGCTTGCTTGGATTTTGCACATAATAAACGGACGGTTGCTGTGTTGTCCTTATATGTCGCTCCATACGACTTCTCCGAGGCTCCAACAAAGGTGTGTATTTCTTTGCGATTGGCATTTTTCCATCGAATATGTGTCGAGGAATTTTGATTTTATTAAGACTTTGAAGGTCGTCACAATATATTTTCCAATCCCTTTGTAGGCTTGGGGATCATCCCAGTCAAGGTTGGATTCCCACAGTTGTTGTATAAATATTTTGGCTCATACTACCACTGGGGCAAATAGGCCTAGTGAGCCAAATATTTTAACCAATTCTGAGCATACTACTCTTTTGGTGATTTTAGTTGCTTCTGCCGCTTTAACTCGTCCATGGAGGCTGTCAGTCTTAGGACTCCATGTTAGACCCAATCTCTTGATGCTGTTGTCTTCCGTGTCATCCAGTTTTACTAGCGGTATTTTGTCTTCCTTAGAGATTCCTTGGATCAGTTTATCATGGTTAGCGCACCATTTACGAAGCCTTAATCCTGCTGGTAGAAGTATTTTATTGATTTTGTGTCGGAGTTTAATGGTTTCTGTTAATGAATCTGCTCCTGTTGGACAGTCATCGTAATAGAAATAATTTTTTACTGTCTTTGCTCATAACGGAAATTTCAACTTTTTTACATTTGCCAAGTGCTCCAAGCATTAGGTCGCTAAAAACGGGGCAGTATGTGACAGCTTTGAGTCTGTTGTACTTCAGCTCTTCCATCTTTTTCACGTCAGCGGTAAAGACATATTTATGAGTCCTAAATTGCAGAAGGATTGACAATAATTCACTTTGTACCGTTGGACCATCATTTAGGGCCTTGCCGGGTGATGTTTTGGCAGAGGCGTCGAAAAAAACTCGTAGCCCTGTTGTTTTAACACACAGTGATGTGGAATGAAATAGTGAGAACTCGGGATCTTATGCGGTGGTACTTCATGAACTCTACGTAACTACCTTGTAGATCTGTATCAGGACAGAGCCTTTTCGCTAATGAAAAAAGCGCTTTGTAGCCACCTCATGAGACTCTCCCAGTGCTGAAATATCTTCAGAATATGGCAGTTTTACAATGAATTTTCCATCAATTCCTTTTTGTATTTTTTTTTTTTGAAAACAGTTTCACAGTATGCCTCTGCTGGAGTCCGTTAATGTTGTACTGATTCCAGAGTGTCCAATTTCCAAACGGGTTCCAATAAATGGCCTATGTAATCATTGTAGTTGATACAGAGCACGTAGCAATTTTCGGAGCTGCAGTACGCAGTTTTCCACCTACTATCCAGCTCAATTTGGATTTTTGTATCATTAGGAATTTTGGGCTCCTTTTAATTTGCTCTGTTATAATGAGCTCAAAATGATGCTCTGCTCCAAGTAGTAGGTCAAGCTTTCCAGGTTTTTGAAATTTTGTGTCCGCCAGTGGTAGGTTGCTTGGTACCCACGATACGTCATTTAATTTGTGGGTTGGTTGATCCGCCACAAAATGTGCTAATACGAATGTCTCTACTCGTGTCGTATAAGTTCCATTTTTGTATTTGATGAGGATATTTACCCTGGATTTTGGTGGGTTCGGATTTCCTCCGATACTTATTCGCATGGTTGAATTTTTCACTGATAGTGACGTCTTTACGGCTCTTTCCGAAATCACGTTGATTTGAGATCCTAAATCCAGAGTGCTCTGAAATCTCGAAATCGGCCGTTGTTTCACTGTAATTCAACTCGAGCAGTAGCAAATAACACATAATTGTTTTTTTGTACAATTTGCCGTGGTGTTTATTTTATCATCTGGTGTCTTCTCGAAATGCAACAATTTGCAATATTGTTGCATTTCATTGCAGTTACCATATTTCACCATATGATTGGGCCGCAGTCAATATAAGGACAAGTTTTGAATTTGTGCCCATTTTAAAGGTGCGTGTGCAGAATTAGACGCAAAGCTTTCACATCGACCAATTCAATGATCTGACAAATTACAGAATTGAAAATTCTTATCTTTTTCGGATGAGGCAGATGCACATATTTTTTGCCTTTCCTTATGTATACCTTGTTCTCCTCCAATTGCTTCCAGTGCAAGGAATCTTTGTTCCAAGAAGGTTAAAAATTCCTTAATTGGCTGCATTCTTTTTACCTCCTTCTTCGATTGTTCTTATAGTATATGAGTCATCCTGTCTAACTTTCTCCCTAGTAGCACTAGCAAAAGTGGATCCCAATTGTTTGTATCTACTTCAATACTTCTTAGTGCAGCCAGCGTTTTTTGAACGTTGTGGTGGAAGTTCTTTATAGATGATGCATCGTTTGTGACTGACGGCTGATACAACAGATTGTGCAATATCGTTGTCGTCAGTACTCGCTCATTGTCGAAACGCTCCTTCAGCATAGTCCAGGCTGTTTCGTAGTTGAACTCTGTCAAATCCAATTGTCTGACCAGTCTTTCCGCATCTACAGAGAGGTTCGTTTTGAGGTACCACATTTTATGTACTGGTGGCAATGTGGTTTCATGCATCATTTTCTTGAATAGATCATGAAACTGCAGCCATTTTAAACAGGATCCATCAAATTTTGGTATGGATACCTTTAGCAACTGCACTTGGGGTTGTCTAGTTGAAGCAGTAATTGATGGGCTTTTATCAATTGACGTTCGTTCGATTTGGCATCTGGTTGCCTCTGCATTGAAATAGTTTTCCATGTTGTACCCAAGCGTGATTGGATCTTCGAACACTCGGAAGATCTCAAAATGAATTTGATTAAATTTTTCCCAATATTCCTTTGCCAGAGGCCTAAAGCGTGCCTGTGATTCCTGTGTAATCTGGTCAAGCATTCTTTTTAATGCTGCCAGTAGCTTGTTGTCTTTGGAGAGGTAACAATTCCAAGCGTGCTATCTCCATAGGGTCAAGTTTGCTCAAATTTACGAAAAATTCCTCTTGATATTTTGCAACAATATCTTTGATTTTTGAGAAATAGTTTTCCTTTGAATACGAATTCGCAACGGGATTCTCAGCCAATTGAATCCGTATTTTTTCATTGTCTTGCTTGAAGGCAGTCCATAGCTGATTTAAGTGCGCAGCCTTATTATGGAAGTATTTTGGATATGACTTCCAGTCCTGAGTATCCATTTTGTAGTTTCTAATAAGAACATGGATCTCCTCCCCAATCGCGGTCTGATTATTAATTAATCTGTCCATTATTATTTATTTCAGTATTTATTCTCCTTTTTAATGACAATTGTCGATAATATGATTCTGATGAAGACTACGACTTGCTGCTAAATGACAAGTTTGATTGGTTGAGTTACCCGTTGATCTAGTCGTTGATCACCTGTTGATCAAAAATAGCATTCGCCAAATTAATCAACTATTTTCCTTGATAAGATTGGCCGCCAAGTTGACCAAGTGCTTGTGATTGTATTAAAGAAATGTTCGTTATATTTATGTCGGGGCCACCAAATGTTTGTGTGTTTTATTTATTCCTTGGTACATTGCCAAGACTAGGTATTTGATTATGTTTTTATTGTAAGCCTCTACTACAGAACCAGTGACTACGAGCGTCGCAGCTAGTACTTGAACCAGTTGGACAACGGAGAGGAATAGAATTTGGTGAAGGGCGTGACACGGTGCACTATTTTCAAGTGCTATGTTCGTACTGGCTTATTTCGTATGGTCTGGTATGGTTTGTTATGGTCTGGTATGGTCTTATATACAATTTTCATAGGTTCTAAGGATCAATAATAATTTATTACATTAATTTACATGCATCCTAAATAAACATCAAAAAGATCAAGGGTTCTCGTAAAACATCTGTGTGTAAATATCGACAATGATGGAACATCTGGTGACCATCTGGTCCAGCTGACCATCTGGTCCAGCAGGCCTTATCTATCTATCTTATGTTATTTAGGGTGATTTCTGTCGAACGTTTTTTCTTGGAAGATATGAACTCGAACAGTAAGTCGAGTGCCAAAGGTAAGTCCTTTGGAATTGTTTATTGGAAAGGTTGTTCGTCTGTTGGGGTTGCTTCCACCATGTGACATGGCACAAGAGGTTGATTTGGCAGAATCAAGAGCTCTAGCGGTGCAAAATATATCAGCAGCTGCAGAATATACCAAAGCGCACTTTGATAAAACGAAGGCTAAGGTTGTTGGACTCAAAGTAGGAGATTTTGTGTTGTTAAAGAATAGGGAAAGGCATCAAACGAAGTTAAGTTCAAAGTTTAGAGGACCTATACAAATAGCTGAGTTGTTAGACGGAGATAGATATATCCTTAGATCATTGACAAATAATATTAAGTACAAGTATGCTCACGAAGATAGAAAAAAATTGCCAGAGAAGTACATATATACCAGTTGAACTAGAAAGTAGCGAAGACGCTTTAAATTAAATTATTGATAAATAAAATATTGAAAGAGACATTAAAGATATGATTGAAAAAGAAACTTTTGAAGGAGACAGTATTGAAATAATTGAAACTGTTGAAAGAGACAGTATGTGTTCAGGCATGAACATACTGTAGTATATTTAATAACGTATTCATAATACCCGAAGCAATATAGAGTATTCTACATATAGATGCGTCATATGCCTAACATATGATAGTGTATACTAAATACGCATATAGTGACATTTGTCCCTACGCATAAACATAGGGAGAGCGCAAAGATAAACAAATGTAAAATGATCAGCCACTTATGGTCAGACCACAGCAGCGCGGGAGATGCCGCGTACGCACTTTGCCTAAGGTCTATGCCACTTGCCTAATGTTTATGCCATATGCATATAAGTATATACAACCTATATATATGAAGCTACATAGCGGAGAGCTTAGTATGTCTCCCGCTTGGAGCTCCACTCATTACATAATGTACTTAGGTTAACAGACGAAATACGCATGATCCAGGGTATAAGAACTCCTGCTCAGACGAATAAAGATTATTACAGAACTGAACACCACCACAGTTATATGTATTCACATTTTTTGGTCCTTCGAGCCGGATCCACAAGGCTACGTTTGTGATGTGTACACACATTATTTGGTCCTTCGAGTAAAATCTACAAGGCTACGTTTGTGACAAAGTGTGAAAGTGAAGTGAAAAATTGTTTAAATATCTTTTTGGCTTATTAATTCAACCAGGCGATCAAAACAAAAACACCTCCAACGGGTCAAGCCAAAGGGTAAATTAAGTTCAAATTTTCACAAGAAAAAAAAAACACAATCAAAATGCTGTCGGCAAAAACTCTGGAGTTGCTCAAAAAGCAATCAGAGATCTATGACAAGATCCGGCAGAGCATCACGAACAAGGATGCGTTACCAGCAATTGATAGATTGGTAGCAGAGTTTACTGCCAATCATCTAATACTGGTCAAAATCGGTGTCATCGACCATCAATATTTTAAGGAAAAAATATATGATGGCACAATGGAAAACATCAGGAACTACGAGGAGTCTCTGATGAAAGTCGAAGTTGCCGACCACACCATAGACACCGACGAAACAGCATCCATACAACCAAAGACATCCAAGGCACAACACAGGCAGCAGGAAATAATATTTTTCCAAAGAAGCTCGAGCCCAATGGATGTGCTGGTTGACCTTGTGGACAAGCGAGCTCTAAAAGTAAGGCAACACATGCAAGAAATGTATGCCAATCTAGAGCTCAGCAGCCAGGAAGAAATCCTTGACTATAAAGACAAGACAACGAGCCACGAGAGATGCCGTTTTTGCCAATTGACGGGACATGAAATAACCAGGTGTCAGGAATTTAGAGCTGAGCGGGTTAAAAAACGCAAGGAGTTTGTATTCAAAAACTCGCTTTGCTACAAATGTCTAGGCAGCCACAGCGTTAAAGATTGCAAAAAAGAATTGGACTTGCAATCAATGCACTAGAGCGCACAACTATTTGCTTCACGAAGATGCAAATAATAAAGAGACCGTCAGCAGCAACTGATACGTTGCTGGCGACAGCGCTCATCCAGATTAAAAATAAGTCTGGAAAATACGAGCAGCTGAGAGCCCTTATAGATGGGGGCTCGCAAAAAACCCTAATATCTGAAGAAGTTGCACAACAGTTAAAACTGCGCCGAACTAAACGGAACGTGGAAGTTCAAGGAATTTCGCAAAATATAGAAATCCTTAAAAATAGTGTTTGCTTAACAATCAAACCCCGGTTTAAAAGCAAATTCATCACCACAACGCAGGCACTTGTTATGCCAAAACTTCAGAGAGCTCTTCCGACCAAGAAAATTGACATGGATGTCAATAAGGATTGGAATGGCTGCGCGCTAGCAGACCCACATTTGAACGAGCCCAGTCGAATTGACGTTGTCATTGGCGTTGATTTACTTCCCTTAATAATGTTGGGAAAAGTAAAGAAAATCAACAAAACTCTGGGACAAAAGACCAAACTTGGATGGATTGTTTCTGGCAATATATCTGGATTATCAACCAACAAGGTAATCAGCGCATCAACAACGATGTGCCTGGACGTCTCAGAGAACTCAGGGAAGCATCGAAAAATTGGGTTGCTATACAGACGGAGACGCAGGCAGAAGAGAAACGGATTAAGAAGAGAAACCAGAGGCAGCAACTGCTAGCTGTCATATTTGGCCCCCCGCAGAATGTTCAGGCATGAACATACTGTAGTATATTTAATAACGTATTCATAATACCCGAAGCAATATAGAGTATTTTACATATAGATGCGTCATATGCCTAACATATGATAGTGTATACTAAATACGCATATAGTGACATTTGTCCCTACGCATAAACATAGGGCGAGCGCAAAGATAAACAAATGTAATTTGATCGCGTACGCACTTTGCCTAAGGTCTATGCCGCTTGCCTAATGTTTATGCCATATGCATATAAGTATATACAAGCTATATATATGAAGCTACATAGCGGAGAACATAGTATGTCTCCCGCTTGGAGCTCCACTCATTACATAATGTACTTAGGCTAAGAGATGAAATACGCATGAGCCAGGGTATAAGAACTCTTGCTCAGACGAATAAAGATTATTACAGAACTGAACACCACCACAGTTATATGTATTCACAATATATTACAGTTCTGAAAGTAAATAAGGATACTCAAAAAAAAAAAAAAAAAGAAAAAGAACGAAATACTATTTCTCAACACACACCTTAGTATCTTAACGATTAAACAATAATGTAACACACTTTGTTGATATTCCTAAATTCTCGAAACTAATTCTGCCTAGGAAACACAGATATTCGCTTCGAAACAGCGTTAGCCTCACAAGCTTCCCATTCATACAGGAAGAAGTAACATTGTTAAATAAAGACGTGAATAATATGGACCCCAGACCTTCTATTGATGAACCCAAATTAAACTCCGATATATCCAATATAAAAAAGCAATTATTTCCCTATTGAGGTCTCAAAACGTAATTGGATAAGTTGCACAAGCTAAAGAGACTATTTATAGCAACATATGTCTCAGGGTGTTCCTCCGCGAACTTAGAGAACCACTGAATCCCCTTATTAGACTGAAAGATCCCAAAACTATCGAAGAAGCATTTAACCTATACAGAACCGAAAACGTATCTTCAACCCGAGTCAAACGAAACTACGACAAACGCTTCCGAAACAACAGGGACGCACCACCACGATACGGAAGGTATAACTCAAGTGCATACACACCCAAAGGAGCTCAATTTAAAGTAACAACCGTAATACTAATTATAATCAAAATCGTAATTACTCCGGAAAAAACTCTCTCTCACAGGACACAGACAAACAGACAGACAGCGAACAAAGGGACACCCGAAGTAATCTATTTAATAAGGACAACCAACGAGGAGACCTTAATAATTCCAACATCGAAGATGGACAACATTTTCGCACAAAAGCCTCAACCTCCTACGGTAGAAGAACCAAAAACTATATCAACAGCTCTCAGCAGTTTTAGAATTCGCAGGAAGATTACAACCCCTTTATTTTCTGAATTCAAACAAAACAGTTTATGCGATTTACTGCTATTTAAATTCCATTAATTTTTCGAAGGCGTTCTAAATGCACATAGTGCAAAAATAAATCTAAATGATCTTCTACTCGAAACACCAAGAGTGTCATTAAAAATTTTCAACGGTGCCAATAATTCATCCGAAATTTATCACGTGTCAGCAGAATCGAAAAACATCATTTCAATACCAGTTGCAATTCAAAACGGCGACTTTTACTGCCAACAAATAAATATCAAAGATAGTGTTATCATATCAGATGGAATATATAAATCAGAGGACAACATGGGAAAAGTAGATATAATAAATAGCTCATCTGAGGACCTGTTGTTCTGCCAAGAACAACCCTTAAGAGTAGAGTCATACCAAGAAGACAATAATATCCAAATCCCTAGCCTGAACAGTGGCACATCCCCTCTCATTACTCATTGTATCGATCTAACATGTATTAGAACAGAATATATGAACAAAGAGGAAAAAAAATAAGATCCTCCAACTGTGTTACGGCTTTTCCGACCTGTTTTATAAGGAAAACGATAACCTCACCATTTCAAATAAAATTAGGCATACCATACCCACAACGGATAATATATCTATCTACACAAAATCCTATAGATACCCCACCATACACAAATTAGAAGTAGAAAAACAAATAGCAACTCTTATTAAACAAAACATCATTGAAATAGCTACTCACCTCGACCATCGACTTAGCCAACGGTTTCCACCAAATCGAAATGGAACCCGGTGATATGGCAAAAACAGCATTTACTGTGGAAAACGGGCATTATGAGTTTGTCCGTATGCCATTCGGGCTGAAAAACGCCCCCGCCACATTCCAACGAGTCATGGACAACGTCCTAAGCGACCTCGTGGGTCTCATTTGTTTGGTCTACCTAGACGATATAATTATCTTTGCGCCATTCCTGCAACAACACTTGAACGACATTTCAAGCGTCTTTGTAAAATTAAGAGCAGCTAACCTAAAGATTTAGATTACCAAATCGGAACTTCTTTGGAAGGAAATCGACCATCCCGAGGCTGGCCATAGCTTCACCCCTCTCAAGCAACATCGCACCCATCAACAATTCTGCATGTGTAGCAATGAGCGGGAGTAACGTCACTGACTGATTGGATCGGAAAACAAACTGCACAGTGGCAAACGGCTGACCGACTTCAATAAACATCCGGGAGAAAACTAACTCAGCAATTTTTAGGCAGCAGACAGAACTAAGCTAAGAACTTGTAAAATTGAATAAAACACTTAAATTTCGAATCTCAAACCAACCAGTTGTAAATTTATTCGTGGTCCAACTTTAACATTCCTTAAAGAAAACTTAATTATCTCGCCGAGGGACACCATCTCCTCCCGTCACGAAGCTCCACCACTCGGACCACAACTATAACTCGCGCAATTGCTGACCCATGCTTAGATTGACAATAAAGTGTTAAACTGTACGTGTGACAGGCACTCGTTAAGAACTCCCCCTTTTGAATCATGGGCGTCCTCGTCCATCTTAAAGCTTTCGAACACCTTCTGGATTTCCTTCGAAGTTCGCACTTTTCATGCCCTGGGTAATACCGCAACCTCTATCCTTTCGCGCAGCCCTCGGATGGTATTGAGGTTTTGATGGTTCATTCTGTGCAGGAGTAGTAAGCTTAGGATCGGCTCATGACCAATGATGTTGAGTAAAGGAAAAGCCGCAATACCCGGAATCTTACTTAGGGCTTCCCGTTGATTGACGTATTCAATGCCGTTGATCATAGCCTTACGCTCGAAGGTTCTCAAGCCGTTCATTAATACTTCTAGACCCTCATCTGTTTTGACTTTTATAAGGCTCTCATTTGCCACTACGATACCGTCATCTAAGACTGTGACTGGGTGCAAGTGGATCGGCTGAGAGCGACAGGTTGCCGACCCTTCAGAGTGTAGACCGCTTGCGCAAGTGTCGTGATGGGACAATTAGCAGATTGATGCATAGGTGGTTGCATCACAGTTGGTGACTGTCAGAATTTGGTTGTTGCATTCACCTACTATGTCATTTTGTAGCTGAAGAATTTCATGTCCTTGTGACTCCAGCAAGATGTTAATCTTTTTGCAGACAGGGTTAATCTTTGGATAATTAATTATTATATAAACAATAGTTTTTGATTGGAAGATCTTAATAGATGAGGCCTCCAATAGGCTAACTATGGGTATCTCAGTGGGATGTTCAGACAATACGTCTTTTAAATCGTTATGATCCAATATGGTGGGATTGTGAGCAGCAGATTCTGAATTTCAGTAATCAACATTATATTCCTCGCTAATAGCGTTTCGAAAAGATGTTGAGTGTCTACAAAGTCATTTCTTTTTGATTTTAATATTTTGTTCACGGTATCCGTAAGCAAGTCTATTTGCTCCTGTGTTTTCGTATTTTTTACTACCTGCCTATTATTTGACTCGATCAGTTTTGATTCCGTCATTCTTATCATATCAAAATCTGCGGCATCAGGTATGCCCGCAACAACCTTAAGTGCCGTGCTCAAAAAATCTAAGCTTCTGGCAATTCTATGGTGTACCCTTACATCAGACAACAGATTTCTGGTGTGGTATAATGGTTTTGTGCAAATGCATGTAACAGGGAGAAAGAGGAGTGGCAGATGCCATAAAGTACATATATTCTTGATCAGGACGGCAAGCCGAGTCGATTGAGTCCTGTCCGTCTATCTGTCCGTCCGTCTGTCCATATGTGTGAACGCGTGGATCTCAGCATATATAAGAGCTAAAAACTTAAATTTTTTTTGTAGGTCCGTGTATAGTACGCGCATATCAAGTTTGTTTCATATATTCGATAACTATTCCCATTTAATTGTTATTAGAGTTTATTTTGAAATAGGACAACTATGTGAAACCGTTTGCATCTCAACCAAGCCAATAGATGATCTACATATATAAGCTGATGAAATTAAATTAAAATCTATTAAGTAAAACAGAAGTTATTAAACAAAACGGTTGGCTAATTTACAAAAGCACATGTCAGCAGCCCCACGCGCACGCATTTTTCCTTTACATGTGCACACATACATTCAAATGCGTGTATTCTTTTCTATTCGAAGAATCGAAATTGCGATTGAATTGTGCTGAATTATTAGCAGCTACTTAACTTCAAATTTGCAACTCTTTTCGCAAGCAGTGAAGTTGCTGCGTTGGTAGAGGCGGCGCTCGTTAGCGTGTAATCTCGGGTTCATTCCTGTATTATTTTTTTTTAAATTATGAATTGGCGGTGTTGGTAAAGTTGGTGCACGATGAGCAAACAATCCGGGTTCGAATCATGGTCTCGTAATGTCGTTTCTTTTATTTGTTTTTTTTTTTTTTTTTTTGAATACTCGATACAAACTGCGGAAAATATTAAAAAACTCAAAGAGGACTGGGATCAGGGTATCTCCTAGTCGGGCACCCCGACTAGAGCTTTCTTACTTGGTTTGTTTGTTTTCGAATTACGAATATCACTATTCTGCGCGGGTGCGACCGTACTCTTTGAGTGCCTGAAGCAAATATATTTTTAAATTAATAATATGGGACTTGCGAAAGGTGAACCAGTTAGTCTAAATATGTTGCATTTTAGCAGTTCGGCATTTTTCTCACACTAAATCTCGTTCAATTGAACTTAATCTATATTGCCTTTTGTGAACTGTTTTCGTTGGATCTGCTAGTCCAATTTTCATTTCAATAACATTGACTTTACTAGAGGGGATACCTTTCATAAACGAATTTCAGTATTATAATATAATATAAATAAATGTAGTTATATTTTATCTTGTCCATCTAGTTCATTATCAACATTGGATGACTCATAACTTGTACAAAAATTAAAAATTTTCTTCGCTCTTGATATTTTAAATTTCTTTGAAAAAACGACAGTGATGAAACGACAATATCAAAACCCTGATGTATATTCTCTCGACCAATAACAACATCGTTTTGCTTATTACATTAAACAAAATCTCAATACAATTATCATTAATTTTTACATAACTTAATATTTTAACTGTACTACATATGCCATTGCAGCCTATGTGCTTTTAGCATAACAATATTTTTAAATCTTTTACCAGAAAATTGTACACGTAGCCAGCAACTCAAGAGCCTCGGACACCGCAATTTCCTAGCTTTCAATCTGATGCCATTTTTCCGTTAGTTCTTTAACCATGCGACTTGCATGGACTTCAATACACTGGCCGTCCGTTGGTCAATTTGACAACATATTTAGAAACATGGCAGCTGAAGTTTGTATTGTATCAAAGCGTTCAATGAAAAGTTCTTTAAGCTCGAGCTAGGTAATATCATTGTGTCATATTTGAGAAAGCCACTGTGAAGATCTTCCTTTTAATGCTGAACTTAGAGCGATGACAAACGCACTTCCTTTTAATGCGTTTTCTTACAAAATAATTTCCACAGTATTACACCATGCAGCGTTGGCACCTGCAGTGTCAGGATTGAATTTGAAGCGATCGGCTTTGTCCAGCATCAGACGATTTTTGCTAGTATTCGATCAAATTATTTATTTGGTAATTCCATGATGGTAGAGGGCCAGATCCCACTTCTGATATCAGAACACTAATATTATCTTGCGACATATTTATATAGAAGTTGTCGCCGAGTGTTGTTTGGTATATATATATATATATATATATATATATATATATATATATATATATATATATATATATGTATATATATATATATATATATATCAACTCAAATTATAACTGACTCTCTCTCTCTCTTTATTTTTCTACCTTGCACCAAACTACACTCGGCGATAACTTCTTTGTCGCCGCGCTTTAACGGTTCTTTGTCTAGCTACAAAAATGCTATGCTAACGCCATCGTTGCTGATATAAATACTTAAGCATGCGATGACGCGACATACATATAAGTTAACGAGTGTCAATCGCACGTTACAGCTTGACACTTTATTGTTAACCTAAGCAAGGGTCAGCAATTGCGCGTCCTGATCGCAACGGTCAGCGTCGGTAACATTTTACCTTGCGTGTGTTGCAAGAGCAGCGTTATTGTTTGCGCTAAGTCGGCATGATGATTGTTGTTGTATTCTCTTTAATGAAATAGCTTCTAGCCGCTTTGGGTTCTAGACTTAAGTTTAGTCTCGTACGAAACACTTATTATTACCAATAAAGCTACTTGCATTCCGGTAACTGGCCGTTATACTGATCATTTTATTATTGATATAATATTATAGAGCCACAAGATGTGTGAAAGTGAAAGGGGCGAAGTCAAGCCTCCACCATAATCTTCATAATCATCACAATCCAGACCACGGACCGAGACATCAAACCTAATATAATTGGTGCCCAACTAAGAAGAATTTCCACGCCCAACTAAGAAGAATTTTTACACCGTACACAGAGCATAGGGAAAAATTCATGTAAGCGGATTGTTCTAATAATTAGCTTTTAGGCAATTTACTTATTTACGGTTATGTAATATTATTGTTAACAAATTTGTTTATTGTCTAGTATAAGATTAAAAAATTAGCTGCACTTTAACGCTATGATAGCTAGATAAGACGACACATACGCGGATAGAACACCTCTACGGTTCCTAAGACAGGACCTAGAGACAGTTAAGTTAAGTTAATATAATGACTCGCTAATGGAGTTCTAAGATAGCCTTCAGCGAAAGCTCACACTGGTCACCAACAAGGTCGTAGCATCGTACGACGTAGACGTAGGTGCCTCATGGAGCGAGGAGGTTGCAGAAGATACGTTGCACAGAAAAACCAAAGCCATGCCAAACCGCCCATTGACCTTGACCCTTCAGTGTCAAAGGTTAGGCAGCAGACAGGTTAAAATAAAAATCAGTTCAGTAACGAGCGGGTCCAAAACGAACAAGGCAAAAAAAGGCAGAATTCATCTGAAAGGGTTTCAGGTCAGAGGCGCCAGCGAGTGAATAATACTGTGCAAAGAGAGCCCACCCAAGAGGGTGAATACGATAAGTTAGCTCACGAACAGAGGTCAGAGATTGACGACGAATGTGAGTCTTCCGCCTACCGTTCATCGAATGACGGTTGGCTGGGAGAAGACTAAAGTTTCTTATCGACATCCATAAAGGATGTAATGCCGGTAAAATTCCATTCACCATCAGTTCCATTCATGATTCTGACAAAATCAGCCAGAAATATTGTTTGAACATTTTTGGTAAACCATTGTTGTGATCCTTTGTTTTACGTATCGCATTAGAAATGCGCAAAGCTTTTCTTTTTGTGCTATTGATTAAGTATTAAAACACATAAAGCTTCTGCTCTGGTATGAACAGCGTGGTTTATTCAAGGTCGTACCATAGTGGTTATGCGGATGCGCTCTGGATGGTATCTGCAGGCTCTGCGCTGGATTCGGCTAACTGGCAGTCGGAAAGGAAAGAAGCAAGGGAAACTACTACTACATGCGCTGTAAACATAGGGAGAAAGGTAATGCAGAGAAATACTGTGAGTACACATAAGTGTGGTGGTGTTCAGTTATGTAATGATCTTTATTCGTCTGAGCAAGAGTTCTTATACCCTGGCTCATGCGTATTTCATCTCTTAGCCTAAGTACATTATGTAATGAGTTCTGAGGTTGAGTGCAGCTCCCAGCTTCATATATATAGCTTGTATATACTTATATGCATATGGCATAAACATTGGGCAAGCGGCATAGACCTTAGGCAAAGTGCGTACGCGGCATCTCCCACACTGCTGGTCAGACCACACTTAAGTGGCTGATCATATTCCATTTGTTTATCTTTGCGCTCTATGCGTAGGAACAAATGTCACTATATGCGTATTTATTATACACTATCATATGTTAGGCATATGACTCATTTATATGTAGAACACTCTACATTGCTTCGGGTATTATTAATATGTTATTAAATATACTACAGTATGTTCATGCCTGAACAAATATACCTTCAAGCTTAGTGTCAGATAACAAGTCAGCTTGACAAGCCAGTGTCGGCTCTAGATTTTAAGGTGACCTACTTTCTCCACCCTGACCACGATCGTTTATAACGTTTTGTTTTGTTTTTAGCTATTCATTTTCACAAAATGGATTCTATAGCATTCTTATATGGTTACATCGTATGCTCTTAACAATCTCTACTGACAATTTATAATTACAAAGAGTTTATTCACATATATTCCATAAGTTAAGCGTAGCTTGTATATGAGGATGATGTATGATGTATGAGGATATGAAATAATATAATAATAAGAAGCTGATAATTCAAGCAGGATTCAATCGCAATTTCGATTCTTCGAATAGAAAAGAATACTCGCATTTGAATGTATGTGTACACACGCAAAGGAAAAATGCGTGCGCGTGGCGCTGCTGACATGTGCTTTTGCAAATTGGCCAAAGGTTTAGCTTAATAAATTCTGTTTTACTTAATGGATTTCAAGGAAATTTTCAGCATATGATCTTCATATTCTATTGGCTTGGTAGAGATGCAAGCACCTTCACATAATGGCCCCATTTTGAACTGAATTTTGGGAAATTTGGATTTTATTAACTGCATTTCAATCATGTTTTTATTCGATAACAATTAAATACGAATAGTTGTCGAATATTCGAAACAAACTCGATATGCGCGTGCTATGCACAAACCTACAAAAAAAATTTCTCTCTAGCTCTTATGGATGCTGAGATCGACGCGTTCACACATACGTACAGACAGAGTCGGGCAGGACTCAATCCACTCGGCTTGTCGTCCTGATAAAGAATATACTTTATATATACTTTAAATATTCTTTATACTTTATATATACTTTATGGGGTCTGTCACGCCTCCTTTGGCCTGCACAAAACCATTGTACCCTGATTTCCCATATTCAATGGGATCAGGGTATAATAATGAATATGAAAGAAGAACTTTGGTCTTTCAATATTACCAGTGTTGTCATTTAAATTATATAACAATAAATAAAATTTTTATAAAAGTATTATAATATTATGCAGTAACAAGTAATAATTTTTGTAAGACTAGCATTTGAAAT